>NW_028238560.1:0-732841 GCF_009769465.1 Tauraco erythrolophus | reverse complement strand
CGCTTCCAGGGCCTATAGCAGAAGGGAACAGGCGAGCTGAGCCTCTCACGAGTGCAGCTCTTGTACCAAACTCGCTCATGCAGGCATACAACTTGCATGACTTCTACCATCAGAATGCTAATGCTATTAGGTGACAATTTGGTATAACGAGAGCAAGCCCACTCAATCGTACAATTGTGTACTAGCTGTTAATATATGATTATGCCACCAATGAATGGTGTTAATCCTCGTGGTTTACGTTTGCAGGAACTTTGGCATACACTTCTTATCAGACATATGTATTTTTGTCATCATAAGGTATTGAGCATGTTACTGGTATTCCTTACAATCCTACTGGGCAATCGATCATAGAATACGCACATGGTACTTTGGAGAATATGCTTTTAAAACAAGAAAGGGGAATGATGGGGAAATCTCCCAATGAAACAATAGCTAAAGTGTTATAGGTGTTAAATCTATTAAATCGAGAGCTAAATATTTTGGGATGAATAAAATGTCACACATGTCAAAATCAGGCACAGGCAGGGTTACAGCAAGTGGCTTTCCAACAACTGACTGAATTGGCTAAGAGAGCAGTAAGACATGTCCCTGATTTTTGGGACAGGGGAGGCTTCCTTTGCTTCCATTCGGCAGGGAGCACAGGAACCTTATGAGCATATCTTTGATCAGCTACAAATGACAGTTCAGAGATAAACAGAAAATCCGGCTGTTGCAGATGTGTTGGTATTCCAGTTAGCCATTGAAAATGCTAACACAGGCTGACAACGAATTCCTGATCTTATCAGAAATTGGGCAAAAACGATTGCAGATTTAGTAAAGGCGTGTGTAGCGATGGAGGGAAGACCAGGACTCTCAATATGAGTGATCAGCAGGCTTCGTCTTTATTGCCAGGCGATAACACTTTTATAATCATTTTAATTAGTTCATACATATTGCAAAAGGAAAGCTCATGATTGGTTAACATATTTAGAAGCTAATTCCGCCCCTGGCTCCCCATCTGTGTTTACTCTCTTCCCCTTTTCTTATGCCTGTCTGGCCAGAAGCATCCTGTTGTCTTGTAATACTCAAGTTACAGACAGGATGTTCTTGCCACCTCAGCAGTTAAACTAGCTGAGTGCTTTGTTTCGCAAGATTTTGTTCAGCTAGCTGACTTATGTCTATGTGGCCTTTCTCAGTTAGCCATTCTCCCACAATTCCCCCGTTTTTATTTTTCTGGGTTAAGGCTGCCATTAAGTATTGGTTTCCACATAGGATGGTTAGATCAATAGGCAGGTCCTCAAGGTGTCGATGGGTAGAGCGGGTGGTAATTAGAGTTGCTATCTGTTGCAGGACTATGTTTTGCTGTGCAGTGAGTTGAATAGGTGCTGCAGGGTCAGTTCCTTTTAACAGCGGGCGTAGTTGGTTTATCAACTCGTTGGGAATGCCAACTACTGGTCTTAGCCATTGCAGGTCGCCCAATAATCGTTGGGCATCATTAAGTGTTCGAATGTCCATGTGTATTGACAGTTTTTGTGGTTGAATCATAGTATCAGTGATTTGCCAGCCTAAGTACTTCCACGGGCTGCTTTCTTGCACCTTTTCTGGAGCTATTGTTAAGCCCATTTTCTCGAGTTGCTCGGTTAGGTCCTGTTTCTGTTGGGGTAGAAAAGGAGTTGATTGCGCCAACAATATGTCGTCCATATAGTGATAGATCAACGTTCGAGGCCATGATTTCCGCAAAGGCTGGGAGCTGCATCTACGTAGAGTTGGCAAAGAGTGGGTGAATTACGCATTCCCTGAGGAAGGACTGTCCATTCAAAGCGTTGATTTGGTCCTTTACGATTAATTGGTGGTAAAGTGAAAGCAAATCTCCGTCTGTCGTCCTCATGAAGGGCAATGGTGAAAAAGCAGTCCTTTAAGTCCACGATGAGCAGGTGCCATTTTTCAGGTATCATTGCAGGATTAGGTAAGCCTGGTTGCAGCGCTCCCATGTCATGCATCTGTTTGTTAACTGCTCGTAGGTCATGGAGTAATTGGTACTTCCCAGACTTCTTTTTTATAACAAATATAGGGGTGTTCCAAGGACTTGTCGACAGCCGAAGGTGTCCCTGATCAAATTGTTCCTGCACCAATTTGTGGGCTTGCTCTAGACTTTCCCTTTTCAGTGGCCATTGTTCTATCCACACTGGTTCTTCTGTTTTCCATCAGAGTGGGATCGGGAAAGTCCAAACAATGGCCACTCCTAAAAATCTGAGGTAAGGATCATTCCCATTTGCGTTAAAATGTCCCGGCCCACTAGCGCGTGAACCCCCTCTGGAAGGGGTATAATTGAGACGCAGCAGGTGATGATTTTGTCTTCTATTTTCCACTGTAGGAGGGGTGACTTACGAGCGAGAGTCAAGCCTCCGACACCTGCCACTGTGGTATCAGAGGCATAGGTGGGCCATTTAGATGGCCATTTGCAGGAGTTGATGATTGAGACGTCAGCGCCGGTGTCTAACAGTGCCATGAGTGACAGGGTCTGGTTGTCATAGTGCACTGTAACTGATTGTCGTGGTCGCTGTTGCAGGTCAGCAACAGGGCTGCTTGACCTGTTGATCCGAACCCACCTTGTCCTCGGGGTTGTTTTAGCAGCGGTGTCTGAGGCTCAGCGAGTTGTGGTAAAGGAATCAACTGGGCCACTTTTGAGCCTTTTGGGACATAGAGTGGTGGAAACAACGTTTGAGCCATGATTTGAATTTCTCCATGAAAGTCCTTGTCAATAAGTCCCACCAATACATTAAGTCCCTTCATGGTGGCGGAAGATCGCCCTATAAGTAATGCCTCGGTAGGCTGTCCGTATATATAGATAGGTCCTTGGGTGCCAGTAGCAATTTTGACCGGTTTAGAGTCCATCAATGTGCAGTCTATTGCTGTTGCAAGGTCCAATCCGAGGCTGCCACTGGTTGCAGGTCGGAGAGAAAAGGATTGCACGTTGCTGGATAGGCAGCCGCTTTTTGTGTCGTCGCGGGGCGGTTTCTCCCGCTGGATCGCCCGTTTCCCGGGTTGGAGCGACGACAAGCAGCATCATTGTGAGTGTCTGATCGACAGTTTTTGCACCATACAGGGTTGGCTCCGCAATCTTTTCTCATGTGTCCGGCAGCACCGCAACGGAAGCATCGAAGACGGGAGGGGGCGCGGTTGTTTGATCGTTGCGCTGAGGTTTGCAAAGGAGCAAGGGCTGCAAGAACTTGGCTCTGAGTAGCTTGCGCTTGTTCGCGTAAGCCAACTCCGAGTTCCTTAATCGCTTCAGCTAACATAGCTTGTGGCTCTACTGGTACCTGAGCCATTCTTTCTAATCCTTCTTCAATAGTCCATGTCCCTGGTAATGTAGCTAAGATGTTACGCGTGGTTGGATTACTATTTTGTATGGCACACTGTTTCAATTAAGATATCTTAAGTACCCTTAAGATAATCGGGTACTCCTGCTGCCTGTATTGCGTTTGCGACAAGATCGATAAAGGTTCCAAAAGGTTCTTCCCTTCCTTGTTTAATACCCATGTAAGAGGGAATTCCTCCCGGTTCCTTTATACGATCAAGAGCTTGCCTGGCCAATCGCATTGATTCTTTTGCTTTATCTGGCCCCAGCAGCGCTTGCGCCTCGGCTCGGAAATAAGGTCCCAAACCCATTAGCTCATGAAGAGTAACTCCATGTAACGGGTCTCCCGGTGGTCTAACTACTGCCACTGCTTCCTGACAGACAGACTGCCAATGGGCATTAAACAGGAGTTGCTGGTGCTGAGATAGAATTAGTTTCATTATGCTACAGATATCGCTTGGGAGTAAAATGTTAGTTCCCCAAATGTAATCCAACATCTGTCGAGTGGGTTCCCCTTTTATACCTGATTCGTTTACCGTGGCTCGCAATTGGGTCAATAATTTCCAATCCAGATTAGTGAGAGACACGTTAATGTTGCCCTGGGCATCTGGCAGTGAATAAATTGCAGGAAAGGCTTCTTGCATAATGCTTGTGGCGATTTCTCGTTCGCCGTCAAGAAGGGCGTTTTCTGCGATCTGCTGCCACAGTCGCTGCCGTTCATTAGCTATTTTCTCTCCATTCAAAAAGGGGTTTGTGTTGTCTTTGCCCAGCGAGTGTTTGTCCTGCTCCCCCTCAGATCTTCCTTCCTCCCGTATTGGAGGGGCTGATAGTTTTGGATCGCATTCAGAAGGCGGCGGGGGTTGACCCCATGCCTCCGTGGGGCTTTTAGGGATTGTTAGCGTCCGCACTGAGGGGGGTAAAGGACATTCACTCGCCTGATTGCTGACATTTTCCCCTTGAGAAGCAGTGGCAGAGCCAGACCCAATGGGATCATTTAGCCTCGCCGAGGCTGCCGCGGCGGCTTTTTGCTCTACCCGATGTTGCAAGAGAGCATTAGAAACTGCGCGCCATGGTTTCATGAGTTTTTTCGCTGTTTTGTTGTCTTCTATAACTTCCTCAAATAATTTATCACCAAAATTACGCCATTCTGATTGTTCAAAAACTGTATCGGGGTTTAAGAAATAACCCCCCGTGACCCCATATGCAAGTAAACCCGGTAATTCCTTTTTATAATCTATACCTTGTGTGCCTCGCTTTTCTAAAAAGCATTTAAGCAAATCATACGCCGCTTGTCTATCCATACCTGTCGTCAGCGCTGTTGCAGCCTTTGCAAGACCTCGGCGGCGCGTGGCCGGCGGGACCCTCTTTAGTTCCTCCCGGGCGCGGGGCTTTTGCTGTCGCCTCTTTCGCCTCCTGAGCTGCTGTAGCAGGACCGGTTCCCGGACTCCGTCGCCCCGTGGCTCGTAGTCAGAGTCTCGCTCTAGGGTCCCTGTTCTCTCGCTCTAGGGTCCCTGTTCGGGCGCCATTTGTAGCGACGGAGGGAAGACCAGGACTCTCAATATGAGTGATCAGCAGGCTTCGTCTTTATTGCCAGGCGATAACACTTTTATAATCATTTTAATTAGTTCATACATATTGCAAAAGGAAAGCTCATGATTGGTTAACATATTTAGAAGCTAATTCCGCCCCTGGCTCCCCATCTGTGTTTACTCTCTTCCCCTTTTCTTATGCCTGTCTGGCCAGAAGCATCCTGTTGTCTTGTAATACTCAAGTTACAGACAGGATGTTCTTGCCACCTCAGCAGTTAAACTAGCTGAGTGCTTTGTTTCGCAAGATTTTGTTCAGCTAGCTGACTTATGTCTATGTGGCCTTTCTCAGTTAGCCATTCTCCCACAGGCGTGTCAGAATGTGGGCTGGGAACACTATAAAGCAGAGATATTGGAAGCTAAATGTTTTGGTCAACAGTAATCACTGACACGGTGCATTTAATTCCTACTGATGTCTTTGGTTTTATATCACGAGGATTATGTGCACTATTGCTGGGACGATCATCCACCACAAAATTAGGATTGTTTGTACTCCCAAGGGTAATTGATTCTGAGGAAAAACAAACAAACAAACAAAAAACCCAAACAAAGCACCAAAATGCTAGTAACTGCTTCTGCAGGGCTATAATAGAGCTTAGCAGGGTATTCCTTCACATATAAGGAGAGATCCATGTACTATAGGGACTTTAAGAATGTATTTCCCTAACACCACCGTGAACCTAAGTCATAGGCACACCCGGAATAGGTGCAGCACGCATGCTTATGATAGCTAGTGTAATTCCAGAGCAGAATTTTGGGAACCAGCTAAAATTATTGCAGCTTCAATATTTGCAACAGGAGTTGGAGTGGCACAGGCATTAACTATACTGAACAAGTTGGGTTGTTGGCTTGCAAAACAAATTAATGCTACAGCTTCTGCTTTATCAATGCTCTTAATTGATGTAGATTCTATTAGACATGCTATGCTCCAAAATTGAGCTACCATAGCTTTCTTATTGCTAATGCAAAGGCATGGTTGTGAAATACTAGAAGGAATGTGTGGTATGAACTTGTCTGATTACTCAGAATCAATTCATGAGACAATACAGAAATTGAAAGACCGGGTGAATGAATTTAAGGTTCATCAGGATTGATTGGGTAGCTTGTTCAAGAGTTGGGGAATTACAGGATGGTTAAAATCTTTAGCAAAAGCAGGCATTATATTGCTAGTACTTCTTTTATGCATAGTAATAATCATCCCCTGCCTATTGTCACGCTCCCAGCGAACGGTACAGAGTACGGTTCATCAAGTAATGGTTATAGAAAAACAAAAAAGGGGAATTGTGGAATCATACACACAGTTACAGTTGGGGTTTGACCTTGATGATTTAAGCCTGTGCTCTTTTCTGAAGTTGGGAAACACCGATAAAGAGGATGAGAAAGAAAAGGGAGTGTGAGAAGCTAGTGCAGGAGTGTGAGAAGCTGACATGGGGAGTTTGGGAAGATGATATAGAGTGTGTGAGAAAATGATGTTTAGTTTAGCAGGTGAAAAATAGCTCCTTTTTAGGCATAGCCAATAGTAAAGTTAAAATAGGTGCGTGCACTATTGTTTGTAACTAATCACAGCTGGGTGAGGGGCGCGTGGACACATCGTGGCTAGAGTAATAATCTATAAAAGCTGCCTGTATAACAATAATAAAGGTCACTCCGCTATCAAAAAAAAAAAATTTGGACACAAAGTCACAGCTGCACAGCCTCCTTTAACAGTAATCATTAATGGGAAGGTTTTTCTGGCCTAGTTGACACAGGGGCTGATGTATCTATAGTGAAAAATCCTGACTGGCCGCCCTCTCGGCCTCTGATACAAGCCCTGGCAGCTGTGATCAGAGTAGGTGGAACGCAGATCCCACAGCAGAGTGCACGGACCTTGTTCGTAGTAGGCCCAGGTAACAAACAAGCTATTTTGAAACCGTATGTTTTTGATGTCCCATATATATTATGAGGTCAGGATTTGTTGAATCAGTGGAATGTGAGGCTAACCTCAAATTTTTAGTACACGTTACTGATGTCCAGCCCCGACTCAAGCTGGACTGGTTGACTGGCAAGTCGGTCTGGGTCGATCAGTGGCCATTAAAAGGTGAGTGGCTGGAGTGAGCTCAAAAATTAGTCGATGAACAGCTCAAATTAGGACATATAATTCCCTCCACTAGCCCATAGAATACTCCAAAATTTTTTATCCCAAAGAAATCAGGAAAATGGAGATTTATGTTAAAAGATTTAAGAGTTATTAATGCAATCATTTCACCAATGAGTGCATTACAACCGGGTGTACCAAATACTACTATGATTCCAGAATGTTAGCATTTGATGGTGATTGATTTAAAAGATTGGGTTATTCTACCTTTTTACTTTTTTTATTTATTTACACCCTAACAATTGTCCTAGATTTGCCTTTTCAGTTCCAGTGCTTAACAATGAACGACCCACGCAACAATACCATTGGATTGTACTGCTTCAAGAAATAATGAATAATCCTACAGTTTGTCAATTGGTTGTAGATGATGCTCTCTGTCAGGTCAGACAGCAGATCAAGCTCAGCAGATTGTACGTGCCTGCCCTGACCGTCAACATATTGTGCCTTCAAATACTCCAGCAGGAGTAAATCCAAAAGGTTTTTGTGCCAATGAATTATGGCAAACTGATATTACTTATATTCAATTGTTTAATCGATCTAAATATGTGCATGTAACTGTTGATATGTTTTCTGCCTTTGTTGTTGCTACTGCTCGCATTGAAGAAAACCGTGGGAGTACCAAAGAAAATCGGGACAGACAGTGATCCAGTATGGTGCCTTTTTACAGGATTGGGGAGTGACTCACACTACCAATATCCCTCATTCGCCTATGGGACAAGCTGTTATTGAATGAACTCATTTAACGTTAAAACAAATGCTTGATAAAAAAAAAAAAAAAAAAAGAGGGGCAGTCTGTTGGAGTGTGGATCATTGAAGAGACTGCACAAAGAAAACCCTGTGTGAATAAAGATGGGAGCTGGGAAGTTAGGCCTCCAGGGCGGAATGCCCTTGAAGTAAAGGATAAGAAAACTATGCCGTATGATAAGGGAGTAGTGTTTGCTTAGAGCAGAGCTTCGCTAGGTGGGTGTTTTTTGAAATAGTCTGTTAAACAGGACAAGCATATGTATCATCCAATAATGGTGTAGAAAAGGTGTGGTCTCAGGATGACTGACAAAAGTTGTCTACATAAGCAATAAGAACTGCGCAATAAACGAGATTCCTGCAGCTAACTCATATTGAGTCGTCTCTGGGGTCTTCAAATCCCGCTTCCGCAGCAGTCATCCGTATATTTCCTCACAAGAGTTAAATTTATTATAGAATCATAGAATCATAGAATCGTTAGGGCTGGAAGGGACCTTCAAAGGTCATCTAGTCCAACCCCCCTGCAAGGAACAGGGATATCTCCAACTAGATCAGGTTGCTCAGGGCCTCATCCAACCGGGCCTTGAACGTCTCCAGGGATGGAGCATCCACCACCTCTCTGGGCAACCTGTTCCAGTGTTCTACAACTCTTATGGTAAAAAATTTTTTCCTAATATCCAACCTGAATCTACCTCCCTCTATTTTAAAACCATTACCCCTTGTCCTATCACAACTGGCCCTCCTGAACAGCCTCTCCCCATCTTTCTTGTAGGCCCCCTTGAGGTACTGGAAGACCACTATAAGGTCACCCCGGAGCCTCCTCTTCTCCAGGCTGAACAGCCCCAACTCTTTCAGCCTGTCCTCATAGGAAAGGTGCTCCAGCCCTCTTATCATCTTCGTGGCCCTCCTCTGGACCCTCTCCAACTGGTCCATGTCCTTCTTATGTTGGGGACTCCAGAACTGGACGCAATACTCCAAGTGAGGTCTCACGAGGGCAGAGTAGAGGGGGAGAATCACCTCCCTCGAACTGCTGGCCACGCTCCTCTTGATGCAGCCCAGGACGCGGTTGGCCTTCTGGGCCGCAAGAGCACATTGCCGGCTCATATTGAGCTTCTCGTCCACCAGTACTCCCAAGTCCTTCTCCTCAGGGCTGCTCACGATCCATTCTCCGCCCAGTCTGTATTTGTGCCTGGGATTGCCACGACCCAGATGTAGGACCTTGCACTTGGCCTGGTTAAACTTCATGAGGTTGGTACGGGCCCACCTCTCCAGCCTGTCGAGGTCCCTCTGGATGGCATCCCTCCCTTCCAGCGTGTCGACGGCACCACACAGCTTGGTGTCATCGGCGAACTTGCTGAGGGTGCACTCCATGCCACTGTCCACGTCACCGACAAAGATGTTGAACTATTAGGATCAAAATTTGTAGGTAGTGCCAGCAACAACCACGCTACACAAACATGTGTTGTTTTTAGCGACAAGTATGCCAGCATAGTAAGCCTCCAAAGCCAAGCTGCTCAAATCTTGGGATGGCATTTTCCCTATAACGTCTTCAAAAATGGCAGCTGGACAGACGTGTCCCCAACTAATGATCAATACAAAAGTTTTGTGTTTAAGGTAGACGGATATTGTGGATCAGGCCTGGGAAAAATTGGATTACAGTCTAATCAGAAAATTAGCCTCGGTGCTTGTGGTGCCCGGTCGTCGTTTGATCGAGGCCAGCAAATTTTGCTGTTGTGGAATGGCGATGCTGCCAAGGAGTTACCCCCGGTGTTTTTCTGATTTCTGGTGACCGCGCTTGGCGGGGTATCCTGGGGGGTGCTTGTGGAGGGCCTTGCTGTCTTGGCCAGCTGGCAGTGTTGGCCTCTAGTTGTAGGCGATGGCTGAATGTGTCACGCCAATTGCGCCGAGCAGGGGCAGGTGCAGGTCCTGCGTCTGGCTGCGGCGATGGGGTGTGGCTGTGGTCTGTGGCAGCGCGAGTCTTTGCATCTATGGTTGCGCCTGGAGCGGCGGCAGCCCAGGCATTGAAACAAATTGAGGATTTGGCCTGCTGGTCATAAGGACAAGCAGGTGTCACCGCTCAAATTTTGGAATGGCTACTACTAGACCAAAATAGTCTTAGGCAGGCTATTTTACAAAATCGTGCGGCTATTGATTTTTGCTTCTGGCTCAAGGACACGGCTGTGAAGAATTTGAAGGCATGTGTTGTTTTAATCTAAGTGACCATAGTGAGTCCATCCACAAACAGTTGCAATGGCTTGGGGAGCATTCAGGGAGAATTGTGATAGAGGATGGTTGGTTCGATTCCTGGTTAAAAGGCTTGCTCGGCAACCTGTCGCCATGGCTGTTAAGCCTAGTAAAAGAAGGCTTGCGATGGCTTATCATAATACTCTTATTACTGCTTGGCTTAGGAATTATATGGAAACTTATTCAGCGAGCTGTTTCCAGTCTCGTGCACAAGGTTTTCTTCGTGCAAGAAAAAAAAAAAAAAAAGGGAATCGTTGGAGCTTGGCTTATAGCCAATGGACATGGATCATTGGAGAGACTGCACAAAGAAAGCCATGTGTAAATTGTATAAATGTGTAAAATTCCAGTGAAGTGAGATAGAGAAAGAGGGATCCAAGATTTGACAGATCAAACAGGGGTGACAGAGACGCAGAATGAGAAAAATGGTTCAAAACAATTGTAATAGAAGATTGTATATTGATATGTAAACTGTCTTTATGTTTCTTATGATTTAGTATATTACGTGTGTGAAAGTTGTTTGTATATATTGCTTGTATATATGCTTTGTGTGTTTTTTCCAATCAGAAGGGAGCTACTGGAAGGAGAAGAATTAACTGGTACCGAATAAATGACAAAGAATTACAAACTAGACTTAGTTGTGAGCACGTAACTTTGAAAAAGGAAGCTAGGAGAAATATGTTACAACTTAAAAAATCCGCTCTTAGCCAGCAGAGCACATACCTGGGGGCCTTGTTGCACGCACTGGCCATGCGTGCAGCAACGCCCAGTCAGTATCTTTTTCATAGACTCAGATGAGGGTGTAAAAGGGACGGCTCAGAGTGGAGCGGAAGGAGGCTGCAGAGCACACTGTCTGGATAAACAGGGGATGCCATGAAGGTGCCATGCCTGCCTCTCTTCTCCAGGACAACCCTGCTGACCGACACCCTCCTGCTCAGCGGCATCTTGGATATAGTGGAAATAGTAAAGCCCTCGGAAAGAGAAGTAATATCATAGAATCATAGAATCGTTAGGGCTGGAAGGGACCTTCAAAGGTCATCTAGTCCAACCCCCCTGCAAGGAACAGGGATATCTCCAACTAGATCAGGTTGCTCAGGGCCTCATCCAACCAGGCCTTGAACGTCTCCAGGGATGGAGCATCCACCACCTCTCTGGGCAACCTGTTCCAGTGTTCTACAACTCTCATGGTAAAAAATTTTTTCCTAATATCCAACCTGAATCTACCTCCCTCTATTTTAAAACCATTACCCCTTGTCCTATCACAACTGGCCCTCCTGAACAGCCTCTCCCCATCTTTCTTGTAGGCCCCCTTGAGGTACTGGAAGACCGCTATAAGGTCACCCCGGAGCCTCCTCTTCTCCAGGCTGAACAGCCCCAACTCTTTCAGCCTGTCCTCATAGGAAAGGTGCTCCAGCCCTCTAATCATCTTCATGGCCCTCCTCTGGACCCTCTCCAACTGGTCCATGTCCTTCTTATGTTGGGGACTCCAGAACTGGACGCAATACTCCAAGTGAGGTCTCACGAGGGCAGAGTAGAGGGGGAGAATCACCTCCCTCGACCTGCTGGCCACGCTCCTCTTGATGCAGCCCAGGATGCGGTGGGCCTTCTGGGCCGCAAGAGCACATTGCCGGCTCATATTGAGCTTCTCGTCCACCAGTACTCCCAAGTCCTTCTCCTCAGGGCTGCTCACGATCCATTCTCCGCCCAGTCTGTATTTGTGCCTGGGATTGCCACGACCCAGATGTAGGACCTTGCACTTGGCCTGGTTAAACTTCATGAGGTTGGTACGGGCCCACCTCTCCAGCCTGTCGAGGTCCCTCTGGATGGCATCTCTCCCTTCCAGCGTGTCGACAGCACCACACAGCTTGGTGTCATCGGCAAACTTGCTGAGGGTGCACTCCATGCCACTGTCCACGTCACCGACAAAGATGTTGAAGAGGGCCGGGCCCAACACGGACCCCTGAGGGACGCCACTCGTGACCGGTCTCCACATGGACATTGAGCCGTTGACCACTACTCTCTGAGTACGGCCATTGAGCCAATTCCTTATCCACCGAGTGGTCCATCCATCAAACCATTGCCTCTCTAGTTTAGAGAGAAGAATGTCATGCGGGACAGTGTCAAAAGCTTTGCACAAGTCCAGGTAGATGACATCCGTTGGTCGACCCTTGTCCACCGATGTTGTCACCCCATCATAAAAGGCCACCAAGTTGGTCAGGCACGATCTGCCTTTGGTGAAGCCATGTTGGCTGTCACCCACCACCTCCTTGCTCTCCATGTGCCTTAGCATGGTTCCCAGGAGAATCTGCTCCATGACCTTGCCAGGCACAGAGGTGAGGCTGACCGGCCTGTAGTTGCCCGGGTTCTCCTTGTTCCCCTTTTTAAAAATGGGGGTTATGTTCCCTCTCTTCCAGTCATCGGGGACCTCGCCAGACCGCCACGACTTCTCAAATACAATGGCCAGTGGCTTGGCAACTTCATCCACCAGTTCCTTCAGGACCCGCGGATGGATCTCATCAGGTCCCATGGACTTGTGCACCTTCAAGTTCCTCAGATGTTCCCGAACCTGCTCTTCAAGTACAGTGGGCGGTGGTTCATCCTCACAGTCCCTGCTAGTTCTTTCCACAGCTTGGGTGGTAAGACAAGAGGCTTTATCAGTGAAGACTGAGGCAAAAAATTCATTGAGTACCTCAGCCTTCTCTATGTCGCGGGTGACCAGAGCACCAGTATCCTTCCGGAGAGGGCCTACATTCTCCTTGGACTTCCTTTTGTCCCCTACATACCTATAGAAGCATTTCTTATTGCTTTTTATATCCCTTGCCAAATTCAATTCCTTCAGGGCTTTAGCCTTCCTCACCTGATCCCTGGTCACTCGTACAGCTTCTCTGTATTCCTCCCAGGCTATCTGTCTCCGCTTCCACCCTCTATAGGCTAACCTCTTCATTTTCAGTTGGTCCAAGAGCTCCTTGCTCATCCACGCGGGCTTCCTGGTCTTTTTGCCCGACTTGTTCTTCATCGGGATGCACCTCTGCTGAGCTTGGAGGAGGCGCTCCTTGAATGTGGACCAACTTTCCTGGGCCCCTCGTCCCTCCAGGGCCGCCTCCCACGGCACTTTGCCCATCAGGTCCTTGAGGGGGCCAAAGTCCGCCTTCTTGAAGTCTAGGGCACAGAGCTTGCTGTATAGTTTCCTTGCTGCCCCGTGGATCTTGAACTCCACCGTGTCGTGGTCTTGATACACGCCAGTATCCCATTGGCCTTTTTGGGCACACTGCTGGCTCATATCAAGCCGGTAGTCAGCCAACACCCCCAGGTCCTTCTCCAGCCAGGCATGGATCTTGAACTCCACCGTGTAGTGGTCACTGCAGCCAAGGCTGTCCTTAAGTTTCACCTCACCCACCAGTCCCTCCCTGTTGGTGAGCACAAGGTCGAGCATGGCACCCCTCCTTGTCAGCTCCTCTATCACCTGCAGGAGGAAGTTGTCATCCACGCATTCCAGGAATCTCCTGGACTGCCTGTGCCCTGCTGTATTGTCTCTCCAACAGATGTCAGGGTGGTTGAAGTCCCCCATGAGGACCAGGGCTTGTGACCGTGAGGCTGCTCCTATCTGGCTATAAAGCGCCTCATCTGCTCTGTCCTCCTGGCCAGGTGGCCTGTAACAGACCCCTACTGTAACATCCCCTATCCGTCCCCGTCCTCTAATCTTGACCCATAAGCTCTCTGTCAGCTCCTCCTCCGACCCCAGGCGAAGCTCCACGCACTCCAGCCGGTTGCTGACGTAGAGAGCGACATCATAGATTTCATAGATTTCATAGATTTCTAGGTTGGAAAAGACCTTAGAGATCATCGAGTCCAACCATCCCTAATCCCCATTAAACCATATCCTCAAGTAGCTCATCCACCCTATTCTTAAACACATCCAGGGATGGAGACTCAACCACCTCCCTGGGCAGCCATGTGGCCCATGCCACTATCAAAAAAGCCAAAGTTGTGGCGATGACACCAGCCACAGAGCCACTTATTATCACTTAGTGTCGCAGGAAAAGAAAGGGAGAGAGGAAATAAAAAGTAGAAATGAGGAGCCTGGGAAAAGTAAAGAGAGAAGGAGAGTTTGGAAAAGCGATGGGGTAGGAGAAAGACAGGCAGGAATGGAAATGAGGTCAGGGAGAGGGAGGGAAAGGCAGCGGGAGAATGTGAAAGGGTTCAAGAAATATAGGCAGGAATTTAAAACCCTATAGAGTCCTCTAGAGTCCTACAGAGCCCTATAAAGCCCTCTAGACCATTATAAAACCCTGCAGAAGCCCTCGACAACCCCATAAAACCCTATAAACACGTATAGAAGCCTTATAGAGTCCTACAGACACCCTGTAGACCCTTATATAGCCATATAGATTAGTATAAAAAAATCTCTAGAAGTCCTATAGAGCCCCATAAAGCCCTATAGACTCCCACAGAAGCCCTAAAGAAGCCCCACAGAGCACTATACACCCCTGGAGAGCCCTATAGAACCTTAGAGAACATGAAGACTCCGCCCAGTCCGTCCCTTTTTCTGGCCTACCCGGCCCCCGCACCCCGGAACTTTGGTTCCATGTCAGAAAGGTTCCAGTCCGTCACTTTTTTCCTCCCAGACTGCTTTTTATCACACCCATCTTTTTTTCTTCCTCCTCATCTGCTTTTTATCAACCCACCCTGCTTTTTTTTCCACCTCCCCTGCTTTTTACCAACCCGTCTGTACTTTTTATACCACCTCTCATGCTTTTTACCAACCCCCCGTGTATTTTTTCCTCCTCACCTGCTTTTTATCAACCCACCCTGCTTTTTCTTTCCTCCTCACCCGCTTTTTAGTGACACACTTGTCTTTTTTTTTCCTCACCTGCTTTTTACTGACCCATTTTTTTTTTATCTCCTCGCCTGCTTTTTACCAACCCACCCTGCTTTTTTTACCTCCTCACCTGCTTTTTATTGACCCACTCTGCTTTTTCTTTCCTCCTTGCCCGGTTTTAGTGACACACCTGTCTTTTTTTTCTCTTCACCTGCTTTTTACTGACCCACCCAGTTTCTTTTCTTTTCACCATTTTGTCCTCATCTGCTTTTTACCGACCCACCTGTCTTCCTTGCCTGCTTTGTACTGACCCACCTATCTTTTTTTTTCTCCTCACCTGCTTTTTACCAACCTTCTCATCTCTTTTTTCCTTCTTGCCTGCTTTTTCTTGACCCTCCCTGCTTTTTTTACATCCACACATGCTTCACCTGCTTTTCACCAACCCACCCTTTTTTTTTTTACCTCCCTGCCTGCTTTTTACCAACCCACCTTAGCTGACAGAGGCATCAAGCTCCTGGTGCCATGTGCTGGTGTCCGCTATGTCAGGGTCAGCTCAGGGGATCCTTCCTCACTGCAAGGACTGGCTAGTCCTGGCTAGAGGCACCTGCCTTGTGAGATGACACCTTTCCGCACACACCCCTCTCCCCCAGATTCACTCCTCAACCAGTTCCTCTCCATCAGCCCCCACAGGCACATGTGCCCAGGCAGCCCCTTTTATAGCCACAGCCCCACCCATCACACCTGGGGCTGTTCCAGCCCCAGCTGGAGCCTGTTGGGAAGAGGAGCCAATGTCTGTAGGATTTGCCTAGGGGGGTCTGGGGGTATCTTGGATGGGTGTGGGGGCTTTAAGAAGGGTCTGGGGGCTCTAGGATGCACATGGGAGGTGTAGAATGGATCTGAAGAGATCTACGGGTCTCTAAGATGAGTCTGAGGACTGGAAGAAGGATCTGGGGGCTGGAAGACGGGTCTCAGTGTGTGTAGAATTGTTTTGGGTAGATCTGGGGGTGTCTAGAATGGGTCTGGTGTCTCTAGGAGGGATCTGGATACTCTAGGATAAGCCCGGGGCGGGGGGTGTAGAATAAGTCTGGGGGGATCTGTGGGTCTCTAGGATGAATCTGGGAACTGAAAGAAAGGTCTGGTGGTGTGTAAAATAGGTCTGAGAAGATCTGGGGGTCTCTAGAATGGGTCTGGGTTCTCAAGGAGGGTTGTGGGGGCTCTAGGATAGGCCAGGAGGGGCGTAGAATAAGTCGGGGGGGATCTGGGGGTATTTAGGAGGAGTCTAAGTACTTTAAGCGGGGTCTAGGGGCTCTAGGATAGGCCTGGGGTGGTGTAGAATGGGTCTGGAATGATACGTGGGTATCTAGGATGGGTCTGGGGACTCTATGGAGAGTCTGGGAGCTGTAAGAGGGGTCTGGGCACAGTAGCATGGGTCCAGGGAGATCTGAGGGGCCCTAGGAGGGGTCTGGAAATATCTGAGGTTCTCTACGATGTGTCTGGGAGCTGTAGGTGTGGTCTGTGAGCATGTAGAATAGGTTTGGAAGGATCTGGAAGTCTCTAAAATGAGTCTGGGGTCTCTAGGATTGATCTAAAGGCTCTAGGAGGGGTCAGGTGGCTGTAGAGGTCAGGTCTGGGACTGTGTAGCATAAGGTTGGGGGGATCTGGGGGTTTCTAGAATGAGTCTGAGAACTGTAAGATGAGTCTGGGAACTGTAAGATGGTTCTTGGGACTCTAGGATATGCCTGGGTGTAGAATGGGTTTGATGGGATCTGGAGCTCTCTAGGATGGGTGTGGAGGCTTTAAGAGGAATATGGGGGTGTAGGATAGGCCTGGGTGGGTGTAGAATGGGTCTGAGGGTCTCTAGGATGGGTCTGAGGGTCTCTAGGATGCTTCTGGGGGCTGTAAGAGGGGTCTAGAGGCATGTAGAATGAGTTTGGGAAGATCTGTGTGTCTCTAGGATGGGTCTGGGGGCTCTACAATTGGCCTCAGAAGGTGTAGAATGTGTGTGTGTGGATCTGAGGTTCTCTAGGATGAGTGTGAAGACTGTACGAGTGGTCTGGGGTCTCTAGGAACGATCTGGGCGCTCTAGGATTTGCCTGGGAAGATCTAGAATAGGTCTGGTAGGATCTGGAAGTCTCTAGGATGAGTCTGGGGGCTGTCAGAAATCTCTGGGCACTCTAAGATTGGCATTGGGGGGTGTAGAATGGGTGTGGGGGAATCTGGGGGTCTGTAAAATGGGTCTGGGGGCTGCAGGTTAGGTCTAAGAGCTCTAAGAGCGATCTGGGGGCTCTACGATAGGCCTGGGGAAGTGTAGAATGGGTGTGGAGTGTCGCAGCTGGAAGGCTTCAGGCGGCTCCAAGCAGACCAATGTTCTAATGCGAAGGCTTTAGGCTCTACTCTAAGGAAGGCCCACACTCCTCCAAGGCTCAGGAGGAAATGCCTCGCCCTTAGGAGTAAACGCCCTGCCTTAAATAGTCAGGAGTCACATGGTTTGCTAGATGGGTCAAGGCTATTGGTCACTTGACCATCCATCTCCCAGAGTGATTGGCTGAATGCTACAGCACCTGTTTCAAGGCAACTTTCCCAGTGTAACGAGCCACAGGTGTTTTAGTTAGCTTGCATAGGGGAAGAACCTTCACAGGATGCTGCAGCAGCCAAAAGATTTCTCCACAATTCCCCCTTTTTGTTTTAAGATTAATTTGAATCAAGCAGGGAGATTTTTCAGCAATACCATGGGAGATACATCTAGCAAACCAGTTGTACATTCAGTTATTAATTCTGACTCCGACGGAGACTTGAAATTTAGTCTCTGCTCGTGGAAGGAACAGGTTGATGGCCGATGTCATTATTTCCATTAGAAGGGTCATTTGATGGATGATCTCCGTCCTGGCCATCGTTCGGATGTTGCCTGCTCTGTTTCTGATGTTGCAGGTCAGGGCGGACGCATCTTGCGGGTAGCCATCGTATGCCAGTATCTGTGGAAACGCAAGCATACCCACGACCCCAAGCAATAAGCTCATACGGGCCTTCCCACGTCTTAGTGAGTAGGTCCCGTATCCAGACTTTCGCTCGGGGCAGGTGCGTCTCGCCTGAAGACTGCAACGAAAGAAAGTGATTCAAAATAATGGGATTATTTGAATTTGATGGCACCGTAAGATGGTTAATTGTGTATAACGCTTTTTCTAGGCGACTCTGTGGGGTTTCTCCATGCATTCCCCCTTTTTGTTTTTCTAAAACACGCTTCAAGGTGCCATGAGCGCGTTCAACAATGGCTTGGCCAGTAGGAGAATGCGGAAAAGGAGACGATTGTCACATCAGCCCCTGTGTCAATCAAACCTCGGAGCTGAATCCTGGATGGCTGGGCATCTGGCAATATTAAGGTGCAAGTCATCTGTGGCTTTTGGCTGGAGATATCCGCAGTCCAGTAAACTTGCGGAAGTCCTGTGGAACCAAAGCCACCACCTTCACGACTCTGTCGTTTTGCCTTAGGGACACTTGATTTGAAGGGTACAAGTTGAGCGATCCGAGTCTTTTCCGGTATTGTGACAGGGGGGGTGGGCGTGGAAATCATCGCACAAATTTGTCCTGTGAAGTCAGCGTCAATAACTCCTGGGTGAACAAAGATCCCTTGAATGGTGGTACTAGATCTTCCCACCAATAATGCACTTAGCCCATGTCCTAGAGGCCCAAACGCATCCAAGGGAACCTTATAGACCCGACAGGATTCTAAGACGACTGTTGTTGCGGTGCATACATCCACCCCGGCTGATCCCTTTGTGCTGGCTGAAAGCTGGCTGAGTAAGCCTGGGTTGGTATCATGCTCTGGGGAAACATTTCTGTCTGAGCGCACATCCCCATTGCGCTCCTGGGGAAGTTTCCCCGAACGTGTCAGGGGTCGGCCATTGGCATGGTATAACGATTCACAATATCTCGCAGAATGGCCTGGCTTATCGCATCTTATGCGGCGAGCAGGTCTCCTGTTATCCTTGTTTCTTCTTTGTCTCGTCTGTCTTGGTCTATTGTCCCTCTTAGGTTGTCTTTTCAGTTCCGGGTCAGCATTTTTGGGTTGAATAGGCCGCAGAATTGTGGCCAGAGCAGACTTATAGCTTTCAGATTCTAGCTTAGAGCATGCTTCAATCATTTCTGTTAGTGTAGGCTCCCCTGGCATGGAATTTATGATTTTTCTACATTCTTCATTGGCATTGTCTTTTGCCAGCTGCTTACATAGTAGTTGTCTCAAGTTTTCATCTTCAACCTGTTTTTCAAGGGCTGCAGCAACTCTCTACGAAAGATAAAAAGTGTTCTTTCTGCCCCTGATAAATCTTCACGTACCGTGTTTTTGGGGCAGCCATATCTATGCCCTTTAATAGAGCTCCCACGCCGATCTTTTGGGCTTGCTCAAGAACTTGGGGGTGCCATGTAGCTTGAAAATCGGGGTCAGCGAAAGCATTGGCTCCCAGTAGAGCATCTGCTGGAGCTCCGTATCTGGGGTCAGTTGGGGGTAATTGCATATTTCCGGCTGCAGCTCTCTCAGCCATTCTTCTCCAATTGGCCTCAAAGACCGTATATTGTACTGGTTGAAATAATACCTGACCTAGATGTTTAATGTCGAATGGGGAGAGTAGGTCAGTATTTAATATCCTGATGATCTGCATGACCTGAGGAGAGTCTAACCCATATTGTGCTACCTTGGTTTGCAGGTCTTGGACTACCTTCCAGGCGATAGTTTCGTGTTTGTCAATTTGACCTGAGTTAGGAAGTGCCTTTTGTACTGGGAAGGCTTGGATAAGATCCTCTGTTCGTTCATTACTTCCCTGAACAATCTGCTCAGACCCCTTTTCAGGCAACCCAACTTTTTCTATTAGATCCCAGTCGCCAGCCTCCAGAGCCCGCCTCTTGACTTCTTCCCAGAACCGTTTTGAATTTTTTGGACGCACAGTCACCTTGCATTCGGGAAGCGTCCAGGGACGGTTGTGGGCTGGCCATGTTTGTTGTTGTCTGACTGTCGCCACGGCTTCCTGCAGTGATGAAACATTATCAGGTAGGGGTGTGTCCAATGGCTTCTGACAGGATGCAGACGCTGGGCCAACGGGTCGTGTAAAGGCGGAGGCTGTGGCCGGTTGTGGAACAGTCCATGGAGATGCAGTCTGGGTTGCGGAAACTTGTGTCGGCACCACTGTCTGTGAAGGTGCCACTGCTGTTGTCAGTGGCATACTTGGCACCACTTCCGGGGTCGTTGCTGGGCCGGTTGGCACGGCCAGCCCAGGTTGTCCCAGTACAGATTCGGCAGCAGTAACCTGCCGCAACATTTCCATCAATGCCGTTAGTTGTTGCAACATTCCCTGCAAACCTGCCATAACCTGCTGTATTATGAAATGCGTTGTTCGGGGTTGCTCCATTTGTGCCCATGGCAGATAGCCGGGCGCTATGGGTGATGCCGCAGGACATGAAGTTGCGGTAAACCAGGGTGCCATGCCCGGGAACTGTCCTTGTGGTGCCTGGTCTGGTTGAGGGGCCAATGGCGGAGCAGTAGGAAGAACACGTTCTGCTGTAATGGCTGAAGTAGCTGGTTGAGATGCAGAAGAAGGGGAGGCTGTTGGGGCAAAGGGTGGGGGACGCTCCGATGCTTTGTCTTGTCCGGAGGAGTATTCCCGCAAAAAATCACAAGGAGGACACTTGGGTTGGACATAATCTCGCAGGGAGGGGTAAAGCTTCTGTGCAGTCCCCACAACTTTCTCCATATCTGAGGACAGCGGGGGCACAACTGGTGCACTACCCGTGGTCAGTCCCCTTTCAGATAATTCATCGTCCCCTTCAGAAACTTCACTTGTGGATTCATCAGAATCTAGCAATACTTTTTCCTTCCTTTCTACCATCCATTTCTGCATTACATCATATACAGTTCCCCAAATACGTAGCAGACCAGTCAGGTTCTTTCGTCCAAATACTGTTTCATAGATTAGCTTATCCCCTAGCTGCTTCTACGCTTCTGAGCTAAAGGGGGTGTTGAGGTCGGTCAGGCATTCATGCTCTGCCGCCCAATCTAACAGCTCACAGAGAGCTTCATCACTTATTTTAGCCCCTGCGACTGTCATTGCAGGTTTGAGAATGGAAAACATCATGCTTTCTTTTGTGGAGCTTTGTCCCATCATTCTAATTTGCAGTTCGTCCCTTGGAGCCCCGTGTACGGAAGCACGTACCTTCAGATCTTAGTTGTGGCTGGATCACATCGGGGTCACCAGGTGTCGCAGCTGGAAGGCTTCAGGCAGCTCCAAGCAGACCAATGTTCTAATGCGAAGGCTTTAGGCTCTACTCTAAGGAAGGCCCACACTCCTCCAAGGCTCAGGAGGAAATGCCTCGCCCTTAGGAGTAAACGCCCTGCCTTAAATAGTCAGGAGTCACATGGTTTGCTAGATGGGTCAAGGCTATTGGTCACTTGACCATCCATCTCCCAGAGTGATTGGCTGAATGCTACAGCACCTGTTTCAAGGCAACTTTCCCAGTGTAACGAGCCACAGGTGTTTTAGTTAGCCTGCATAGGGGAAGAACCTTCACAGGATGCTGCAGCAGCTGAAAGATTTCTCCACAGTGGAGGGATCTAGGAAGCTCTAGGATGGGTCTGGGGGCTCTAGGATAGGACTGGGAGGGTGTACAATGGGTCTGGGAAGATCTAGGGTTTTCTAGGATGGGTCTGAGGACTGTAGGAGGGTCTGGGGGCTGTAGGAAGGTTCTGGGAGTGTGTAGAATAAGTCTGCAGGGATCTGGGGTTCTCTAGGATGCGTCTGGGGGCTTTAAGAGGGGCCTGAGGTCTCTAGGATAGGCCTGGGGGTGTGTAGTATGGGTCTGGGAGGATCTAGGGGTCTCTGGGAGGGGCCTGGGGCTCTGGGAGGGGAATCTGCAGGCTCTAGGATAGGCCTGGGGGTGTGTAGAATAAATCTGGGGTGATCTGGGGTGCTCTAGGAGGGGTCTCAGGGTTCTAGGACAGGTATGGGGGAGCATAGGAGGGGTCTGTGGGGATGTGGAGGTCTCTAGGATAAGTCTGGGAGCTTTAAGAGTGGTCTGGGGGCTCTAGGATAGGTCTGGGGGGAGCAGAATGGGTCTGGGGGGATCTCGCAGTCTCTAGCATGGGTCTGGGGTCTCTAGGAAGGGTCCAGGGGCTCTAAGATAGGCCTCAGAGGGCGTAGAATGCATCTGGAGGGATGTGGGGGTCTCTAGGATGGGTTTGGAGTCTCTAGGAGGAGTCAGGGGAGCTGTAAGAGGTCTCTGCAGGCTCTAGGATAGGCCTGGAGGGTGTAGAATGGGTCTGGGAAAATGCAGCGATATCTAGGATGGGTCCAGGGGCTCCAGGAGGGGTCTGGGGGCTCAAAGATCCACCTGTGAGTGTGTAGAATGGGTCTGGGAGAATCTGGGGGTCTCTACGGTGTGGCTGGGAGCACTAAAAGGTATCTTGAGGGGTGTATAATGGGTCTCAGGGGATCTCGAGGTCTCTAGGAGGGGTCTGGTGGCTCTAGGATAGGCCGGTGGAGATGTATAATGGGTCTGGTAGGATCTGGGGGTCTCTAGGAAGGGTCTGGGGGTTCTAGGAGGGGTCTGGAGGTACGTGGCCATCTCTCGGGTGAGTTTAGAAGCTTTACAAGTGGTCTTGAAGCTTTAGGAGTGGCCTGGAAGGTTGTAGAATGCGTCTGGGGGGATCTGGGGGTGTCAAGGATGGGCCTGGGGGCTCTAGGAGAGATCTAGGGGCTCTAGGAGAGATCTAGGGGCTCCAGCATGGGCCTGGATGGGTGTAGAATGGGTCTGGGGGTATCTGGGAGTCTCTAAGATGAGTCTGAGACTCTAGGAGGGGTCTGGGGTCTGTCGGATGGGTCTGCGCAGTTGTAGAATGTATCTAGGGGGATCTGGAGGTCTCTAAGATGGGTCTGGGAACTCTAGGAGGGGTCTGGGGGCTCTAAAATAGGTCTGAGAGGGTGTAAAATGCGTCCGGAGGGATGTAGGGGTCTCGAGGATGGATCTGGGGGGCTCTCGGAAGGGTCTGAGAGGTGCAAGAGGGCTCTGTAGGCTCGAGGATAGGTCTAGGAGTGTGCCGAAAAAAATCTGCGATGATTCAGAGGGCTCTAGGATGGGTCTGGGGGCTCTAGGAGGGGTCTACAGGGATGTGGAGTTCTCTAGGATAAGTCTAGGGGCTTTAAGAGTGGTCTGGGGCCTCTAGGATAGGCCTGGGGGATGTAGAATGAGTCTTGGGTGATCTGGTGGCCTCTAGCATGGGTCTGGGGGCTGTAGGAGGGGTGTAGGGGCTCCAGAATAGGTCTGGGCACTTGTATAATCTGTCTGGGATGATCTGGGGGTGTCTAGGAGCGACCTGGGGAGGTCTAGAACGGGTCAGGGGGATCTAGCGGTATCTAGCATGGGTTTGGTAGTGCTGGAGGACTTCGGGCCCATAGAGTGTTAGGCCGGAGGACTGACAAGGCACTTCCGGTATCCTGGAGGACTTCCGGCCCATAGAGGATCAGTCCGGAGGACTGACGGGGCACTTCCGGTGTGCTGGAGGACTTTCGGCCCATAGAGGATTAGTCCGGAGGACTGACGGGGCACTTTCGGTGTTACTGAAACTTGTGGAGATCGTTGAAACTTACCTGAGATCTGTTCAGAACACATCCAAGCATGTACTTTGAAGAGGTGGGAGAGAACTTCTGGATATTGTTGCCGCAAAAGGTTGTGGAAGCAAACAGTGCCTGTAGGCTGAAAAAAGAACCAGACAAGTTCATGAACAACAGGTTCACCCAAATATAAATGGAATTAGGGTAGGGGTGTTTTTTCAACGTCTCTACTTCAATGACTTGTGAGTAAATCTTATCTCCTGCTGCCACTTCTGGGGACAAAGTGTATTTTTTATTAATCTAGTTTTGCTGTAGTCATTAAACATACTTTTCTGTTCTTAAAGCTTTAATAAAAAAAAAAAAATCCCAGCAAAACTAGGACATTTACCACAGAACACAGACTAATAAAGCTAATGCTTTCAGGTGTTGATATAAAAAGAGTGATTAATGGTACTGTTTTTAATTACCACCATGCAACAGCGCTAGAGACAGATAACCATGTTTTACAGCAATTCCTAAGTGTGCTCCTCCTTAGAAACATAGAGAAGAACTGGTCAAGGAGAATCCTGTAGATGGGATTCTTTTTCAAAGACTGAATTCAACTTAAGGAAATTAAATCTTGAATGACTAGGAGGTGTAATACATGGTTCTCCTCAAAGTATGGTCTCTAGCATGGTAATTGATTTATGGTAAAGTACAGGTAGCTCAAAAACTTTGACAGGGCATAAGTGTTTGAAGAAATTCATTGGCATTGTAGACCCTGTCCTGGTACCAGAGCTTGGACAAATCCTAGATGAACTTTAAAGCAGCCATGTAATACCTGTTATCACAGAGTACTTGCTTACTTTACCAAATTACTTTTTTTTATCTTGACTCCATAGCTTGGTGAAATTTTGTTAGTTAGTACTTCAGTCTCCTCTGTTGTGGCACAAGTATTCTCTTAAAAACTTTCAGCAAGACTGGTGCTCCTGAGAAAGGAGTTTTAGGACCTCTTATGACCGTGTTCAGACCAAAAAGCAGAGGATATTTAATAAAAAGCCTAATTTTACACTTAAAAAAAAATTATGCACCAGCAAGTTAAATGCCAAAGTGTTTGTCCCACCTCCTCCAAAAAATTTAAGCAATGAGGCAACCTTCCCTGTTAGCACTGAGTTCTCCTCTTGTGATCTACTTTAAGACAGAAGGTCAAGAAGCACCCTGAAATGTTTTAGGGCACATTGAAAAGAGAAGATACTTTCATGAGAGAATTTTTGGCACAGTGCTCATAGTTCCTGTAATATTTCGAAGCCCCTTGCAATTCAGGGCCACTGAAGCCTCCCTTCAGAACAAGTGCAACATGCTGCCTTGTGGGGGTTGCCTGTAGGTAAACTCTGATACATATTGTATTCAATGCACCTGTGCCTCTAGTGAGACCTGCTGCTGTATATGAAGATTCAGTATCAGAAGCCTGAAAGAAGGGAAAATTCTGTTATGATCATACTATCACTTGACCACTAACATGGCAAAAAGGATCGAATTATAATACTCATCCCCTGTCAATATAAAATCTCTTAAGCAGCTGCCAACTCCCAAGGTCATGAGCAAAGTATGGCCGTACTGGGAAATTATTCTCATTATCTCAGTGCGCATTATGCACACGTGATGAAGCCAGACTTTGGCAAGAAGACATAGTTTCTATTAGAGCATAGTAGAAGAGTGGTAAAGAGCAAGAAGAGAAAACATAAGACCCGTTCACAGATCAGAGCAAAGAGGAGTCATTCTACACTAGAGTCGATACTCCTCTCTGGTCCCAAATCCTTTGCAGCAAGCAGAGGAGCAATGCTGGAAGCCATGGTTTCTCAGGGAATCTGCAAATGATAGTTTTGCTATCCAGCAACAGGTGGCATGTCCAGACCTCCTGAAGAATAGTCTCATTTCATGCTGACATTGGGTAAGAGAGCTTCACTGACAGTGCTAATACCCACCCCCCCCAAAAAAAGGATACCACTGTCAGACTCTTTGGATCTTAGAAAGATTAATGCTAGCACAGTGTTACTAGCATATAACCAGTCAAAAATAACCCAACCCCAAAACAGAGGCAGCATGCCTTTCACTAGCTCTTGAAACGCTCCTGTCATGGAGATGAATGTGAAAGGTACACCAGACCATGTATGCTCCTTATAAAACTGCATCAAAGGAGCTTTTGTCCATGGAAAGAGACCTCATACAAAAGTCCGGAACGAGTGAACTCTGACTGACAAACTCTTCATGGTTTCCAAGGAGAATTCAGACTTGAACCCAGGTCTGGTTCAGCCAAGTGCAAAAAGCTACGTCCTGGGAAAAAACTTTGCAGCTACTAAGCAGAATATCTTAAACCTTTTTATCCTCTCAGAAGAGGATTAAATAAACACCTGAGTGCTTATTTTCAAAATCCATTGTTCTTTTAATATTTTAAATAGCATACACACTCTCGTTTGACTCTCAGTGTCAGCCAATAGGTGAGCATTAACAAAAAAGGTATTCCAACACAAGTGCAGGCCTTGTGTATTCCAGAAATATTTGTAGTTAGTATATCTTTCTAAAAACTATCAGGCAAAACCTCTGCTGAGTCTGAAGAGTAATATAAAGCTTTTCTCATAGCTCTGCTCTGTCTATATGTCACTGTCATTAGAATGATATTCTCTGTAACAGCACTTGAACAATCAACAGACATTTTGCTTTTAGTAAGCTCAGGCTTTTGAAATGTTTTCATTTCTAGTAAAATGGTTTCTTTCTACTGTGCACTATATAACTAAGTGCAAGAGGAAGAAAAGATTAGTGCAAATCACTTCCATAATTCATCATAAATTAACGTTTCTAATCACTGCTTGATTTGAATTGCAGTGTATTGGAAATGCATAATGTACAGATCAATTTTCCGACGCGCTCAAGCTACATTCTCTGTTATTGACTTAGCTGTGAAGCCATGTGGTAGAAACAGTTAAGAAAATATTTCCAGGAGACTGAGTCCTACAGTAAATCAGTAATGACCTTGTTTGTCTGACCTATTTATTCATGACCCATAAGTGAGCTTCTGCCTTTTTCTAGTAACTTCTCCCACACACATAATACTCTAAGGTAATGTTACCCAAACTAACAAAGACAAAATAGACCACTTAATTCCTGCATCAACTTTTCCATTTTTTCTAATTAACAGAAGAAGCAGCTTAAAACTTTTTCTGCATTCACATCAAAGCACCTCCAGGACACCTAGGGAAAGTGGGTTATTTTTGGTGCATCTTTTTTCGTGTATTACAAACTTAGTATATATATGTGTATATATAGTATATGTATCATGCATTACATTACTTAGTATTACAAGGAAGTATTAAATTTAACTGTTTGCACACACACATGTAAATAAGTGTCTCTGAAGTAAAAAAAAAACTTGTTAACCCTGTCATATTCTCCTGTACTTTTACGAGATCTCTGAAAAGTGTTTGATGCTCTGCAGGTCCCTTTCTCAGTGACCTGACACCTTCCTGAAGTGCCAAGATTTTAGCAAGAGCAGCTGTATCCACCTGTGTTACTTCCAAACCCATAAAGATTTCAGAAATAAATGAGGACTTTCATCATTTTGGGCAGCTTTCTTCAAAGAGTGTTGCTTTTAAACAGAGAAGTCCAGCTGCTTCTTCTCAAACACCTTCCCTGAGACTTTCAGCAGAACAAAAGACATTCACTCCAGCAGGAATCCACCTGCAATCCTCAAGCCCTCTTACAATCCTAAACATATCGCATAAGCATTGTCTACCTGGACTTATGCAAAGCATTTGATACTGTCCCACACGACATCCTTATCTCTAAACTGGAAAGACGTGGTTTTGATGGATGGACCACTCAGTGGATAAGGAATTGGCTGGATGGTCGCACTCAAAGAGTTGTGGTCAACGGTTCAATGTCCACGTGGAGGCCAGTGACGAGTGGTGTTCCTCAAGGGTCGGTACTGGGACCAGTGCTATTTAACATCTTTGTTGGAGACATGGACAGTGGGATTGAGTGCACCCTCAGCAAGTTTGCAGATGACACCAAGTTGTGTGGTGTTGTGGACATGCTAGAGGGAAGGGATCAGGAAAATCTCAGACCCTCAATACAAATCTATGCTGTCCCCACATCCTGAATATTGCTTGTAGTTCTGGTCACCATTTACATCTCAGAAAAAGAATAAAGTAAAACAAGAAAAGGTGCAAGACAATGAAAGGTCTGGAACATTTTCCATATTTAGAGAAACTACATAGATTATGATTTCTAAGTCTGAAAGAGAGATGGCTGAGGAGGGGGTATAATGAAGGTATGTATAGTCATAATTGTGCTTTAGATATTTAAAAGGAAATGGCTGTTGTCTGTCTCCCAGTTCAAAAATCAAGGAGTGGGAAATAAAACTAGCAGGTGGCAGATACAAGGCAAACAAAAGAAGGTGGTTCCTCTCTCCATGCATAATTGAGATATGGAATTCCTTTCCACAGGATATTGTAGTTCGCAGGGGTTTAGAAAGTAATCATACAAAGAAAAGATGCTACCTGTGGTTCAGGAAATCTGTGATTCAAAAATGAGTGGGAGAGGACAACACGGAGATGATCACCATATAGTCTGCCCTATTCGTACACCACTCCCTAAACATTATTAGCTACTGCAGGAGACAGAATAGTGCCCTGGATAAACTTCTGTTCTAGTACAGACACTCCAACCTTGTCCTCAGTGTTTCAGCCTGCCAAATACTTGACCTATCCTAGCAAAAAGAAAAGTGACTATGGGTTGCTAGTTCACTGATGAAAGAACGATGATTCTTGAAAGAAAAAAAGGTGAAGATATCATTCCGTATTTTTATTTTTGTTCAAGAATTAGGTGTAGGCATATGTTGGCATAAGTTCCAACCACAGACAGACATTAATGCTGAGATTTACAGTTATTCAGGCAAATCAATGTCTAAATAGATTACGACAGAGATACTGGAGAAAGGCCTATGAAAGTACATAACCAGTTGATCTTGTGAAATTCACTGAAATATACTGCAAATGGAAAAACACAATTTTATCCCAGATCTTTGTGGCTTGTTTATTTGTGGAGCTGACACCTTATTTGAAAGTCATTATTGAACTCAAATCTTTTCTAACTGCTTTCACTAAAAATAGTACACATACATCTAAGTAAAAAGTAGCATGAAAATATTACATTATTAATTACACTGACAACATAGCTTTCACTTTGAGAACTGCATCACTCTGCAAAACGTAACAGTCCAGAAAATGGCAATGGAAATAGCAAAACCTGAACGCCAAGAACCACCAGCATATTCCAAAGTTGAAAGGCAGAGATGTGAGATGTCAACTCGACTTTGCTAAGCCATCCCCAAGTGCAGCTGACTTGCTGTTGATGCATTAAATGTGGGGTTTAGCCTGTCGCATGCACAACAAAACTCTACAAAAAACCTGGGATTTTGTGCCCACAAGTTTTGCTTCTCTGAGATTATTAAGTACTTGCAAATGAGTTACAATGTACTGGAACATTAACACCCGGCACTTGTAAACAAGCGTGGGGACACAGGAAAAGAGATTAAATCGAATTTAATGGATACACAAATGAAGACATCTGCATTGGCAGAGAGCTGGGAAGTCACCAAGGATGGCAAGGATTGCTACAGCAATTCACTAGTCAGCACACCACTGAACACTTTAGCTCCAAATGAAGCATACCCAAGTGCACCACACTGCACAGTTGCTTTCATGTGTTTAGAAGAATGAGAGACAGAAAGATACAGTACTTCAGTACTTGACTACCTTCAGGCGTAGTGTCTGTGTGACTGTATGAATGTGAAAGACATTTAGATTACACCATTGCTGTACAGCAGGAGAAAATATGCAAAGTGCTGCTCAATATGCTGAGCCTGCATACTGCTATTAAGATGAAAATTGCTGTATGCATGTAGACATCAGTCCCTACATACGTATCTACATGAACAAGACTTCTCTGGCATATTATCTAAATCCAAAATTAAAATGACTGCATGAGGTAGTTTGAAATAACATGCTTGATAGCTTTGCTGTCAGGCTTCTGTAGCATTATTTGAATTTCCTGTGCCGTTGTTCAAAAAATGAAACACCTTTGACTTTTCCTGATCTTGGAGGCTATGTAAAGAGCCTTCTTTTTTCCCTAGGCTCTTGCATTTGCAACAATGCTTTGAGATTTTATGGTACAGTAGTTGACACTATCAGATGATCCAAATCAAGACCTACCAGACTCACAGTCTCTGTTGCTGGGATCACTTTTATCACATGAACATGGTTTCCACATTTCATAGTGGTATTCCCTGGAAGAAATTGTGAGATGGTTACAACACATAGCAAAAATCCTGAGGAACTGCCTGGCTTGGACTTTACAACCCAAATCCTAACACAGTCTCCCCTCAGTCTGACAGTCTCTAAAATTATTTTCTGAGCACAACTCTGGTCACTAGCAGAAATCACACCTGCAGTAGCCAGACCACCTGATGTAGCTCAAGACTTCTTTTGTTCAGGGGTTTTCTAAAACTGAACAGTGAACAGAGATCATTACACTGATTCAAAAAAAAATCATTCCCTAATTTATGTTCCTGGCTCCATTATAAAATCTCCTGTTCCCACAGGGTTTGTAACAATGTGCTAATAAAAGATCAGATTCTGCTCCATCTAAACTCCTATTGATTTTAGTGGAAAAAGATTCAAGCATAAAGACAGGAAAAAAAAAAAAAAACCAACAACAAACAGAAGGTAAGACAATTACTTTGACTTTGTTTCAGGCCTTGTTTCACCTATTATTGACAAAATCATAATGACCATTGAACTGTAGAATTTCTTACCTTTGTTCAATATTTCAAATTTTCAATAGAATTCAAGTCATCTGAATTCAGTCTTCAGCACTTGACTCACAATTGTGCCATCACCTGAAAGTGAAAGGAAGTACTTTCTAAGAAAATAACACATTTCCAATGCCACAGAAAAACTGATTTAATATTGTTGGCCAGATTTAAAGTTCATTTTCCTCTCTTTGAAATAAAACAAATATGCAAAAGCTTATTTCCAAGTGACATATATTTAAACTCTTGACACTGTGCACAGAAACTAGATACATATCTAATCATCAAAACTTCCCTCTGGTTTTGATTTTAAGCAGGCAGAAGATGATCTTGTAAGGTGTACAACTGGATTATCTACTTTGAACCTAATATTAATCCAAAAACACCCACAGAAAAGTGGAAATATGCTAAATGCAAACACAATAAGCCTCTTTAAAAAGATTTTTAAGTCAGAAACCTGCTAGGCATATATTATTTAAAACAAACAAACAAACGCGCTTTTTTCTTATGTTAGACAATCTGAAATTGTCATGTATTCATCATCTGATGAAAACTGTAGTAAAAATAGGACAATATCAAAGAAAAATCTATTCCTAATGTCATGATTATGACAACAGTCTGTAGAGTTCCACTCTTCAACAGCATTTAGGATTTTCATACTACAGATCACATCTGGCTATAAATGTAATCTTTTGTCTCTTTCCACTATATGCTCATGCATACTACCTTCCTTCCAATTCAGAATAAAATTGCTTTCTTGTAACTATTATGATTGTTACTGACAATTGATTCAACAGACAAAAGCATTAACAAATAATACTGTAATAAATATGACGAGGTGCACATCAAACATCCAGACAAAGGAAATAATAGGTGGTTACATGCAGTATTAAGTGATGTAATGACAGTGCATTTCAAATATGTCAAACTTATTTGAGCTAATCAGTATTGGCACACAAAATATGGAAATACAGATTTGAAATCAGACTTTTCTTAATGCATTTCGTGGAGCTAGAGAATGTGTAGAGTCCAGACACAGTATGCTGTCCTGCCTGCAGAAGAGCGCCAAAGACTTTGTGAACGTGTTCACTTGGCACTTCATAGATTTCATATATTTCTAGGTTGGAAAGGACCTTAGAGATCATCCAGTCCAGCCATCCCTAATCTCCCATTAAACCATATCCTTAAGTAGTTCATCCACCTTTTTCTTAAACACATCCAGGGATGGAGACTCAACCACCTCCCTGGGCAGCCTATTCCAGTGGCTGACAACCCTTTCAGAGAAGAAATACGTTCTAACATCCAACCTGAATCTCCCCTGACTAAGCTTATATCCATTTCCGCTTTTCCTATCACCCATCACTAATGTAAAGAGCCCTTCCCCCACTTCCCCACCATCCCTTCTCAAGTATTTGTAGGCTGTAATCAGGTCTCCCCTCAGCCTCCTCTTCTCCAGGCTAAACAGCCCCAACTCCCTCAGCCACTCCCCATAAGTTTTATTTTCCAGCCCCTTGACCAGTTTAGTCGCCCTTCTCTGGACCCGCTCCAGGAGCTCAATATCTCTCTTAAAGCGAGGGGCCCAAAACTGGACACAATATTCTAGGTGCAGCCTCACCAGTGCCGAGTACAGGGGCAGGATAACTTCCCAGCTCCTGTTGGTCACACTATTCTTAGAATCATAGAATCATAGAATGGTTAGGGCTGGAAGTGACCTTCAAAGGTCATCTAGTCCAACCCCCCTGCAAGGAACAGGGATATCTCCAACTAGATCAGGTTGCTCAGGGCCTCATCCAACCGGGCCTTGAACGTCTCCAGGGATGGAGCATCCACCACCTCTCTGGGCAACCTGTTCCAGTGTTCTACAACTCTCATGGTAAAAAATTTTTTCCTAATATCCAACCTGAATCTACCTCCCTCTATTTTAAAACCATTACCCCTTGTCCTATCACAACTGGCCCTCCTGAACAGCCTCTCCCCATCTTTCCTGTAGGCCCCCTTGAGGTACTGGAAGACCGCTATAAGGTCACCCCGGAGCCTCCTCTTCTCCAGGCTGAACAGCCCCAACTCTTTCAGCCTGTCCTCATAGGAAAGGTGCTCCAGCCCTCTTATCATCTTCGTGGCCCTCCTCTGGACCCTCTCCAACTGGTCCATGTCCTTCTTATGTTGGGGGCTCCAGAACTGGACGCAGTACTCCAGGTGAGGTCTCACGAGGGCAGAGTAGAGGGGGAGAATCACCTCTCTCGACCTGCTGGCCACGCTCCTCTTGATGCAGCCCAGGATGCGGTTGGCCTTCTGGGCCGCAAGAGCACATTGCCGGCTCATATTGAGCTTCTCGTCCACCAGTACTCCCAAGTCCTTCTCCTCAGGGCTGCTCTTGATCCATTCACCACCCAGTCTGTATTTGTGCCTGGGATTGCCATGACCCAGATGTAGGACCTTGCACTTGGCCTGGTTAAACTTCATGAGGTTGTTCATCCAGGCCCACCTCTCCAGCCTGTCGGGGTCCCTCTGGATGGCATCCCTCCCTTCCAGCGTGTCGACAGCACCACACAGCTTGGTGTCATCGGCGAACTTGCTGAGGGTGCACTCCATGCCACTGTCCACGTCACCGACAAAGATGTTGAAGAGGGCCGGGCCCAACACGGACCCCTGAGGGACGCCACTCGTGACCGGTCTCCACTTGGACATTGAGCCGTTGACCACTACTCTCTGAGTGCGGCCATTGAGCCAATTCCTTATCCACCGAGTGGTCCATGCATCAAACCCATGCCTCTCTAGTTTAGAGAGAAGAATGTCGTGCGGGACAGTGTCAAAAGCTTTGCACAAGTCCAGGTAGATGATATCCATTGGTCGACCCTTGTCCACCGATGCTGTCACCCCATCATAAAAGGCCACCAAGTTGGTCAGGCACGATCTGCCTTTGGTGAAGCTATGTTGGCTGTCACCCACCACCTCCTTGCTCTCCATGTGCCTTAGCATGGTTCCCAGGAGAATCTGCTCCATGACCTTGCCAGGCACAGAGGTGAGGCTGACCGGCCTGTAGTTGCCCGGGTCCTCCTTGTTCCCCTTTTTAAAAATGGGGGTTATGTTCCCTCTCTTCCAGTCATCAGGGACCTCACCAGACCGCCACGACTTCTCAAATACAACGGCCAGTGGCTTGGCAACTTCATCCGCCAGTTCCTTCAGGACCCGCGGATGGATCTCATCAGGTCCCATGGACTTGTGCACCTTCAAGTTCCTCAGATGTTCTCGAACCTGCTCTTCAAGTACAGGGGGCGGTGGTTCATCCTCACAGTCCCTGCTAGTTCTTTCCACAGCTTGGGCGGTAAGACAAGTGGCTTTATCAGTGAAAACTGAGGCAAAAAATTCATTGAGTACCTCAGCCTTCTCTATGTCGCGGGTGACCAGAGCACCAGTATCCTTCCGGAGGGGGCCTACATTCTCCTTGGACTTCCTTTTGTCCCCTACATACCTATAGAAGCTTTTCTTATTGCTTTTTATATCCCTTGCCAAATTCAATCCGTTCAGGGCTTTAGCCTTCCTCACCTGATCCCTGGTCACTCGTACAGCTTCTCTGTATTCCTCCCAGGCTATCTGTCTCCGCTTCCACCCTCTATAGGCTAACCTCTTCATTTTCAGTTGGTCCAAGAGCTCCTTGCTCATCCACGCGGGCTTCCTGGTCTTTTTGCCCGACTTGTTCTTCATCGGGATGCACCTCTGCTGAGCTTGGAGGAGGCGCTCCTTGAATGTGGACCAACTTTCCTGGGCCCCTCGTCCCTCCAGGGCCGCCTCCCACGGCACTTTGCCCATCAGGTCCTTGAAGAGGCCAAAGTCCGCCTTCTTGAAGTCTAGGGCACAGAGCTTGCTGTATAGTTTCCTTGCTGCCCCGTGGATCTTGAACTCCACCGTGTCGTGGTCTTGATACACGCCAGTATCCCATTGGCCTTTTTGGGCACACTGCTGGCTCATATCAAGCCGGTAGTCAGCCAACACCCCCAGGTCCTTCTCCAGCCAGGCAGCTCTCCAGCCACTCTTCCCCAAGCCTGTAGCGATGCTTGGGGTTTTTACACCCCAAGTGAAGGACTCTGCACTTGGCCTTATTAAAGCTCATGCCATTGGCCTCAGCCCAACGATCCAGTCTGTTCAAATCCCTCTGAAGGGCCTCCCTACCCTCGAGCAGATCGACACAGCCTCTCAGCTTGGTGTCGTCCGCAAACTTACTGAGGGTACATTCAATCCCCTTGTCTACGTCATTGATAAAGATGTTAAACAGAACCGGACCCAGCACTGAGCCCTGGGGAACCCCACTGGTGACCGGCCTCCAGCTGGATTTAGCCCCATTTACCACCACTCTTTGGGCCCGGCTATCCAGCCAGTTTTTAACCCAAAGGAGGGTGTGCCTATCCAAGCCAGCAGTTACCAGTTTCTCAACCAGAACACTATGAGAAACTGTATAAAAGGCTTTACTGAGGTCAAGGAAAACTACATCCATGGCCCTTCCCTCATCAACCAGGCAGGTCACCCCATCATAGAAGGTGATCAGGTTTGATTGGCAAGACCTGCCTTTCGTAAACCCATGTTGACTGGGCCTGATCACCCGGTTAACCTGTATGTGCTCATTAATAGCACTCAAGATAGCCTGTCCCATGACTTTGCCCGTCACTGAGGTCAGACTGACAGGCCTGTAGTTCCCCGGATCCTCCTTCCGCCCTTTTTTGTAAATGGGCATAACATCCACCAGCCTCCAGTCCAGCGGAACTTCCCCAGTGAGCCAAGACTGCCCAAAGATAATGGACAGGGGTTTGGCAATGACATCCGCCAGCTCTCTCAGGACTCTTGGGTGGATACCATCAGGCTCCATAGACTTGTGGGCATCCAGCCGATGAAGCAGATCCTTGACCCGTTCCTCTCGGATCACAGGAGCTTCGATTTGCTCTCCCTCCCTGCTCTCAGACACCATAGGCCAGCTCACCTAGGAACTACTAACCTTATTATTAAAGATTGAGGCAAAGAAGGCATTAAGGACCTCAGCCTTGTCCTCATCACTAGTGACTAACATACCCCTTGTGTCCAGTAGGGGCTGGAGGTAATCTTTAGCCCTCCTTTTGTTGTTAATGTATTTATTGAAGGACTTTTTGTTGTCCTTTACGGAGCAGGCTAGTCTAAGTTCCAGTTGGGCTTTTGCCCCCCTGATTATCTCCCTACATGCCCTAACTTCCTCCCTGTAGTCCTCCCTGGATGCCTGCCCATTCTTCCAAGACTTATAGACTTCCCTTTTTCTTTTGAGGTGTTCCCAAATCTCCTTGGTCATCCAAGGCATTTTTCTACCCCGGTGGCTCAATTTCCCACTGGACTTTATTAACCAGACTTCTAAACAGTCCAAAGTCAGCTCTCCCAAAGTCCAGCTTGGCTGTTTTAGTGCTCCCCCTCCTAACTTCCCCTAGAATTGAGAATTCTATTATCTCATGGTCACTATGCCCCAGGCGTCCTCCAACCATCACATCACCCACAAGACCTTCTCTGTTCACAAACAGCAGGTCTAGGGGAGCACCTTCTCTAGTCGGTTCACTGACCAGTTGTGATAGGAAGTTGTCCTCCACACACTCCAGGAATCGCCTAGACTGTTTCCTGACTGTTGTGTTATACTTCCAACAGACATCAGGTAGGTTAAAGTCACCCACAAGGACAAGGTCTGGTGAGTGCGAGACTTCCCCCAGTTGTTTAAAAAATAGTTCATCAGCCTCACCGTCCTGATAGGGTGGCCTGTAGCAGATACCCACTACAATATCCGCCTTCATAGGTTCCCCTTTGATTTTTACCCACAGACACTCCACCAAGTCATCCCCAACAGTAAACTCTAAGCAGTTAAGACTTTCCCTTACATAAAGGGCAACCCCGCCACCTCTCCTACCTCTCCTATCCCTCCTGAAGAGCTTGTAGCCATCAGTGGTAGCGCTCCAATTATATGAGTCATCCCACCATGTTTCTGTGATGGCAACTGTGTCATAGTTCCCCCGGTTAACAAGGGCTTCCAGTTTCTCTTGTTTATTGCCCATACTGCGTGCGTTTGTATAGAAGCACTTAAGGTGGGCTCTCGACCCCATTGCACCCCTGGGGGGGCTAGCTTTAATTCCTGAGCTGTTATTTATGGGATTTTCTTTTACCTCAAGGCAACTTGTGTGTTGCCCCTTACTACACATATCACCCCCTACTATCACTGATGTGGCAGGCCGAAGGTACCTGCCTACACACCTCTTGTCAGACACTGGCGGGCCGTCCTTGGCTGTTATTCCTCCAAGTCTGGCAATGCCCCCCACCCCTTCACATCCAGTTTAAAGCCCTATTGATGATCCCAGCTAGTTCTGCAGCAAGAAGCCTTTTCCCCCATGGAGACAAATCTGCCCCATCCCTGGATAGAAGGTCTGGCCTTGAGAAGGTCAGCCCGTGGTTAAAGAACCCTAGGTTTTGTTCCTCACACCACTTATGTAGCCAATTATTTAAATCCTCGCTCTTTGTTTTCCATCCCGTGTCATGTCCTGCAGTCGGTATGATAGAGGAGAATATCACTTGGGCCCCCGATCCCTTCACCATTCTTCCCAAAACCCTGAGATCCCTCTTAATTGCCCGAATGTTTCTTTTCCTGAGGTCATCATTACCAACTTGGAAAATAAGAAGGGGATAGTAATCTGTGGGCCTGACTATAGATGGGAGTTTTTTTATCACATCCCTAATTGTTGCCCCAGGAAGGGAGCAGACCTCCCTATGTAAAGGGTCCAGTCTACAAATCTGGCCCTACACAACCCTCAAAAGGGAGTTGCCTAAAACAATCACCTGCCTTTTCTTCTTAACTGAAGATGTCTTAATGGTATGTGTGGACCTTGGGAAGGATACTAGCATGTGTGTTGTCATCCTCCCTGGGGGTTGGTTCCACTTGCAGAGCTTCATATCTGTTATGCAATGGAACCTGGGAGGTAGATGTGGGAGCAGAGGGGGCAGGCTTGCCGCGTCGGGCAGGGACCTGCTGCCATTCCTCATTCCCACCTGGATTCTTCTTCCTGGCCAGGCGGGTAGAGGGTGGGGGCTCCTCAGTCTGAATAGCTGTGGTAGCCTGTTGGTTCTGCGGGAGGGAACACAGGGTGCTGATCCATTGGTCAATCTCCCTCTCGCACTCCCTGATGGCCCTCAGCCTGTTCACCTCTTCCCTGAGCTCCGTCACCAGGTGGAGGAGTTCCTCCACCCTGGCACAGCTCCCACAGGTGACTTCCCCGGTGGTGACCTGAGCCAATACACTTGAGGGACAACTCCTACAGCTCACCTGGGTGGCAGCACGCACCCAGCGGGGGACCGTCTGGGAGGCTGCGTCGGTCATGGCTGGCACCGGCCTGAGGGCAGCCTTCGCTTTATGCCTAGTGACCACCATGATAGTCAGGGACTTCTGACTGGGCTCGACGCTCTGCCTGTGCAAACTGCCACGCAAACTGCCGCGCCCCTTACTCTGCCACGCCACGCCCCTGTTTGCCCGCTCCTGTTCGCAGCGCTCCGGGTTGCTGCGCTCCTCAGGGCCCTTTAAATCTCCCGCGTCTGTTTCCAGGGCCACCCCGCTGCGTCAGCAGTCACGTAGGCACTGCCGGAACCAGGCCACAGGAGATCCTGACTCCCGCCTGGCTTTTAACTCACTCGACACTCGCTTTTTCCACCTCAATCCACCCCCCGGCCGCAGAACTTACCGTCCGTGCTACCGAGGCGCTCAGAAAGACGCGCTTACTGTGCAAATGCATACATTTCACAGAGGATCCAATTTCTATTTTTGACTATGCTAAAATATTTTAGATATTCTGTTCAGGCAGTTGTTCTCATTCTGTCCTGCATACTGCTGAGTGATCTCCACTAAACTAAAATACAAACTAGAGTCATAATTATGTGGAGAAAGGATTATGCATTTTATGATGCTTCCTCTATTGTGACTAATGACCAGACAACAAAGACCAAAACCATATCAGATAACTCGTGTATCACCAGTGGGTTACCAGCTGACCACAAGTTGTAGGTGCAGTATATAATCTTTGGAGTAAATGTGCCTAGATTCTTTATGAAATCCAAATATTGTTCTTCACAGGGTTGAACTTAAAGTTAGAAAAAGAAACAATTTTTGGTTTCCATTACCCAGTACAGGAAACCAGAATTGAAAATCAGTATTACAAACAATGAGGGAGTTAGTAGCAAGTTTTACTTGCTAGTAAAAGATTCAGTGTGAATTTGGAGTAACAATTTATATGCCTTTCCACCTTCCACACTCATATGGGAAAACTCCAAATTACCTGTTCTAGAAGCAATGCAGCATGAAATCGTGGTAAGGCACAAAGCAGAGGAAACAGAACTGAACACCAAAGAAGAGCTCTGACAAAACGCTTTAACTTCTTTCTCCTATTTCCTTCAGCTTTATTTCACTCTTCTCCCAGCAATGCCATCATTCAAAAATCATAAAACAAAAAGGGAAAGGAAGAATCTGCCATTTCCAGCATTTGTGTTGACTGAAGCCTTAGAGCATGAGATAAATGTATCACCTTGATCCACTAGGGGGAAAAAAAAAAAGCTAGAAAGAAAAGTGGTTGCTTACTTTGCAATAATGGATCTTACCTAAGGTTCTACCATCTGCTTTGCACAGCCTGTGCTACACAGTATAGTATAGTAGAGCCAGATGAGAAAATATTTAATCCAAGTGCATGATTTGCAGCCAGATGTCTGTGTTGCAACTTTTATCTGTATATGATTGGTAATTAAAGACGACTATGGTGTCACATTGTACAAAGGTGTTAAGTGTGCTTAGAATTTCCAATATTAACAAATGTGATGGAATAGCTTCACATGACAAATATCAAAATACTCATCAAAGCAAGCAGTCAGTAAAATTGTGCAATCATGTGGGTGCAGGAAAAAAGATGATTCATTTACATATGTGCTGATGATAACATTTTCATCATTACACACAACCTGGGACACATCAGGAACCAGACAAGTATTTAAACAACCACTGTTACTTTCAACTGGATAAATGCTTCCAAAACATTCGACATAACCTGTCTTTAGCTCCTATTTGAAACAATTTTTGCTATATGTAAGAAACAAAACCCAGAGAAATATCCTTTTGGGGTCAATTCTCTAAAAATAATAACTGAAAAACCTACTGACTTCACTCTAAAATATCCCATTTCCTTCCCAGGTGTGATTTTTGCTGCTAGTAGTAATATCTGCGAGAGGTTCAGTAGCTTGGTATTATTTATCTTTCTAAAAGTTTCTAAAAACTTGCTTTAATTCCTAGAGGTGCTGTAAATTATCTGTCCCAGAAACAAGACAGCATTGCAGTACCATTCAGAAAGAAGAATGTGAGAGAGGGCAAGTGCCGTGTTGCGGCCTGTTAATCAGTACATTACAGTACAACCTCATGTAAACCTCTAAAATGGAAGTCAAGTTCTTCTACTTGGAGGGAGCTCTACTGAAAATCTTCAAATTACTGCAAAGAACAATACAAGTTTTCAGGAAGCAATTAACTGCTTGACAGAAAATATCTCTAGTTTTTATTTTATCTAAAACTCATGGGTGATATTTTGAAACATTTGATTGAACTCAGTCACTCAGTCTGCATTACTGTCCGGCATTTCCCTCTGTGTAAGCCAATCTATGCAGAATGCCATTCATACCAACACTGAAGTAGAGGAAGATGACTCAGTTGATTAATCAGCTTTCTTTTTTTCTTATTAAGAAGGAAGTATTTGGCTAGGGACAAACCAGGAAAAAGGAGGTATTAAAAATTGGAGTCAGGGAACCCATTAGTGAGAGACACAGAAAAACAGTTTCAAAAGCAGCATTTTAAAGTTTAAAATGCTCCTTGTTCACGACCCTTCCTCGATATGCAGTAGCTCACAGACGTAGGTAACAGAGGCCCCAAGCTCCTGGTGCCATACGCTGTGTCCACTCTGTTGGGGACGGCTTGGGGAGATCCTTCCTCGCTGCAGGGACTGGCTGGAGGCACCTGCCTGTGGGACCCCCCCTGGGATTCACTCCTCAGCCATTACCCCTCCATCAGTCCCCACAGACAGGTGTGGTGTGATGGTTTGATGTGGGGGGGTTCTGGTGGCAGGAGAGGGGATTTGCTCCCTGTGACTTCCCTGGTTTTGGAACTGGGTCAGACCCGGTTCTGGCCACCAGATAGGACTCTCATCCCCCTCGGGGTTGAGCCAATCGGCGCCTTTGCGAATTGCCCTATTTAAGTTGAGACAAAGGGACGGGAAAGGTGCTTTTCCCAGGAGGGAGGAGAGAAGGGAGGAGGCCACTGCCCCAGCTCACGGTTGGGCGGCTGCCCACGCCAGGCGCGCGCGCCACCAGCTGAGGATGGTGGCGGCGGAGCCACTTGGGGAACTCGGGGAGCGCCTCATTCCTGGGGTGCCCGCTGGGCTGAGTTCACCCAGAGAGGACTAAAATCTGAGAGAAACGGCCACATAGACACCAGGTCATTGAAGATGGAATGGGATGAGTTGTGCTGGAGCTGAGTTTCCCCTGCAACTGGTGGTGAGACGGAAGGTGGCCCCCTGCAGCCAGAACAGACCGAATGGAGTAGAGACCCACTCGCAGCCCATGGAGAAGTTCACGTTGGAGAAGAGATGCCTGAGCCTGGGGACAATTGTGAAGCATGGGACGCACGACAAGGTAGAGAGGCATCTAGAGTCCGTGGGATGACCCACGCCGGTGCAAGTGGCAACAACTCCCTAAGAATCTGAGACTGTGGTAAAGCCCGCACTGGAGAAATCTGATGGGGAAGGATTGCATCCTGCAGGTAGGACTCACTCTGGAGAAGTCTGTGGATTTTTTCCTTGTGAGTAGGGGATCCACTGGAGCAAGGGAAAAAGGGTTTAAGGACTCCTCCTCCTTTAAGAAAGGAGCAGCAGTAACAACATGGGATGAACTGACCTGCACTCCCCCATTCCCTGTCCTCCTGCGCCGCTGGGGGAGAAGGTAGAGCAGAGAAGAAAAGGAAAGGGCAGGGGAGGTGTTGTTTCTAAGATCTGGCTTTGCTTCTTTTTATCCTCTCGAGTAACTGGTTTTGTTTGTCCTTATCCCTTCAAGTAACTCTTAATAAATTGCTTTGCTTTAAGAAAGCCAAGTCTGTTTTGCCCAGGACCATGGTTGGTGGGTGTTCCTTCTCTGTTCTTGTCTCGACCCTCAGTCCTTTTATTATAATTTTCTCCTCTCCACTTCACTGGGGAAGGAGTGAGAGAGCAGCTGTGTGAAGTTTAGTTGCCAGATTGGCCTAAACCATGACATGTGGCCAGGCAGCCCCTTTTATAGCCAGAGCCCAGCCCTCAGCCTCACCAGTCACACCTGGGGTAGTCCCAGCCCCAGCTGGAGCCCATTAGGAAGAGAAGCCAATGCCTCTAGGATTTGCTTAGAGGGTCTGGGGACATCTGGGGATCTCTAGGATGGGTCTGGAAGCTCTAAGAGGAGTGTGGGGTCTTTATGATAGGGCTGGGGGAGGGAGGGGTGTAGAATGTATCTGTGGGCATGTGGTGGTCTCTAGGATGAGTCTGGGGGCTCTAGGATTGGCCTGGGGAGTGTAGAATGAGTCTAAGAGGATCTAGGGATTCTTTAGGATGGATCTGGGGGCTGTAGGCGTGGTCTGCGATCTCTAGGATATGCCTGGGCAGGTCTAGAATTGGTCTAGAATGATTGAAGGGTCTGGGGGCTATAAAAAGGATCTGGGGGCTCTAGGATTAGCCTGGAGAAGTGTAGAATGGGTCTGGGAGGATCTGGGGGTCTCTAAGATGTGTCTGGGAGCTCTAAGACGGGTGTGTAGTCTTTATGATATGCCGGGGGAGGGTCTAGAATAGGTATCTAGAATAGGTAGGATCTGGAAGTCTCTAGGATGGGTCTGGGGCTGTCAGAATGCTTTAGGGGCTCTAGGATTGGCATTGGGGGATTTACAAGGGGGGGGGGGGGGGCCAATCTGGGGATCTGTAAAATGGGTCCGGGGCTCTAGAATTAGTCTGGGGGCTGTAGGAGGGGTCTGGAGTCTCTAGGTTAGGTATAAATGCTCTAAGAGTGGTCTAGGGGCTTGAGGATAGGCCTGGGGATGTGTAGAATGGGTCAGGAGGGATTTGGGTGTCTCTAGGATCAGTCTGGGGGCTGTAGGATGGGTCTGGGAGCTCTAGGATAGGCCTGACAGGGTGTAGAATGGATCTGGTGGGACCTGGAGGTCTCTAGGATGGGTCTGGGGGGCTCTAGGATAGGTCTGGGGGTATGTGGAAATGCTCTGGGATCTCCTCGATGAGTCTGGCAGCTGCAGAAGGGTTCTGGGGGCTCTAGGATAGGCCTGGGGGAGTGTAGAATGAGTCTGGTGGGGGCTCTGGGGGTTTCTAGGATGGTTCTGGCAGCTGTAGAAGGGTTCTGGAAGCTTTAGGATAGACCCAGAGGGGTGTAGAATGGGTGTGAGGAGATCTAGTTGTCTCTAGGATGGGTCTGGGGGCTCTAGATAGAATCTGGAGGATATAGGAGGGGTCTGGGGGTGTGTAGAATGGGTTGGGGGGATCTGGGGGCCTCTAAAATGAGTCTGGGGTCTCTAGGAGGGGTCTGGGGTGTTTAGAATAAGTTTGGGGAATCTGGAGATCTCTAGGATGGGTCTGGGGGCTATAGGAGTGGTCTGGAAAACTGCAGAATGGGTCTAAAGGTATCTGGGGATCTCTAGGAGGGGTCTGGGAGCTATAGGAGTGGTCTGGAAAACTGCAGAATGGGTCTAAAGGTATCTGGGGATCTCTAGGAGAAGTCTGGGGTCTGTAGGAGGGGTCTGGAAGGTGTAGAATGGGTCTGGGGTGATCTGGGGGTCTTTAGGATTGATCTGGGAGCTCTATAAGGGGTGTGAGTGCTCTAGGATGGCGGGGGGTAGTAGGGTCTGGGCATCTCTAGGATAGGTCTAGGGGGGCGTTGAATTGGTATGGGGGGATCTGGGGATCTCTAAGATGGGTCTGGGGGCTTTAATAGGGGTTTGAGGGCTCTAGGATAGGCCTAGGTAGGTGTATAATGGGTCTGGGGGGATCTGGGGGGCTCTAGGAGGGGTCTGAGGGCTCTAGGAGGGGTCTGGGGGCTCTAGGATAGGCCTTGGGGGGTGTAGAACGGGTCTGGTGGGGTCTGAGGACTCCAAGATAGGCCTGAAAGGGTGTAGAAGGCATCTGGGGAGATCTAGAAGACTGTAGGAGGGGCCTGGGGGTTCTAAGATTGGCCTGGGAGAGTGTAGAATTGGTGGGAGGGGATCTGGGGGTCTCTAGGATAAGTCTAGGAGCTCTAGGATAGATGTGGAGGAGTGTAGAATGGGTATGGGGCAATCTGGGGATCTCTAGGATGGGTCTGGGAGCTGTAAGAGGGGTCTGGGGGCACTAGGATAGGCCTGGCTGGAGGTAGAATCAATCTGGGGGTCTCTAAGATAGGTTTAGGAGCTCCAAGAGGGGCCTGGGGGTTCTAAGATTGGCCTGGGAGGATGTAGGGGTCTCTAGGATAGGTTTAGGACCTCCAAGAGGGGTCTGGGGGCTCTAGCATATGCGTAGGTGGATCTAGAATAGGTCTGCTGGGATCTGGACTTCTCTAGGATGCATCTGGGGGCTTTAGGAATGTCATGGTTTAGGCCACTCTGGCAACTAAACTCCTCACAGCCGCTCGCTCACCCTCCCCCACCCACCAGGCATGAGGAAAGGAAATAAAGGAGAAAAGGAAGAGAGACCCGTGGGTTGAGATAAGAACAATTTAATATTACTACTAATATATGAATATATACATATATTGCAATGATAAATATATACAAATGAGTGATGTACAGTGTAATTGCTCACCACCCCTTGACTGATGCCCGTCTTGTCCCGAATTAATGATCCCGAAACAGCTAAGTCCCAATACCGCAATCCCGGATGAGTGAGAGGCCCGAAAATAGAGAGCGAGACAGAGAGAGCACTCTGAGAGTCTGAAAGTGAGAGTCCTGGAAGAGCAATAGGCCCTTCTTTCCGCTGTCCCTCACTTTTATACTGGGCATGACACGGCACGATATGGAATACTAATTGGCCAATTTGGCCCTCAATCCTAAGTCTAAGTACAAATCATAAGGAGAGCTGTGAACCCCCTACCCCGGCCATGCTCCCCCCTATCCTGTTGTGCTCCTGCACACTGGCAAGAACATGGCAAGCTGAAAAGTCCTTGAGGCCTCAGTGCCAGCTATAAACATCAGCACTCTTCTCAGAGCAAGTCTCAGACTAAAACCAAAACACAGAGCTCTTCTGGCTGTTAGAAAGAAGAGCTAACTCTGTTCCAGCTGCAACCAGGACAAGGAAGGGTCTGGGGAGTCTAGGATTGGCATTGGGGGTGTAGAATGGATGTGGGGGAATCTGGGGGTCTCTAGGATAGGTCTGGGGGCTGTAAGAGGGGTCTGGGGGCACTAGGATAAACCTGGAGGGGTACAGAATGGGTCTGGGGGGATCTGGGAGTCTCTAAGATTGGTCTGGAGGGGTGTATAATTGGTCTGGGGGGATATGGGGGTCCCTAGCATGGGTCTGAGGGCTCTAGGAGGGGTCCGGGGACTCAAGGACAGGCCTGTGGGGGTCTAGAATGGGTCTGAGTGGATCTGGGGGTCTCTAGGATGGATCCAGGGCCCTATGAGGGGTCTGGGGGCTCAAAGATAGACCTGTGAGGGTCTAGAATGGGTCTGGGGGAATCTGGGCATCTCTAGGTTGGGTCTGGGGGAACTAAAAGGGGTCTTGAGGGGTGTAGAATGGGTCTCGTGAGATCTGGGGGTCTCTAGAATGAGTCTGGGGTCTCTAGGATAGGCCTGGGGGATCTACAATGGGTCTGTAGAGATCTGAGGGTCTCCAGGAAGGGTTGGGGGGCTCTAAGAGAGGTTTGGTGTCTTTATGATAGGTCTGAGGCAGTGTAGAATGGTTCTGGTGGGATCTGGGAGCTCTAGGAGGTTTCTGGGGGGATCTAGGGTTCTCTAGGATGGGTCTGGGGGCTCTAGGAAGGGTCTAGGAGTCTCTAGGATTGGCCTGGGAAGGTCTAGAATGGGTCTGGAGGGATCTGGATTTCTCTAGGATTGGTCTGGGGTCTCTAAAAGAGGTCTAGGGGCTCTAGGGTAGGCCTGAGGGCGTGTTAAATGGATCTGAGTGGATCTGCGGGTCTCTAGGAGGGATCTGGGGGCTCTGGGAGCAGTCTAGGTGGGTCTGGGGGTCTCTAGGAGTCTCTAGGATGGGTCTGCAGGCTGCATATCACTGCACCAAGACTATGACACCTGAACAGTAACTGCTACTTCAGCCCACTGGTCATTGCTCACCTGCCCCAGTCAGCTCCAATGCCGATAATCTGCTTCGCACCTTCAAAATGAAACCAAACCCCAAACTGTCAGCAGTCACGGAGCCACCAGTCCCATCTTCTGTCTGACACCCGATACCCGACTCACCATGTCGCAGCACTCCGCTCACCTCTCTGCATTGCTCTTCGGCACATGGCTCATCCATCTGCATCTGAAAACGCAATAATTGAAGAAGTGCAGAACCATTTCAGAGGTCTCGTTCCCATTTAAAGAACACCATTTAGATTCTAACTACAGCTTTGCCATTAAAAAAAGAACAGACCACAAACTTCAAGCCCCACACATAGAAACTGTAACACCTTTGAGATTCGATCTGCATCACTGTCAATGAACAGCCCCTCCCAGACAGCTCAATCATCCCTTTTCAAGCACTGTTGAAAGGCCTGTCCACACAGCCTGCTGATGGCTACTCCATCCAAGAGGGCTGTACAAGCTCCCAGACCTCTGCCTGAACAGTCCAGGTATATCAATGTATTAACCCCAGACTCTTATTGTGGTTCCACCTGCCCCTGACTCTACGGCTCCAGGCAGAGCAGCTCCCAGACAGACACACGCACAGACCCACACTCGACAGAATGCTACAGACAACACAATTCCAAAAGGAAAAACCTCTCAACAAGAATGACTGCATTTCTTGTTCCCTGCTTCCAGGGTTCTTGGCTTCAGAGCTGGATGCTGGAAATGCGTGTGTGGCTGCAGCCAGCAGCAGCCTTCCACCCTTCCCATGTGTGAAGAAGAGGGCAAACTCTGTCGTGCTTTCGCTGCCTCCACGCCCCAGAGAACGGAGGTGCTTTCTGGCTGGGACAGGTCTCCCAGATGGCTCCCGGCGGGCCCAGGCTGTAGAGCTTCTTTCTGACCCCCTGGGTGCTCCCTGTCAGACGCCCCCTCCTTCAGGGCCTGTGCTGCCCCTTGTGTAGAGCCCAGCAGGATCAAGGTCCCTGGGGCTCACCCCCACCATCCCAGGACATGACTCTCTAGCAGGAGTTCCCAGCAGCTCAGTCCTGCATGGCAGCAGACATCTCAAAGATCCAAGAGGCCCTTGGCTGGGTGAGCTGTGGCTGGTGCCTCCAGGAGGGAGCCGAGCCCTCGCCCCCCCCTCCCTGTGCCTCTCCCCATTGCCCTGCTGCCCCAGCTCCTACCCCTCGGCCATCGGTGTCATCCAGCAGGAAGGACCCCAAGGAGAGAGCAGGGAAGCTCAGCCCACCCTACCTGGAGCCCCTCACCCTTAGCCTGCCAGCACTGCCGTGGGGAGGGCAGAATCAGGCCCTGCAGGTCAGGCTAGGGGGAACTGTGTGCGTCAATCAAAGTGATGCTCAGACACTTTGGAACTCGACAGCATAAGAAAAGGAAGAGGGGTGCTGGGAAGGAGGGGAGATAAGGACCCATTCAGCCCCAGGCACAGTCCAGCCCAAGGTCCCTCTGTCTTGTGCTCAAGTGAACTGGTGGATGCTCCTTTTCAAAACTGCTCCCACGTCCTGACTGCCGTCTCTCCCCTCGCCCTGTTCCAGAGGAAACTCCAGGATGCTACTGGCCAGCTACCGGCCCACTGTGACCAGGCAATGTTGGAGAGTGATGTGGTACAGCTGCGAACACACCCGGATCCTGCACTGGGACTGGAGGCAGCGGACCAAGAGAGCATCCCCAGCACCCTGGACGACCTGCAGGGCCAGGCATCCAACCTGCAGGGCCAGGTGTCCAACCTGCAGGGCCTGGCCAGTGACCTTCAGGGCCAGAAGGAGAAGGTGACCCAGCAGCAGTACCCAAGGGAGCTGCGGGGATGGCAGGGGGAGGTTGGGCAAGGAGGGGGCAGGCAAAGTGCCCCCATGCTGGGATGACAAGGGGGACTGTTCCCTGACTCTGCCATCACCACCGTTCCCAGGTCAGGCAGCTGGAGGATGCCCTTGACAAGTTGGGGGTGGCTGGAGCCAATGGGCAAGTGGACGGCAGCACCTGGATCAGCCTACACAGGGGTAAAAGGCTGGGAAAGGGTCTCCTATGTCCTGGGGCTGCAAGGGAATGCAGGGGGGCTGGGATTATATTCCTTTGGGGGCAAGGGACACATTCGCCAAGTGGCCCTGCAGAGGCTAAGCCTGCCTGTGTGCCTCTCTCCCTGGCCAGGTTCATGCTGGCAGAGATAAAGCAGGAGCTGCGAGAGCAGCGGGAGATAAACAAGGCTGCGCTGGAGCATATGTCCAAGACAGCCGAGCAGCTGCAGGAGCAGGTGAGCCGGGGCGGGAGCGCTGCCTCTGCCCGCCAGCTCAGCAAGGTGGTCCTGGCGGGGGTCCTGGGCACATCCCCTGGCTGGCTGGGGCTATGGAGCCTCCTGGGCAGTCGGGCTTGCTGACCACATCCATCCCATCTCAGAGCGGGTTCCTTGTCACCTTCCTGCAGCTGGACGAGCTGAGGGCAAAGATGGAGAGCGTGGGGCAGAAGCAGGCAGAGGCACAGGCAGCGTGCCACATCTGCAGCAGGGACACCAGTGCGCAGGCGGAGCAGCTGTTGCAGCGCTACGAGAACCTGGAGGAGCAGGTGGAGTCCCTCAGGTCGCAGCAGGCAGTGGGCAAGGTGGTGAAGCAGCTGCCAAGGAGGAGCCAGGTAGGAAGATGATGGCATGGGGGGGCTTACAAGGGTGTTGCTGGGACCCACTTGGCTGGTTGTGCTTCCATGTAATGTGGGGGAGTCTCTTGACACCCCCCCAAATTGACTTGTCCAAGTCAGTCAGTCCAAGGAGATTAAAGCCTCGCTGCAAACGTCCTGCTGGCACTGACAGCCCATGATCACTGGCCAAGTAAGCTGGGTCTGTCCCTGTGGGGCAGCCAACCCCCCTTCCATGGCACAATCTTGTCATCTTCCTCCCTGAAGCAGGACGAGGAGCTGCTGAAGCACATCCAGGCCACCATCAAGCAGGTTCAAGGGGACCATAACACGATCCAGAAACTCCTTGACAACAGGGATAGAATGGGCGTGTGGGGAGAGGGGGAGGACTGGCAGATGGGGCAACCGGTGCCCGTGTTGGAGCTGGAGTGAGGTAGGGGGGCAGCCCTGGCTCATGTGGGACAAGAGCCTGTGGGGTTCAGGGAGGGGGACAGGACCCCCTTTCTGGGTGTCTCTGGCCAGGCAGGTGCCCCTGTTGCCTGCCCCGTCCTGGGCTGGCAGAGCTGCCCCCAGGTAGGGCCTGCCCCGGGGGCTGCAAGGGGGCTGACCCCCGCCCCTCACCCCCAGGCAGTCACCTTGACCAAGCCCAGGTCAGGGTCAGCGCCCTGATGGGGACATCCTCCCAGCACAGAGAAGAGGCGGGACAGCTGCTGTTGAAAACTTAATTTAGTTTTCCTCTTCTTTCTCTGTTATTTTCAAATTAATAAATACCCTTTCACCTGTTTTGGTTGGTTTTTTTTCTTTTGTTTCTTTGTTTAAGCAAGATTGGCTGGAAAACTGCAACCCCCCCAACTCCCCTCTCCCTGGGGAAGGGCTCTTGGTATCGTTTTAATGTAACTCCCGAAATGCCGACAGAGAGGCTCCACTTAGGAAGGAGACATTGCTTTCTTCATAGGGTGCAGAATCGGACACTCAGGGAAGTTCCCAACCCGAGCGCGAAATGGAACAGAAAACTTCAGGGATTTATACGTGGAGATTTGCCCGTCTTGCTTGCGGGGTACATCCATCAAACTAAATCCCACTGATCTCCCACATTTGCGTAGTGCTGGCGTTGCAAAACCATCCTAGGCATGCACGGTGGTCTCGGGAGGTCGTCTGGGCAGGTGCCCCCTACTCTTTCTGAGGCGAAGGTCACCTCAGGACGCACCTAGGGGGGTCGGTCTTGCCAAATGCTGTAGGAGCCTCCTCGATTGTGATGAAGTTCCATCCTTGCTGGAGTTTTGTACAAAGTTCCATCCTTGACCTTGTGAATGTCCTGCATGGTAGTCAGAGCTGTAGCGAAATAACTGAAACAGATTTACAAAGAATTATGTGAAAAATTCCCTTGATATCAGGGTCCCCCACCCTGGCTGTGGGGCTGGGGGCTCCAGGGTAACCCCTGGCAAGGGTGGGGGGATAGCAGGGGTATCTACCCCAGCTCTGGGGCAGGGACGCTGGCTGGGGGGCCCAGGATTACCCCTGCAAAAGGGGGAATGCCAGGGGCACCCTCGGCTATGAGGCAGGGGAGTTTTGCTGGAGGAAGCCCCCCGTCTAGGGGACAAGGACAGCGCCAGGATTGCCCCCTCAGCTGCAGGGGAGGGCAGGCCCTGTGGGGACCCCTGTGTGCACCCTCTCCCCATGGGAAGCAGAGTGGGAGTGGGTCAAGGTCTTCAAGGCCCCCCTGGGGTGGTCTCGGAGCCAGGGCTGTACCATTCTCCTTTCCACAGATACTGAAGAAACCCCATCGCTGCCTAAAGGTGCGTTTGATCCCCAGTGCACCAGATTTGCTGTGCAGTAATACCTTCACGAGGCCAAGAGCCACCAGATTCGTGTCCCAGACGTCTGCCAAGGGGAAGGACCACAGCCAATGTGATGGGAGACCTGAAGATGGGCAGCCACAGCATCGGCTGCTCATTGCTCCCCTCTGTGCTGCACATCACTATCACATCTGTGATGGTTTGATGCGGGGGGGGGAGGTTCTGGTGGCAGGAGCTGGCCACCAGATTGGACTCCCATCCGCCTCGGTGTTTGAGCCAATCGGCACCTCTGTGAATTGCCCTATTTAAGTTGGGACAAAGGAACCGGAAAGGTGTGCCTTTGCCCAGGAGCGAGGAGAGGGGAGGGGGACACTGCCCCGGCTCACGGCTGGGCAGCTGCCTGCGCCGGGCTGGAGCCACCCGCTGAGGATGGCCGCGGCGGAGCCACTTGGAGAACTCGGGGAGAGCCCCGCTCCTGGGGTGCCCACTGGGCCAAGTTCACCCAGAGAGGACTAAAATCTGAGAGAAACGGCCACACAGACACCAGGTCAGTGAAGTTGGAACGGGACAAAGTGTGCCGGAGCTGAGTTTCCCCTGCAACCGGTGGCAAGACGGCAGGCGGCCCCCCTGCAGCCAGGACGGTCTTTGATGGAGCAGACACCCACTCACAGGCTGTGGAGAACCCATGTCGGAGAAGCGATGCCTGAGCCTGAGGACAGTATGCATCTAGAGTCCATGGGACGACCCCTGTCGGTGGGGAGGTGTTTTGTTTAGAGGAGATGCCTGAGCCTGAGGACAGTGGTGAAGCATGGGCACAGGTAGAGACACATTTAGAGTCTGTACGACGACCCACGCCGGAGCAAGTGGCAACAACTCCCTAAAAATCTGAGACTGTGGTAAAGTCCGCACTGGAGCAATCCAATGGGGAAGGATTGCATCCTGTGAGTAGGACTCACACTGGAGAAGTTTGTGGATTTTACCCATGAGTAGGGGATCCACTGGAGCAAGGGAAAATGGTGTAAGGACTCCTTCTCCTTTAAGAAAGGAGCAGCAGTAACAACATGAAATGAACTGACCTGCACTCCTCCATTCCCTGTCCCCCTGCGCTGCTGGTGGGAGGAGGTAGAGCCGGGAAGAAAAGGACAGGGGGTGGAGAGGTGTTGTTTAAGTAACTGGTTTTGCTTGTCTTTATTAAGTAACTGTTAATAAATTGTTTTGCTTTAAGAAAGCCGAGTCTGTTTTGCCCAGGACCATGGTTGGTGGATGCTCCCTCTCTGTTCTTGTCTCAACCCTCCACCCTTTTATTATATATTTCTCCTCTCCATTTCACTGGAGAAGGAGCGAGAGAGCGGTTGTGTGGAGTTTAGTTGCCAGATCGGCCTAAACCACGACAACATCGTAGCATGGGGACTGCACACAGGGGTTGGAGGAAAGGAAAAAGCCTTTTCACCCCTCATTTCTCTTTGGCAGGGAGATGTTCACTGCCCTTCAGGGACATCACACCTGGAAAAACACAGATGACCACTGAGGAGAAAAACCTCTTGGAGCGCAGGGGCTGGGCTCACTGCAGGGACCCAAAGAGCTGGAGACTCGGAAGTGGCATCTTGCCCCATGTCCCTTGGCAACAAAAACATCCAGCTGCTCCTGAGGCAGCATCTGAAACCCTTTGTCCCTTCTGAGCACAGTGGGTCAGTGGAGTTATTTTAAACACCTGCCTTAGGATCAGCTGAATTATCAGCAAACCAGGTGTCCCACGGCTCCAGCTCCTTGGTAATGAATCCTTGTGGAAGTCTCCGAGTGCTTTGCCAACAGCCTGTGTGGTAATAGCACTATCCTGGGCTCCCTGCTACAGTCTTGGGCTCACTCTGCCCCCCGAAATATCTCCCTGTACCTCGAGAGCAGCTGATGGAGAGGGTAAGAGCAGTAACAGGTTGGATCAGGGCAAAGCACCCCGGTACTGAGTCAGGCTCTGCAGCGAGGCACCAGCGACAAGCCTGCGCCGCCCTCTGTCGTCAGCCCCATCAGCCCAAAACAGGCTGGTTTTGGAGAAACACGCCTGCTTTTTAATGTTTCTTCCTTTTTAGGAGTGCTCCTGACCCTCCTGCATCCTCAAAGGTTCTGCAAGCCTCTCCCTGAGTGCTTGGCAGGAGCCGTGATCCTTCCAAGCCAGGATCCGACCCTGAGGGGATGGTGAGAGCCCTGTGTGTCCACTGTAGCCAGGAGGCTGAACTGAGGGGGATAATTGTCCCTTTTCCGATGTCATAGAATCATAGAATCATAGAATGGTCAGGGTTGGAAGGGACCTTAAAGAACATCTAGTTCCAACCCCCCTGCCATAGGCAGGGACACCCTCCACTACACTAGGTTGCCCAAAGCCTCATCCAACCTGGCCTTGAACACTTCCAGGGATGGGGCATGCACAACTTCTCTGGGCAACCTGTTCCAGTGCCTCACCACCCTCTGAGTGAAGAATTTCTTCCTTATATCTAATCTAAGTCTGCCCTCTTTCAGTTTAAAGCCATTGCCCCTTGTCCTATCACTACACACCTGTCGTGGGTTAGGCCACTCCAGCAACCGAACCCCACACAGCTGGTCACTCACCCTCCCCCACCCCCAGGAATGAAGGAGAGAATTAAAGGAGAAACAGGAAACCCGTGGGTTGAGATAAGAACAATTTAGTACAGATAAGTAATACACAGTGTAGATGCTCACCACCCCCTCTTATATGCAGCCCGTCTCGTCCCGAACCTGCAATCCCGGACAAACGCGAGGCCCCGAAATAGAGAGGGGCAGAGAGAGACAGTAGTCCGAGAGTGGGAGTACTGGAAGAGAGAGGGGGGTGGGGGGAAAAGGCGATAGAGCAAAAGCACAGAAGCGCAAAAAAGCAAAAGCGGCAAGAGAGCAAAAGCGCAAAAAGCCCTTCCTTCCAGCTGTCCCTCACTTTTATACTGGGCGTGACACTGCATGATATGGAATACTAATTGGCCAGTTTGGCCCTCAATCTTAAGTTCCACCACAAATCACAAGGGGAATCATGGCCCCCTTGTCCCGGCTATGCTCCCCCTTTATCCCGCCGTGCTTCTGCACTCCGGCACACCGAAAAGTCCTTGGAGTCTCACGTCCAACCACAAACATCAGTGCGCTATCAACATTCTTCTCAGAGCGAGCCTCTGAGTAAAACCAAAACATGGAGCTCTTCTAGCTGCTAAAAAGAAGAGCTGACTCTGTCCCAGCTAAAACCAGGACAATGCCCTTGTAAAAAGTCCCTCCCCAGCTTTCCTGTAGGCCCCCTTTAAGTACTGGAAGGCTTCAATAAGATCACCCCGGAGCCTTCTCTTCTCCAGGCTGAACAGGCCCAGCTCTCTCAGCCTGTCTTCATAGGAGAGGTGCTCCAGCCCTTGGATCATCTGCATCACATGCAAAAAATAAATCTTATTTTCCTTGTGCCTAAAGAGAGTTCAACTCAGGGCCAAAGGAGAAATTATTAGAAATATTAAAAAAGGAGAGGAAATCAAAAAGGAAAAAAAACTCAAGAGATCAGATCCTCGAAATACTGAAGCTTAAAGTCTGAGAATTGGTAGGCGGCCCAGAAACATCCTGAGAGCAGAAGACAACATGGGGATTGCAAGGATTTGGCAGGCAGACATCATGGCAGATGCCAAATGAGAGCACACAGAGTGAAATGTGTCAGAACTTATAAAAGGAGATATAAGAAAGAAAACCCAGCTCAAGGGGAGAATGACAAAAAGGAGACATGATCCAGGACTTGCAGCTTTAAAATACATATACATATACAGCTTTAAAATGTTGGACAAAAATAATGGAAAAACTTAATTTACCAGATTCAGTCTGGTACATGACAGAGAAAGTAACAACCGGAAGTGATGGGGCACACAGTGAAAAGCACTTGCAGAGAACTGGGACAGAGAACAGTGCAGAGAAAGCCATTGAATCAAAGTCCTGAATTCTTTCTGGGCAGGGCAATGTGCAAACTGCAGGTTTCTGTTATGGTTTCTCTCTCCTTATCTTCAGTCTTTGCTTATGCAAAAGCATGTCAAGACTATGCTGCTGAGCAGAGGCGTTGCAAGGAAGGAGACAAATTTAACAGGAATGCATTCCTTTTATAAAATTCTGTTGGCTGTCAGGAGTGATTAAAACGGAGACTCTTTATCAACAACTGTCTGCCCTTGGAGGGAACATCCCAAAAACTGCATAAACTTTGTTACCATGTTTTTCTGAACTGTGAACATGCAGTGACTTGGGGGAAAAGGTAATTCCAGCAGGGGGAGATCGCGACCACCGACTCACGGACCACCTACCTGTCATGGCTTAGGCCACTCCGGCAACTAAACCCTACACAGTCCCTCTCTCACCCTCCCCCCCCCCAGGGATGAGGGAGAGAATCAAAGAGGAAAAAGAAAAGAGACCCATGGGTTGAGATAAGAACAATTTACTACTACTGCTGCCAATATATACATATACAGATACATACAAGGATAAACATATACAAATGAGTGATGTACAGTGTAATTGCTCACCACCCCTTGACCGAGGCCTGTCTCGTTCCAAAGCTGCAATCCCAAAACGGATAAAACTCGATACCGCAATCCCAGATGAACAGGAGGCCCTGAGACAGAGAGAGAGAGAGAAAACACTCTGAGAGCCCGAAAGTGACAGTCCCGAAAGAGCAAAAGCCCTTCTTTCCGGCTGACCCTCACTTTTATATTGGGCATGACGCTGCATGATATGGAATACTAATTGGCCAGTTTGGCCCTCAATCTTAAGTTCAAGTACAAATCGTAAGGAGAGTCGTGGACCCCTTGTCCCAGCTATGGTCTCCCCTTGTCCTGTTGTGCTCCTGCACACTGGCAAGAACACGGCAAGCTGAAAAGTCCTTGAGACCTCAGTGCCAACTACAAACATCAGTGCGCTATCAACATTCTTCTCAGAGCGAGCCTCTGAGTAAAACCAAAACACAGAGCTCTTCTAGCTGCTAAAAAGAAGAGCTAACTCTGTCCCAGCTAAAACCAGGACAGTATCCACCCCTTATTCCATACCATGCACGTCATGTTCAAACCTTACATATACACTCTTCCCTTAGTTCATGGGCCATCCCTCCTAAATGTGTGTTGAGTTCATTCAGTCCGTAACTCTGAGCTTCATCTGTTGTAGCAGTCTCTCAGGGCAGGAAAGATGACGTGGAATTCGCTCAGTCGGTGGAACAAATGATGTAGTCTCTGTTGGGTGTGACAGCTGGAGCTCATAGTTGGTGTATCCAGCAACAGCCTATGTCTGCCGTCTGCAGGTTGAAGATGTCGATTTCAAGGAAGTTGCCTATGGTTCTGTCGAAGTTCGTTCTTCATCGAGCTGGATGATTCTTAATATAATGGCATTAGTATAATGTGACAACCACAGCAATAATGGTACGCAGTGACAGGGTTATTCAGCAATTAATATCACACAGTTCAATTCATTTATTGGCTGTTTTCACCCAACATCAAATCTCCCTGAGGTACACATCGGACTTCCCCGTCCTTCTGCATCACCCACCAAGTGCACCCAGGTCCTTGAGCAAAAGCAATCCCACTAATGGGTTTACCTTTACCTCAGGCAGGAATAACCCAGACTGCCTTCCCCAGTATATCCATGTGCACTACAGGACACTACCCTAAATACACCCCAGACCCAAAAGAAAGGGGCGGAGGAAGAGAACTGAGCATGCGAAGTAATATTCATGTAAAGCAAGAGATAATTAACCAATTGTTTAAGAATATGTAAATATGTAATGAATTATGCATGATTGTAGTGTATAACTAATTTTCTGTTCAGAAGCCAGGTGTGCACACTAGAAGGCGAAATCCCCCGTGCACCCAGTGCTGCAATAAAGAATACCTGCTTTCTAAAACTCCAGAACGAGTCTTGGAAAGTTCAATTTCCTTTTCAGGTATCAGATTTGGCGACACAGATGGGACCCTCTCTGTTTGGCTGCAGGACCAACTGAGAACAGGATTCCCTTGGGTGCCCCTGGGGATTTCCCCGGAGGGACTCCTTGCCTCAATCAGATCACTGCGGGAACAGACAAGGACCATCTTAGAAAAGGTATTCTTTTTGATTCTTTTTGGATTGGGGACCAGTCCATTAGGGTAGCTCTCCATAAGCCGTAAGCTGAGACTTGCGCAGGACAGCGTGTACCAGGCAGCTAGTGCCTTAAAGGTATATTTTGGTTATGTAAGCAATTACAATTGTGGGTTCCAGTCCCACCAGAGTCAGGGTAGCTCTCCGTAAGCCGTAAGGTGAGACTTGCGCAGGACAGCGTATACCAGGCAGCCAGTGCCTTAAAGGTATACTTTGGTTACAATTGTGGGTTCGAGTCCCACCAGAGGCACCTTAAAAGTATACTTTGGTTATTTAAGCGACTACAATTGTGGGTTCCAGCCCCATCGGAAACCATCTGGAAGCTGAAATATTAATGATTGAATTCTATGTAATTGTTTATGTGATTCTAAGAGTTGTATTAATTGTTTGCATGGTTGGATATTTTTGTGGTTGTAAAACTTGTTTTTGTCCTGTTCGTGTGTGTGTGACTGAGACGTACTTTTAGTACGAAGCAAGTGTGGAGTCTTGATCCGCGGTTCTGTCCTCCCGTGAGGGAAACAGCCGGAGATAGATGAAGCGATTGAAAATAAGAGTGAAGTCCTTTTTTATATGGGAGATTTGAATATCTGGAGGGAAGTGGTTAAAAATTATAGAGAAGATCCATTACGAATTACCAAAAGATTTGAATTCATAGTTAAAAATCAAGACCCAGACTGGAAAGATATAGATATAATGTTAGATGCAATGACTGAAACTGAGAAACAGTTAATTCTAAGAACAGCCGGAACTCATGTGCAGGCTCAAATTACAGCCGGAACGCTGGCAGGGGGAGTCGATCAGTATGTTCCCCTGACTGACCCGCACTGGGATCTGAATGATAATACAGACTATCACATATTAAAGTGATACCAAAATTGGATAAAATTTGGATTAGAAAACGCGATCCCCAAGGCTGTAAATTGGTCAGCACTCTATGCTGTAAAGCAAGGGCAAACCAAAACCCCCATGGAATTCTTAGACAGATTACGATTGGCAATGCGTAAATACACCACCTTAGACCCCTCATCTGATGCAGGGCAGCAACAATTGGTATCGTTGGTTTTGGGCCAGTCATCAGAAGATATTAGAAGAAAAGTCCAAAAACTAAAAGAGCCTAACGTGCAGGATTTAGAAAAATTAATTGAAGCAGCATGGAGAGCGTACAGGAACAGAGAAAGCAATGAAAGGAGAAAATTAGGTAGAACCATAGCCACAGCAACAATCTCAGCATTAGAACAATGAAGTGCAGGACTCCAAGGACCCTGGAGTAACCTGACTAGAGGGCTTGAGGCCCTGAGCAACCTGATCTAGTTGGAGATATCCCTGTTCCTTGCAGGGGGGTTGGACTAGATGACCTTTGAAGGTCCCTTCCAGCCCTAACCATTCTATGATTCTATGAGTCTATGACCCCCTGGAGGGGGGGATATGACCCCCTGAGGGCCTCCTCAGGGATCTTGAGGGGGTTTCCAAACAACATTACGATCAGATCAGTGTGCCTACTGTGGAAAACGAGGGCACTGGAGAAGGGAATGCCCTAAATTAAAGCCTGAGGTGGTTGCTGAAGCTAAATGACGGGGACCTTGGGAATCTACCCTGGCAGATCCACTGGTTAAATTATAGCTAGGGAACCAGAATGAGGAAGTAGAATTTTTAATAGATACGGGTGCCTCATATTCTGTATTAAATCAAGAACTAATACCTGTAGATCATGATTTTGTAACTGTAATAGGAGCCACTGGCCAGAAGAAAAAGGCTTTCTTCCTACAGCCAATTAAATTTCAGATTGGAAAACAAATAGGGATTCACCAATGCCTTTATTTACCAGAATCTCCAAAACCTTTACTTGGACGGGACCTATTAGAGCAATTGGAGGCACAAATAATTTTTGAAAAGGGTAAAGTAGAATTCAAAGTAAAATATGATCGATTAATCGAAGTCTTAAGTTTGGCTATGATCCAAATTGAAAAACAAACTGAAGGTACCTCAGAGAGTGAAGAAATCCTAGATCAAATGTATCCAGGGGTATGGGCTTCTGAGATTCCAGGTAAAGCAAAGAACGCTGTACCGATAAAGGTGGAAGTAAGACCTGGTTCTGGTACGGTTAGAATAAAACAATATTCTTTAAGGTTGGAAGACCGAAGGGGCATAAAAAAAACAACTGAAAAATTCCAAAAGTTTGGGTTACTGGTTGAATCTGAATCAGAATATCATACCCCAATTTTACCAGTAAAGAAACCAGATGGGAAATACAGAATAGTATAAGATTTAAGAGCAATAAACAGAATTGTGGAGGATCTGTATCTGGTAGTAGCAAACCCATACACCTTATTAACTAGCCTGAAAGAAACATATGAATGGTTCACAGTTCTGGATTTAAAGGATGCATTCCTTTGCCTCACCTTGGCCCCTGAAAGCCGTAATCTATTTGCTTTTGAATGGGAAAACCCCAATTCAGGACGTAAAACTCAACTCACTTGGACAGCGTTACCCCAAGGATTTAAAAATAGCCCTACAATTTTCGGAAACCAATTAGCAAGGGAATTGGAACTTTGGGAAAGGCTTCCAGGCAATGGCATTCTTTTACAATATGTGCATGATATTTTGATAGCTACAGAAAAGAGAGAAGAGTGTAAAGAACGGACTGTGAGTTTATTAAACTTCCTTGGATTAAGTGGTTATCGAGTGTCATTACAGAAAGCCCAAATCCTGCAGAAGGAAGTGATCTACTTGGGATACCTGATTTCCAAAGGACAACGACAGCTCAGAAATGAAAGGAAAGAGGCCATCTGCAAGACTCCAGAACCAACTACTGTAAAGGAACTTCGAACTTTTCTACGAATGACAGGTTGGTGTCACTTATGGATTCATAATGACCGACGGCTAGTGAAATATTTATAGAAACTACTAAAAGCCAATCAGAAACAATTAATCTGGACTGACGAGGCCAAAAGAGCATTCAAAGAATTAAAATTAGAACTAATAAGAGCCCCTGCTTTGGGCTTGCCAGATGTGACTAAACTTTTTTGGCTGTTTGCATATGAAAAACGAGGAGTGGCCCTGGGAATTTTAGCCCAAAGGCTGGGACCCTACAAGTGAGCAGTAGCATATTTTTCCAAATAATTGAATGCAGTCAGCAAAGGATGGCCAGGATGCCATTATGGCAGTGGCAACTGTCGTCATAATCATTCAGGAGACTCACAAGTTTACCCTGGAGCAGAAAATGATCGTTTATACTTTCCACACAGTAATTTCTGTCTTAGAACAGAAAGGCGGACATTGGTTATCACCGTCAAGATTTTTAAAATATCAGGCAGTCCTGATGGAGCAGGACGATTTGGAAATTGTTACATCTACAATAGTTAACCCTGCCTCTTTCCTAAGTGATAAACAGGAAACTGACCCCATCGTACATGACTGCTTAAAGACAATTGAAACTGTCTATGCGAGCAGACCGGACCTGAAAGAAGAACCATTGGAAGAGGCCGATCATACCTGGTATACAGATGGGAGCAGCTTTGTGAAGAATGGAGTCCGAATGGCCAGGTATGCGGTGACAACAACTGATCAGGTAATAGAAGCAAGATCTTTCCCAAAAGGTACATCTGCACAGAGGGCAGAATAATTGCCTTGGTGAGAGCACAGGAAGGACTGCGAGTAAATATATGGACAGATTCAAAGTATGCCTTTGGTGTAGTACATGCTGATGGAGCAATCTGGAGAGAACAAGGACTTTTAACCACACAAGGAAAAGCTATTAAACATGCCAATATGATATTGCAACTTTTAGAAGCAGTTCAGCTTCCAACAGCTGTGGCCATCATGCATTGTAAAGGACACCAAAAAGGTAACACTGACACGGAGGTGCGTAACGAATTCGCTGATCATAAGGCGAGGCAAGCAGCAGAACAAAGTGAGGTATTAAGCTTGATCCCGGAAAAATCTTTATCACTACCTGAAAAGGTAGAATATGATGAAAAAGATAAAAAGCTTATCAAAGATTTAAAAGCTAAGTTTAATCCATCAGGATGGGCAACAGTAGAGGACAATCGAATAATAGTTCCCTTTAGAATACTATAGATGTTGATAAAAACTGAGCATGGCAAAACTCATTGGGGAACAGAAGTTTTATATAATTCTCTCTCTAAGCAAATAATAGCCTGAAGTTTATTTCAAACTCTGAAAAATGTGGTTAGTAGATGTGAAACCTGTTTAAAGAATAACACAAAGGTAGAGAACCAGGTAAAGTTTGGGAACATTGGCAAAGGGTGTGTTCCAGGTCAAAATTGGCAAATAGATTTCTCGGAATTGCCTAGAAAAGGATGGCCTGAAGCATTTCCCTGTCGGACTAACAAAGCCCGAGAAGTGATTAAAGTTTTGTTAAGGGAAATCATCCCTTGGTTCGGAGTCCCTGAAGTAATCTCTTCAGACAGAGGGCCGCATTTTGTATCACAAGTAGTACAATCTGTTAGTAAATTTTTAGAAATTGACTGGAAACTGCATACACCTTATTGCCCCAAGCAAGCAGGCAGGTGGAGAAAATGAATCAATAAAAATACAACTAAGCAAAATTTGTCAAGAAACCAACTAGAAAAGGAATCAGGCCCTTCCAATTGCCTTATTAAGGCTTCGAACTAAACCAAGAACTAAGGAAAAATTAAGTCCCTTTGAAATCTTATATGGGAAACCATTTCAAACTAGGTATCAAGGGCTAGATCTCAGTCAAGTTGGAGAATTAGGCTTACAGCAATATTTGATAACATTAGGAAAACATTTGGAAGAAGTAAACAAAGTAGTGATGTCTACCAGGGCACAGGGATTAGATTCTCCAGTGCATATATTCAAACCTGGAGATTGGGTTTATGTTAAAACCATTTCAGGTCACCCCCTTGAGGAAAAGTGGAATGGACCATTCCAGATATTGCTGACAACCAACACGGCGATCAAGATCAGAGAACGACCTGCTTGGATTCATTGCTCCCAGGTGAAGAAAACGCCTGAGGAACAACAGACGGCAAAAGCCACAGGACCAACTACAATAAGACTGACCCGGTGTTAATTGTTGCAATTCTGATAAGTACAATTGAAATGGTAACCACTTCCACTCTAAGTTGGCCATGGTCTCACGCCTACCTTAAGTCTACAGGAAGTATGGGACCATCTTTCAAACAACTGAACTTAAATTTAGCTACTGTAGTTATGCATGAAATGCAAATATACTCAGAACATGAGTGGGGCTGGGACAGGGACAATGAGGCTCCCCTCATGATGGGAACAATCGGAGAAGGGATCCAAATAGGTTGCCGAATGATCAATGGAACCATCCATGAGAAAGCGACCCAAATTACTGTAGAAGGAAGCAATAATTCTGTGCTCACAAAGAATCTTTGTGCCCTCGAAAATGAAAAACTGGAATGCTGGAGCAATTTTACATTAACCCAGCCTGTCTTTATAATCTTCCTCTGGAATACCCGGAAAGGTGACATGGCACTCACATTTAAATTTAAAATGGGCATTATTGAACCAGTAACAACAATCACTCCCAGCCCTAACGCGACAAGTCCACCAAGCACAACGTCATCTATGTAAAATACTCTAGTTTTGAAATTGGACCTTATGTAATTCAGAATACGGGTCAACAGAAGATGTTGTTTAACCCGTCACGATCCCTCAGACGAATTGAATTGTCAATGCAAAGTAATATCTCCACTATCCAACCAGCTTGTTCACCATTTCTGAAAACCTCTTACATAGGGTGGACAACATGGTTAAATAGACGAACCGTCTTCCCCGAAAAACAAATGAAGAGGGATGTTACCGGTATCCTGGGAACAGGAATGGGAGTTCTAAATAATATAGACTCTAAGGTCTTAATGAATAAGTTAGTTACAATAACCAATGACCTAAACGAATTGACACATCCTTTACGGTCTTCCCTTTTAGCTCTGGGAAGCGAACAGTGGCTTTTATCACGTACATTATCTCAGTGGGAGAACATAAACAAAAAAGACCATCAATTCATTATAGATGCATTTGGTGCAGCCCAAAACAATATCTCTTTAGCTCTCAGCTGCATCCAAGCTCAATTGTGCATCCAATCCACAACAGCTATGATTATAAAGGAAGGTGAAGAAGGCACTTTACTCAATGAGATTCAGAAAGTGATTTGGGACAAAGCAAATAATTTTGAAAAAATATTCCAGTCTTGGTGGCAGCTAGTTAATTTTACTTATGATCCCAAAAATGATATGGTCACAGCCTTTGTGTTAACTATACACAATGCTTCGGTATAGACTATGTACCCAATCATTGCATTAGGATTGAATCGCAATGGAACTATACTATATTCCTTGGAACACAGAGTATGGGCACGAAAGAGTGAGAATAAATGGCAAACTATTGACACTAGCATGTGTTGTGAAAGGGCAACAAGGATTCATTTGTGAAAGCAATACCATCAGAGCTCAAAACATTTGTCTTGACACTGAACAGAACGTTTGTCATTTTGAAATACATCCTGATGAAAATCCTAAAACTGTACTTGTATATATAGGCAATGGATGTGTTTGCATGAGAACTTCCTGTAATTCCATTTTAGTAGATAAAGTTATTAGAAATATGAGTGATCGGTCTAACCTTTGTATCTGTAATTTTGTAACTATCACAGGATGTGATTTTACTTATTTAGTTCCCATCACATCATATCAATTACTAAAATCTAACTATACATTGTATGATGACCTGCTGCCTATCCCTATTGGAATGAACTTAGCGTTGCTGAAAAGACTGGTGCAACATGAAGACTTAAGACAATTGTTGAAGGTATCACTAGGTGCAATCAGGAGTGAGACTGAGCACGGGTTCCCAGTAGGCACACACAGAAACGCCAACACATCTATATACACACATATTTATGTGACTGGCCACACAGATTAAGACAAAGACACTCAGCACTCACAAAACCACAAACAGCACCAGTGGCCTCATCTCCGGCTCATCAGAATGAAGGCCCTTTAGTCCTCGAGTGGGAAAAAAAAATATGTACATACACATATGTATATATACGTACATACACACAGGCAGGCAATGCAGCTCCCTCCAGCAGCTGGTTCAGACCCTCCTTCTGCGCAGTAGCTGCCTCTGGATCCCACCCAGACTCCCCATGGGCTGGCACCTGGACACACCAGCCCCCGAGGCCGCATCCCACTCCGTGCCGGCAGAGACCCCTTCACTCACACACACGCGCGTGTGTGTCCACGCGGGTCTCGGCTGCCTCCACGCTATCTCGCGAACTCCCGCGGTCCCTCCAGCAGCCACCTGTGCCCGTGGCATCGGGAGAGCGCTGACCCCCATCCCAAAGGCGGCCCGGAGCGCTGCTCCCGCTCCCGGGGCGGCCCAGGGGCTCGAGAGAGATGCGCCAGTCCAGCGCCACAGCAGCTCCCACCGGCGCCACGACGCTGGAACCAGGCCCGACCGTCGGGCGAGCGCGGGGGGGGGAGTGGGGGCGGGGGCGGGCGCGGGGGCGGGCGCGGGGGCGGGCGCGGGGGCGGGCGCGGGGGCGGGCGCGGGGGCGGGCGCGGGGGCGGGCGCGGGGCGGGCGCGGGGGCGGGCGCGGGCTCGGCTCGGTTGCGCTCGTCAGGGCTCGACTCGGCTGGGCTCGGCTTGACTCGGCTGGGCTCGGCTTCACTCGGCTGGGCTCGGCTTGACTCGGCTGGGCTCGGCTGGGCTGGGCTGGGCTCGGCTCGGCTCGGCTCGGCTCGGCTCGGCTCGGCTGGGGCCGCTGAGGGGAGAGCCCAGGCCAGGGGCAGCTCTGGTTCGGGGCTGTCTCGCCCTGTCGCGGGTGCCGGCGACACGAGAGGAGCCGCCGCCGGGACTCCAGCTCGCGGCCTTTGGCTGGCGCATGCGGCGGGGAGAGCCCGTGGTGAACGTGGCTGCCAGCTGCCGTCTGTCTGTCCGGCTCAGACAGCCCGAGAGACGGGCAGGGCGAGGTCCTGCGGGAGCCGGGCGACGAAGCAGGGAGGTGCCTGGGCTGGGGAAAGGGGAACCTTTCAGGAGGTGCGTTAACACATGTCTGTGCGTGCTAGGAGGTGCGAAGTGTTCCTTGGCGCGGTCACTGCAGAAGAACAGACAGCGCGGGCAGCATTTCCATCCCCGCTCTGCGCAGCGGCAGGAGCCTGTCTGGCGTGGCAGGTCTCTGTCATGGGGCCCTGTCTAAGGCTGTGTCTTTGTGCAGTAATGGAGCAGGAAGTGAACGTGAAGGCCCACAAAGTGTGCGAGGAAGACGAGGATGGATGGGAGAGTTTTCACAAGGAAGGAGTCTCCTTGCCGGGCAGATAGGAATATCTCCATCGAGCAGAGCACTGCAGAGTGTTTTGTTAGAGCCACGTCAGGCTGGTGGTTGCCGGCACAGCCCTGTGCACAATACAGAGCACGGCAAGGTGGCGAGTGGTTGCCAGCAGCTGCACGCGGGGTGTGTGAGTGAAGGGGTCGGGAGGAGATCAGAGGCTCCTCGAGTGTCCTCTACACAGGCCCCTGCGTGCAGCAGGGTACACAGCTCTAGCTCGCTTGCCCTGCCCTCTTCCTCGGAGACTTTTTCCAAAGTCAAAAGGGCCGATGTTTCTTCTCGGGCTCACCGCTAGATGGGCCCCGCATCCTTGCTGTCCCTGCGAAAGGTTCTTTTGCACAGGCAGCAGCCGAAAGATGACTCCTGCCTGTCACTAGGGTTTAGGGGGAAGAATGAGGACTAAATGAGAAATGGGAACATGCGTGGGCGTGCCTCACATGGAGGCAGGGCTGAAGCCCTCAGCAGGAATGATTCGACTCTGATTTGCACAAAATGTGGCAGAGTAGTGTAGGAGGGGGCAGGTTACTCATTTAACGCCTTTACAATCGAGAGCCCCGTCCTCCAAAGTGCATCAAAACTGGCTGGAGCAGCTGCAGGAGTTGCTCTCCCATGACATCTCCCTGCTGTGGGCAGGGAGTGGTCAGTTCCCTCGGCACTGTGGCCCTCCTGGCCCTCAACACAGGCTGCTGTACAGCTGCAAAGTCCTTTTCCTCCACAGTGGAATGAGCCTGCAAAGCAAAGGAGAGGAAGCTTTGAGCAAGGCAGTGTGGTGCAGGGAGTAGAACAGCTCCCTGGGATGTGTGGGGTTGACTGGGCACAGCTGATCAGTCAGACAGACTGTGACATCTCTGTAGGACAGCGATATGGTTTACCATGGGCCATAGCTGTAAGTAATAATATTGCTGCAATTATTTTGCTGTCTCACTCCAGGAGACCCCAGGAAAACCCCAAGAGCAACCCTTCCCAATGTCTCAATTTGTCCTGCTGTGAAGAGGTGCTGATAATCTGCCTCTCTCCCTGCCTGCCTTCCAGCTCAGGGGTTACCATAACTGTTTATACCCTTCATCCAGTTGGGTTTTGCCAAGTTCAGCTGGACTTGCCAGAACACGATCCAGCCTAGGCTTGATGGGTTCCTGCATCCCCAGGCATCATCCGTGTCCTGCAAGCAGGACTGGGGAGGTGAGGCTGAGCAAGGGTTTGTTTGAGTGACTAGTGCCAGCCAAGGGTTTATGCTGCCCCTCCAGAAAAGCAAGCCAGAGCACTTTTTGGACTCTCTATGATTCCCTGGAGCTCTGAGGTTGGAGTCCAAGTCTCTGCCAGTGAGATGGAACCAGCCCCAGAGGCACTGTAGCCTCAGGATCACAGGATCCAGGGCTCAACTGAGCAGTTTGCACCAAATAAAGGTGAAATCCTGCAGAGAGAGGGGACTGATTGGTTTGTGGTGTAACCTTCTTTGGGAACCAGCTGGAGTCAGGTTCTCCCATCTCCCCTTGAATAATGTGATTCAGCAAATGGGGCTGCATGCATTACCCAGGCAGCCTGGCTTCCCTGTTCAAGCAAGGAAGGGAGGCTGGGGGAGCTGGGGAAAGAACTGACCTGGGCCAAAGGCGCTTTTCTTTCAGAGTCAGCGTGCCTGGTGCTGGGTAGCCTGTTCACACCCTGAGCCTGGGTCAGTGGCATGCAAAGCACTCGCCCGCCTCCCAGTGCGCCGAGTAAAGAAGCAACAGCTGCAGGGGCCCTTTCGCTGCCTCAGGAGATGTGACAGCACCCAGGAGCCAGGCTGGGATCTAAATTTAAACTCATGCTTTGTGTGTTTGTATATGCAAGTGCAAGCTCCAGCTTCCACTCCCCTGTCACCTTCCCCAGTGTGTGGAGGAGGCAGGCTCCACAAGAGGGGAGATCCAGAGGAGCTCCAGCTGGCTGGGACCTGGGGAAGGGGGCACAGCCGTGGGCCAGGAGGGAGAGAAAGACCATGGAGCCTGCTTCTCCCCAGGATGATGTGAAGAAGAGGCAGCAGAAGGAGAAGTCCAAGAAGCCAGTGCCACCAGCAGCTCCCCGGCCAGCCAGGGCTCTGTTCTGCTTAACTCTGCAAAACCCCCTGCGGAAGGCATGCATCAGCATTGTGGAGTGGAAGTATCCTTCTGGCTGCACAGGCTTGGGAGCACTCGAGTGTGTGACTGTGAGCGGGGTTAATGGGGAGGCTTGCTGGGGAGCAGGACCCTGTGGGCTGCAGGCAGGAAAGCTGTCATCCCACTTCAAGCCTGTGTTGGCTCTCCTCGGGTCTGTAAAAGGCAACAAGTCGCTCCGGCAGCCCCGGTAGGATGCATCGGCAAACTGGGGGCTTGAATAGGCTTGTGGGGAAGCTGGGGCTGAGAAGCAGGTCAGGCTGTGAGGACCCTCGAAAGGGTGGTATGGGGGACAGGCAAGGACAGTCTGCGTGGCATGGGACTTGCGGGAGTGAACAGATTTTGTGCTGGCAGGAGCTGTGCTAGGGAGAAACAGCAGACAGCCCTTCAGGAGGGGAGGTTTGGCATGTGAGGAGAGGCCACAATGCCCTTCCCAGGGTGGGGATGGGGCCAGGCTGAGGGAGCAGGAGCTGAGGATGGAGCTGGGGACAGCAGGCTGCCTCAGGGGAGAAGTTTGTGGGTGGGCAAGCTGCTTGGAATGGCTCTTTGTGTGTGTCACTGCTTGCCTGATCCCACAGCTGCTCCCTGCGCCAGTGGTGGGGGCTGGCCAGCATCCCCTGAATCCTTATCGATTCTGTTGTCCTCTCAGCTCTCCATTCCCATCTCTCCCAGCACTACTGTTAGAAGTAAAGGCTTTGTGACCAATACTGTTCAGAGGGACAGCATTTCTCTGTGCCTCTGGCTTAACTGAGGGATGGGTTTTGGGTGGTTGCTCTTTGATTGGCCATCTTTTTACTGGGACGTTATAGCTCAGAAATACCAAAATATCATGTTTCTGCCACTCATCCAGGAACTATTTTAGGCCATTAGATATTGCCTCGTTCACCTGTATTTTATGGATGGGAGACGAAACATTTCACTTTGGCTTCAGCAAAACATTTGGACTCAAGCAAAAATGATGGAATTTGGGGATGTTTGCAGCAAATTCAGTTCTTCCACCCCAACTTTTCTCATTTCAATTGCTGAACCTATCTGTGTGTTCCTTGCCTTGGCAGAATCATTCCAGCCCTGGCCAGGCTTTGCTTTTCTTTGAGGTGGCTTGGTCACCTTAGGTTGGCTGTGTTGCTGTACATGTAGTGCCGCAGGGACACCGAAACCATGCCCGGACTGTCAGAGATGCCATCTTGTTCAAAGCCCAGGGTGCCCATTTGTAGGCACTCAGGGCATGCTCACACCTCTGATGGTGCTGTGCTGGCCATGAATTTTGAGCTCTTCTTCCTTCACTGCAAAAGGGCTCTCTGTCCTTCAAGGAGAGTGAGCAGAGCTAAAATTGGGGAATTCTCCCTTTCTGCTTCTCTGGCAGGAGGACTGGGTTTTTCTACAAGCACATGGAAGGGAAGTGTGTCTGTGTCTTAAGTAGGCACTAAGTATGGAAGAACTTGGGCATGCACCCTAGTAGCAGGGGAAGAGCTGGAAATAGGACTTAGATCTTCCACCATGCTCAAACGCATTCCTCTTCCTGGGCCAACACATGCCAGAGAGAGTGCGTAGCACAGTGGGGGTCTTTCCCATGTCGGTGCCCTGGAAGGGGAGTGTGCAGGGGAGAAGTGGTTGTCCCACCAGGAAGGTTGCAGGTGATTCTGACCTGTCCAGGGCATTGGGTTTCTCCAGTGCCTCTCTTGCTCCTGGCTGAATTTATACCCGATGGCACCTGGCTTCCCTGATTCAAGGATCAGGGTTTGCAAGACATGACAGGGTCGTTGAAGTTCCTGCGGGTTGTTATGGTCTGCAGGGCCTGGCAAGCTGCCAAGGGGAGATGAGCTGTGACCATTTTCTGTGGAGATACCTGGGTTCATTATTGCAGTACATGTTCCTGTTCTTTGGGCCCACGTCTGCTGCATGGCCAAAACTGAGCCTCAGGAGTGGGAGAGGGTCTTTACCAGGCAGTTGGAGGGTGGTGAGTGTCACTGCACTAAGCCTAGAGTGGGTGAGAGTCAGACTGGCTTGAGGCGAGAGGTGGTTTTATGCTGAAATTTGCTGCCATCTCAAAAACCAGGTTTTTTAGCACAAGGAAATCTGGGTATCGTGTGCTTGACAGCTAGTCCAGCAAATGGATGGTTGTTGGGACATGTCTAGCTTTCTGGTGTCAGCCTGGTATTTCAGGTCATTTTGTAGCCAGGAGGACTTCAAGGCAGATGGGTTAGGAGTCTGGAGACCTTGGAGGACCACAGAGCTGCAAGACAGATGTTGGGACCCTGGGATGCTGTGTGACAGGAGGCTGCTGCGAGATTGCAGGACAAGGAGATGAGGAGGATGTTGAGGCTCTGGCTCAGTGGCAAGAGGCAGAGACACCATGCCCAGTGACACTACCTGCCTCTTTTTTGCTTCAATCTGTCCCACTGTGTTTCTAGCTAGTAATGGTGTCAGACTCACAGACTCGCAAGCAGCGTGTTGAGTCCAGCTCCCGTTGCAAGATAGGTCACCCTTCAAGAAGGGCGGCTTGTCACCCTGTTGGAGCAGGGAGAGAAGCCTCTAACCCTCAGGCTCTGCCCCTTTACCTGGAAGACAGAGGGGAACAGCTTTTCCAGCTGACTTTAGGTTTTAAAATGTCATCAAGTTGATGGATAGAAGGGCCCAGAAAAGGGGAAAATAACCCATGATGAGCATAGGACACAACTGACAGCACTCAGCCAGCTCAGTAGTTCAATATGGAGAGAATGCTCCCTAGGTGCCCCTTGCCCCATGGTGCTGCACTGGATAGTGGCATGGCCACCACAGCCCAAGGCAGGTCTTAGCATAATTATTTGGAAAGGTGAGATAATTAGTTGATTAACCATTGCGTAGGGAAGCATTAGCATGGCTGCAAGGCCTCTGTGTTGGGGTACTGAGTTTCGAGGGCTGTGCTGGGCTCTATAGTGGCATCAGTCTGCATGGCTGAGCTGTAGATGCTTCCCACGGAGTGTGTTCCTGGGAGCTGTTCTCCTTTTGAAAGTCTATCCAGAGTGAGATGGGGATGTTGGGAAATCCTGTCTTGTACTGGAACCTCTGTACCCACTGGATGAGATTTAGCAATTTGCCCATAATGGCTGGTTTGTAGTCACAGCTGGCGATGGGGATGAGAGATCTCAAAGCAGTTTGTGGGGATATACTCGCTGTGATCATAAGTGTGGATGTTGGCTGGTAAGACAACGGAGAGAAGAGGCTGGAGGAGAGTGTGCTGATTTATGTCACTATTTGTTGATTTACACTGTAGGTGGGTCTGGCCCAGTGGGGAGCTGGACCAACATTTCAATTTCTCTATTTGCCTTTAGTTTCAGTGGCTTCCAGGGGTATAGGCAAGGCAAGTGGTCAGCGGCAGCTGAGATGTGCTCGTTGAGAAACATTATTGGCTAGGAAACTTCGAAATTAGTATTATGACCAGAAATGTTTCTTGGAGGTTTTCGCATCATGCTGTATCCAGCTGTCTTCTGGCAGCATGAGGCTACTAGATGAGTGGAAAAGGCCCTTTTGCTTTTAGGTATGTGCCTAGCTGCATGGTGCAGTGACTGGGCAAAAGCTGCATGGTTGCAAGCAGTTCAGAGCTGCAGCAGGGCTTGGATGTGACCAGCACAGAGCCAGCAAAAGATGATGACTATCTGCTTCTGACCAGATGTCTACTGCTCTCCCAAGGTGGTAGATTTGGACCATGCTGGGATGAACAGAGAAGAGCCCCGGGATGACAGCCCTGCCATGGATGAGGTCCTGGAGCCAGAGTCTGGGGCTTCAGAAACATGATAGATGAAGGCTGACCGTGAGGTTTCAGTGGCTGAGCAGAGCAGTGACAGCAGCAGGAGCTTGGGAGTGACCAAGTGCCTGTCCTAGAGCCTTCAGGGGAAATAGCAAGTCACCCCATTTGTTCAGAGATGTCATAGGGCCCAAAACAGTACAATTCCACCTTCTAGGGAGTGGGACGGAGCTCAGGCTGAAGCACTCTGGTTACTCCCAGCCTGTGGCACTCCTGGGGACAGTCACAGGAGCACCGCCTTCTCTGAGGCTGTAGGACATGGGGGATGTTAGCAGCTGGATAGTCTGCTAGAGACCCTGGCTGAGCTGTCTTGTCCCTAGATACCTTCTAATCAGGGAGACGCAGCCTACCTGAGATCTGCTGCTCAACAATGTCTTCCCTCACAGATGCTGAGTACAGAGGGAGCCAGGGCCAGAGCAGTCCAAAGCGTGATGCCTTGGTTAAGTGCCTACATTATGCATGAGGGTCCTGACCTTCATGATGATTCACTGAAGGATGAGGAGGGGGAAACTGCCAACTCTCCTATCCCCTAGTTATTCCTCCACTGCAGCCTTTTAATTTGTGCTCCTTCCCCATATGTTCTGTGCCAAAGCTGCCCCTCTCCAGCAGCCATGTGCTGAGTGTCCAGGCCCTGTGTCTCATCCTGGCCCATTCCCTCCCTCCAGAGGACCCAAGAAATGGGCAGCAACTGAGGGTGTGCAGAAGGCGAAGTCTGACTGCTGTCTCTGGTACTATGCCACAGTGGGAGGTTGTTTCCCCGTAGCCAGTGGGATTTCCCCACACCTACCCAGGGCAGGGCATGGCAGGGGCAGAGCTGTACCTGCTTTTTTGTTCCCATCTCCACTCCTTAATGCTTCCTCTCAGACCCTTTGAGATCATCATCCTTCTGACCATCTTCGCCAACTGTGTTGCACTGGCCATCTACCTGCCGATGCCTGAGGATGACACCAATGTTGCCAACTCCAGCCTGGTAAGGCACAGCCCTTCCCACTGTTCTGCTGGACAGTCAGGTGCTCAGCTTGGAGGGCTCTGCAGAGCTGGTAGCTCAGTGTGGCATGGGTGCAGGATGGTCATACCTGTAGCGGGGGCATGTGCTTGCTGCTGCCCTGTGGGGTGGCAGTCAGGTGTCATCGCTCCAGCGAGAGATCCTGCGAAGTCAGAGGGAGGCAGAATGGTGGAAAACCTGCTGCAAATGGGTTTCAGACAGGCTGAAACCACCTGTAAGATGAGATCAAAGGCAGACAATTGGTATGTCAGCACACAGGAAGGAAACTGATGCCAAAAAAAGAGCATGTTCTCTCAGTTTTTTATCATGACACTTCGAAAGGAACATCCTGTTCCAGAGATGCTCAAATGTTTGGTTCAGCATTTTTGAATAAATTTTTCTGACCTTTCATTTCAAAACAATATTTTAATTTTGGTACTTTTTACTTAAGAAGAAAAAACAAAACACCGCTGTTAGGCAGAGAGGTTGCTCTTTCCAATCAGTTATTCCTTTTTTTTTTTTTTTCGCCCCCAGTCAGTCCATTTGGCCTGGAATAAAATGTTTTGATGTGATCCAGGTCAACAGTTTTGCACTATTTTTAGGTTTGCCATCCTTTCCCCTCTTTATATCCCCATTGTGGTTCGATCTACATTGATTTCCATTGAGAGTCTGAGTTTGGTGACTGAATGAGAGCATCTAAATACGCCCTTTTTAAATGAATGTTCTCTTCTTCTCTAATTTCAGGACCCTCAGTGTTGGGGTTGGGGTGTGTGTGTGCAGGTATTGCTGGCAATTTGTGACTTAAAAAGCCCCTTCTGGTTTTTCCGACTGTTCCTAAGGACTCTGCAGGGAAAAATAAGCCAAGAATCAGAGATACAAAATACAAAGCAAGGTTTTACTAGTGCAGTTTTTAGTTCCTTGAACTGCTTTTTGTCTGTTTCCCTCTCAACCGGCTTTTAGTGGCAGTGAAGATAGTGTTTACTTCTAATTTCCTTGGAGAAAGAGAAAAGGGGTCACTATTGGCAATGTTTTATTACATCTTTTAAAAATAAACCCAAGACAGGTCCACAGAAGTGGGGAATTAAAAATACCCACCAGAGAGTTAATTCCTGGGTGTTCATTCGACCTCCTAGGTGCACTGTCTGACCAGCTTCTCTAGCACCTGCAAGCTCGAGGCAAAGTTAAGTTCAAGATGCTGGTTTTGGGTTCTTCCCTGGCCAAAGAGGCATAACAGGATTTGAAAGGTGCAGTTATCTCAGCTGAGGGATTAAAGAGGCAAAGTGAAACGGGGCATGTGGAGCATGGAAAGCAGGAGGTGGCTTCCTGTTGAGAGAGGGTTTAGGATTTGGCTGAGAGCAGGAATGCCTGCGAGGGCGAGCTGGAGTAAAGAACAGCAGCATGTGACAGAGTGGCATGATGGGGGGGACAGCCTGGCAGCAACCTGCCTCATGGTCCTCCCGGGCAGGGTGGGGTCCTGCCCAGTAAGGACCAACAGCCTTTCTAGTTAATGGGAGGCAGGCAATGTGTACTGACTACTGTCATGTATAAATGAAATTTCATCTATTTATGTTTATTGTGTATTAGATTACTTATGCTATATCCTAACTGGGGATTTTTTCAGCCTGTTGCAATGCAAACAGGCCTCTATATCAGGAGCTGGCAGCCCCAGGCTTCTGTTCTTTCATTCTTCTCTGCTGTGCCTTTGTCATCATGTTCTGGTGGCTTTGTAAGAGCAGGTCACCTCGGGTATCTGGCTGTGCTCTACAGAGAGCCCACAGGTAGTGCAGCAAAGGCTTGTTGGAGGCATTTCTTCTGCAGCAGGGAGATGCTCAATGCATTTTACTCTCTCCCTGTCACTTTTGAATTGCCTCTGTTGGCCAGTCCTCGCTGGAGAGGATTGAGTTTATCTAAAGGACCTGAAATTGTTGAGGAAGCAAAATTTTTGAGGGGAGAGACAGAGTCAGAGCAGTGAGAACATGCCCCATGTTATTTGGAGGCAGGATTGATGCTCACTCTTATCAGAGCGACTGCTAATGGGTGTGCAGGAGCCTGTCCAGCCCAAGCTTCCTTCAGAGCAGCCTCCTGCCATCCCAGGCACTTAATGCAGTGAAAGCCACTCTACTCTGAAGTTGAGGGTCTCCAGCAAGGAAGTCTTGGGAAGGAAGAATCTCCTGGGAAACCTCTGCTGCCGCTTTCTTCCTGCAAGGTTGGGAAATCTGCAGAGCAGGCACACTTGTGACTCTGTCTTTCCAGGGCCACCCGGGCAAGATTTGCACACAGAGTTTACACTAGATTTGGAATTAGTCTCATGAAAACTTTGTTATCCAGAACTCATTTTGGAGGGTTAAAAAAGTATGTTTAATAACTCGTAAATCTTCTATGAATCCATTTTGCTTTATCTTGGAATAAATATAGTTGTTAATTTCAACATATTTCATTATTATTTTTAGATTAGATTTCTTCTGATCCAGAAGATCTTTTTGTAGTGCTGTTTTCATCTAATTTGTCTGATTCCAATGAAATCGAAGTATTTTCTTTGACCCTGCTGAAATGATTTTGACTTTTCAACTTGATCAAAAATTCACAGAATTATTTTCAGTTTGACTTGAGTTTCCAAATTTGTTAATGAACTCCAAATCACACTGTTTGTCTTTCACTAGTAGCCTTGCTCCAGGAACAAGCAAGTTCAGAAATGTGTTAGCAAGGCAGGTTATTCAAGAGGATTCACTCCAAAAATTGCAGATGTCTGCATGCGAGCTGGCTGGCTAGACTCCGTTTATGGTCAGTGGAGAGAAATAAAGGCAAATTTAGAGTAGGATTTGTCTCCTAGGGCAGTTGGTCTCCTTGTGCAGTCTGGTGGGTGGTGTTTGACATGCTGCACCACACTAAAGTAGCTAGTTTTTGCCACTAATAGGACCCAGGGGTGGCTGCTCAGAGGGAGGCCACCCTTTCAGAGCATCCAAAAGCAGCTGGGCTGAGTCCCATGTGCTTTGTAAGCGTATCAAGTAGAATGTGGGGTCTGGTCAGTGGGGGACAGAGCTGGAGCTCAAGCTATACAGAAGACACTCTTAGCACAGGTGATGGCCTATATGTAGGCACTCTGTTAGTATCACAGATAATGGCTTTATATTCAGGTAGAAGAGATGCTTAATATAAAGGAGTATTTTGCAAAAATCTCACCATTTCGGGTTGCCTTGGGTTGTATCTCAGGGAACCCCTGTGTTTTAAAGCCTGAACATAGCCCAGGCACAATTCAGTTACAGGAATATGGGCATCTGATGCCATTGCAGGTGGAACAGACCTCCATCTGCTGCTGTGAAGCAGTGTGACTTGCTTGTGAGTCTTGTGTAACATCTGCCACCCCAGGACTCTCTCATGTAGCCCAGGGCATCTCCAGTAACGCTGAAAACAGCTACATTTGGACAGCTGACTTGTGTCTAGCAGTGCTTCAGCAGAGATTGCTGCTCCAGTGCTGATTTTGAAGAGCAAGTGCCTGCTGTCAGGTGCCTGTCCCTTGAGGCTGGCATGGGTCATTCCCTGAAGGAAAGTCGTGATTCCATGTGGCTTTCCAAGAGCTTGAGGTCACCCTTGATCACCTGCAGTCCTCTAATAGCTGTGAGAATAGACCACACACCTGCACATCTCCATACGCAGACTCGGTGCATGGGACTTCAGAAACTACTGTTGCTCTTTTACCCAGCATCTTGAGGGTTGCACATAAAGATGCAGCTGTATGAACTTCCCTTGCCTCAGTATTCCCCTTCACTATGGGCTGAGGCTGCTGTCCAGGGCCGGCATGCTGCCCAGCTTGTAGCTTGACAAGCCTGGCAGCCTCCCTGGCTCAGCCTGGGGTTTTGGATAGGCAACTGAGCCAGGGCCCTATGATCTCCCTGTTGCTCTTCCTGGCCCTACTCATGGGTGCTTAGCCACCCCGGGTGTGTTCTCATATGCAACCCTCTTGTCATGAGGTTGCCCTCTTTCAAGCTCCTTTCCCCGTGGACAGCGCTGACGAGAGAATTTCACCTCTCCTTTGCACAGATCCCAGCTGTGACTGTTGATGCACAGCATTTGCCCTCTGATCTGGCCAGCAGAGCTGGCTGCTTGTCCTGAATGTCAGCTGAAGTACAGCAGCTTCCAAAGCCTGCTCCATCAAGCAAGGTGCCCCATGATTCGTCCCCAGCTCCACAGCAAGGCTTCCTCTGGAGGGACCTTGCTGACCATCTGCTCCCAGCCCTGGATAAGGGTGGATTAGCTGCAGCTCCTCTGGATTTCTCTTCCTCTGGTTGGGTTTTCCACACCCTGGGTCTGACAGATGTCAGCTGAGTCCTTGTCCATACTGTGTCCAAATCATTCTCCTTTCCATGGTTTTGCTGGCTGAGGTGGTAGCCCTTGGCAAAGCTTTTTCAAATCAAACAGTCCTAGGACATCTTGTCCAGAGATAACCCTCAGGAATGCCACCAAGGTGTCCCACAGACACTTGACCAGGCATGGGGCAGCTGGTGTGACAGGGAAGAGACATGGAGCAAAGAGGAGCTGTGGACAGTAAATGAGGGAGACGTAATGGGAAACAACTTATCGTAGGGCCTGGCCCCTGCATGCTTGCATAGCTGCTGGAGAGGTTATTGGTTTTTTGGTTCCTGTCTCTGCAGCCCTGGGGTTTGTCATCCCAGGTCTGTCATTTGTTTGGGGGAAAGAGAGGAGCTATGGCTGGGGGATATGGCAGGAAAATCACAGCATCACAGAGCAGTTGAGGGTGGAGGGACCTCTGGAGATCATCTAATCATAGAATCATAGAATGATAGAATGGTTAGGGTTGGAAGGAACCTCAAAGATCATCTAGTTCAACCCCTCTGCCATGGAACCCTCCACTACACCAGGCTGCCCAAGCCTCATCCAACCTGGCCTTGAACACTTCCAGGGATGGGGCATCTACAACTTTTCTGGGCAACCTGTTCCAGTGCCTCACCACCCTCTGAGTGAAAAATTTCTTCCTTATATCTAATCTAAATCTGCCCTCTTTCAATTTAAAGTCATTGCCCCTTGTCCTATCGCTACACGCCCTTGTAAAAAGTCCCTCCCCAGCTTTCCTGTAGGCCCCCTTTAAGTGCTGGAAGGCTGCTATAAGATCACCCCAGAGCCTTCTCTTCTCCAGGCTGAACAGCCCCAACTCTCTCAGCCTGTCTTCATAGCAGAGGTTTTCCAGCCCTCGGATCACTTCGTGGCCTCCTCTGGACCCGCTCCAGCAGCTCCATGTCCTTCTGTGTTGGGGACTCTAGAGCTGAACACAGTATTCCAGGTGGGGTCTCACGAGAGCAGAGGGGCAGAATCACCTCCTGCTAATCCAACCACCTGCTCTAAAAAATTTGTGCGATAGGATTCAAAACTCTCTCAAATACTTTCCTGCATGTCTCCCCACCCTAAGCATTCTTCATGCTACGACAGAGGCCACGGCGAGAAGCAGAAATGTTTCTTGCAATGTTTCCTCCTGGACGTGGTTCGCAGCAGCCCCAAGGGGCTCGCCTTCCTTCCACTGCCCTTCCTGTGCAGGTTGCCAGGGTTTCCCACCATGTACTCAAAGGGCCTTCCTCTGCTCCAGCCTTCATTTTGTCTTGATTTCCAAAGGAAGAGGATTTCTGAGATTGCTGTAACTGTGTTCCCATACATTCATTTGCTGTCCTGTCCTGTTCTCCCTCTTACATCTGCAGGGCTTGTCTCATCTACATTCAGGGGAAGGGGAGAAAGACAGAGAGCTACTCTCTTTTGCAGAGCATAGTTCCTGTCAGCCTCTGGAGAACAACTTCTGGATGTTTTATGTTTAAACAGTCCTTATGAAAGAGCAGCAGCACAGCTACGTGTCCTGTGTATCCTGGTGCAGGCAGTCCACACATGCATCCTGGTCAAGCCATTGGTGCATGTAATGAAAATATTTTTATTGGGCAGGGCAGTCAGACACAGACACAGGTTTCCCAGGGTGGGTGTGGAGTCTTTGGATACATTCAAAACCTGTGTGGACAAATTTTTGAGCACCCACTATAAGCTGGCCTTGCTTTGAGCAGTGAGGGTTTCGACTAGGTGATTTCCAGAGGTTCCTGCTGGCCTCAAACCTTCTGTGATCTGTGACAACTGTCTCAGCCATGGCAAGGGCCACCCCTCAGCCTAGCAACGAAGGGCAGTGTGAGACAGTGGAGGTGATTGGGGCTGGAGCTGGCTGGTACTGAGGCTCTAGGAGAGGTACCAGACTGATGAGCAGGAGCAGGAACAGAGGGCACAGAGGAGGGCAGGAGGCTGGGGACAGTTTGGAGAGGGCAGGGAGATGTGTCGGTGCTGTGAGTCCTGCTGCTCGCAAAAGTCTTCTGCTGGGAAGCAGAGGTAGCTGTCCGGCTGTGTTACAGTCAGACTGTCCCTTCGCCATCTGTCCCCCACTTCGACCAGCTGAGAGGCTTTATCCATGCCCTGCACCCCTGTTCCCTGGGAGGAGACAGCAGGGACGTGGAGCTGGGCTTATGCTGACAAACCTGCTTGGCTGTCGGGGCCAGGAGCTGACATTGCAGAACAGGCTGGAGCTGCATCATGTTGCATCGCATTGACATGGTGCACGCTGTTATTCCTGCTGCTCTGTGGCTCAGTCAGCACCCACAGCTCAGGTTACTCTGTGTCCCCTAACATGGTTGAAGCATGTGTGTGTGTAGCAGCCCACTGTGTTATTAAGACCTGCGTCTTTTTATAGTGGCTTTTTGAAGGCTGGACTCTTCATACACCCAATCACAACTCTGCCACGCAGCCCTGCCACCCTTCCGTAAGCAGCCTCCCACCATGGGTAGCCAGCTCTGAAGTCTGGAGTTGATGAGAGGACGGTGGACGGCAGTGGCACAAAGTGGGTCCTCAGCTGCTAGAAACGGCCAGGACTTCAGTAAAGTCAGTGAAGTTGTGCCTGTACACGGCTTGCAGGGTCTGCCGTGTCTCCCTCATGGCACAGGCACAGGGTGGCCGCTTGGGTTGTGAGTGCACAGTCTCCATGCTCACCTGCATTACGGGCAGCACCAGAGCTGGGGGAAGAGCATGACTGATTTCTTCTCAGATGAGCCCAGGCACATGAAGTGGGTCTGCACCAGGTGCAGGACATGTGGTGCTTGACTTGGTGTAAAGTCTGCCAGGACAAAATACCCCTTGACTTCTTTCTGCTGGTATCTGGAGGTGGCAGTAAGTTTGACCTGGCTCAGGGACATTGCTTTGTGGCCACACGAGTTTCATTGCCAGTATGTGTCCCGCAGCTACACCTACCACTTGGAGAATCCAGAGGGAGTTTGCCGTGACCTTGCCTCACTGAAAGGCTACCCCACCTCAGCCCACTGACAACGATGCTTGTGAGATGTCTTCACAGTCAGGGCCTGGCTCCTTTTGCTCTGCTAACATCAGCACTTGCCCACAGTTTACAGCCAGATTAAACTGGGGGAACTGGACCCACAGCTGTAGGACAGGTAATGGGGGATCCTCCAGCCAGCACTGATGGATCGCTGCATAGACCCTTCATACTGGCTGTGCCAAGACTTCCCTGTGCTAGAGGGGTTTACACCAGCAAGATAGATTAGGATGATCCAGCTCCATGTGTGTGGCTGGGCCTGCAAAGCACAACAGTGAGCTGATACTGTAAGGAAATTAGCAGGTTACTGCCTCTCCAGGATCAAGGGACATAGCCAAGGTTGTGGGGAGCTGCCCTGCAGGCTCTCCCTTGGCTCATGTTTGAACCTTGCTGCTCACTGGCCGTACATGGTGGGCAAATACTGTTGGAGCTGGCCAAAGCACTGTTCATCTGGTTTAGGCTTCTCAAAGGGACCTCCAAGGAATAGCAAGTCACCTTTTGATTCTGGGCAAGGGGTTTTTAGAGGGAAAGCCTTGCTAGTCAGAGACCCTGGAGCCTGATTCTGTCCTACTGGATGAAGCAGGTTAGGGTTAGGGTTAGGAATTAGCTTTTGCAATGCTGGGGCTCCAGGCTGGATCCTGACACTCACCAGCCTGGGCCTAGGCAGTGGCAGGGCTGCCGTAGCTTGCAGTGGCTCCCCCATTGCTCCGCCGTTTGCAGCAGGGGAGGTGATACTCCACCACACCACTGGTTGCTGGCACAGCTCTGCAGTCCCTCCGTACCTGAAATTATCCTCATGATAGTTGTATTTACATGTCTAAGATTGCAAGTACAGGGTTTTGAGGACAGACTAGGGGGAATCTGTCACTGATCAGAGGGGCAGGTGGAGCAACATTGGGTTGCCTTTGCTAAAACCTTAAAGACAGAGCCCTGATAACACAGAGCAGAGACCTAATTGCAATGCTTAGGTCTCTGGTCTTACCATTGCTGCCCTCAGATTCAACAAGGAACTGGCACTTGTATGGGTGACAGTCATTCAGGGACACTTGGCATGGCTGCTGCTTTTGGACATGGTAACTAAGCAGGCAATACTTCTGTCTGAGCCCTGGCCCTGGTTTCTTAAATGGGCAGCATTTTCCATCTGGCAAGCCAGGTGGACCCTAGGAGGAAAGTGTGCTCATAGCACTGTAGCCTTCTCCAGTGGAGACCTGGTCCGGTTTGGTCTCAGAGAGATGATTCTGCCTTTCTGGGTGCAACTCCCCTGCAGAGCCCAAGCAGGGATGCTCTTTGCCCTTTGTAGGATGCAGACGGAGGAGAAGGGGTATGGAAACCAAAAATATAAATAGCCCTGACCATCTGGCTGCTTTGGAGGGGTTTTAATCCCAGTCTGGAAAGGGCCGTCAGCAGCAAGGACAGTGATCACAGTGACAGGCAGAACCAGGTGGGCACAGGCAGCTCTTGGCTGCACTCTGGAGAAAGATGAGCTATTCTGGGCCTTGCAGCTGCAGGGCTGTGCTGAGCCCCTGCAGTGGGGTGCCAGGGTCCATCCTGGGAGTGGGTGCAAGCCTGTGCCAGCAGAGCCCCCAGGCCAGTTTCTAGCAGCTCACTCTGCTGGCCAGGCATCTGGCATTAAACAGGAGGTTTTAAGGCCAAGGCCTCAGTTCCCTGGGAGCCCAAGGCGCAAGGGATGCCACAATGCAGCTGGCTTGTCCCATGGTGGCTGTGTGGTGTCTCCAGGACAGACCCAGCAAGCCCTCAGCTGGACGGGATGAGGAGAAGGAGTCAGTGCTACCTGCGGGAGGAAGGCTATGGGAGAATGGGAGGGTGAGGCAGCAGGGAGGAGAACCAGAGATACACAGTGCCCTGGGCCAGGTGCCTTCGGATGCTGGGTCAGGAAGTGGTGGCTTTGCTGACGTAGTTTGTAAGAACAGGTTCCCATAGCCCAGCTGTGGCATGTCCTGTCCTGGCAGTGTGCCATTGAAGACATGCAGGGGATCATGCTGCAGGCCAGAGAGCAGCATGTGGTGGCTCAGCTGCCACCCTGTCCTGCCCAGGGTAGCCATAGTGCTGCCTGGTGTGTGTGTGAGATCAGATGGTTGGCAGCAGGGGCTGATCCAGAGACACGCGGGGGGCAGCCATGCATGGTGGTGATACCAAGGGAAGTGACAGTCTGCTCTAACGGAGCATCCTCTCCTGCTTGCCTTTCCAATCCCCAGGAGAAGATCGAATATGCCTTCCTGATCTTCTTTGCCATTGAAGCGATGCTCAAGATAATTGCCTACGGGTTTCTTTTCCATACGGATGCCTATCTCCGAAACGGCTGGAACGTGCTCGACTTTTCCATCGTGTCTCTCGGGTAATGCAAGGAGGCGAAGCTGCTGGTGTTCAGCTTGTGCCAGGCCTGGTCTGTAGCCCATCAGCTACATCTATTTTTTCTAGTGACTGCAGTGGGTTTGGGGGCAAGTTGTAGACTCAGTTTATGGCTTTGTCCCATGGGCTCCTTTTTCATGCCCTGACACACCCTGGGATCCTCTCCCTGTTTCTTCCTGAAGAAACTCGTTTCTTCCTCTCTGACTCCTTAACACCTCTCAGGTCGCTTGCCCTGGAGAATGGGAGTGGCATGGGATCCTCCAGGGTTTAATGTACAGGGAGAGGGTTCACTGGGCACCAGGGCGTGAGAGGGTCCCTGGCTGCTCAGAAGAGAGGGTGGCACCCAGGGAGGGGTGCCTAGCCACAAGTGTGCCCAGGAGTTGGACTTAGCCAAGAACTGTTCCTTGAGTCAGGCTGAGCGTGGCTGGCAGTCTTGTCGCTCGCTTTCCTGCCTGCAGAGTTCTGAATCCTTAGCACAGATTTCTTGGTCTCCATCCTCATGCCTTTCTCTTTCTCCCTCTCCTTCTGCTTCTCCCCTTTCCTCCCTGCTCTGTGCCCTGGCTCTTTCAGGCTTATCACCATGACCCTGGAGCAGGTCAATGCGAAGCAGGGAGGGACTTCAGGGGGAAAAGGCGGCTTTGACGTGAAGGCCCTGCGAGCGTTTCGTGTGCTGAGACCCCTGCGCCTGGTGTCCGGAGTGCCGAGTGGGTGCTGGGTGCCCTGCAGCATGAAGGGCTGGCGGGTGGATTAAACCCCTGTGCCTGGCCAGGGTGGGGGGCCATGGGGCAGGTTTCTTGTTGCTGGATCAAGCCCAGCCACAAGGTGGTGTGGAGGAGCCACAGGTTCTCGCTTATCCTACAGCTTGCAGTTGTCAACATTGAGGATCTGCAGGTCAGCACACATTGTTCAATGTTGGCACCTTTGGGTGGCCAATGTGAAAGGGGCCAGGACCTCACTCAGAGCAGGGATCTCCTTCTCCCACAACTCATGTGCATACAGCCAGGATGAGAGTGACAGAACCAATGGAGGAGCATGAAGCAGCCTCCAGCACTGCCTTGTGCCTGGCTCTGCTGGTATCTTCTGCATGCTTGCATGGGGGGTAGAGAAAGGATTTCTTGCTTCAGAGATTTCAGTCCCAACTCACCCGTGCACCTCTTCCCTTGGCACGGGGCATTTCAGAGGCTGCTTGTCAGAAGGGCTGGCAGGAATGCAAGGTGCATCCAAAGCTCTTTAGGAAGTGGTTGATCTCTCCCTTCTTCTTGGTGCAGGCCTTCAGGTCGTCCTGAACTCCATCATCAAGGCCATGGTGCCCCTGCTTCACATTGCCCTGCTGGTCCTCTTCATGATCATCATATATGCCATTGTTGGACAAGAGCTCTTCAAGGGCAAGATGCACAAGACCTGCTACTACCTCGGGACAGGTGGGCCTGTGGCAGGGTGGCGATATGGCAGAGATGTCTCTGTACGGCTGCTGTGGGGACCACAGGAGTTCTGTGGGTAGCAGAAAGTCTGGTCTTGCCAGCGTCAGGCCTGGGAGTGTGGCAGGACCGAAGGATGTTTCGTACAGCACACAGCTTGGTGATGGTACATGGTATGAGGACGTGGTGAAAGGGATCCCTTTTGGAAAGCTGCTGCAGAAGGCTGGGAGGTGCTGGGACCTGCTCTGCTTGGCCTAACCTGTTGCTCACACCATGACTTTCCCCCTCAGATGTGATTGCCACGGTGGCATCAGAGAAGCCAGCCCCATGCACCAGCTCCGGCCACGGGCGACACTGCACCATCAATGGCACCGAGTGCCGAAGCGGCTGGCCAGGGCCCAACGATGGCATCACTCACTTTGATAACTTTGGCTTTGCCATGCTGACTGTCTACCAGTGCATCACCATGGAGGGCTGGACCGAAGTCCTCTATTGGGTAGGCTCCAGTAGCTTGGGCTTGGTGCCCAGCCTGGCAGAGGTGACTGCTGGTCCTGCCTCAGAGCAGGGAATTCCCCTCCAGGACACAGGACCCCATAGCAGGGCTGGGTCTCTCTGCCAGTGAAGACATCCTGCTCCCACCAAGCTTCATACGGTGATGCACATCCCATCATGCCACCAAGCACGTCTTCTGCATCTCTGCAGGCACTGCCCAAGCTGTCCTTGCTTTCTAGATAGACAGGAGGGTGCTCTAGCTCCCACCTTTGTGAAGGGGTACAGGCTAGGCATAGCAGAGGCTGGCTCGTGGATGCTTCTCCCAGCAAAACTCATCTTTTGCAGTCCTTGGGAGACTGTCTTGCTGAGGCTTAGGCATGGGACTGATGTTTAAAATCTGCTCCCAAATGCTTGGGTCTGGCTTTACCTCTGCTAAAACCAGATGCAGAGTCATAAGGAGCCAGGGCTCAGAGCTTGTGTTTATCTATCACCATCCCAAGCACTCACTTTAGAGGGAGCAAAGCTCCCAGAGGCTGTTGAGGAGGCCCTGAGGGGAGACAGACAGCAGACTGTGTTCAGAATGATTCATCTGCCTCTCTCCTTGCCAGGTAAATGATGCCATTGGAAATGAATGGCCTTGGATCTACTTCGTCAGCCTATCTTGCTTGGCTCCTTCTTCGTTCTCAACCTGGTGCTGGGGGTGCTCAGTGGTAAGTGCCACCCCATCCTTTCTCATTGCCAGCAGACCAGTGAACGTGATCAGAGTGTGGACATTGACTGATTTTGACTTAGAAGAAAAAAACCTGGAAAAGTTTCCCTTCCTTTTCCTCTCCCATTTCTCTCCTTTTTTTTTGCATGCTTAGAAACCCTGAGCCTTGAGTTATTTTTTGTGTTAGTGTCCGTGACTGTGGGGAGATTTTAGCTCAACACCCCAATGCAGAAATCTTTTCTGCAGCCCATGGAGCACATTATTAGGTGTTTGTAATGTGGTCTACCAGCACTCACAGCAAAAGAAGCTGAGCAGGAAGCTAAAAGGAGCAGTCCTTTACGCACAGCTGTGGGTAGAGACATTCGTTCTCACTGGTATCCACAGGTGCTGCCATCCTATTGTGAACACAAAGGATTTCCTTATGGCCAACCTAAGGAAAAACACTTCAATATGAATGCAAGGGATCCAAGAGAATTATTGTTAGTGTAATTAATGCTTCAGCAGTCTCATCCAAATACAACAACAAGCTGTCATCAGTCTAGTTACAATGACACTTCTATGTCGAATGACTCATTAGTGCTAATTCCCATAGTTAGTACAGTTCAAGCTGCTATGCACAGATATCTCTGTGCAATGCTCAACCTACTATGCATTGCTGCGGTGAGGTGCCAGCAGCATCCTGATTTGTTGCTGAGAAGTATGCGTTGTCCTTGGGAGCGAGGAGAGCTTTTCTCCTCAGTTCTTTCTAGACTCAGGGTCTTATTTTTATATGTTTCAATCCTGTGTGTGCAAGTGGATCACACTTATCTTCTCTATTAGTTCACAGGTTAGTTATACCTAATTACTTGGATTTGTTAGTCGTCTTCTATGGCAAGAATGATACGATAGCACAAGGTTAAAATAAATTGAGTATTCATGTAACTAAAACAAGCTCAAAACCACAAGACAGACCACAGGCACCTGACCCTTGCATGAAATTGGCTGTAACAGCAGGAGGAGCTGGACAATAATCATCTGATCCTAGAGTAAGTTGCAGGCACAGCAAATTTTCTGAAATATTTTTGCAAATATAACTGCGTTGAGATGAGGAAAATCCAGACAAGGCCTGACAAGTCCTGAGGCTTAGTATGTCTAATTATTGTTATAATGTCTGAGACCTATTACTAACACATGGCAACACCAGATTGGCTGGGCAGCAGATCTACGGTCCTGCCAGATACCAGGAGAGAAAAGAAATTAATTAAAAAAGAATTGAGAAGAGTGGGACCCCCCTGCATTGGCAGACCTGTCTTTTCCATGTTACCACGAAAGAGTGTCCTGTTTACTTGCCATGCGATGAGCTCATCTTCCCCACATGAGGCAGTTGTTCTACCTCCTGGATGGGTGAGACCCCACTTGCTCTAATCCTTAGCAGAGCTGGAGAACTCCCGCAGCGTCCAACGTCTAGCATCAGCTGGTCTGTCCAGCCACAGCATCCTGCAGCACAGAGCTCCCAAACAGCAGTCAGTGGTGGGGAAGAAACTCTGCCTGCCATCAGGCATCAGATGATGATCCCCCATGATCTTGTGTCCCGGAACAGGGCCAAGAAGCAGAAAGTCACTAGAGCAATCTAGTGGTTATACCAGGTGGTAGGGTATTTCAGGCTTTTCTCTTTCTACATGGACTGGCTGTGGTACCTGACCTCCACACCATCCCCCTCTTGGGTCTCACTCTGCTGCTTGCCTTGGTCCCAGTGAGTTCACCAAAGAGCGTGAGAAGGCCAAGTCACGAGGCACATTTCAGAAGCTGCGGAGAAGCAACAGCTGGAGGAGGATCTGAAGGGCTACATGGAATGGATCAACCCATGCTGAGGTCATGGACAGTGACCGGGCCAGAGGAGAAGGTACTAGGTCTGCTTAGTCAAAGACCCTTAGCTTGAGGGTTGGGTTCCTAACACTGATGATCTTAGCAAGGCAGGGCAGAGACCTTTGGAGGAGTCACAAAGACCCATTTTGCTGAAAACCTATGAAACAGAATGGTGTGACTTCTGCAGGACAGTTTCCTTCCTCTTTTTTTTTTCTTCTTTCCTGAATCATTTTATTGAATCTGACCCAAACTAGCGATAAACTTGGCCCTCATGCTAAATCTCCACCTCAGCTACTGTTTTAGTATTTGCTGACTGTTGGCAAGCCCTAGGTCTCCTTTGGCAAAAATGCACTTGAAACAGCCATGAGAAGCCATGAGGACCACGTGCACTTTGGTGTGTCGGGGCAGAGTGCAGGATTACTAGCTCACACACTAGCAGATGCATGGATTTCTTGCTATTGCTAAACAACTTAAGGGACTAGAAGGTGGCTCAGGGAAGGAGGTGAATATACAGGCATCTAGCCAAGGCTCAGCAAGGCCTGGGAAGCTCTGCCACTGAGCTGCTGTGTTTGCTATGCCACCCTGCCTAGTGAAATAACTTTTGATGCCTCAAGCTGAGCGATACATGTGTGCAAAGAGCCTTGGGAACAGTTGGAAAGACAAAACGGCTTCCTCCACATCTGTGGTCAGTGCACTTGCAAACCTCCTGTTGTTCAGCATTTGCTCAGATCACAACTGACCCCAGTTTTCTCTGTCCTGGGAGTGTCTCGCACTGAGGAGCCTGCATACACACTACTGTCTCTTCAGGCTGCCTCTCTTAGTTGCGGCTGCTCTTGCTGCAGGGCAGGTGATCCTGATGCCTCCTGCTTTGATTTGCACCTGACATTCAAAACCTGCTGCCCAAACTCTTGCTACCGTCTCCTTAGGGTGGCATTTTTTGATTTCACTTCTGATGGAGAAGCTCTTCTTCTTGTGCTCATGGGAGAGGTTCCCTCCCACATGTTTTTCCCAAGGGCTCCAAGGAAAGCCTGAGATATCCTTCCCTCCTTAGGTATGCTGCCATCGGATGAAGGAGGGTCAGAGACAGAGAGCTTGTATGAAATTGAGGGCATGAACAAGTGGATTATCTACTTGTAAGTATACACTGGTTGAACCATCTGCTGGTCTGCATGTGGGCTTGCAATGTCTCTTGCTTGCTGTCCTGGCTGGACCAGGCTTTCTGGTCAGCCACCAGTTTCTGGGGGAGAGCCAGGGGCTGTGTGCTCAGGAGGAGATGCAAACATTGTGGACAGCAAACAGGGAATTTTGCTCTAGTTCTGGCAAAAAGCCACTTCCAGGTGAACAGCCTCTTCACTTTGGGACCAGGCTCTGAGCATCCTCTCATGGCCTGTGCAGCATGGCTTGTGATTGAGGAGCTGGCCAGGAACAGCCAACCAGAGGTGACTGTAGGCCAAAAAGAGCCAGGAGGTTTTTGTGTGAATGAACTGCAATGCCTGAGTGAATGCACCACGTGCCAGGGGTAGGATTATGTTCCTCAGCACTTTTCAGGGTTTCAGGGAAGGCCCCTGGAGAAGGGAGCACAGGTGGCTTTGCTCTGCAGTCTGCATGCACAGCCCTGGGCTGAGCAGCACCCGCTGGCTGGCTCTGCTGACCCTTTGGCCGTCTCTCCAGCCGTCGATGGAGGCGTTGGAACCGAATGTTTCGTAGGAAGTGCAGGAATGTGGTGAAGTCCAAGTTCTTCTACTGGCTTGTCATCCTGCTGGTGGCACTGAACACCCTCTCCATCGCCTCTGAGCACCACTTCCAACCAGAATGGCTGACACAGGTGCAAGGTGAGCAGAGCCTGAGGGAGAGGGAGGGCCGGGGACAAGCTGGTGCCCTGGAGACATGCATGAACTCTTACTGTGCATTCACAGTCCACAACCACATGGCACAGGGTCTGTTAGACACATGCAGACTTGCTTGTGCACCCAAACAGCCTACCTGCACGTGTGTGTACACCATCACCACTGCACTGTCGCCCAACTGCACATTGAACGTGTGTGGTGCATGCATGCATGCATGGCGTATATATTTTTAGGGATGTGGGTTTGTGTGGTGAACACACATAGAGTGTATGCATTTACACCAGTACATGCATAGTACACCAAACACACATTGCATGCACTCATGCAGTACAGCCACAGTACTTGCACCCACACACACAAACACACATAGACACACGGAGTACAGTTATGCACACAAGTACTCAGCTCAGCCACGCATACACGTATGCACGCACAGCCCAGTATGCATGCACGCACTGCAAGGACTCAACGGCACAGTATGCCGTGCTCTCACACATGCAAGCATACAGTTGCACGTCACCCTTCTCCTCATCTTCCTCTCCTGTGTGCTCCCTGAAAAACAGCTGTAGCTCAGAGCTCGGTGGGCAAAGAAGGAGGGTGAGCAGCACTGCCTGCCTTCCTTCCTGCCATGCAATGCTGAGATTAGGAGGTCCATGCTCTGATGAGCTGGATCTCCCATCCCAGACAATGCCAACCGGGTGCTGCTCGCACTCTTTGTGGTTGAGATGCTGCTGAAGATGTATGCACTGGGCCTGCGCCAGTACTTCATGTCTCTCTTCAACCGCTTCGACTGCTTCGTGGTGTGTGCGGGAATCTTGGAGACCATCCTGGTGGAGCTCGGCACCTTGTCACCCCTGGGCATCTCTGTGCTGCGTTGCATCCGGCTCCTTCGCATCTTCAGATCACCAGGTTGGGAAAGGAGCTTTTGTGTGTGCTGGTGGCTCACAGTCCCCAGGCATCCCTGGCCTTGTCCCTTGGGAGGGCTGCAGCATGAGCAGAGCTGGTAGCTCCTGGATGGATAAACAGAGGCCGAACTGGGGATTTCTGTCTCCTGGACAGAAATAGTCTGGGAGTGGCAAGGAGGACAGAGCAGGGCTTGCTGGAAGTCTTCTGGGGTGTTGTAAATGGGGGTGCTGTGGGCCAGGAGTCCTGGCTTCTCTTCCTGGCATCAACCTGCTGTGTATTCATTCCTCTTCCTCATCCTGCCTGCTGGTGCCTGTGCAGGCAGCAGGGTGTCTTTACCTGTCACACCAGGTGTGGAGGCAGCAGGGTGTCTTGCCTGTCACATCATGCCTGAGCTTCATTTCCACCTCCTGGGGCCTGGCTGGAGCAGTCACAGTGCCCAGCCTGTGAGTGGTGCTGGTTCAGAGCCCCCCTTACTGGGCTGCTGGCACATCCCCCTGGGCCAGGTGGTCTGTTCCCTGTGCCCACCTAGTCCTGCCCACAGTCTTCCCCACTCCATCTCACACACGGTCCTGTCTTTCCTCTTTCAGGTACTGGACATCCCTGAGCAACCTGGTGGCCTCCCTGCTCACTCGGTCCGCTCCATTGCTCGCTGCTCCTCCTCCTCTTCCTCTTCATCATTGTCTTTGCGTTGCTAGGCATGCAGCTCTTTGGGGGCAAGTTTGACTTCGAGGACATGAAAGTGCGGCGCAGCACATTTGACAACTTCCCCCAGGCCCTCATCAGTGTCTTCCAGGTATAGGACTGTGGAAGTGCCACAGAGGGCTGGAAGAAAGGGTGCTGGGAGTCTCAGCTGGGCCATGGGTCTCCTGGCAAGAGATGGAGCTCAGAGAGATCATAGAATCATAGAAATGGTAGGGTTGGAAGGGACCTCAAAGATCATCTAGTTCCAACCCCCCTGCCATGGGCAGGGAAATCCTCCACTACACCAGGTTGCCCAAAGCCTCATCCAACCTGGCCTTGAACACCTCCAGGGATGGTGCATCCACAACTTCTCTGGGCAAACCTGTTCCAGTACCTCACCACCCTCAATGTAAAGAATTTCTTTCTTATATCTAACCTAAATCTCCCCTCTTTCAGTTTAAAGCCATTGCCCCTTGTCCTAGCACTACACACCCTGTAAAAAGTCCCTCTCCAGTGTTCCTGTAGGCCCCCTTTAGGTACTGGAAAGCTGCTATAAGATCACCCCAGAGCCTTCTCTTCTCCAGGCTGAACAGCCCCAACTCTCTCAGCCTATCTTCATAGCAGAGGTGCTCCAGCCCTCTGATCATCTTCGTGGCCCTCCTCTGGACTCGTTCCAGTAGCTCTATGTCCTTCCTGTGTTGGGGACTCCAGAGCTGAACACAGTATTCTAGGTGGGGTCTCACGAGAGCTGAGTAGAGGGGCAGAATCACTTCCCTCGACCTGCTGGCCACGCTCCTTTTGATACAGCCAGGATACGGTTGGCTTTCTGGGCTGCCCGCGCACATTGCTGGCTCATGTTGAGCTTCTCATCCACCAGCACTCCCAAGTCCTTTTCCTCAGGGCTGCTCTCAATCCATTCTCCGCCCAGCCTGTATTTGTGCATGGGATTGCCCCGACCCACGTGCAGGACCTTGCACTTGGCCTTGTTGAACTTCATGAGGTTCTCACAGGCCCACCGCTCCAGCCTGTCAAGGTCCTCTGGATGGCATCCCTTCCCTCCAGCGTGTCCACAACACCACACAACTTGGTGTCATCTGCAAAGTTGCTGAGGGTGCACTCAATCCCACTGTCCATGTCTCCAACAAAGATGTTAAATAGCACTGGTCCCAGTACTGACCCCTGAGGAACACCACTCGTCACTGGCCTCCACATGGACATTGAAACCGTTGACCACAACTCTTTGAGAGCGACTATCCAGCCAATTCCTTATCCACCGAGTGGTCCATCCATCAAAACCACGTCTTTCCAGTTTAGAGACAAGGATGTCGTGTGGGACAGTATCAAATGCTTTGGATAAGTCCAGGTAGATGATGTCAGTTGCTCTTCCCCTATCCACAATGCTGTAACCTCATCATAGAAGGCCACCAAATAGTCAGGCAGGATTTGCCCTAGTGAAGCCATGTTGGCTGTCACCAATCACCTCCCTGTTTTCTATGTGCCTTAGCATAGTCACCAGGAGGATCTGCTCCATGATCTTGCCGGGCACAGAGGTGAGACTGACTGGCCTGTAGTTCCCTGGGTCTTCATTTTTCCCTTTTTTAAAGATGGGGGCTATGTTTCCCCTTTTCCAGTCATTGGGAACTTCACCAGATGTGAGATGTGAATTTGTGGGAGGTTATGTGGCGTTGAGGCAGGAGCAGAGAAATGAGATTGGGGTCACAAGCAATAGTGCAGGTTCAGGGCTGAGTAAGAAGGTGGGGTTTGGCTGTGGTGTTTTAGGGCTGTGAAGGTTTGGGGCTGGAGCCAGGAGGGCAGGATTGAGCTGCCATGCTCTGCTGTGGGGCTTTGAGTCTCTGTTTCTGCTCTGCTCCCAGATCCTGACCGGAGAGGACTGGAATTCAATCATGTACGATGGGATCATGGCCTACGGAGGCCCATCCTTTCCTGGCATGCTGGTCTGCATCTACTTCATCATCCTTTTCGTTTGTGGAACTGTATCCTCTGCTTGCGAAGCCAGACCCAGGCTCCCTATACCCAGCCCCCTAACATCAGCTACACAGGACTGTGAAGCTGGGGAATGGGGGGCTTCCTTAAGCTTTTCAGTTCTGAACAGCAGGGGGACAAATCACAGGCTTCAGGGCTTGCATTGGTGGTGGCTGGGGTCTGGAGTCTGGAGGAGAGCACACCACAGGTGAGTTTGGATGACCAGCAGGCATAGATTCAGCCAGCAGTCAATGCAGTAACAAGACTGAGATGGACAGACTGAGCTAAGGCAGAGAGAGGGCAGCCAGCCCAGAGCTCAGTACTCACAAGGATAGGTTAGGGTTAGGGATCACCAGCCAGAGTTATCTCAAGGGCTCAACTCCAGAAAGGTTTCTCGGGGCACCCTGGAGACTGTGGACAGCTCTGGCCACATCCTCCAAACAGGAACCAAGTTTGTGTCCTCAGCATTGTCCCTCCAGATATTCTTCTCAATGTCTTCCTGGCCATCGCAGTTGATAACTTGGCCGAGGCTGAGAGGCCTGACCTTAGCCCAGAAGGCCAAAGCAGAGGAGCGCAAGCGACGGAAGATGTCCAGGTCAGTGCTTCAGTCGTTGGTAGTGAGAGCTCCCAAACGAGGTGCTTTGATGCGAGGGGACAGAACAGCATCATCCATGCCCTTGCACAGTGTTCAGTTCCTACTCTCCCCTCCTCTCTGCTCAGAGGTTACCCGGAGAAGTCTGAAGATGAGAAGCAGATACTGGCAAAGAAGCTTGAGCAGAAAGCAAAGGGAGAAGGGATTCCACGACAGCCAAGGTCAGTACTGGTAGGGCTGAGTGGAGCTCCTTGGGAGCTCCTGTGAGGGACCAGGCTTCTCTTCCCAACAGCCAGGACTGACAAAGGCTTGGAGCCAGCCTAGATCTGGACTCTTCTGGGCCAGAATCGCTCCTCGCCTTAGAGTTCTCTGGTGATGAGGGCTCTGTGGGTGCAGGCAGGACATGTTGCCTGGTGAAACAGGTCCATTGCTGAGGATCCTTTTCCTCTGATTCATTTCATTGGCCACAGCCGGTTATCAGTCATTGAGATGGGCTGGGTACACACCAGTGTGGAGAGGAGCAGAGCAGGTCAGCATCATCCCAAAACTTCTTTTATGTCCACACAAGCACCCCCTGTATGCAAACCCCTCTATTCAGCTGTGCTGACTGCATGCCAAGCTGCCTCTTAAAACCATCTGGCCAGCAGATACTTCTCTATACACTTTCAGAGACGCCCCATGGGAGCTCCCCCAGGAGTCGCCTCATGTCTTATTCCACCCATGATATGGTGCATGGCCCTAGGCTCGTTCCCAGCACACATTCACATTGTCCGTCCTCTTTGTTTTGCTCTTTGCTCAGTTGCAGCATCCCTGAGGTGTTTCCCCTCACCCTACTCCATCGTGGGCCAAGACTCCATGTGTTTGGTGCAGTATGGGCCAAATACAGAGACACTGCTTGCCTCACATGGCTTCCAAGATGATAGGGTCTGGACACATGCAACATTTGGCAGCAATGCTGGCACACACAGCTGCCTGCTCTCTGTCTCTCCCTTGTTTCAGTTAAAAGTGGACGAATTTGAATCCAGTGTCAATGAAATCAAAGACCCCTACCCTTCTGCAGACTTCCCAGGTAAGACTGGTCCCTGGCAGGGCAGCAGGAAAGCTGGGGAGGCACTGCAGAGGCATGGTGCCAGAACCCTGGCTGTGTGAGGAGTGAAGGATGTGGTGACCCTCCGCCAGCCTCGGAGTACTGAGGTCCTGCTGGCACAGATGCCAAATCAGGATCACAGGATTGTCTATAAGGTCACACACTCTTTGCTCTGGGTGATTCTTCCCTTTTTCCCTCCTCATGGGCACTCTGCAGGTGATGATGAGGAAGATGAGCCTGAAATTCCCCTGAGTCCTCGGCCACGCCCCCTTGCAGAGCTACAGCTGAAAGAAAAGGCCGTGCCCATGCTGAAGCCAGCTCCTTCTTCATCTTCAGCCCAACCAACAAGTAGGTGCTGATCCTTCTCCGTGCCTTGTGGACCCAGGCCTCGCCCAGGTACCTCTGGCACCAGCCTTCCCAATGGGTCCTACTTGTATGTAACAGCCAGCTCTGAAGGGAGTCAGCTTACAGAGAAAAGTCTTCTCTGTGGAAGGGCTGGCACAGACATCCTTTCATGCCTAGGGCCTTGCTGTTCTCCACATTTAGCCATAACCCTCTCTTCCAGGCTACCATGGCCTCTGTAGTGTCCCTCTGGCCTGTCACAGCATCACATGCCGTTTCTGTCCTTGGCAGTTTCGAATGCTGTGCCACAGAATCGTCAATGCCACCTGGTTCAACAACTTCATCCTGCTCTTCATTCTGCTCAGCAGCATATCGCTGGCAGCTGAGGATCCCATCCGGGCTGAGTCCTTCCGCAACCAGGTGCTCATGTAGCTGTAGAGGGTTGGGATGGGTGGAGGAGAACTCATGGATACTCCCAGCACCCTAGTAAGCAAAGACCTGCTTGCCAGATGTCATGCCTAGGCAGGTAGCTGTGATTTCATCCCTGCCTCTGGGAGGACGATATCCTCTGGGAGGAGAGGCTGGTTGTGTTTTTCGTTCAGGGCCACGCTGGGACAAGTTTTTATGGCTCCATGTCTGAGTTTACTTCTGGTGAAGAGATCCATCTGACAAGATGTGTGAGATTACCTTGGTTCAAGACTGTGGTGGCTTATTGGGGATAGGGACATCCTGTGAGGTGGCAAACTGGACCACCTCCAGGTGCAGCACCCTGAAATGCTGCTGACATGGAGCAGTGGTAGCCACAGGTCTAGCCACACGAGCACAAATGGGTCTGCACCCTTGCAGTGTCTGGCAGGGACTGGGGGGTCTCACGTGAAATAGCTTCCAGGGCACTCAGTGCTTTTGGGGATAAGATGCTTTCAGGTGAATCAGATCAAGCCTCACTCACTTGGATACTGAGAGCTTGGTCCCAGGCTGCAGGTTGGATCATGCCACGGGGGAAAATCAGCAAAGCGAGAGAAGTTCAGGAGTCTTCTTGGCACTGGGTTTGCAGGCTGTGTTGAGCTAGATGGGCTCCCCAGTTCACAGAGTGGAGGGCAAAACCACAATGCCGGCATGTTTGAACATGCTGGAGCATTTTCCATGTACCCAAATCTCATCCAATTCTGGTGCTTCTGTCCCCAGATTCTTGGATACTTTGACATTGGTTTCACCTCCGTCTTCACAGTCGAAATCGCTTTGAAGGTGAGTCCCTCTGCCCCGCAGTCTTGGCCGTGCACATGAACCAGCACACTGGTCTAGACTGTTCTGGCCATGGGTACTCATGGTCTCTGGGCACAAGCTCGAGGTCCCAGTGAGGAGAAGCTGCTGGCTGATCCTGATGTCCCCAGAGTTTATGCAGTCTAGGCGGTGCATGACCTGCTCCAGAGGCCACATGTTCCCTCCAGTGAGGTCAGACAGCCAAGTCAGCTGTGCTGTCACACAGGGACAGATGGGCGATGGCACCAGCATTTTCGTTCTGACATGCCCTTAAGAAAAACTTTGAGAAAGAAATGGAAATCTGTGGAGTAGAACAGTAAGAGCTGCTGCAAGTTGCTCTCACTCCAAGTCTCTTTATTCTTCTCCTCTTTAATTTGCTGAATGGCTGGGAAGTGTTTTGTCTCCAGCCAGTACAGAGGATTTCCGGCTGAAGTCAGCTTCCTGCCTGGCTGCAGAGGTAGAGGTCTGAGCAGGATAGGGTCCCCAGGCCATGTAGCTGTGAGGAACCCCTCGTGCCTTGTCCGCCTCAGGGCTGTGGAGGGACCATGCACTTGAGCCCTGCCTGGCCTCTCTCCTAACCCCTTCTGCTCCCAGATGACAGCCTATGGTGCTTTCCTGCACAAAGGCTCCTTCTGCAGGAACTCTTTCAATATCCTCGACTTGCTGGTGGTCGCCGTCTCCCTCATCTCCAAAGGAATCGAGTAAGCACCTCCATGCTTTGCGGGGTGGGCTCTGGTCTGTTTAGCCTGGCAGGGCAGCTGAGGTGCTGCAGCTTGCTGTGCTAGATGGAGGAGCAACCAGCTCAAGAGCTGGGCATTAGCCTGTGTGTTAGTGTCCATAAAGTCATGCTTAGGAGGACAGGGCATGGAGAACTGGGAGGCAGGGAGGCAAAGTCCTTGAGTGTCAAAGGTGAAGATCTGGGTAGGAATTCAGTTTGAAACTGCTTTCTCCAGTTGCCAGTGTCCCTTGGCCTTATGTGAGGTGATGGCTTAGTGACATCCTCATGTCTCTGCCATCCCTTGCCCTTCACCCCCAGTCCGAGCCTGGCCTCCATGGCTGCTTGATGGGGCTGTGCCAGGCTGGCCTGGGCAGGGGGATTGCCCCATCTCAGCTCTGCCTTCCTCCTCAGGTCCAGTGCCATCTCAGTGGTGAAGATCCTTCGAGTGCTGAGGGTGCTGAGGCCTCTGCGAGCCATTAACAGGGCAAAGGGGCTGAAGGTAAGAGGGAGACTGGGGCTGGGGTTCCTCAGCCCACAGGAGTCCTCAGAGGAGGTTATGTGGTAGGCACCATGCCCTGTGTGGTTTCAGGACCAGGAACCCTGTTCCCATTCCCCATCTGTGGGAGGGAACTGCCCCATCCCATTGCTCTTGGCAGGCTCCTGCTCCTGCTGGGGCCCATCCCTGCGGTGAGAGGGTGTGGGACACACAGCAGGGGCTTGCCCCAGGCATGCTCACGTGTGTGCTGTCCTCAACCTCCACAGCATGTGGTCCAGTGCGTGTTCGTGGCCATCAAGACTATCGTAACATTGTGGTCGTGACAACATTGCTGCAGTTCATGTTTGCCTGCATCGGGGTCCAGCTCTTCAAGGTGAGAGGTGTCTCGGATGGGCAGAAGAAGTGTTGTGCTCAGGCATAGCCTGAACGGCCTCTTCTGTTCATAGTCCTTGGGGATGGTGTCTCCCAGTGTTGAGGTCAGCACAGGCTGTACTCTGTGCTCTGCAAGAAGACCTGCCTGCACCAGACCTCCCAGCAGAAGAGCCTGCAGCGGGAGGATGGCAGGAAACACCCAGGATACTGTCAGGTCTAGACAGCACATGTAAAGGGACCAGCTGCCTCGCCTCACTTAGTGCCTCAGTGTCCCTTTCTAAGGCAGCAAGAGCTTCTGACTTCCTCTGTGCTTTGGATGCAAAGTGTTTCCTTTTTCACAACACCAGTCTTGCTCTCTGGACCTTGGCTTCTCCAAGCAGAGCTGGCCCAGACTGAGTTCAGCTTTGTTCTAATAATTGAGCTTAAACTCCCAGCCAACATGGGGAGAGCTTTCAGGACATCCTGCAGACGGAGCAGACCTGTCAGCATACCTTAACTTTTAGTTAATTCTGTGGTTACTGCTTTCTTCCCTATTTTCCAGATAGTTGACTCCAGATAGGATGAGCTAGATAGGTCGCAAGCGCAGGGCCCTGAAAGATTTGTTCTCATCACTAGGCAACATTTACTTGTCTCAGCCTGAGAGTGACCCCAGGGTCTGCCATGGCTTCTCAAACACCCTGTGGACTGGGTTGTCTTGGCATGCAGAGTGAGGAAGCCAGTGGTGGTGTGAGGCAGGGGCTAGAGTCAGCGGAGAGGCAGGGTGGAGACTGACTGTGGGATGTGAGAAAGTCAAAACTCCCCAGGGCTTCTGAAGTCACAGCAAAATCATAGCCTGTCTGATCTCTCTTAAATGCAGGGCAAGTTCTATAGATGCACAGATCCATCCAAGATGACGGAGAAGGAGTGCAGGTAAGCGCTCTCTGCAGCTCAGCCCCAGAAGGGCAGTGGCCAGGGATGGGAGGGGTGTATGTGGCAGGGGCTGCTTGTGTTACTGCATGGAGATGTTGCATCCAAAATGTGGAGCTGAGGGCTGGTGGTCTTCTCCTTCACCCTGGGGTGAATCAGAAACAATCACAAGGCTGTCCTCCCCTCCCAGGCACTGAAGAGCCCTGGGCCAGCACTGCAGCGGGTGGGCTGAAGGGGGCCCTGCCTGTGAGCACCTCATCTCTTCTGCAGGGGTTCTTTTGTCAACTACGTGGATGGGGATCCCACGCAGATTGAGCTACAGGAGCGTGTCTGGTTGCACAGCAACTTCCACTTCGACAATGTCTTCTCAGCCATGATGTCACTTTCACTGTCTCCACCTTCGAGGGCTGGCCAGAGTGAGTCTTGGCAGTGTGTGGGGCCTGCTGAGGGATGGGTCTGTGCTGGGAGCAGGTCACTGCTGTGGGCCTTTACCGTGGTAAAGAAAGAAGAGCTTCCCAGGCTGAGGAGCTGGGCTAGCCATCCTGGCAGTGGCTGTGGAGCTGACAAGGTCATCCCAGCAGCCCTGTCCCACCATTGTTGGATTCGGAATGTCCCCAGAGCTCTCCATCACATTCAAGAGGAGATATGGGTCTTTCCCACCTAATCAGAATCTCTGCTGCCTTTCTTTCCGTCCTGTAGGCTGCTATACATGGCCATTGACACTAATGCTGAGGATACAGGCCCTATCTACAACTACCGGGTGGAGATTGCAATGTTCTTCATCATCTACATCATCCTCATTGCCTTCTTCATGATGAATATCTTTGTGGGCTTTGTCATTGTCACCTTCCAGGAGCAGGGGGAGAGCGAGTACAAGAACTGTGAGCTGGACAAGAACCAGGTAATGGGACTGCCGGGACAGGGCAAGGTGGACCAGCCCTGGATCTGGCACTGCTGGGGCTGGCTGATTTGAATCGCCCTTACCATGGCACTGCTGGTGCCGATGAGTTGCACCTGCCCTGGATCTGTTCGCTGCTGGGGCAGGGTCAGCTGAATCCCTTCGTGGCACAATGCAAGCCTTCCAAGGGAGGGGCAGAGTGGACTGGGACCTGGGGGTGGGCCCTCCGATGCAGGTAGGAGCAGAGGGTAGTGCCCAATTCTGAGCTCCCCAGTACAAAAAGGACATGGATGTACTGGAGTGAGTCCGGCAAAGGGCCACTGAGATGATTGAGGGTCTGGAGCGTCTGTCATTTAAGGAGAGGCTGAGAGCTGAGTCTGTCTGGTGTTGAAAACAGAAGGCTCATAGGGATCTTACTTATGTGTATAAACACCTAATAGTACAGAGTCCTGGGCTAGCTGCCCCTGCTTTGAGCAGGGAGCTTTGACTGGACTATCTCCAGAGACACCTTCTACTATCAGCCCTTATGTTGATGCTGTCATGCTGTGATTCTTGTTGGGGACATCACAGTTTAAAGCAGCGGAAGCCAGACCGGCATCAGCAGGGCATGTGGCATGCGCTGGGGAGGACAGCTAGACAGAGATGCTTGGTGGCCCGGAGAAGGTGCTGGCATGCTCCTGTGCTGAGCAAGCCTGCAGAGACAGCACGGACACCTTGAGCTGAGGGTGCTGGGCTGACGTGAGCTGCGTGTGAACCCAGCAAAGATGGTCCTGGCCTGTTGGTCAGGGAGGGGCCTGCTCAGCAGCTCTCAGGTGCAGAGAGAAGACTCAGTGCCCCCTTCACCCTGGTTCATGTGATGTCCTCAGGCTGCTCTTGGTGTGTCCTGAGAGACCCTGGAAAAGTGCTGTGATAACCAGGCAGGCTCAGGACTGGAAGGGATGGTACAAGGACAGCGTGGCAACCTTCGGAGGCAAGCAGTGGCTTTGGAAATGCAGTCTCCTTGTGAGTGCTCTGGGGGTGTATTTGCAGAAAGCACAGCAGATACTTCAGCACCGCTGTCCCTGGCCCAGAGACTGGGCTGAGATCCAGCTTGTGTCTGTGGGGACGTGCACTGTTGCTGATGGTGATGACTCTGTGCCTGTGCCCCACTCCGGGATCACACCTACCCTCCCTTCCCCAGCGCCAGTGCGTGCAGTATGCGCTGAAGGCTCGTCCTCTGCGGCGCTACATCCCCAAGAACCCCTATCAGTACCAGATCTGGTATGTGGTCACCTCCTCCTACTTTGAGTACCTCATGTTCTTCCTGATCATGCTGAACACCATCTGCCTGGGCATGCAGGTAAGGGGCACAGTGCCCACGGGTGGTGGAGGGGTGTCTGTGGCAGCAGGCGGGTAGCTCAGCCCTGCCATCTCCAAGAGAACTTCTGGGGAGGAGGTCTTTCCTGCACAGCAAAGCTTGTGGTGTGTGCTCAGCGCTCCTGGGGTAGGGTAAAGTGTGACTAGTTGGATGTGGGGAGCCCAGAGAAAGGGCTGCAGGGGGAAATTTCTTTTGTGCTGACCATTGCTGAGCCATAGGTCTGTGGGAGGGGGATCTGCATTCAGCATACACCTCTGAGCTCACAACAGAGGCTGGACCTGCTGTGGGCTAACGTGGCTCTTTCTGCCTTCTCCTCAGCATTACAACCAGTCTGCAGAAATGAACCACATCTCAGACATCCTCAACGTGGCCTTCACCATCCTTTTCACCCTGGAGATGATTCTCAAGCTCATGGCCTTTAAAGTCAAGGTGAGAGGAGGGCATGGTCGGGAGAGCAGGAGAGTGCCTCAGGTCAGGCCAAGAGAGTCCATTACCCTCCATTTGGCATCTCTGAGTACAAGCACCCTCAGGCCTGCAATTCCAGAGAACTTCTCCTTGTGAGATCCTTGGGGACCCCCATGCACAGGACCTGTGAGTGTCTGGAAGGACTACTCCTAGTCAGGGCTACCTTGATAGCCAAATCCAACCCAGTCCAGCTGCTGTTGTTCCATCTTCAGGGTCATCTGTCGCTTGGTGGGGTCATAGCTCTAGCCACCTTGATCCACCTTCCTTATTTCACACCATTGCAAGACAGGACCAGAAAATTGACCAGTGGGTACAAGGTCTGACCTCGATCGCTTCTTCTGGCTCTCCGTGGAGTGCCAGAGGTCACTGGTGATCATTCTGGCACTCTTTCCTCTGGGCTCAAGCATCTGTCTCCTCCTTGACTTAACCCTTGGATGTTCACTCCTCTTCTCTGGCTCTTCTTTGGCAGGGCTACTTTGGGGACCCCTGGAACGTCTTCGACTTCCTTATAGTGATTGGCAGCATCATTGATGTCATCCTCAGTGAGATTGATGTAAGTGTCAGGCTGCTTGGGCAGGAGGGTGTCCCTGCAAAGCGCCGCTGCTGGCACCTGCCTGAGGCTGTGCCTAGGGCGAGACAGGGATGCTGGTGAGGTGTCCAGCTCTGCAGAGCATTGGTGTCCTCTCCTCTCTCCCTGCTCTTCTTGGTTTTGAGGAGGGACAAGCCAGGATCATCCTGTGGCATGAGTGTGTGGAGATCACAGCCATGGACCTTAAAGCACTGTTTAAACATAGGGGACCATCCCCAGCTGGCCACATGTCACACTGCCCCCTCCCTTCCCCTGAATCTGTAGGCACTGGGATCCTATGGAAAACAGTCTACTCACTCAGGACTGGACTGTGAGCAGCAGGACACATGCCAGCCACTGCCCACTCACCTTGCCTGTCTTCCCCATGCACATAGCTGGACAGGCAGTCATCCACGTGTCCAGCCTCAGACCAGTGCAGGTGGGAAGAAAAAGAGTTCTCACAGCTCCTGGACCCACAGGATGCTGCTGTCCCATGCCAGGGAAGGATCAGACGCATCAAATTCCAAGACATTTGCTTTGTGTGTGTCCCTTTATGCAGCGATCTATACATATACATATACTGACTGTATATGTGTGCATGTGTATACTCTAAACACTATTTCAGAAGCTCTACACCATATACACTGCGTGGCTGAGTGACTGGGGGCAGTGGCTATATGGTAAGCGCTCTGCTGGGAGCATTTTCAGAGCAGTGCTAGGAAACCAGCACACCACTGCCTTTCATAGCACTGGGACATCCATAGCCCTTGTCTAGCACTGAAAATGCCCCTCTGCACCGGGTGGTCATGTGCTGCATTTAGCAGATCTGATGGTAACTCTAGAAGAAGCTATAGGATCGGGTAGATTATAAATTAACCCTCTCTCAAGACTTTGCATGCCGTCTCCTCTCAGGAGCAGGGCTGCCAGCTCCAGTGCACTGCAAAGCTGTGTCTGGCACAGCTGCTGCCACTGCCACCCCTGCACAGGGTGACCTTCAGCTGTTCCGTGTGCTGGGGAGGAGAGGGTGTTCAGGAGCCCTTGGTGGCAGTCACCTTCTTCTCTGGAGGCTGGTCCAGGCCTCATAGAGCTGGGATGGGCAAAACCATCCACCTTCCTCCTCTGTGAGAGCAACATGCTTGTCCCTGCACAGCCCTGTGTGTTGATAATGCCATCCTGTAGTCTCTGAGCTTCTCAGCCTTGATGAGCTCACAGATTCATGCCAGTGCCAGCAGCTTTCAACTGTCACCAGATCCTCCAGGACTCCATCCTTGGCCCCCCAGGTAATCTGCACCTGTGCCCTGGTTTCCCATTGCCTGTAGGGTGTCATTTCCTAGTGCAATACCTCCTTCCCCATCCTGTTGTCACTCAGAAAGGTTCAAAGCGTGCTGAAGGCCCTGCACTGGACAGAGGTTTCAGTCCCTGTGGAGCAAGAGACCGAGTCAGTTGGCACAGATGCCAAGGTAGTGCTGTGCTCAGCATGGGTCTGTGGAGATGCCCAGGGAAACAGGCTGCAGGCACCCGGAGAAGTCCTGTGCCCTGGCTGGGCTGTCAGGGAGTGACCCAGGTGCTGTGCTCTGTGTGCCACAATGCCACTCCTTTTTCTTTCCATTCTGCCTCTTTTCTCTTCCCTCATGTCCTGTGTGTGGCTGTCAGAGCGAGGCGATGGGGAGACTTGTGCTGCCAGGAGCCCTCTGCGAGCCCCACAACTGGGGCCTCTTGGCTGTTCAGTCATGGAGCTTCCTCAGGTCTCAGAGGGTATTGAGGGGTCTGGAGCAAAAAGGAAGCAGGGAAGGAGGCACCTCTGGCAGTGCTACACCAAGCTCTGAAGTGTGAGGGGGCAGGCAGTGCCCATGCTACTGTGTCACTCTTGCCAGTGCCTGCCATGCAAGCTCAGCCCCTTTGCAGGAGCTGATCCCCTAGCCTACCCAAAGCCTCCTGCAGTTGCTGGCTGGACCCGAGGAACAAGCCTGGTCTGTGCAGGGGTCACCGGGGCCGTCGCACCAAGGGCCAGGTGTTGGTGTCCGCACTGTGGAGGAGTCTTCCTGCCCTTGAGTGTCCAAGGCTCTCTGCAGAGAGGGGAGTGTCTCTGGCTAGCTTGGAGGAGCTTGAAGGGTCTGTGTGCACATGTGCGTGTGAGTGAGCACTCGTCGGCGTGTGAGTGCCTGTGTCCTGTGTGTGCCGATGTACGTGCAGACCTGTTCCTGCCTCTGGGTCAGTGGGTGAACAGTGCCGGGTGGTGGTTTGCCTTCTACTGGCACACGGGACTGCCAGTCTCAAACAAAGAGAGAGTTTGTTTGCTCCGAACAAACCTGCACCAGTTTCATCTTGGTGCCCAAGCAGCCGTGCTGAGAGCAGCCCGGCTTGCTGTGGAGGAGCCGTGGTCTGGCTTGAGCTGGTCAGCTTGCCCCAGATCCCACCTGTCACAGCCCTGGGCCTGACCTGGGGGTGTCCATGGAAGACAGCCAAATTACACAGTCCTGAGGTTTGGCCTAGATCTCCTGGCCCATACACCCTTACCCCAGACGTGTCTGTCACAGCAGGTGAGATGCAGTGGGGCACAGATGTGGGTAAGTCTCTCATGATCGATGTGTTTCTCCGGCCATCCGCTTGCTGCCTCTTCCCCTCAGAAGTCCCCTCGCCTGTCCATAAGCCCAAGTGACAGTGGGTCTCTGTCGGTTCTTTCCCTGTGCTGCTCCTCTTGTCCCCAGTTTCCACCGTATTCTTTCTTCTGTGTCTGTGTTTTCTTCTTCTGCAACGACCCATCCCTCCCTCTCGTTCCTGCAGTGCTTCTCCTGCTGATTCTCTTGTTCTCTTGACAGACTGTTCTTGCATCCAGTGGCGGATTGTACTGCCTCAGCGGAGGCTGTGATGGCATTGTAAATATCAGCTGCATGTGCTTGTGGTGCGCACCTCTCCCCTTCTCTGCTGATGGCCATGCCAGTGTGCCTGTGGCTGCTGTTTGCATGTGTCCTGCATGTCATTAAGACACACCAGACCCAGCTGCTCTTGCTGGGTGTAGCTCTCCCCTTGCTGAGAGGGGACTTGAGGCAAAACACCCCCACACAGACACCCCTTCCCACCCTGAGATGTGTTAGACTGTTCCCCAGTGCTCCTGAGTCCATCTGGGGCCCAGCCCTGCTCTCCACCATCCCACCCTCCAGCACCGTGATATCTGACCTGAACGGAGCATGTAGCAAAGATGTCCCTGGCTGGTGAGGGCAGGACAGTTGGCCTTGGTTCCTCTGACCATCGTGCTGTCTAAGGCCTGAAGGGATTTGCCTGCATGCATGCAGCCTCTGACACTGTTCGCAGGAGAAATGGTCAGAGGGGTGACTTTTGTGCCATGCCTTCCCCCAGGGAGCTGACTGTGTCCCATGGCTGCTGACCTGACATGCCAAGGGGCTAAGTCAGCCAAGCCCTGCGCTGGTGGCTGAGACCACCATTGGGGTGCAGTGGGGTCGGGGTGCCCGTAGGAACTCCTGTAGGAGCTCTGAAGATGGGGAGGGGCTGGCTGCAGGACCCGCACACTGGAGCCTCTTCCCAGGGGTCCTAGGGCCCTGGTGCTGGGAACTGTGGAGGGCATGCTGGCCTTCGCTGGGCCCTGCCCCGGTCCCGATGGTGAGGATGTCGTGCACTGGAGGTGATGAGATGTTCCCGACCACTGTGCTTGCACAGTGGCACTAGGCACTAGGACAGCAAAGGCAAAAGAAAGAGGGGTGGGGACAGGAGACAGTGTTTTCCGATGCAGTGCAGAAGCGCCACAGTGGGGAAGATGGAGCTGCTGGGAGGGGTGTTCACAACTGGGTTTTGTTGCCCTGAAATAGCTGGGAGGGATGGGCTAGGTGAAGGGAGTGAGGGGGATCCAGTGGCAGCAGTAAAGCTCTGGAAGGCTGAGGGGGCAGTGGGAAAGGCATCCCAAGCGGTGATGGAGTTGGCACGGATAGTGCCTGATGAAGGCCAGGAGGGTCTGTTTGTGGTTACTGGTGGCAGAGGCTGAGGCTGTGCCTGGTGCAGTCAAAGGAGCAGGTGACTGAGCCACCAGCATCTCCAACCGCCAGTGTCCCAGGTACTCCCAGACAAAACCTGACCCTTTGAGCTCAGGAGCTGTGCCTGCTGGCTCCCCTGCTGCCTGCCTGTTCTGCCCTGAACTCTGGAGTCCTCAGCCCTGGGACTTGGCTGTTTGCCCCTCCAAGGGAGGTCCCAGAGCCACCTGAGGAAGCAGACGTGACTGCAGGTAGGGGTGACACTGGGCAGCACTGACCCAAAGCCACCCTTCCTTTTGTCTCTCCTTTGGTTCATGAAAGTCCTGCTGGGATGGTCTCACACCAACCTTTCTGTGCTTAAACAGCCATCGTTAACTCTTCATGTGCCTGGTGCCTGGCCTACAGCTCACCTTACAAATAGGCCCTGAGGTGGGTCCCATATGGTACATGGTGGGTGAGAGCATGGAGGGATCTGAACCTGTCCTCACGTGGCCCTGCCTGGTGTGCAGTGAGCAGCACAGCTCTCCCAGCCTGCGTTGCAGCATGCCTTTCTCCCTGCAGTATCCCATCCCCCTAGCTAACGGGACCAATCTCATACCCATAACCAGGCGTCTCGAGCAGCCTAGGGGGCAGAGATGTGAGACAAAGGGGTTGAGGAGATGAACTCCTTGGGAAAGCCGGAGGGAAGGTGCCAGCACCTCACCTTTGCAGTCTGGTCCTCTGTGCAGGCAAGGGCCACGGGGACCATGACTGGTGCCTGGAGGAGGAATCTCATTACCTTTCCCAGCCCAGGACCTGGACCCTTCCCTGTCTGCCTGGAGGCATCAGCAGCTCTGCCCTCCAAGTGTTCTGCTCTTCCTGCAGGACTCCGATGACAACTCCCGTGTCTCCATCACTTTCTTTCGACTGTTCCGGGTGATGCGGCTGGTGAAGCTGCTGAGCCGGGGCGAAGGTGTCAGGACCCTCCTGTGGACCTTCATCAAGTCCTTCCAGGTATGTGAAGAGCAGTGCTCCCCTCCTAGACAAGCACGTGCTCTGGGCTGGGAGCAAGCTCTGATTCTCAGGCTAGCTGGGTGAGCAGTCTGTCCTCACCAAGCAGAGAGGAAGGCTCCAGTGCTGGCAGGCTGCTGGCATCAGACTGTATGTGGGGCTTGTGCTGTGTCGGAGAACATTACCTGTATGGGTGGCAAGATGTGGGGGGTCTCCCTGGCTTACGCCATCACATATCAGAGTGGGAGGGTGGTTAGAGAAACAGGCAAAAAGCAAGCTGTCCCCTCCTCACGTTGAGGCCTGGATGCTGGCCTCACAGAGTAGCTCCAGACCCAATCTCCTGTCCTTGGATTGCCTTGGTGCTGGGATGGTGTCTCACGTGAGCCATGGTCTTTTTGTCACAGGCTCTGCCCTACGTAGCCCTGCTGATTGTGATGCTTTTTTCATCTATGCTGTGATCGGGATGCAGGTGAGAGGCACAGGGGTGGGATTTGGTCTTGAACAGGTGCTCTGAGCCTGATAGTGTCTGGGGAGATGAGGCAGAGAGGGACTAGGTCCTCTGCCAGGCACTCCCTGGACTTTGCACATGATGGCATCATTTTACCCGGGTCTCCAAGGATGCTTGCAGCCCCAGCAGCCTCCTCCCATTCCCAGGCTGCAGCCAGGGCAACTGAGGTACGCAGCAAATAGCACTTTGAGAGTCAACAGCATGACCTAGACACACAGTCACCAGTGCTGGTTCATAAGGCCCTGTCTCCTTGGCCCAGATGAAGTGCAGCATAGACAGGGCATTTTCAGCGTAGGCTGGCATGTCCAAGGAGCTCATGAGCCCCAGGGCACCCACACTCCAGTCTCAGTCTCTTTTGGAGACATCCAAAGCCACGTAAACAAGAGGAAGATTTGCTCAGCGACAGGGGTGCTCTGGAGGGTGGTCAGTGCCAGAGAAAGGGTGCTGGGGACCTGACAGTGTGATTCACAGATGTTTGGGAAGATCGCCATGGTGGATGGGACCCAGATCAACCGAAACAACAACTTCCAAACCTTTCCACAAGCTGTGCTGCTGCTCTTCAGGTAAGTCTTGTCTTGGTGAGCAAGCAGCTTCAGAAGCGAGCTGGGCTCAGAGTTGGCACGGGAGCCCAGCAGCTTGGAGTGAGTGAGACCAGCATTTGTGTGCTTGATTTCTTTTTTGCCCTACAGAAAAATCTCTTGCAGCAGTGGAAGCATTTCAGAAGTGGCTATTGGTTTGCCTGGTGTGGCTAAGCTGCAGGAGAGAGGGGCACTTTGGGGTTTCTATTCTGAGTGTTTCTTTCCCAGACTGGATTTTAATTTGTGAATTGTGAGGAAACTCAGGGGAAGCAAGAGCTCAGCCCAAGGCTTTCCTTGACTCCAAGCACTTCACTTTGGAGCTTTCAGTAGCAGACTCCTCACAGCAGCATAGCAAGTCCAGGATCCCGACTGCTCCTTTCACAGTGGCTCCCTGTTCCCCTGTGCGCTGGGTTGGCCACAGCCCTCCCTGCGTGCCCAGCTTATATCCAGGACAGGCAGGGACCAGCAGGCATCCCCTCTCCCCAGGTGTGCGACTGGCGAGGCCTGGCAGGAGATCCTGCTGGACTGCAGCTACGGCAAGCTGTGCGACCCTGAGTCAGACTTTGCTGAGGGCGAGGAGTACACCTGCGGCACGGGCTTCGCCTACTTCTACTTCATCAGCTTCTACATGCTCTGCGCCTTCCTGGTATGCTGGCTCCCATGGGGCTCCCTTTTACATCTCCATCCTGGCCCTGGGCAGCCCCTGGTGTTGAGTTAGCCTTGCATCTCATGAGGCTGAGCCCACAGCACCCTCTTCCTAGGGGCATCATCCTCCAGCCAATCTACCTAACCATGCTATAAAGGTGGCACTACACCTGCTGGGTGGCCCAGAATCCCCGTTAGTTCCCACAGCCCCCACGTGCTGCCATCCAGATGTGTCTGTGCTGGCGCTTGCACAGGTGGAGAGGGAAGAGCTGCCCTGTGCCTGCTGCAGCCTTTCACATGATCTCCTTGGGTGGGAGGCCCATCCCTGCATGGGGTGACACACAGCATCCCTTGTCTCCAGGGGAGCCCAAGCCCCTTCTCCTGAACACATTTGCCTGCGTTTTCCCATGGCCCTGGCTGGGGTCGCGGGCAGCACTGCCCTCCTCCATTGCTGCCAGCTATGAGGGTTGTCGCTGTCCCCTCTGCCCAAGGACATGCTGAGTGCTTGGCCCTGCCCTAGCTGGCATCCTTCACACCAGTTTCTCTGCCCTCAGATCATTAACCTCTTTGTGGCCGTCATCATGGACAACTTTGACTACCTCACACGTGACTGGTCCATCCTTGGGCCCCACCACCTGGATGAATTCAAACGAATCTGGGCTGAGTACGACCCTGAGGCCAAGTGAGTGACAGGAGGGGAGTGGCACGGAGGGAATAGTCCATGAGGAGCCTGCAATGCACTGCTGTGAGACACACACGACAGTGCAAGCTGTGGCACTATCTAAGAGTTAGATCCCAGTGTTTCAGAGGTGGATGTGGACTTGCCAGCATGTTCCAGGGCTGATATAAGCCATCAGGGTGTTTGGAGACATGAGACTTCCAGTCCCCTCTTCATCCAGCCCTGGTGATGCTGCCAACTCTTCCCATGCCACTGCACACCTTTATCTGCTGTCCAGCGCCACAAGGAACAAATGCTTTCTCCAGGAGGAGCAAAGGGAAATGTAGGGATTTGCCCACCCCAGAAGCATGAGGCGGGCCACAAGGATGAAGCAACCCAGCTCCTGCCTGAATCACTGTCCCCTGTGTCTGCCACCACACTGCTGATGCAGTTTATTGCCTCCACAGGGGCAGGATCAAACACTTGGATGTAGTGACTCTTCTGAGACGTATTCAGCCTCCCCTGGGCTTCGGGAAGTTCTGCCCTCACCGTGTAGCTTGTAAGGTAAGAGCTGAGAGGGTGGCAGGATGCGTGGGTGCAGGGGCACCTTCCTCAAGCTGTTTCTGCATCCTCCTCAGGGAGGCTGAGGGTGACAATCCAGCTAACTTCTTAGTGTCACGGCTTATATGTGTGTTCCAACCTCTCGTGTTTAATGGAGAGAAACATTCTAGGGACAAGGAGAGGTGCTTTCAACCTGCATGGAGCTGATGGGTTTCAGGGTCCCGAAGATAAGGACTTGCCTGTGCTCACCCCAAGCCACATTGGGGTGCCCCACATCTGCATCTCGTGCAGGAGGGCAGTGCTGAGCTTAAGCACATGGCCTTATCAACTGGGCTGTAGGATTTTGTTTCCAAGGGCTGATGGTGCTAAGGGAGCTGGAGGCACTGGCTCTGTAGGCGTGAGTACACGTAGCTCATTATCCAGGGCCTGTGTGAGGCACATGTGAAAACCACAAGGGCGAGGGCTCAGGTACTGGTGTAAACCTGGTGGGTCTTGGGCAAACTCATTAGGAGGTTTGATCCCTCATGGCAGCCTCAGGCACTTTTTGGAGGGTGGAGCGCAACGCAGAATGACTCCCATCTCCCTGAGAGCAATGATATCTCTCTTGCTGGCTTCTCCTATGGCACTGGTGCCCCATAGGTTGGGTTATTTCCGCAGATCTAACCTGGCTCTCCCTGCCACTTAGTCTGGTTTAGCTGACTGGTTATGAGTGATGTCTCTGCCCCTGGCCCATGCACTGCCAAGCAGTGTTGCAGAGCCCCACAGGCCTGAGCAAAGCAGGCAGAGCTGGGAGGACTCCTTGGCTGTCAGCTCGATGCGCCGAGCAGAGCCTCACCCCTGGCCAGCACAGCTGCCCTCCAGCTAGGACAGGCTGGCTGTTTGCGGGAAGCTGCCAGCCTGCTCTGCTGCCCTGAGGTCATGGCTGTTGGTTTGCTATGCAGCGTCTAGTGTGTATGAACATGCCCCTGAACAGCGATGGCACCGTCACCTTCAATGCAACCCTCTTCGCACTGGTGAGGACAGCCCTCAAGATCAAGACAGAAGGTAAGTGGTGCTTTTGTCTGCCTCTACGGCCTGATGGAAGGGCCCTCTCCTTGTGCTGCAAGGTGCGGTTACATACCGTTCCCCCACTCTGGCTGGGGTACTTGCTTATGCGGCTAGAACCTCTGATGTAACCCTCAGCTTCATGCCATTGATTCTCTCATTGGACCAGAGACCATGAGCACATGTATGGAGCTGCTCAGGCTACATGTGGTCTGATCTCTCCCTGCTCCCAGCTGCACCAGCTGCTCCAGTTTTGCACTTCTCCATGTATTTATAATTTCAGGCTGGAATGGAAGGGAACAGATCCTCTTTGAATGTAGCTGTGCTGGGGAGGAGTTGCTTTTCCCGCCTTCCTTGCAAGCAGCATGGTTTGCAAAGCCCTGCTTTGGAAAGATGCTACACCAGCGTGTTTCCATGCCTGTGATTTAGGCAGTATCACACAAACAGCCTGTGGCTGGGCTGGGGCAGCCAGCTCTGGAGGAGATGAGGCTGGGCAGTGGTGGGCCACTGGGGCTGGCATCTTCCAGCAGCGTGGGGCAGGTGCCTTCCCTCCAGCTGGGGTGGGGAGCATCACCTCCAGCACAGTGCAGGCAGTCCTGGGAGGAGCACAGGAGATCTCAGAGCATGCATGGAGACAGACTGGGATTGCAAGCGAGCTGGAATGGTAAAGCCTGTGAGAGCGCCAAAGGGGAGGTCAAAATCCGTTGTCGATTGCCAGAACAGAGATGGTAGCACTCAGACTCCACCTGTTTACTGAGTCTGACTCACTTATAGTTAAAGTCTTTTTGCTAAAATCAAAGCTTCATTCTTACAAAGCTCATTTTTGCTGGGTGGGAAGGCTGGAGAGGAGCTGTCAGACCCTGGAGGAGTCTGGGCAGGTTATCACATGCTTTGTCTTCACTTATGTTCACGTTATCCGTGGAATAAACCGCTCTGTCCTGCTGGCTCTCCTCGCAGGTAACTTTGAGCAGGCCAACGAGGAGCTCAGAGCCATTATCAAAAAAATCTGGAAGCGAACAAGTATGAAGCTTTTGGACCAGGTCATCCCACCTATTGGAGGTCTGTATGTAACCTGGTGGTACTTCCCAGAGGGGCAGAGTGACACCTGTTCAGGGTCTCAGCTGCTCCAACAACTCGGGGCCTTGTGATAGGCAGTGTTGTCAGGTTGGTTTCCTCTCCTCCAGATGATGAGGTGACAGTGGGCAAATTCTATGCCACTTTCCTCATCCAAGAGCATTTCAGAAAGTTCATGAAACGCCAGGAGGAGTATTATGGGTACCGGCCTAAGAAGAACCCTGTGGAGATCCAGGTTGGTAGTGTGTGGGTGGTATTGAAGGGGTGACCCTTGCTGGGGGCAGGCAGGGCATGGTGGGGAGCTCTGCAGACCACAGAAGAAGCTTCCCCCAGCTCAGGAAAATCCTGGGTGACTTAAGAGACAGAGCTGCAATGACACATAGTGACTGCCGTGTCTCAGGCTCTGGAAAGGAGGTGGCCCCTGTGAGCCAGCACTGAACTGGCCATGAGCATTCCACTGCTGAGAGTGACCGTAGTCTCCAGGGGGCAGGTGGCTCTGGAAGCCAAGGAGACTTTTGATCTCTGTCCCACTGACTTTGGCCACAGAGAGGGCTCAGCAGGTTCTGATGCTTCACCGACCTGGAAACCCCCACCACAGACCAATGTCTGGGCCAAATGCTGCTCATCCAGGCCCTTATCTGCCTACTCCTCCCCTTTTGCTCGCCTGAGCAGTGTGGTGGGTAGTTCTGTGTGCCTGGTGCTCTCGGTGTCATCTCATTGCCTAATGCAGCGTCAGGTGGAGAGGGGTTGATGTGGCTGATCCTGAGCAGGACCACTGCAGTTGGAGGAGCCTGCACAGCAGCCCTGAAGGATTCTGCCAGGGCCGAATGAGAGGGGATTTACATGCCTGGCCAGAGCAGCTAGGATGTCCCCAGCCTCTCCTGGCCTCACGGGGTGGAAACCACTTGTACAGATAAAAGACGGGGCCTCAAAGGTGCAAGGCAAGGAACAGAGCCAGGCCCCTGGTCAGATGCCTCCAGATCAGGGACAAAGACACAGCTGCCCCTTGGGCATTGCCAGCCTGACCCTTCATCAGGCTGCCCTCAGTGTACCCTTTTGTGGGACAGCATTAGCCCAGAAGCTCTTTCACCAAGCACAGAGCCAGGCAGCTGCAGGGTGGCCCATGGCCCGTCCCTGGCAGGGCAGCGTGGCTTACCAGAGCATGCTGCATCATGTTTCCCTCTCCAAAGCCCAATGTGAGATGGGTGGTCAGGCCAGGCCACATCCAGCCATGCCTTCTTGTCCCCACCAGGCTGGGCTAAGGAGCATTGAAGAAGAATCTGCTCCTGAAATCCATCGAGCCATCTCTGGGGACCTGACTGCTGAGGAGGAGCTGGAAAGAGCGATGGTGGAGGCTGCCATGGAGGAAGGGATATACAGGGTGAGTGCAGTGCTCAGGGCACCCCAGGTGGTGGTGGTCCCACCCAGCCCCCATTTTTATGTGGTGGTGGTAGGTCAGCATGGCTACCAGCAGCTGGAGGACAGTCTGCAGAGGTCAGCCTGACCATGCAAGACAGTGTGGACCACAAGGATGGATCCGCGCTTCTTTCCTCTCCTTGAGCATCAAGACATCCTTGTTGAGTCATCCTGGGCAACCTGCTCTCTGCCTCAGTTTCCTTGCTGTAAAAGGACCCTGCTCATGTGCCTGGCAGGGATGTGCTGAACATTTAGCCACAGGTTTGGAAGGCCCCATTCACACCTTCTGCCAGGCTAAGGCAGGACAGCTCAGGTGTCATCATCACTGGAGCAGGAACTGTTTGACTTCTCACTCCCTTCTTGGGAGTCTGAGAGCCTGGGCAGCTGTGGTGTTGCAGGGTTGCACCTCCTGCTGTGTCCAGGGGTGCTGCTGGCTCAGGCTGTTCCACAGAGGTGGCAGGATTTGTCATGCCCAGGGCTGGCTCTCATCCCGGTGCTGCTGCATGACCACTCCTCAGTTTCCGCACCTGGGCAGTGAGGCTTTTGAAACCGAGTGGTCTGCAACGCCTGAGAGGAGGGACGAGCAGAGAGACTGCTGTTCCCATGGGCACCTGCACACATTTCCTGCTGTGGGAATGGCCCCAGAGTGCCAGGCCTCCTCTGATGCCCTCCCTGTTGGTTGCAGAGGACAGGTGGCTTGTTTGGCCAGGTCGACAGCTTCCTGGAGCCCAGCAGCCCCCTGCAGCCCCATGTGGCCAGCCAGAGGCCCCTGCAGTTCACAGAGGTGGGCAGCGAGGACCTCGACTCCCCTGTCTTCCTCGATGACTTCCCTCAAGAAGGCAACACCAACATCAACAATGCCAACAGCAACAGCTGGCCAGAGGGGTAAGGGCTGGTGAGCCTCACATGGGCAGGCGAGGAGGTGCAGAGCTGGGCCATGCAGGTGGCTCCCAGGGGGCCTGTGCTGGCAACTGCCTGTACATTGTTCTTGCCCAGAGGCTCTGCATGGACGGGTAAGGTCTGAAGAAGTGGCTGAGTTGCAGCAGCCAAGTCCCTGCAGACTGGGGGACGAATCGGGCACCAGCCATGGAAGTGGCTTCATGGACACAGGAGTCTTGTGCAGAAATTCAGCCTTTGGGGTATGAGACAGGGCCCAGGCAAGGAGACAGGGAGAGCAGAGCCCCCTCGCTGGTCTCTGGGCCTCAGCTCGACACTCCCAGAGATGTCCCCAGAACATGCAGGGTAGTTTCCAGGCTGGTGCATGGCTCTGCACATCAGTGTGTGTGACCCTGCACGCCCTTCTTGTCCTTCCCGTCACTCCTTCATCTTGGTGCCATGAGGATCAAGGTAGACAGCAGGGCTCCAGGGATAGCAGGAATGACCCTTCCCCCTTCCCCACCAATTTCTGAGTGCCAAGGCCCAGGTAGGGGCCAACAGCACCTACCTGGGCACAGGTACAAGGGCTATCAATGTAACAGGATATACTTAATCCTATTTCTTGGGGTCTTCACCCTGTGTGTCAGTCTCAGGTGCCCCTCCTGGTCTGCCCATCAGTTGCATTCCCCAAGGTGGAGAAGGTGGGGAGGGCTGCATGTGTGGATGGAGCTGATCTTGGTGCATGGTCTCTGCTCAGGCTGACCCACTGCCTGCCTCCACCAGGATGAAGTACGAGGTGCTGAGGAAGACGGTGCCAGTAGCACTTGGGCATCCAGTGCAGGGTGAGTGCCAGCATTGTTTATCATCTGGGGAATCTGGACCAGCCCAAGGGCCAGGGTAAGGGAAAAGAAGGGGTGATGCTGGCAGGCAGGAGGAGGAGATGCATACCCCAGCAACTTGGAGGATGGCCGAGAGCCTCCAGCACAGTGGGACCTGTCTGGGAAGCTCCAGGAGACCCTCTGCCCACCTTCCCAGCCTTCAGGGTGATGAAACTCAAAGCCAGTGCCTCAGGCTGGAGGAGGACCAGCCACCCCCAGGCAGTAGGGCTACAAGACGTTGTTCATTTCCACAAACAGGGACTGCTTCCCAGCGTGAGTGGGGAGCCAGTATGGGGCAGTGGGCAGGCATTGAGATTTTGGTTGGTCCTGAACCCCTAAACCCTTTGGTTCCCCCAATCTAGTTAACCAGTTCCCAGCTCTGGGTGGTGGTGGTGTCTTTGCTCTTGTGCCCATCTGATGTCCCCACTTTTCCCTCTCCCAGAGTGCAACCACCCCTTACCCATGGAGAGGCTGCAGCGGAGGCTGAGCAGGCTCCCACTCTGCTGCTGCAGTGGGCACAAGGTGCTCATCCAAGCTGGGACAGCTCGAAACAGGAGCTCTCTGGCTCTCCGGCTGCCTCCAGAGCTGGGGCAGAAAAAAGGGGTGCATCAGGTTTGCTCACAGACTCCCCTGGCTGCCCTTGGCTGGCCACAGTGCCTCATCACCTGGCAAGCGCCAGGGCAGGAGATAAGGCTGGTTCTGAGCTCCCTCTGCCCATGGCCCTGCTGGTCCCATTGTGGGTGGTGCCCTGGACACAGGAGCTCCAGCAGGGTGGGAGTGTGTGTCCAGGCTGCAGCCCTCACATTACCATGAAAGAGATCTTCCGTGGACATTGCCCAAGTCCAGGCTGCAGCTCTTTGCTCCTCTCACCCGGTTGCCCAGAGAGGAGGCACTGTGATGGGAACAGCATCCAGCTCAGGGCACCAGCAGGGTGAAAGCAGCGACCCAAGCACATTCTCCACCCTGGCCATCACCTTCCTCATTCAGCCTGGCAGAGGGAAAGGCAGGGCTGCCAGGGAGCAAAAGGGGCTGGCCAGGGTGCCATGCTCATGCCAAGATGGGAGGTTGGAGGGCAAAGCTTAGCTACAAGGGTGAGCAGCAGGTATGTGCCAGTGCAGAGGGCACCAGGAAAAGGAGGCAAGGGTGGGCTGCCTGCAGCCAGGGGCACTTCCCCTACAGACTGAGCAGACATTGGGCTGTGGCCCCATCCTCTGCTGCAGGCTCCGATCTCCGGGGGCCTTGCAGCATTGGCCGTGACCCATCCTTCATAGCGGTGGCCAGGGACAAGATGGTGGCCAGCAGCCAGCTGCAGATGGATGAAGTGGAGAAAGCAGCCATGGAGCTGCTAAGGGAAGAGAAACACCGCGGGACACAAAACCTGGCTCTGCCCCCAGGACACCTCAGCCACGTCACCAGCCAGCTCCCCAGGGTTCAGCACAGTCCCCTCCCAAAAGACCATCACTGCCACTCGCCTGTGAGCTGCCTGCTGATGCAGTCCGGGGGGCACAGTCCCTTCAAGAGCTTGCAGGGGGTTACTTGAGCAATGCCACACTGCTCCCTTCTCTGCCTGAGGTCCTGGTGGGCTCTGTCCAGCTGCAGGAGGATTTTTGGGTGGAGTCTCTGGATGCTGGTGCAGGACAGAACAATGCTGTGCCAGCAGAGTCTTGCAGGAGCTGGACAGGTCATTAAAGTGTTCCCGCTGTGTGACTCTGTGGATCCCTTTGTCCTCTTCTTCCTCTGCCACCCTGCCTGCACAGCCTGTGCCCACAGCTTCTCATTTCCTGGCCTAGCCTGGGGAGCGTGCTGCCAATGCAAGACCACATTTAACCAGAGTTGGCAGTGACTCATGACAGCCTCCAGTCGCTGTGCTAAGGGAGATCTTTCCCTGTGCCCAAGTGCTTATGCTTCAACCAGCCATTTTGAGGGTGCCAAGCTCTGGGGGTTTCCTGGTATCCCAGCAGCTGACCCAGTGTCCTTACATCTCTGCTGGAGCCTATTCTTTCTGTTTGCAGCCAAGCCTGTCCTGTGGGAAGGAGGACGAGTGCCTTGGGCAGATCTGCCTTGGGCTGGGGCAGCAGGCAGGCACAGGCCGTGTGCCAGAGCGGAGTGAGACCATGTGCAGGGCAGTGCAGCAGGCCTGGGTCTAAACAAGAGGAGAGTTGGCCACTGTAGTGCCATTTTGTCACTTCAGGTATCTCCAATCACCCAGCTCAGGCTGAGACACCCATCACTCAACCCAGCCCGCAGGAGCGTCTCATCCAGTCCATGGACAGCCCCGCTGTTCTATGAGGGACAGGCCAGAGATGCCACAGCCAGAAAAGCGCAGGGAACACAGTGCCTGCTGCATGCCTGTGCCAGCGCTGTGTGGCACTGCCAGCGTGCTGCTCCCTGCTATCAAGTAGCAGCTGAGGTTATTCCTCGCCTGGAACGGGTCTGCCCAGGGGTCTGGTGCCGAGCACTGGGGCAGCCCCATCTCCCCAGGCTATCTGTTTTCCGGGATCTTGCTCTGGAGGGCCCCCAGCCCAGCTGAACTGGGTGATGCAGAGCTCTTTCTTGCCTAATATATATTAAAATACAGCACACTGATGGGTCCCACGGGAGGCACTGAATCAATAGAGCTTGCCTGCTCTCCAGCTGGGCATTTATTTGTTAACTTAATAAAAGAGAAACGGCTGTTGCTGAGCTTCAGCTGCAGCCTGAACACTGGAGAGTGTGGCCATAGCAGCGCAACCGCTTTCCCCTGAGGGGATGCGGACAGTCGGGGATGTCGAGGCAGCTGCTGCATCACTTGCTCTTGCTTCAGTGCCCTGGGGCAGGACGTTCGCCCACTTACACACATAGACACACAGACACACCCACTCACTCCTGGAGTGGTTCCAGTGAGGCTCTGGCATCTGCTCTGCCAGGGAGATGTCAAGGATGTGCTTCATTAGTTACAAGGTGGATGGTGATGGTTTTCTGTTCGCTTTACTGAGGTGCCATTATGGTGGAGACATGCTGCGGCGAGGAGGCAGTGCTTCTGCATCCTCTCCTTGGGGCCTGGGGCTGCACAGGGGCTGATTTGCCCCAAGCTAGCATCTGGGGGTCTTGAGTTGATTTCTAGCTGAATTAGGGGACAGACCTGGCTGGCACAAGGGTGGGAGTAGGAAGATAAGGCCAGCAACCTCACAGCATGGTCACTGCCCCTCTCTGCCTGGAGCTTCGGTGGGGAAGGGTCCAGCCTCAGGAAAAACAGCACCTCAGGGTGGGAAGTCCTGCCTGACTCAGGTGTCCTTGCAAACATGGCCTCCAGGGACAGCGGAAGAGAAATGCCAGCTCCTCACATCCTTGCAGTATGACAGGCTGTGTCCTGCTCATCCCCATGATGCTGTACCAGCATGAGGTGCCCTGGTACTTACCCATCCCAGCAGATGCAGAGCCAGCTTACCCAGGGTGCAGAGTCCCATGCTGTAGTGGTTTTAGGCTGATCCAGCAACTAACACTCACACAGTCTCTCCTTCTCCAGTAAAGTAGAGAGGAGAGGAAAAAAAAACCAAAGGGACTGAGGGCTGAGACAAGAACAGAGGGAGCACCCACCAACCATGGTCCTGGGCAAAACAGGCAGAGCTTTTCTCAAAGCAAACAGTTTATTAATGATTACTTAGAAGGACAAAGGGAAACAAAAAACAATTACTTGAGAGGACAGAAAGAAACAAAACCAGATCTTAAAACCGACACCTCCCCCCCCACCCCCTTTCCTTTTCCTCCCGGCTCTACCTCCTCCCCCCAGCAGCACAGGGGGCAGGGACTGGGGGAGTGCAGGTCAGTTCATTCCGTGCTGTTACTGCTGCCTCTTTCTTAAAGGAGAAGGAGTCCTTACACCCTTTTCCCCTGCTCCAATGGATCCCCTACCCACGAGGAAAAATCCACAAACTTCTCCAGCGTGAGTCCAGCCCACTGGAAACAATCCTTCCCCACAGATTGCTCCGGTGTGGGCTTTACCACAGTCTCGGGTACTTAGGGAGCTGTAGCCACTCGCTCCGGCGTGGGTCGTCACTCAGACTCCAGATGCCTCTCCACCTTGTCGTGCGTCCCAACACGACCATCCTCAGGCTCAGGCATCTTCTCCCCACGGGCTGCGAGTGGGTCGCTGCTCCACCGAGGCCGTCCTGGTTGCAGGGGGGCCGCCTGCTATCTCACCATCAGCCGCAGGGGAAACTCGGCTCCGGCACACCTCCTCCCGCTCCATCCTCACTGACCTGGTGTCGATGCGGCTGTTTCTCTCAGATCTCAGTCCTCTCCAGGTGAACTCAGCCCAGTGGGCACCCCGGGAGTGGGGTGCCCCCGAGTTCCCCAGCTGGCTCCACCGCCGCCATCCTCCGTGGGCAGCGCCGGCCCGACGCAGGCAGCTGCCCGGCCGGGAGCCAGGGAGCGGGGGCAGTGCCCTCCTCCCTTCTCTGCTCGATCCTGGGCGAAGCACCTTTTCCGGTCCCTTTGTCCTGACTTAAATAGGGCAATTCGCAGAGGCGCCCTATTGGCTCAATCCCGAGGGGGATGACAGTCTGATCTGGTGGCTGGAACCAAACCTAACCCGGTTCCAAAACCGGGGAGGTCGCAGGGAGCAAAACCCCTCTCCTGCCACCAGAACCACCCCCCCCTCCACATCAAACCATGACACATGCACACGTGATACGTGGCCCCAGTACCTTGGGAGCCTCACGAGGAGCATGAACAGATGGGGTGAAGGGACTGTGCTGTTGAGGTGAAGGCATCTAGAGCCCAGAGCAGAGGGCAGGTGCTGGACTCCATGCTGGGCACAGCTCTGACTTCATTAGCTGTCAGACTTAAGTGCTGGGATGTCTTGACTGTCCCAGAGCAGATGGGCAACCTCTCCCAGGACACAGCCTGGGCTCCTCAAAGTAAACCTTAGCATGCCTCAGTTTCCCCTCATAACTCCATCACTGTTCACTCTGACATCAATACTGGCCTGCAGAGCTGGGGTTCCCCTGTGGGTCCCATGCCTGCTTCGGGCTGGGAGATGCTTTTTCCTGCTGAGCCAGAGGCTCCTTTTGTCCCTGGGCCACATAGGCTTTGCCTGCACTGCCAGCATAGGGCAGCACGTCCGTCTGGCATCAGCCCCAGCAATGTGGAGGCAACTGACAGGAAAGCCAGGACAGGACTCTTTCAGCTGCTCGGTGCCTGCCTGTTCCCAGTCCTGCTGCCTGATGGGCCCTGGATATCTCCCCCTCGCTAGCCTCCTGAGACCAGCTCATAGGATGGAGCCAGTCACCCTGCGGGCACCATCCTCTGCTGTATGGGTGTCCAGCTTGCTGCTTGGCCCCCACAGCCACACAGTACAGACTGGGCATGCTGGAGTGCTGTGTTGGCACCTGAGCATTGTCCTGTCATGCCCATGCCATCAGCCTAACCCCCCCCCGTCCTCTTGGGATGGGCTTTTGCCATGGCCATAGGCAACCCTGGGGTGTCACCATCCCTTCAGTCCCAGTGGCCCTGCCAGGAGCACCCAGTTCACCACTGCACTGCACTGGCTCAGGCTGCTCAGTGGTGTCATCGCGCCACACTGCAGAGCTCTGGGATGGAACCAGATGAAGCCATGGAGGTGTCTGAGTGATGCCAGCCATGTGGGAAGGAAAACCCTGGAGGTAGTCATTCATCTCTGTCCTTCTCCAGGCACTGCTGTTCGCAGGGGTAGGGACCTGCAGGGTTCCAGTCTCTGTTCTCTGTCCCAAACCAAGTCACTGCACCCCACAGCAGGCTGGAAACATCCTTTATCAGCACCATGGGGCTGGAGGGTTTCATCTGGAGGCCACGTGGGGCTGTCATTAACGCCTTTGCAGGGAGGTGTTTCCCTCCTCTGTGCCTAGCATAACATGGCCTCATTGGTGGTGGGTGGCTGGTGACAGCATGCGGGCTGATGGCTGTGCTCAGCACCCCTGCTTCTGCATGTGTGCACACCCAGCAGCACCTGCACCCTAGGCGACATGCAGCGGTCTCTTGCAGGCTGCCCAGCTCCTGCTGCTGCCGACGAGCCGCCTTTGCTGGCCCCTTGCTGCAACGCCCTGTGCTTGTCTGCGAGTGGGGAGCTGGGAGCCACCTGGAGGGCTGCATCCCAGCAATGGTGGGAATGGGCTGGAACATCATGTCCCCTCCTTGTGTCCCACTCGTGCAGGAGTAGAGAGAATCCCAGTGTCCACCTACATCAGCACTGAAGCCACTGTGGCTGGTTGGGAGCCGCTCCCATTTATGCCTGGGGACAGAGGAGCTGGGTGACAGGCAGAGGCTTAGGAAGAGGACAGAGCAGGAGGGCAGAGGGAATGAGATCCTGTGTGGGACTCGGGTGCTCCCGGGGCTGCTAAGGGAGTCGGGTGTGGACCAGAGCTATGCTGGGACACACTAGGCAGCACCTGTCTGCACTGGGATGCACTGGGCTGAACTGGGCTACACTGGACTGACCCAGCCTGCACTGGAGTGGCACTGGGCTGATAGGGAGCTGATGGCCTCCCTAGGCCCTCCCAGCCCCCTGGAGTCCTTCCGGACTAAGATCTGCGGGGGCCCCGCTCCTTCCTGAGGATGGGCAGCACCCACCTCGCAGGGCCCTGAGCTGCTCTCCCACCAGCCCTGGGCGATACTGGCTGGGGGACGCCCCGTACAGCACCGGTACAGTGCTGAACAACCCCAGTACAGACCCGAACAGCCCCAGTACAGCCCTGAACAGCCCGGAACAGCCCGGAACAGCCCCGGTACAGCATGGAACAGCCCCGAACAGCCCGGAACAGCCCCGGTGCAGTGCGGAACAGCCTCGTACAGCCCGGAGCAGCCCCGGTACGGCGCGGAACAGCCTCGTACAGCCCGGAGCAGCCCCGGTACGGCGCGGAACAGCCCTGTACAGCCCGGAGCAGCCGTGCGCAGGAGGAAGTGGGGCCGTTGGCCCGGCGGGGGGCAGCAGGGACCGGCGGGGGGGGGGCTGGATGCATTTGTGTGATGTGTGAGGGTGACTCGGGGGGGGGGGGGGGGGGGTACCAGTGTGTCAGTGTGTGTGTGTGTGAGTGCGCGTGTGTGTGTGAGAGTGTGTGTGTGTGAGGCGGGGGGTGGCGGGGAGCGTTCGTGTGGAGTGTGTGCGGGTGAGTGAGTGGGGATGTGTGGGGCGGGGCGCACATCGCAGCCGTGCGCGTCTCCTTGTGCACATCCGCGCCCTTTCCCCGCGTGTCGACACTGCGGCTGCGGGGGCGTGTCCCGCCCGCCCCGCCCCGCCCTGCCCGGCACCTGGAGCCGCCCGCCCCCGCCCCGCCCCCTCCCTCCCCGCTTTCCGCCGCCCGCGGATGCTGTCGGGCAGCGCGGGCCGCGGTGCCCGGGCGGCGGGGGCATGGCGGCCCCGGACAGCTGTGTCAAGGTGGCCGTGAGGTGAGTGCCGGAGGTGGGCTGGGGGGAGGGGCCTCGGTGCTTCCGGCGGGGAGGGAGACGCGCGTCCCCGGGGGGCGCTGGGAGCTCGGTGCACCCCTCTGGGGCACGGGGGAACTCGATGCACGCGGGGGGCCCGATGCCCACTGGCGGGTTAGGGGCTGCAGCTGCGTGTGCGCGGTGAGGGGCTTGTGGATGCTGAGCTTAGCGCTGCCCATCGCCGGGGCAGTGAGTCCCTGTCGACTCCGGTTTGCTGCCGCCGCCCCCCCACCCCCCGCTCCACTGCTGCCGCAATCCTCCCCGCCCCCCCCCCTCCCCCCGCATCGATTCGGGGCTGCTTCCCCCCCCACCCCACAGGCTTCCCCGCTGCGCAGCCCCGCGATGCCCACTTCCCCTCCCTTCCCCTCGGCCGGGAGCGGGGGGCGAGGCTGGGAACCTCTGGCCCCTCACTCGGAGGCTCTCGCACAGCCTTTGCGGCTCGGCAGCTGCTGGCTGCGTCGCGGGTGGGTTTGGCTGCCCGGTGGTGTCAAGCGAGATGCCGGGGGGGCTGTGTGCGGGGTCCCTGCCTGGCCCGCCCTTCCCCGCTAGGTGGTAGGGAACGATGCGGCATCTCGGTGTTCTTTGTGCTAACTCAGGGCCGGGAACAATGCGCCCTACAGATCGTGCACCTTGATAGAGGAGCTGCCGGCGGCATCTAATTCATGCAGGGGCTGCGGGAGCTCAGGGGGCGCGGTGGTTGGGCGGCAGCCGGCGAGGCAGAGCCACGCATCGCCTGCAGAGCCCCCGGGGTTTGGGTGAAGCCGGGGGGCTCTTTGTCAGCGCCGTGCCAGGCCGGGTGTGTTCCGCGCGCAGCCGCTGCGGTCCCGCAGACCGGCGTCGTTTTGCTTCTCTCTGCCCCGAGAGGAGGATGGAGCCCCCGGAGGAGGGGGGGTACAAGCCCCGCCGAGCGCCCTCCCGGCTGCCGCGGCCGGAGCCGCTGTTCCGCGCCTGAGGAAGGGCCCGGGCGCGCGACTTCCCCCTGCCCGCCGGCTCAGCCCGCGCGTTCCGGACGAGCATGAGCCCGGCCGGGCCCTCGGCGCCCCGAGCTGCCGTGCGGGATGTTGGAGTGCAGCCGGGCGAGGGGACGACCGGGCCCCCGTGGGGACGCGGCGCGACGGGCCCAGCCACGTGCGGTTGCACCGATCTGCCCGTCCGGCCGTGCGGGCCTCGGCTCCCCCCGGGAGTTGTGGGGTCGCCCTGGGGAGGGCAGAGCATGCCATGCCCCCCTGTCCACCCCCTGAACGGCATGCGACAGATAGGGTGCTGATGGCAGTCTGCAGGGTGGCTGTGTTAGTCCTCAGAGGAGGACTTGCAGATTGGCTGGTCCTGGCCTGCCTGGGCAGAGCAAGAGCACAAAGGCTGCTGGTGCGGTGTCAGTGATGGAGGGAGAGAGGATGAACGTGGGGCTGTGCGTGCTTCGGCGTGTGTACACCAGGACACCTCCCAGTGCTGCCTGCCTGTCCAGTCGTCCTGTCTTGGGAGCAGGCGGTGGTGATTTTCTGCCTTGCTCCATTCGAGAGGCTGAGAATCGGGGCCAGGCTGTGGTTTTAAAGGATAGGGAGCTGCAAGGGAGGTGACAGCATCCCTTTCGTGCGGGTGGTGCTGGAGTGCCTGCGCAGTGGCTTGGCTGGGCTGTGCCAAGGCCAGGATGTCTGTGCCAGGACACTGACCTGGGAACTGAGTGATGCTGGTGGCTAGGGGTGGAGATTTCCTGCTGGCCAACTCTTCCCATCCTCCATCCTGCATTTCTCTCGGGATGATGCCTTTTAACAAAGGCCCGGCTCAATGCCAGAGTCCCTTTTGCCCAGGAGATAGAGTGGGTGCTGCTGAGGATGGCAACTGTGGAGTTGTTTCTGCTGGGCTCTTCCCACCTAATCCCTTTGGTCCCTGCCAGCGATGGGGTCGGGGACTGTACAGTGCACAGGGAAGGAATCCCAGTTGGGAAGTGACTTGAATATGCAGCAGTGCAGTGGGGCCGGGGTGTCCATGGTGAGAATCCGGGAGTGGGGGGAGGTTCAACTATCTTCCACCCCCCTCCTTGAGGGAGTGAGCTGGCATCCCACTTGGTACAGCCGGTGGGTGCCAGCCAGCGGGGGCGATGCAGTGGTGAAGGTGGGCCGGCAGGATAAAGGAGGAGAGCTGGGAGCGAGGAGGCTGCGAGACAAAGCAGGCAGGTCGCAGCACCTTGTGGGAAGGTGGCTTCTGGGGCTGAGCCCCAAGTGCACAAGGGCTGAGCCACTCTCCCGGCGGACAACCTGACTTTTCTGCCAAAGCAGCCCCAGGAGCCTGGTGGTGAGTCCCCTCCTGCCCTAGGCTGAGAACAGAGAGAGCTTTTCCTTTGTGAGTGCTTGTGACACCCTGCCAGTGGAGCAGCCAAGCTGCGAGAGTCTCCAAGACCCTTCACCCTCTGAGCAAACCTGCCTACAGATCCCACCTCCCTTGGCCATCAGAGCATGGAGAAGATCAAATGCCTCTGGGGTGCGGCAGAACACAGATCAAAGCTTCCCTTTTGTCCCTTTATAATAACATGAATGTGCCAGCTGTGCCATTTCTTTGAGGTCTCTGTGTTGCTGGTGGGAACGAGGTGGGACCTGGGGAAAGGCTGGGGGCATCGGGAAATGATGGGGGCTTTGGAGAAAGGTGCTGTGTGCTGCTGGGCTTAAACGGCTGTGTCATGGGGATAGTGCAGCCGATGCCAACAGGTGCTGCAGCCACTTGGGCCCATTTGTGGGGCCTCACAGAGCCCTCTGCTTGGGAGGTACGGGAACAGAAGAGCAGGGGTTGTGGGGCTATGCTGTCCTTAGGGGAGACCCTGGTTCTTGCTGGTTCTCCTGGCCTGGCCAGAGGAGGCTGGAGGTGTGACATTTCATTATCAACTTCACAGGCTACCGTCTTCCCCTCGGGAGAACTCCAGCTTCCCCGTTAGCACTGGGGGTCCAAAGGACCTGAGTGCCGGTTCACTGATTGGAGCATGGGGGCATTATTTAGGCTTCCTGCGTGCCAGGAGTGAAATGGCTGGTACCTGGCTGGCAGAGGGAAATGTGGGCCCAGTGGCTGCTCCTGGCCTGGGGGCTGATTTGTACCTGCACCTTGTACCTGCAACTCAGACCTACATCATCTGCAAGGGCAGGGCTGAAGCCTGTCCTGATTCCCATCCTCCCTGCAGGCAGGGTCTGTCTTCGCTTGCCCATTAGCATTAAGCCTGGCGTGTCTTGACGGGCACGTCTGAGCTTGCCCTTGCCGGCTCTGGCAGACTCCACTGGGGAGGAAGTTACAGGGCTAAGCTGCCATCAGCGGTCGGACTGGGTGCCTGCACGCCCTGCAACGGTGTAACGGTCTCAGCCAGGAAGCTGCCACTCGCCGCAGGGTGAGCGGGGCGGCCCGGGAGCCCTGGCTCTGGGCTGCCGAGGCGGGTTTCCTCCGAGACTGGGGGAGGCAACAACTGCGGTTTCCTTCTGTAGGTGACCTTCAAATGGGCGGCTGCAATGCAGCCAGCTTGGCAGCTCCTTGCTTGTGCCCTCCATCTGGGAGCACAGCCATCGACTTGAGGCTTGTGCCTCCCCTTGAGCTCCCGCGGCACCCCTCCCCGCGGCACCCCTCCCCGCTGCCAGGTGCTGTGGGCTCTTGCAGCCGCAGCAAGCAGTGGTGCGGGGCAGTGGGCCTTGCTGCGCTGGGGCAGGAGGTGGGCACTGGCCCCGCTGTACATGAGTGATTCTGCTGTGTCAGGGAGGGGCTGACGGCGTGTTGAGCTCCTTGACTGGGGCAGCTCTGAGGAGCCAGCCTGGCTGCACAAAACGCTCCCTGAGGGTACTTCCAAGCTGCACAGCTCCTCAGAGAGAAAGTGGCACCCCCGTCCCCACCCGTGGTGCCAGAGCTGCCCGCGGCACCCAAGCATGCCTGGCTGGCTATGGAGACACAGGAAATGGAGCTTGTGAAATTGGGGAAGGAAGTTGAGTCGGATTTCAAGTTTATTTAAACCCCGCAACCTCCAGTGCTCTGCTGCTGTCATAAACACTCCTGCCGCGATGCTCTGCGCTCCATGTGAGCAGCCTGGTGCGGGCTGTGTCCTGCCTTCTTCTTGGGAAGAAGGGCGGGATGTGCTGCTCGGGACGGGACAGGCTCACGTGCCTATTGCCATGTGCCCCGGAGGGCCTTGGTTCAGTGGGAGCATGCTAGCAAAGGTCAGGTGCCAGGATCAGCTGGCTCCCAGCCCTGCCAGCGTTCTGGCATCTTTGCTGCCATGTGGCTGGGGCTCCTCTGCCTACTGGGATGGTTTCTGCGAACCTAAAGCCTATGGGACCAGCTGGGGTCAGTTCCTGAGGAGGTGGAATTGTTGTAGCCCTTCCAAACCAGCTCCCCTGGGGCAGTTTTGGGTCCAGATGGAGAGGTGGTGTGAGCCCAATGCGTGCCATGCCAGTGCACGTGCTGCCCGAGGTCTCCAGCGTGGAGAGGAGTGGTGCAGCCCAATACCCACTGCCCACCGTCACCACAGTGTTGCTGCAGCTCCAAGCCCCTTCGGTGTGCTCTTGAGCAGACACTGTGGGCCATGGGAGCGGCTCATGGGACAGTGCCTTCTGCCAGGTCTAGCTAGTGTTGGGCTGGTTTTGCTTGGATGTCACAGGGCCGTGCAGGGGAGAGATGAGGCAAACTTACTCCACTGCATGGGGTGTGTCCAGCTCCCGTGGTGTTGGGAGGGACTGCCGACCTGGTGTGACGGCACAGCCTAGCCTTGGAGTGCCCCATCTCCCACCTGTGGGGGCTGGGAGGCTCCCTGGCAAGCAGCTCTGATCCCAGGAAGGAAATACCTAAGGAGGCTACTACAGCCTGTGAGTACTGGCCAGGCAGAGCACTGGCGTGGGCACCCCAACTGCTTTCCCCGTCCTTTGCCTGCACTGAGAGCAGCTCAGCCCTGGCAGGGGGAGCCTCCTGTGCCTTGTGGCTGTTCACTGCCATGCTGAGCCCATCCGGGCAAGCTGCTGCTCTTCGGTTTCACTTTGGGGCTTGTCATCCCTGGTGCTACACAGGGTGCGTGTGCTCTCTGCTCCTGGCGAGCAGGGTTAAATTGACCTCCCCAGTCTGGAGAGGGATGTTGGAGGTTGTGGCGGCTAGGGGGCCCCCAGGGTCTCGGAGGGAGGTGCTGAGCCCAGGTGTGTGGGCGCAGGGGTTTTCCTGCGCCTGGCTTCAATCATGCACGTGCTCACTGGTTTTTACAGCAGAAATGTTAGAAAGGGGATGGAGATGGTGCCGGTTTGAGGGGGCAGCACCACACAGACACGCCGTAGCCTGCGGCATCACTTGAAGCAAAGCAGATTTTGGTGCCTGCACCCATCACCCATCAGCAAGGGATTTAAACATGTAATGCCCTGAAGTCTCAGGAATTTGGGAGATTGGGGCTGTCTGAGCCAGTTGTGGCTTTCCTGCACGAGCAGTGAAATTGGGGTCAGGAGAAAATTGCAGGAGATGAAGCCCTAAACAAAGCTGTCAGGAACACGGCTCCTGGGCCCCAGAGAGGGAAGGCGATACCCCCGCCGAGCCTGGCGCTAACTCGAGGAGCCAGCCCTGGCCGGGTGGCTGTCATACTCTTCCCGCTGGTTTGGTCCTGTGGGGCTGTTTTCTGCCAGAGGCTGTTAAAACAGTCCCTGCGTTGGTTAAACAGCCGGCAGGTTTGTGATGTGTGGGACTGTGAAGGCAGCTGCCGCCGGGCTCTGCTGCAAGAGATCAGCACGTGGTGGGGTGACTCCCCACCCTGTTCAGATGCTGATGGATTTCTGCTTTGGCTTGGTGGGAGGGAAGGTGACCAGCCTCCTGCCATGGCTTCCTCTACGGGAAGGCTGGGAGCTGGTCCAGTGATGCCCTGGCATGTTGCCGCATCCCCATTGGCTCTGCACAGCGGTGAGGCCAGGGGCAGCTGGCAGCCTCGTCCCACTTGGCGTCTGCCTCTCTGCCCTGCTCCGTGTGGATACAATGCAGTCGTCGTGCCCGTTTCCAAGTGAGGGTTCAAGGCTGAGCCCGAGGTCCCAGGGATTCTCGCAAAATCCCTTTGCCTTCTCTGCAGCTCCCTGGGGCCAGGACATGCGCAGGGAGGTTTTTGGTCACGGCTTGCTGTAGTGGAGCCCGAGATCCCGTGGTCCCCTCAGCCCACATAAGCCCTCAGGGCTGTGAACATTTCCTGCCCATCCGCCCATGCCTGGTGTTTGTTCTCGGTGGGTACCCCTGTGCGGTCCTGGGGGTGTGCCTCAGCAGCCCCCCCTCCAAGCCATGCGTCTCTTCTAGTGTTGCCAGCACCGAGGGCAAAGCTTTGGAGACTGGCACTGGGGCAGCCCAAAGGGCATTCCTGCACCGGCCCTGCTCGAGGCTGAAGGGTTTAATGGAGGTCCTTCTGCCCGCCTGCCCCTGGGCTTCGCTGCAGCCACAGCCCCATAGGCTCTCAGCCCCCACCCCGGAGAGCGGTGCAGCCTGACCTTTAGCACCAGGGACAAAACTGCCTCCTCCTTCTTCCCCAGCCTCAGCCTGCGGTGCATCTGCATGCTGGAGCCCAAGGACCCAGGCAGGGGTGCTCAGAGGAGAGGGACAGAGGTGCCAGGGGCAGGAGGCTGACTGGGGCAGGGTGGGATGTGGCGGGTCTGTTTGGCACACGCTTCCCCAGAAGTTGCAAGGGTCTCGTGAGCTTCATGCGACCTTCTGCACTGCTGAATATAACTGCAATATCCTGTTGGCAGAGACCTTTGGGTGTGCTGGGGGTATGTGGCTTGGGTGGCAGGAGTGGGATGTCTCCATCCCTGCACTGCTCTGGGAGGAGATGAGCAATGCTGGCAAAAGATGAAGGGTGGCATGTTGGAGGAGAAAGGCAGGAGCTGGACTCCTGGTGCTTGTGTTCCTCTCTGCCCTCCAAACGTTGAGCAAGGGCGCTTCCTTGGCCCAGTGTTGCAGGGCCAAGAGGCATGACCCAGCCCCTGCCCACGTTAGGAGGGGAGGTCTCTCCAGTCATTTCACTGTGGTCTCTCTCTGCTCATTTATGATTTCATGCTACATCTGCCTGAGGAGGATGGTAGGGCAAAATGGGCCTGTTCCCTTCCCAGCTGTGGGACCAGGTTTGCTCCTGGGTGCCCCATACTGCTGGGCAAGGGCTTGGGATTTTTGGTTTTTGGGGGGTGGCGAGTGTACAGACACCTCTTTTGTGCCACCTGCTCTCCTGTCTTGTGGGCAAGTTGCTCCAGATGTGCCCTGTGGGCTCTGGGGTTGCAGTGTCTCTTGCCAAGATCAGGTTGTTTTTCCAGTGGCAGTCAGACTGTGCTGGGGGGGCTACAGGTGTGCCTGCTTTCGGGGCACCAGGAAAGCCTAATCTCCAGTATGGGCATACCAATACTGGTGTCGGACTAGGACATGGGGATCTCACAGGGCACCTGAGAGAGGGAGAGACCCTATGGGTGTGATTCACTGGCTTGGGAGGAAATGGGAGCCTCAGTACTGGGGTGCAGAATTGGGAGGAGGAGCATGTCCGTCTGTCTCTGTCAGACCAGTGGCATCTCTGTGCCCCTGCAGGGTCAGGCTGATGGCTCGGCAGGCCCTGGGTTTCCTGGCAGACGATGGTTTCCTGTCACTCTCCAGTAATTGCCAAAGCTGCTGCCGAGCTGGTGCTTGCGTGCCGTTCCCATGCAGTCCGAGGGGCACGAGGGCCCTGCCGGGATATGCGCCCAGTTATGTGTCTCCTTGAGCTGCCCACCCTGCCTGGGCTCTGCGCCCCTTGGCGGGTGACTGTCCTGGGTCTTCCGTTTGCAGACACCCTCGTGGTGTATTCCAGCCACTTCTCTTGAGCAGGTCTGGCACGGAGCTGACGGCGTTGCCAGTTGCTTATGGGAGTGAAGGAGTCCAGGGGGATCCTGAACTCGCTCCGCTCATGCTCCCCTCTGGGCTGGGTAGAGCATGATCCCATTGCTGGGTGTCCCCGGGTGCTGGGTCCCTCTGCAGGCGTGTCCCTCCTCCCCAGCCCGCAGTGGGTTGTGGTGCGGAGCAGATGGCGTGGCTCAGCGCCGGTGTGCTCCTGCTAGAGCTAATGAGCAGCACATGGCAGCTGCCAAGGCCTGATTTAAAGGTTTCCCTAAGCCTGGGAAAGCCTAGAGCAGGAGGATTAGGGGGCACCCCAGGGGTTCTAGGGTTCAAGGCAGCGGAGTTTGCCCCGCAGGGGAGCAGGCTGGGCAGCCAGGAGCTGGACACAGCTGGCACATCCATGCGGAGGATCTGTATTGAGGCTGCTTCCTCCGGGTGGAGGCACGTCCTTCCAATGAGCTGTGTCCAGCATGCCCCTGTGCACGCCCTAGCTCCGCGGGGACCTGCCCAGTGCTGCAAGGGGTGGGGAGCCAGCAGCCAGGGAGCTTTGTCTTGCCCCCAGCGCTGGTCCAGCCGTGCCGGCCGTGGCACCCGCTGCTTTGGTGGTCTTTGGCTGGAGCACAGTAGCACTGGCAATGCGCAAATGGCTCTGCAGGCAGGCTGAGCCTGGTACTTCCCCGCGTTGTGCTTGCTCCTGCTAGGAGGTGGCTTGCTGTATCTCTTAATTGGAGCATTTGACCAGACCTGGCAGTCCCCAGGGGGGCTGATTCAATTTTCGCTGATTGCTGAGCTGCTTCTCTGCCGTGGTAATTAAATGCTTAACTTTGTCTTGATTTGAGTCCAGAGCAACCTGTGTGCAAACAGCCAGCCCTTGGCAGCCAGCCCTCTCCTGGGACGCTGCACTCAGGGGGAAAAGGGCCGGGGGCATCCTTTCTAGGCAAGGGGGCAGATCCTCCCGTGGGATCAAGCCCCGCTGAGCCGAGGTCTGAGGAGCTGTCATCCATTGGTGAGGGTGGGAAGCCCCATGCTTGCTGTGTTGGCCTGGAGCTATGGGAAAACCTGGAGCGCTTTGCTCTTGCTTTACCCTGGGGATGCTGGCAGGACCCAGCTGCTTGGCCAGGCTGAGTGCCCCATACACCACCACGCTGCACCCCATCTGCCACACGCTGTCTCGCCTGTTGGGTTTGCAGTGCCCTGGGTGTCCCTGACCCATAGGTTGTCTGAGAGGAGAGCAGGACAATGTTAGAGCTGCTCTCCTCCTTGCTTTCCTGTGCTGCTGGATGGGATCTCATGGAAGCAGCAAAGCATGGAGGGCAGATTTGGGACAGAGGAGAGCAGAGCATGGGGGAGCAGAGCGGATAGCGAGGCTGGCAGACAGGCTACGTGTGAGTCTGGGCTGTCTGGCGGATGCTGCTGCAGCTCCGGTGCTGGGGAGGCTGGAGGGAGCGTGAGCAGGGCGAACGTGGGTGATGCAGGGAGCAGGGATGGGGCAATGGGGTGAGTGGGGAGGGGAGTGGGGCGAACACAGGTGATGCGAGGATGGGAGCAGGGCAAACATGGGTGAGGTGGTGGTGGGAGTGGGGTGAATGCAAGGTCCTGTGGGGAGGGGAAATAGGGTGAACACAGGCAATGTGGTGAGTGGGTAAATGGAGGTGATGCAGGGAGCAGGGATGGTAGCAGCATGAATGTGGGCAATGTGGGGAGCAGAGCCAGGCACTGCCTGGGCTTGCCGAGCCCGCCTGTCTTGGCAGGCACATCGTCAGCAGCCGGGCTGTGCAGCTGGTCAGGGTCTGCCAGCTCCAACCTCTGCCAGCCCACGCCGGCAGAGATGCCCGTGGCCAGGTGGGGTCAGTGCCCCAGCCCCTCACATTGCAGCATGCAGCCTTGCCCCTCTGGAGACAGGGTGGAGGAGAGCAAGTGACTCTGAGCCCCCGGGACCTGGCACAGAGAGGGGAAACACCGTGGAGCTCTTCCGCCTGCTGCTCTCTGGCTCAACTGCCTGGGAAGCCAGCCCTGCCTGGCTGGGCAGCCTTCTCCGCTCCAGCCTCGGGAGGGGAGAGGAACAGCCTCTTGCAGGGGGTCTGCAGGCGACTGGCCTCCCTCCCAGAGCAGTCTCAGAGGGACAAGCTCGCTGCTGCAGCCGGGGCAGGCTCTGCCCACCACAGTGGCCAGATTGCAAAAGGCAGAGAAAGGCAGCAGTGGGCGGGGGCCTGCCTGCACCCTCAGCCTGGAGCGGCTGTACTGCAGCCCCCTGCCAGCACTGAGAAACCCTGGTGAGTGGGTGTGTGCTTGGCCTCCCCGGGAGCAGGGACAGCCCCTGTTTGAGGTGGACGGTGCTGGGTGACTGGTCTCAGAGGGGCTGGATCCCCCCGTGCCCATGCTGTCCTGCTGGGCAGTGCCGGTGGGACGGCTGCCCTGCCCCAGGGTGACTGTCTCAGCAGGGTGGTGTGGCCCCGGGGAGAGCTCGGCATGTGCCTGACTGTGGGTGCAGGCAGTTGTGGGGGTGTGGGGGGCTCTCACCATGGGCTATGGGAGTGTGCTGCCACAGCTTTGGCAAAGTACTGGGGGCCAAAGGATGCTCTGGAGTCCCTTGGGATTGCCATAGTGGTGAGCTGGAACGGGTCAGGTGAGCAGGCAGGAGGACACGAGGACATGAACTCAGCAGCCCATGTCAGCTGAATTTTGCCTTCCTGTGCAAGGAAACAGCCTCCCTTCAGCGCTCAGGGTGGGGTGGTGTTGGGTGGGTCGCTGGCAGGTGCAGCCCCAACGTGGGGATACTGGCTGTGCCCGGCATGGTGAACCCCGTCCCCTCCACCAGTTGCAGGGCTTATGCTGGGATGGGCAGGTCTCTCCCAGGGCCCTGCTCCTGCTGGGGTGGAGGGACCCCCGAGCCCACCCTACAAGGGCTGCCTGTGGGAGCCGCTGCTCCGCGGTGCCTGTCCATCGCTTGGCTCCCAGCCTCAGTCGTCTCCCACCTCCCCTGCCCCCGCCCGTGCCTGAACGCTGGCGTAGGGCAGCGGCACCGAACAACTCAGCCTTTGTGCTGGCTGCCGAGCACGCCCGTGTGCCCGCTGAAGCTCCCTGCCCCTTGGGGTGCAAGACCCGCTCCCCCCTTCCTCCCAGATGCTCGGTCGCCCTGGCAGCCCAGCCATGGAGACGGCGCTTTCACAGCCTGCCAGCACAGCAGGGAAGAGAAGGGGAACGACGGAGACTCTCGGCCGAGGTCCCCTTTGTGAGCCTAGAAGGCTCTCCCTGGCACACACGCTGCTGGGTTTGGATTCTGATGCTGGAGCAGGCAGGCTCCTGCCACACCACCTGTCATCGCCCCAGCAAGAGCTGCAGGTTTGGGAAGGAGCGGACTCCACCCCTGCCTGCACCTCTGTCTCTATCTGTGTGTCCGTCTGCCTGCCAGCCCCGAGTGTCAGCCACTCAGGGCTGGGAAGCGGCCAGGATTGCTTGGCAGGAGCACTCGGCCGCAACCATGCAGCTCCGTCCTAGGCATGTGCTCCCTCGTCACTGTCCCTTCACAGAGAGCCGAGTGTGGCGGGACTGGAGGTAGTGGCTGGGCTCATGGTGCTGTCGTGGTCCTGCCGGCTCTCTCCTCCCTGGGTCCGTTGCCTGTGCTGGTTTATCAGCACAGGCAGAAGGGAGATAGGGCTGGCGCTGATCGTTTTGCTGGCCCCAGGACAGCGTGTGTCCTCCCCACACTGGCTTTGAGCAGAAGAAGCAGTTCCCTGTGCCAGCTTGGGGGCAGCTGGGTGCAGGCTGCCCGGTGGAGCTGGCATTCTGGTCTGTTCCTGCCTGAGCTGGGGGGGTGGCGAGGCAGCACCCCACTGGCTAAGCACTGGTTTATTTTGGTTGCTGCTTAGCAGGTAAGTCCCCAGTTGCCACATAGCCATAGGAGCATATGCCGTGGGCTCCCAGGGGATCAGCTGGGCTCTCTGTGGATGTCCCAGCCCTTCAGGACAGGGCACCTTGGTGTGTTTGTCTCTGCAATGGGTCCTGGTGCTGGGCATAAGCTGCCCTTCTGGCTAGTGGCCCATGACCAGGTGCAGAGCAGGTTGTCTGGCTGTGTCCAGATGCAGGTGAGGGAGGAGCTCCACTGTCCCACAGGTTGAACCCTGACAGTATCACACCCAGCTCTTGTGGACCCGTGGACAGACAGGACGTGGTCAGCGCCTTTTTTAGTAGAGGTAGGGACAAGGAGTGCTAGAACACACTCAGATGTGACTTTATGACCACCAAAGTTGTTATCTCTATTGCAGGGCAGGGAAACTGAGGCAGAGCATGGCAGGCACTGCCAACTCTCCCAGCATCACTTTGTGGAGTCAAGGACAGGGTCAAGGAGAGAGTCTGTGCTGACTCTACACATGCTTATATCATGTTTGGAGGAGGTATCATAGTGCCTGGGCATGACTTGAATTACATGTGAACACCTATCTGGCCCAACCAGGATCTTGCGTTGCCCAGTGCCTGGTATGGTGATGTTCCTCCTGGGAGGGCAGGGATGGAACCCTCCAGTGTGGGAGAACTAGGACAGTCAGATGCTGGGGAGATGGAGGAGCAGCTGCACTGGCCTAGAGAAACCCTCTGTGATGGCTCTTGGTGACCATGTAAATCTCCTGAGATGCCATCCAGCATCACTGCACCGTCCCATGTGAGGCTGTGGCTGCTGGCGCTCCTCGCTGCCCTCACCCATGTGCACATATTTAATTGCCTGGGGGGAGTGGGAGCTAAAAAAGAAAGAAATCTTTTGCTGAAAACCCTGTTCTTATTTTTCTTGAGAGGACAAAAATTTTCAAAAAATACCATGGTTCCAGTTTGTTTCTCTGCCTGTTCCCTGGGGATGCTGTCACTGTGCATGTCTGGGGTGGGGAGGTGCATCATGTTGGTCAAAAAGTAATTAAAGCTGGGGTTAATTTTCCTGGAGGAGGGTGGGACCCTGGGAAGGCGACAGGAGCAAGTTTCGGGCTGAGCACATCAAAAGCTGCTTTCTATTGTGGCTGCTGAGCTAAATATACCCACGGATGCACGTAGCTGTTCCCACCTGTCTGCGCGGTGAGCAGGGTGCTGGTGCTGCCTCCCGTCTCGCTGGGGATGCCCTGTCCCCGCAAATGCAGCGGGCTTTGGCCCTCCGTGGCTTTGCCCGCCGCCGCTGGGGCTGGCCCGGAGCAGCAGCTCGTGCAGAGCCCCAACTCGCACAGCAGCTGCTGCGGTTGCGGCACCAGTTTGCCAGCGATGCGGCTTTGGAGGAATTAATAGCTGTGTTTATGAAGCACCCAGAGAGGGGAGATGTGCAGTCATTAGGCTGTAATGAGAGCTGTTTGCCATGGCGCTTGGCTCCACGTTCCCTCTTTCTCCATGAGTCCCCCGACACCAGCCAGCTTCCTACAGCTGACATGTCCGCAAAAAAATGGAGCTGCTGCAGCTCTAACGTGCGCCAGTGCCCATGCCGTAGCAGAGCCTGCACAGGTCTGGCTTCTGTACCCCAGTGTCTTGGGGAGGGGTTGAATGCAGTGGGTGTGATGTGGCAGGTGGGTTGTGCATGCTGTGAAAGCCAGAAGCCCTGCAAGGCCTTGCCTGACCTGTTCCCATTTGCCGAGTCCGTGGCTGGGGACAGCCATCGAGCTGGGAGGTGGTTTGGTTTAGGCGGTTGTTTTGGCGCTGGAACTGTCTTGTCGTGTTTTTACATTTTGCATTTCAAGCCTTTGCAACTGTGGTTTGATCTCGCTGCCTCTCGAGCGAGCGTGGCTGGCAGCAGCACATCCCAGCTGGTGGCAGCACGTCCGGCTGCTTGCCCATACCCTGGCAGTCCTCATCAGGGCTGCTTCCCTGTATTGATCAGTGTCTACGCACAGCCCAGAATTCGCTGCCTGGCCAGGGGCGTAACAGCGAATGAGCAAGCACAGGCAGGGGAGGCTGGCTGGCCCCTATGGGCCGTGCTGGGCCGTATTCAGCTGTTGGTGCAAGGGCGGTTTTAAGTGTAGGCTGTGTCGTTACCGGGTCCTGCCTGTGCCATGGTACTCAGCCCTGCCTGTCCCCTCGGCTGCAGAGGTGGCTGGTGGCATTGTTGGAATGCACTGACCTTGTTTCTCAGTCGCAAAGAGATCAGGTTATCGCTGGGTGCAGGAGTTGAAGCATCCCCTGCACTGTTCGTGTTGCACCGCAGGCAGTTGCCGGTCCCCTGCCTGGAGCAGCAATGGTTCCAGCACGGGCCATGCTGACATCCTCAGGACCAGGCTCACGTCCCCCAGCACCAGAGTGAGCCCCGAGGTTGCCCTCAGCCCACTTCTCTTCCTGCAGGATCCGTCCCCAACTACCCAAAGAGAAAATAGAGGGATGTCACATCTGCACCTCGGTGACGCCTGGCGAGCCCCAGGTGCTGCTGGGGAAGGACAAGGCTTTCACCTACGACTTTGTCTTTGACCTGGACACATGGCAGGAGCACATCTACACGACGTGCGTGGGCAAGCTCATTGAAGGCTGCTTCGAGGGCTACAATGCCACCGTGCTTGCGTATGGCCAGGTACCTGCTCTGTCTGCTCCTTGGGCTCTGTCGTGGGTGTTGGGCTGTCCTGCTCCGCTGGGTGCTGGGGATGCTGACATGGCACCTGCAGAGGTTAGGGAAGGTGGGAGGTGTACAAGTTCCTGGGTGTGGAGGGGACAGAGAGTTGTCCCTCAGCTGGGTAGGAGCTGGGGCAGACAGTGTCCTTGGGTGGGAGGAGAGGGAGGCAGAGCTGAGGTGGGAGCATGGGAGCCAATGTGACAGTGAGGCTCAGAGGGGCTCAGCAGAGGTGTTTGGGGAGCCTGGGGTGGCAGGGGGAGGTGTGGGGCGCCATGGGCAGAGCTGAGCCTGGGAGGGCCCCACCAGCTACCCACCCACTGCCTCTCTGCAGACTGGTGCTGGGAAGACGTACACCATGGGCACCGGCTTCGACATGAACATCTCCGAGGATGAGCAGGGCATCATTCCACGGGCAATTGGCCACCTCTTCAGCGGCATTGAGGAGCGCAAGCAGGCGGCACAGAGTCAGGGTGTGGCAGCACCCGAGTTCAAAGTCAGTGCCCAGTTCCTGGAGGTGGGTGACAGCAGGTCTGGATGACACTGTGGCCTTGCCCTGTCCTTTGCTCACTTCCCACGTCCTGGGCTCCTCCAATTCTCCATGTCCTGGCTGCTCCCTGGCTGAGCTGGACCCCAGAGCAGGCGTGTGGCCAGGGCCAGAGCAGAGGAGGCTTAAAGCACTGAATGTTGTTGGCCTCATGATGGCCACAAACTGGGGTGGCACTTTCTTGCCTGCAAGGAGCCGCACCATTGGGAAGGGGTGTGCGCCTTGGTCCCCTGGAGATTCAGGAGACTCTGGGCTTGCGTACTCCTGTTTGAGGTTGAGGATGGCGACATACCTGCTTCCCTGTGTCTGGACCAGCGTTTGCACTGAAACAAGGGGAGGAAAAACTGCCCTTTTTGGGGAGATTAGAGGAAGGGCTGTGTTATTTCCCATGTCCTTTGCTGCTTCATTGCATCCTCTCCCGCCTCTGCTTTGGCCTCTCCGTTTCAAAAGCCTCTTCTTTTAACTGCTTCTTTGCCTGGAGAAGTTTGTCCCGGAAAGCCTATGGACCTTGTGTGTCTGCAGCAGTTTCCCTGGGGGCTGGTCCTGGGACGAGGGTGCAAAGTTCGAGATGAGAACTGGTTTACGGTCCTGGTGAGAAAACACAGGGTGGTGTTGAGCAAAGCTGAGCTCCTGAACATACTTCATCTGTCTTCTGTCCCAATCTGGGCTACAGCCCAGAGGAGACAGGCAGGCAGTGAGAGAGGCCCTGTGCTGTGATCTTGCCTCCACATAGGTTTGGTGGCCAACACCTCCAGATGTTAGTGGCCTGGAGAGGGGAAGCAGTGCCCAAAGTCACCTCCTAGCCTGGAAAGCTGACCTCCCTACTGAAAAAATCTTTCCCAATCAGCTTTCCATCTGCAGAGCCCTTGTTAGCTCCCACGATGCTATTGTGCCTGGCCACATCCTTCCCTCCCTACCACTCGGCCTGTCCGAGCTCCTGGCTGCCTTCCCACACATCCTTAGCCTCGTGGAGCTGCACTCTGGGGAACCTGTGGGCTGGGATGGAAATAGGGACAATTTCCTGCCTGTTCTGAAGTCCTTAATGGAGGATGAAGCTTGTCATGCTTTCTCCCTGCTGCAGAGTCCCCTAATCCTGTTGGGGCTAGGGCATAGACCCGCCTTCCCTGGGCGGTAGGAGCAGATACTGGCCCTCAGCACAGTGTGCATCACCTTACCCTATGTGACACACTCTCCCTTCCCTCTCAGCCCCCTCTATCTGCCCTCTAGGAGATCCTCTGCTGCCCAGCTATAGTTTCTCTTGTTTTTCCCCCTCACTTTGGGATGACCTCCACTGCCCTAAGGAGGTGGGTGACCTGAGGTTGGTCATGTGAAGGATAAACACTGGGGAGGGGACGCCTCTGCTCCCTCTTTCCCAGGCCATCCTAGGAAGCATGTTCACAGACCAAAAGGTCCAGTGCAACCCCAGAAGGGTGATGGAGCAGTGGCCCGGCATGGGATCACACCAGCTGCCATTGGGATTTCCTGTAGCCTTTCTCTCTCTTTACCACCTCTGGTGGTTTTAGCTTGGAAAATCGTAGAATCACAGAATGGTTTGGATTGGAAAGGACCATAAAGATCATCTAGTTCCAACCCCTCTGCCATGGGCAGGGACACATTCCCCTAGATCAGGTTGCTCAAAGCCTCATCCGGCCTGGCCTTGAACACTTCCAGGGATGGGGCATCTACAACTTCTCTGGGTAACCTGTTCCAGTGCCTCACCACACTCAAAGTAAAGAATTTCTTCCTTAGATCTCATAGAAATCTCCCCTTTCAGTTTAAAGCCATTGCCCCTTGTCTTATCACTACACGCCTTTGTAAAAAGTTCCTCTCCAGCTTTCTCATGGCCCCTTTACGTACTGGAAGGCTGCTAGAAGGTCTGCCTGGAGCCTTCTCTTCTCCAGGCTGAACAGCCCCAACTCTCTCAGCCTGTCTTCATAGGAGAGGTGCTCCAGCCCTTGGATCATCTTCATGGCCTCCTCTGGACCCGCTCCAACAGCTCTATGTCCTTCTTAGGCTGGGAGCCCCAGAGCTCAACACAGTACTCCTGATGGGGTATCATGAGAGCAGAGTAGAGGGGCAGAATCCCCTCCCTCCATCTGCTGGCCATGCTTCTTTTGGTGCAGCCCAGGATACGATTTGCTTTCTGGGCTGCCAGTGCACATTGCTGGCTCATGTTGAGCTTCTTATCTGGATGGCATCCCTTTCCTCCAGTCTGTTGATCACACCACACAGCTTGGTGTCGTCAGCAAATTTGCTGAGAGTGCAGTGGATCCCACTGTCCATGTCGCTAACACAGATATTCAACAGCACTGGCCCCGATACTGACCCCTCAGGAATGCCACTCGTCATTGGTCTCCACTTGGACATTGAGCCATTGACCACAACTCTTCAAGTGTGACCATCCAGCCAATTCCTTATCCACTGTGTGGTCCATCTGTCAAATCCATGTCTCTCCAATTTAGACACAAGGATGTCATGTGGGACAGTGTCAAATGCTTTGGGCAAGCCCAGATAGATGATACAGGCTCTTCCCTTATTCACCAATGCTGTAACCCCATCATAGAAGGCCACCAAATTTGTCAGGCAGGATTTGCCCTTAGTGAAGCCAGCTGGCTGTCACCAGTCACCTCCTTTTTTACCATGTGCCTTAGTATAGTCTCCAGGAGGATTTACTCCATGATCTTGCCAGGCACAGAGGTGAGACTGACTGGCCTGTAGTTCCCTGGGTCTTCCTTTTTTCCCTTTCTAAAAATGGGGGCTATGTTTTCTCTTTTCCAGTCAGTGGGAACTTCACAATACTGCCATGACTTCTCAGACATGATGGATAGTGGCTTGGCAACTTCACCCGCTAGTTCCCTCAGGACCTGCGCATGCACCTCATCAGGTCCCATGGACTTGTGCACCTTCATGGTCTCGAACCTGATCTTCTCCTACAGTGGGCGGTCTTCATTCTCCCAGTCCCTGCCTTTGCCTTCTGTAACTTGGGCTGTGCAGCTGGAGCTCTTGCCAGTGAAGACTGAGGCAAAGAAGTCTTTGAGAACCTCAGCCTTCTCCATATCCTGGGTAGCCAAGTCTCCTGTTTCCTTCTAGAGAGGGCCCACATTTTCCCTAGTCCTTTTATCAACAACATACAACAGTTTTTCTTGTTGCCCTTGATGTCCCTGGCCAGATTTAATTCTATCAGGGCTTTAGCTTTCCTAATCTGGTCCCTGGCTGCTCCGATGATTTTTTCTGTATTCCTGCCAAGTTACCTGTCCTTGCTTCCACCCTCTCTAGGCTTCCCTTTTGTGCTTGAGCTTGGTCCAGGAGCTCCTTGTTCATCCATGCAGGCCTCCTGGAATTTCTGACCAACTTTCTCTTTCGTAGAATTATAGAATCATAGACTGGCATAGGCTGGAAGGGACCTCAGAGATCATCTAATCCAACCTCCCTGTCATGGGCAGGGACGCCTCTCAACTAGACCAGGCTACTCAAGGCTCCATCCAACCTGGCCTTGAACACCTCCAGGGAGGGGGCATCTACAACTTCTCTGGGCAATTTATTCCAAAGTCTTACCACCCTTGTACTGAAGAATTTCTTCCTAAGATCTAATCTAAATCTGTTCTCCTTCAACTTAAACCCATTTCCCCTTGTCCTATCAGTGGACACTCTTGTAAAAAGTCCCTCCCCAGCCTTCTTTTAAGTTCCCTTCAGGTATTGGAAGGCAGCTATTATGTCCCCCCAAAGTCTTCTCTTTTCAAGGCTGAACAATCCCAGCTCCCGCAACCTGTCCTCGTAACAGGGGATGCACTACTCCTGAGCTTGAAGGAAGTGATCCTCGAATATTATCCAGCTTTCTTGGGCTCCCCTTCCCACCAGGGCTTTATCCCATGGAACTCTACCAAGCAGATTCCTGAAGAGGCCGAAGTCTGCTCTTCTGAAATCCAGGATAGTGAGCTTGCAGAGCACCCTCCTTGCCGCCCTAAGGATCCTGAACTCCACCATTTCATGGTCACTGCAGCCAAGGCTGCCCTTGAGCGTCACATTCCCCACCAGCCCCTCCTTGTTGGTGAGAACAAGGTCCAGCAAAGCACCTCTCCTCGTTGGTCCCTCTACCACTTGGAGAAGGAAGTTATCATCAATGCATTCCAGGAACCTCCTGGATTGCCTATGCCTTGCTGTGTTGTCCCTCCAACAGATAACGGTGTGGTAGAAGTCCCCCATGAGGACCAGGGCTTGTGAATGTGAGGCTGCTTCTGTCTGTCTATAGAGATCCACTCGGTCTCTTCCTGGTCAGGTGGTCTGACCCCCACTACTATGTCCCCTGTTCCTGCCCTCCCTTTAATCCTGACCCATAGCTCTTGGTAAGCTCCTCATCCATCCCCAGGTGCAGCTCCATGCACTCCAGCTGGTCTTTGCCAGAGCCTCAGAGATGTTTGTCCAGTGGCTGTGGTGGAGGCTGGGAGCAAGGCTTCCTCTGCTGTGTTCCAGGGGCACCCGTGGTCACGCCCCTAGGCCAGCTGTGCCCTGTGGGACACTGGCAGCTGTGGCGTGGGGGTGGGTGGGGTGCATCTGCCAGCTGGGTGCAGGCTTGAAGGCTTTCTAAGGGCCTCATAACATGTAGGTAGAGTAAAAAGCTGTTGCCTGATGGCCTGGTGACCAAGGCTGTTGGAGCCTGTCTAGGGCTTTGCCCACTGGTGCACCCTGCGGGCATGGACATCAAACCAGGAGCTCTTGTGCCGCTGCACCGAGGCCTGTCCTACAGCCACCCTTGTCCTGGTATCCCACAGAGGGTTTTATGGCCATAACGGCTCTCCGGTGCCGGTGTGGGCAGCAGCCGTACCACATGCTGGTTGCCAGCCCTGCTGTCACTGGTACAGGACTTGGCCCTGCTGAGCCGCGTCCTGTGACTGCCCTCCAGGGAGCAGGCTGCCGGAGCAGGGCTTAACCCTGGGGAGCCCCTTTGCACCTGGGGCGGCCAGGGACGGATTAGGCTGATCCACTCCGCTGGCCAGGAGCCTGCGGTCCGTAGGTGACCCTGCTCTGCCTTGTGCCGCAGGCGCAGGAGCGTGACATGTAGCGCTGAGCAGTGGAGGTGGGGGGACAGATGGGCAGGGGTGTCCCAAGAGAATGCTGCAGGGTCAAGATATGGATGGGGGCATCCTCTGTCAGCTCTGGGTCCTCAGGGTTTTCTCTGGTTGTCCCGCCCTCCCTGGTCTTCCTTGTCCCCTTCCCACCTGACAGAGGTGACCGCAGGGAGCAGTGGTTTTGCTGTCTTGTGTGGCCAGGGGCTGCCTGGGCAAGCAGGGAAGGCCAGAGGGATGTGTTGCTCCCAGGTGTCCACTCAGGCCAGAGACAGGACAGCTGGAACCAACCCAGTCTGCAGCGCAGAGCTTCACGGGGCAGACGTATACAAACAGGCACACATGCACCGTTCCTTCTGGGCATCCTGTCCCAGCTGGGCACCCGTGCCGAGGGGTCATCATCATCTATCTGCACACACGTGCTTCTGCATCCTCTCCTGCCCTCGCACACACACCAGCTCTCCTGGTCACCCTGGCCTAAGCACATGTGTGCATGTATGTGCGAACACACGCACACCCCCAGTTGTGTCCCCTGTCCTCCTGGTTGCCAGGACTGTGGCAGCAGGATGGCAGAGGGCAGCTCTGTGCTGGGCTCCAGCAGCCTCCTGCTTGCAACTGCTACTCACTCCGCACCCGCTTCTGTCCCACTCAGCTCTACAATGAGGAGATATTAGACCTGTTTGACAGCACCCGTGACCTTGATGCACGCCACCGCAAATCCAACATCAAAATCCATGAGGATGCCAGTGGGAGCATCTACACCACGGGGGTCACGTCGCGCCTCATACGCTCGCAGGATGAGGTGGGTGCGGGATGGGGCACGCATGGAGAAGGGATGGCAGCTGGGTGCCTACTGGCCAGGGATGTGCTACATAGGGACAGCCAGGCAAGGGGGGGATCTCACCTGGGATGGGACAAAGCAGCCCTGGAGTAATGCAGGGGAGAGGTTGGTGTGCCACTGGGCTGTGGCAGGATGCTGTCCTAATGCCCTAGAAGGATGCTTCAGAGTTTTGTTCTTCCCTGCCCCATGTCATTGTAGCTGATCCAGTGCCTAAAACAGGGGGCTCTTTCCCGCACCACCGCCAGCACCCAGATGAACGTGCAGAGCTCCCGATCCCATGCCATCTTCACCATTCACCTCTGCCAGATGAGAGTGTGTACCCGCCCGGAGCTGGTGAGATGTGCTCCTGCCTCATAACTGGGCTGTTCCTGGATCTGGTACCCAGGCGATGTGGGAGGGTCCCTTGGAAAGAGGAGAGGGTTTGAAGTCCTGCAAAGAGAGGCAAGGCTTTGTCTGTCTTCTTTCCAGTGATAGGCAGCATTAGCATTTAATGAGGGCTGAGGTCTGCCCTGAAGAAGCCCCATCCAAGGCAGGGATGGTCTGGCCCATGGGATGGCCCAGAGCACACTGCTGTTGGGATCCTCTCCCCCATCCTTGAGGGGCTGGATGTAGAGGGTGAATGCTCAGGCTTTTGCTGACGTCCAAGCGCAGCCAGGGGAGCTCCTGCCTGCTCTGGGTCTGTGGTGGTGACCATCTCCATGTGTGCCTGGCTGCAGGTGAACGGGGAGGTGACCAGCCTTCCGGACGGAGCCCAGCCCACCACCGAGTACGAGACCCTCACGGCCAAGTTTCACTTCGTAGACCTGGCTGGCTCAGAGAGGCTGAAGCGAACGGGTGCTACTGGCGAGAGAGCAAAGGAGGGCATCTCCATCAACTGTGGGCTGGTACAGCCCTGGGCACCAGCATGCAACGGGAGGGGGGAGGCAGGGCCTGCCTGGGGGTGCCTAGGACACCTTTGGGTCCTGCTGTGGGCTGTTGGGGCTGCCGCCGTCTCTGCTGGAGTTTGTGCTTCCTGTCCCTGTAGGCAGGAATATGCACAATCCAAAATACCAGTGGTGAGGGCGCAGCTCTGCTGCTAAGGGTTGCACTGTGGGGAGGGGTGCAGCTGGGCACAAGGGTGCAAGTCCCCAAAAGGTGGAGGTCTGCTAACTTGAGCTTAAAAAAAACTCCAGAGCTCGATGCTGCTCGTCAGTGCATGTGGGGAGGGAGGCACAGTCCAGGGAAGAGGGGCGAATGCTGAGACTGGCTCCATGCTTCCGCCTCTTGCGCCCCAAAGCTGCAGCACGCGCCCCAGGCCTGTCGTGCTGGCTACGTGACAGCTGTGCTCTCAGCAGAGGCTGACTTTGGGCGGTCCTTTCCTTTGTGTTGGTAGCTGGCCTTGGGGAATGTCATCAGTGCCCTTGGAGACCAGAGCAAGAAAGTGGTGCACGTGCCCTACCGTGACTCCAAGCTTACCCGCCTGCTGCAGGATTCCCTTGGGGGCAACAGGTAAGGGGGTCCCAGGCCAAAGCTCAGCCCTGGGACTGGGCTGCAGGGGCTGTGCCCCTGCAAACAGGGCCGAGGGTCTCTGGAGCCGTGTAGTAGCTATTTCAGGACTCCAATAACTCATGGGTGCCTGGTGGGGAGGGGGTGTCTCCTGGCAGGCAGTGCGTAACTTTGCAGATATAAAGACCTTGGCTCTTTATAAGTCCCAGGCACAATTAGCCAGCTTTCGCAGAATTAGCTGGTGCAAAACACCCTGGAGCCTTTGCAGATCTGGGACTTGGCAGGTGGCTGTGCCCATTATGGGATGGATTGAATTCCCTGCCTGCTCTGGGGGTACTTCTCTGAAGAGCCCATTCTTCCCCAGCAGTACCAGCGTGTGTGGGCTGGTGGAGATTGGCTTTGCTCAGTGCTGTGTGATGTGTTGCTCATGAGGTCCTGCCAGTGCTCTGGCGGGAACCGAACCCAGTTTATACCTTGGTTATAAAACACAGAAAGGCCAAGGATGGGTGTCTGGCGGCATATCGCCTGTGCTGGATCCCAGGTTTCCAGGTGCCCAGTTTGGCGCAGGGTGGAGGAAACTGTACTTTCATCCTGACCTTCACCTCCCCAAGCCAAACCATCATGATTGCCTGTGTGAGCCCATCTGACCGGGACTTCATGGAGACCCTGAACACGCTCAAGTATGCCAACCGGGCTCGCAACATCAAGAACAAGGTGGTGATGAACCAGGACAAGACAAGTCAGCAGATCAGTGCCCTGCGGGCTGAGATAGCGCGCCTGCAGATGGAGCTGATGGAGTACAAGGCGGTGAGTGGCCGAGCGAGCCTGCAGCAGAGGTGGGGTGGAGGCATGAGCAGAAAGCCCCCTCCTCGAGTTGGAGTTGGGGCAGTTTTAGCGGAAAAGACCCTCCTGCCTACCATGCTCTGTCCCTATTGGTTGAGGTGATTGCTAGGAGAGGCCAGGAGGCTTAAGAGAGAGGGGCTCATCTCTTGCCTTGCCACAGGCAGGACTTTGGACCAGCTAAGGCAGGGAGAAGCCTTGAAGCATCTCTTGCCCTCTGCCTGTTGAGCTCAGGCCTTCCTAGCCCTTAGAGTTGTCCCTGCCAATGCTTTGGTGGCTGAGGCTGCCCCCAGGAATCCAGTGGTGGGCCCCCATGTCCCAGCTCACCCTGCACCCAGGGACTCCCCTTCTGTCCCCACAGGGCAAGCGGGTCATTGGAGAGGACGGTTCAGAGGGCTACAGCGACCTTTTCCGCGAGAATGCCATGCTGCAGAAGGAGAACAGCGCCCTGCGCATGCGGGTGAAGGCCATGCAGGAGGCCATCGATGCTATCAACATCAGGGTCACCCACCTCATGAGCCAGGAGGCCAATATGATGCTGGCCAAGACAGGTGAGGCTGGGCTACTGCATGGCGTGGTGGGTCAGCCCAGCAGCACAGCCTGTATCTTGCCTTGATCCACCTGTACCTCTGCTCCTCCAGGTGACAGCAATGAAGCCATTGGTGCCCTCATCCAGAACTACATCCGGGAGATTGAAGAGCTGAGGTGAGTGGGGCACAGGGGCTGGTGAGTCATCTGGGTCTCCGGGCCGGTGTGTGCCGTGGTGGGGTCTGAGCCCAGGTGTGGCCACAGCTCCGTGCCTTCATTGTTACTGGGGTGAGTTGTGAGCCCTAATGGAGTAGCAGCTGACTGCAGTGCTGCTGCACTGGGGCTGTAAGTGTCCAAGCCTTGGTGCTGGGCAGTGCTGTGGCCATTGTCATTCTTTGCATGGCCGTTGATGAAGGGGGCGATCTTGACTGGAGTGCCTGCTGTCTCCCTGGGAGTGCTAGCCCCCTGAAATCTGATCCATCTCAGTCTCTTGTGCAATCCTGGGACCCTGTCTTGCAGCATCCTGACCTTGTGACTCAATATGAGTGGGAATGGCTTTGTGGTGACTCTGCCCCTGGCTCACTCTATTCTAAAACCAGGCAAGATCCCCTCCTCTGGGGACAGTTGGGATGTCCCCTCTTTGACCGCATCCTGTCTCCACTCCCTAGGACGAAGCTCCTTGAGAGCGAGTCCATGAACGAGTCTCTGCGTCGCAGCCTCTCGCGTGTCTCTTCCCGGCCCACCTATCCCATGGGCTCATCTCCAGCATCTGGCTTGGCTGGCCTGTGCAGCCCCCCTGCTCCGGTGGAGATGGAGGCCTCTGATGTTCTCCAGCGGGCCAAGCAGGACCTGGAGCGCCTGAAAAAGAAAGAGAGGAGGCAGCAGAGGAAAAGGTAAGGCAGATGCTGTGTGATGTTGGGAAGGGGGAGGCTGTGTGTTGGTCCTTGTCTGTCCTCATGGGGTTGGGCATCCTGCTCCCCTGATCTGTGCTAAAGCCAGAGCACCAAGACAGAGCCCAGATGCCTGGGGCTCCCCTCCCAGTGCTGCCTCACTCTTGGTCTCCTTTTCACCCACCGCATGATCCTGGAGGCTATTTTCCCCAAAGGGTCCAAAAGCAGGACCTGTCTCCAGGCTCCCTCACACTGAGACTCACCAGCACCCCTCGTCTCTTCCCCAGCCCAGAGAAGGAAGCGTTTAAGAAGCGCCAGAAATTGCAGCAAGGCAACGGGGAAGAGACGGATGAGAATGAGGTGGAAGAGGTGAGCAGGCTTTGTGCTCGAACTGAGCGGAGTTCTTGGGTGGGAAGCATTGTCATCACTCCACGTGGGAGGGGGACCAAGCCCAGCCTGGCCCTGTAAGCAGGCTGAAGGACTCCATGCTGGAATAGCAGGGAGCTGGATGCTCCTGCCTGCCTGCCCTGCTGTGGAGTGAGGAGCCCATATCTTTTGGGTTTGGTTTCAATAAGTGTAGATGAAGGCAGGATTGGGTGATGTGGTGCTACTCAGCTGGGAGGGGATGGGTGCAAGAATGGATGGGGCACAGAGCTGCTTCTCTCAACAGTGTACGCTGAAGGTCCAGAAATCATGCTGCAGCCCCTGGGCGTCCTGTGTGGGAGGCTGAGTCCCGTTGCAGGGGCTGCAGCCCATCTCTGTGGGCTGAGCTCAGGTTCAGAGGACAAAGAGCTGCAGAGAGAAGGGCAAGACCATGCTGCAAGCTGAGGTTAGGCACTTGTCTCTTAGGAGGAGGAGGAACAGGATGAGAGTGGCTGTGAGGAAGAGGATGGACTGAGGATGAAGATGAAGACCTCGGCAGTGAAGACAGCCTGGTGGACTCGGACTCGATGCAGAGGAGAAGGGTAAAGTGCAGAGCCACACATGCAGCCCAGTGTGTAGGGAGGCATTTGCTGGTGCTCCTGGCACTGAGCTCTGGTCCTGGGAAGGGAGAGTCTACAGGAAAACCCTGACCACGTCTCCTCTGGGGGGCTTGGGAAGAACCAGAGTTGCTGCAGGGAGGGTCCAATGCTCTTTGCAATGCTGCTGCTCTGCAGCAATGTGGGTTCCCATCAGCTCCCTCTGCCTCTCCCTGTGCTGTGGCTCAGTGGGGCCATGGGAGTGATTCTCCCCCATCACTCCCAGCCTGACTGTCTCCTACTGGCCTCCAGCCGTGAATTTCCAGGCCGACCTGGCAGATCTGACTTGTGAGATAGAGATCAAGCAGAAGCTGATTGATGAGCTGGAGAACAGCCAGCGGCGCCTGCAGACCCTCAAGCACCAATACGAGGGAGAAGCTGATCCTGCTGCAGAACAAGATTCGGGACACACAGCTGGAGCGCGATCGGGTCCTGCAGAACCTCAGTGAGAACCACCTCGCCTGTGGGATCCCATCCCACAGTGTTGGGCCCCCATCCCGGCTCCTGCCACTTGACTCAGAGCCACAGCACCCATCCCCTGCATGCAACACTGGCTCTGGTAGAGCTTTGCCATCTGCCTGCCTCTGCCTGAGCCCTGGAACCCCTCAAGGCCTGCTTGTCTTGCCATGAGAACAGGACTAGTCAGCTGAAGAGCTCCTGACCCCATGGTGCTGGACAGGTGGCTGGAAAGGATGGCAAGGCAAAGCCTCTTCTAGCCTTGAATGCTGCTTCACGATGTTCCTGAGGTGTGGGAACATTTTGGGGAACTGAGGTGCTGAGAGGCACAGGAAGACCCCAGAGACCCAGCAGTGTGGCTGATGGCGAGGCTCAGCAAGGCAGGATCACCTGTGCACAAGGCTGTAGGTCTTGGCCTGCAGCTCCCCTCAGCCCAGCGGCTGTGCTGCGGCCCACTGTGCCCACCCTGTGCTGAGCCCTAACCCATCTCTTTGGGCAGGTAGCAGGTGCCCCCAGGCAGAACCCTGCCTCTAATGGGGCCAGAGCAGAGGAGTCAGGGAGGGGTCTGGCGCAACGGGGAGGGAGCAGTTGCTGGTGTCTTCAGGCAGGGTGTGTAGGTGCAGGAGGGGCCCCAGTCATGGCTATCGTAAGCTGTCTCCTCACTCCTCCAGGCACCATGGAGTGCTACACGGAGGAGAAAGCCAACAAGATCAAAGCAGACTACGAGAAGCGGCTGAAGGAGATGAACCGGGACCTGCAGAAGCTCAGGCTGCCCAGAAGGAACACGCTCGCCTGCTCAAGAAACCAGTCCCGCTACGAGCGGGAGCTGAGGAAGCTGCAGACAGAGGTGGCTGAGATGAAGAAGGCAAGGTACGTGGACATGCCAGGTAAGGGAGGGCATTCCCTGGCCAAGTCTGGCTCCCTGCTCAGAAGTGATACTTTCCACTCATGGTGGCAAGTGCAGGACATCGGTCTGTCTGGTGAGTGGGTGCCCTGGGACAGTTGGGTGCCTGCTCTGACATGCGGTACCTTCCTGTTTCAGGTTGCACTGATGAAGCAGATGCGGGAGGAGCAGCAGCGGAGGCGGCTGGTGGAGACGAAGAGGAATCGGGAGATTGCACAGCTCAAGAAGGAGCAGCGCCGGCAGGAGGTGAGCACCAGTACTACCCGTGTGCCACTGGGCCTCCCTGTGCAGGGGGAACTGGGCTGGCACGGGGATGGGCGCTTGTGCTGCTCTGGTACTTTAAGGCGCTCATAAATATCAGCCAGTGAAGTTCAGGGCCCGGCTGCACCCGTGGCCTCACCAGGGCCGTGCAGCCCCGGCAGAGCACACCTGGCCAAACGGCTCCCAAGGGCTTCCCACAGCTCCTGGGGTGGTTGAGGGAGATGCTGGGAGACCCCCACCATGCTCAGGGGGGTGGTCAGGGCCAGCCACAAGGCTGGAAGCCTGCTTGCCATTAAAATCAGAAGTGAAACTGTTCATGCCAAAATACCTGCTCCAGGCTTTGGTGGTGGGAGCCCTGGGACTGCAGCCATTGCCGGGCTGTCTGGGCAGGACCCCAGGGATCTCTCTCTCTCGTGCAGTTTCAGATCCGGGCTCTGGAGTCTCAGAGCGGCAGCAGGAAATAGTGCTGCGGAGGAAAACCCAGGAGGTGAGGGACAGGGGCGGTTTGGCCTCCACACAGCTTCCGGTCCCCACGGACTCCCGGCCCCAGTGCTTGGCTTGGAGACACTGCGTGCTTCAGGCAGTGCTAACTCCAGGAGCAAGTTTCCCAAAAGGTGGGAGGGTTTTTATGGCTCGTAACCAGGTGGGAGGTGGTTGCAGGCAGTGGAGGAATTGCCCCTTTCCCAGGGCAGCTGAGCCTGGTGACTGGGGATGGACTGCCAGGGAGAAAGGGGAAACCCATGGAGCACAAATGGCCCCCGGGCTCTGGCTCTCCAGAGCTGCCGCTCTTGGTTCCGTGGGGACCTGGGGATGATGTGACAGGTTTGGGCTGGGGCCGCTGCCTTACTGCCACCTCCTCTGGGCAGGTCTCTGCACTGCGCCGTCTCGCCAAGCCCATGTCAGGACCGGGTCGCGGGCAGGACAAGCAGAAGCCAGCCATGCGGGACTCGGGCGCAGAGGTCTCGGCCAGCACCACCTCCTCTGAGCTGAGTCCGGTGCTCGCTCCGTCTCCAGCATCGTACGCCAGTGGAACAGGAAAATCAACAACTTCCTGGGAGACCCTCATCCTCAGTGAATGGGCTCGGACTGCCAGGTCAGGGCGGGACTGCTGTGGACGGGTGATTGAGGCAGCCCAGGACTCCCACGTCTGGCTTTGGGTGGTGGTGAAGGTTGAACACCAGCTTCTTATGTGTGGTTTGACCGGTGTTACACCACTGATCCAGTCACAGGCTGTGCTGGCAGCGGGTGACAGATTGTCACCTGGCCTTGAGCACAGCGCTGGAATTCCATGAGTATTAAACGCCATGGCACACACCTTCTGGGCTCGTCCCTTGTCCCTGTCTTTGCTAAGGGGCGATGGAAGAGTTGGGCAATCCAGAAATGATGCAGATGCCTTCTCCGCTTCTGGCCAGCCAGAGCCCAGGTGTCCTTTTGGGATAAGCACAGCTTTCCAGGCTGGTTGCCCACGTGCCTTCTTCTCCTCTCCGGCCATAGGAAGAAGTTCCCCAAGAAGGGGGCGAGCCATACCTTCAGCAAAGCCGCCCGCCTCAAGTGGCAGTCGCTGGAGCGGCGCATCTTTGACATCGTCATGCAGAGGATGACCATTGTCAACCTGGAGGCCGACATGGAGAGGCTCATCAAGGTGATGGTGGCATCGGGGACAGAGAGGGCTGGGTGGTGGGTGCAGGGAAGGGAACAGCCGTGCTGACGATGCGATCTCCCTCCCTTTTCCCCCAGAAACGTGAGGAGCTGGCACTGCTGCAGGAAGCATTGCTGGGCAAGAGGGCAAAACTGCAGGCAGAGAACCCCAAGGAGCAGAAGGGGCTGCAGGAGCTGAACGAGGAGATTGAGGTGCTGGGGGCCAACATTGACTACATCAACGATAGCATTTCCGACTGCCAGGCTACCATCATGCAGATCGAGGAGACTAAAGTGAGTGCCCGGACTGGGCCCAGCTGGCAGGGAGAGAGCAGGAGCATCCTGGGAGGCGAGGGTGCCCTCGGGCATGGCCAGGCTGGGCGCCCCGCAGTCCTTCCCTGAGCGTGCCACACACTCTGGGAGGGTCCTGCACTTGCACAGTCATTTCTCATTAGGTGTTTAATGAGGAGGGGAGTGCTGCCAGGTCCTTGCATGTCCTTGGACAGGCTGCCAGTGCCCTGTGCATCACCACCCCAGGAGGCAGGGAAGCGGCACCCCCCGTCCTGCCCATGGGGCTGGTGGTCATTTGTCCCCAGGGGAGTTTCACCTAATCAGCTGCGGGTTCAGGTGAGGCTGGTGTCCACAAATCCGTGTGTAGTTAAGTGTTGGCACCAGAATGCCCGTAGCAACACAGAAGCCCTTCGGGCTGCGTTGGCCACCCCTGTGCCAGATCTCTGCAGTAGCCACTGGGATGGACTGGGGAGGGCGAGTGTTCGGAGCGAGCAGCTGGCAGGGCAGTGGAGGCACTGTGCTGCCCACAGTGCCCGTTCTGCCATCCCGGCCCAGCAGCAGAGCTCCTGTGCTGTGTCGAACACCTGTCCCCCCACGTTTCAGGAGGAGCTGGATGCCACGGGACACCTCGGTGGTCATCAGCTCCTGCTCCCTGGCCGAAGCCCGGCTCCTGCTGGACAACTTCCTGAAGGCATCCATCGAGAAGGTGTGGGGCTGAGCCAGGACCTGGGCACAGGATGGGGTTTGCTGCATCTGGAGGGGGAGTGGGGTGCCAGGATGGGGACCTGGGGTGGGGCACCGCTCGAGGCCCAGCGTGGCCATCGTTCCCCAGGGGCTGCAGGTGGCACAGAAGGAGGCCCAGATCCGCCTGCTGGAGGGGCGCCTGCGGCAGACGGACGTGACCAGCGCCTCACAGAACCACGCCATCCTGGATGCCCTGCGGGAGAAGGCTGAATTGCACCCTGAGCTGCAGGCCCTTATCCACAATGTCCAGCAAGGTGGGACCCAGGGCTGTGCATCCGTGGGCCGGGCGTGCTGCCCATGGGGCAGGGTGCCCACCTGTGCCGGCCTCCCAAGGGGCACCTGGAGGTGCCGCGGCTGGGACCAGCATGCCCAGGGCTGCCCCATGGGCAGTGTGAGATGGGGACATGTGCTTCAGCCACCGCACAACAGGGACGAGGACTGGCCGCTCCTCCCAGCTGCCCCTCTGCTGTGCGGTTCAGATGGGGCTCAGCACAGTGGAGTCCCCCTCTGCACTGCTGATGTGCTGTTTCCCTCCTGCACAGAGAATGGCTACACCAGCACAGATGACGAGGTCTCAGAGTTCAGTCTGGCTTCAGATGGGAGGTGAGCACCCAGCCCAGCCCTGCCTGACCTGGGGGTGGCTGGGGAGGCTGGGGTTGGGGTGGGATGGGATGTCTAGTGCCACCTGCAGAACCTCACAGATGGACATGGATGAACAAAGCCTCATCTAAGCTTTCCTGTGGTGCCCAGCCCTTGGGGAGAGGAGCAGAGATGTCTCTTAGACACAAGCAAGGAGTGAAGACTAGGTCATCCCTTGGAGAAAGGGTGCTGGGAAGCAGGGGGTGACCCAAGGAGTCTGGTGGGCCAGTGGCAACCAGCTCTTTGAAAGGGCTTTGGCACTGAAGATCCATCTTTGCTCCCTTCTTCTTGCAGCATCTCCCAGTCTTTCACTATGAAGGGCTCAGCAAGCCAGGATGACTTCAAGTTCAAGGTTAGCTGGCCTTTCTGTGTAGCCCTGTCACAGGGCATGGGAGGAGGGATGGAGGGCATGTCGTTCAGCGATGCTCCAAGCTGCTGCTCTGTAGTCTGACCCTTGGAGAGCCAGGCTTGGCATAAGGCAGTATGGCTGGTCTCTGGGTGGGGTCAGCTCTAGGCAAGAGGGAACCCAGGCCTCCTGGTCCTGTGGTTCTCTGAAGCACTAGAGACTTGGGAAACATCCACCACACCAGCCAATACCCTCCAGATTTGAGTGGGCACCAAGAAGGTCCTTGTGCAGTGCTGCATCCATCGTGGGTGCAGGCTGTCACGTTTGTTTAAGAGTATGGAGAGCCAGCACTGTGATGGGCATCCCATCACAACACAGGAGGAACTCAACCTCCTGTAGCCAGAGAGCATGAGCCGCTCTACTCCACAGCTCTCTGGCTGCTCCTGCTGTCCTTTCCCCATGCTGCCTGTGCCTGAAACCTCTGTCCTGCTCTAGGGAGAGCCCAAGCTCTCAGGGCAGATGAAGGCAGTGTCAGCTGAGTGTCTAGGACCCACACTGGACGTCTCCACCAAGAACATCACGAAGTCCTTGGCCATCCCTCATGGAGATCAAAGAGGATGGGATCAGCTTCTCTGTCCGAGACCCTATTACAAGGAGAAGGTGTCACGCACAATCAGCCTGCCCACACGAGGAAGCACCTTGTGAGCATGGAGTGATGCATGTCTGGGCTTTGGGAGGTTTGTGGAGGCAGGGGCCAGCAGGTGGGAAGCTGTGCCCTGGCTGTGGAGTTGCAGAGCGGTGATGGTGAGACCAATTCTGCATCTATCCAGGCTTGTCTTCAGCAAGCAGTGGTGGATTTCTCTAGTGGGCCTTGGATGGTCTCCAAGAGTATGTTGGTATCCTCTGCAGATGGAGACATGGGAACTCCAGGAGGAGGGAAAGAAAGGGGGGGCATGCGAGGGTCCCTGGCTTGCTGCCCTGGGTTATCAGCCTTCTTGGAGGCTTCTTGGGTGACCAAAGCCTCTGTGCTCATGGGATGACTCAAGGCATTCTCTGATCTTGTAATGGTGACTCCAGGGCAGCCCAACTTTTTGCTTCTGCTGAGGAAGGACATGGGTGTTCGGCACAGAGGGGTCCCAGCAGAGGGGCAGGCACTCACTCTACTCTGTTTCACTTGCTTTAGTCCCAGGCAGTCTCGTGGCTCGGACACTTCACCTTTGACAAGGAGAAAATCCTACGACCGTGGGCAACCTGCCAGGTGAGCTTGGGAGCTGGAGAAATGGCCACCTGGGCAGTGAGAGGCTGGGCGGCCCAGAAGGGATTGGGGGGGATGCTGGCTGGGCCAGCTCTTGCTGGGTGCTGGTGTGCCAGGCAGCCACCAGGTGAGCAATTCCCAAGTCATGTGTCCCTCTAATGCTTCCTGGCTCAGGCCTCCAGATGTTGGCTTCACGCCTCCCTCATCCCCACCCACCCGTCCACGCAACGACCGCAATGTCTTCTCTCGTCTCACAAGCAACCAGAGCCAGGGGTCTGCCTTGGATAAGTAAGTCCTGGTGTGGTGGGAGGGTCTAAGGGAGAGGGACCCATACCATAACAGCAAATGGCACGTACCAGGTCCCACAGTGAGGTGTGGGAGCACCGGACATGAGTTGGCTCCAGCCAGCCTCATGCCACCATTTTCGCTCCCTGCTCTTCTCCATGAGGGAGTAGATGCTCTGCAAGGGCCGTGCTGGACCCTTGCCCTGTCCTGCCTGCTGTGTGTCCCCTCTGAGCTGGCCACTTGCAGGAACTCGCAATCCTGGCCTCTGGCTAAGCCCTGCTTGGAGACAGGGCAGTGCCAGACTTGGATCTCCGGAAAAGGCTGTGGAGCGGGATGGGGTGAGGCGGGATGGGGGCTCGCAGGAAGCTGAAGGACAGGCACCAACCCACAAATACTGCTCCAGCCTCCCAGCCTCCCCCTGCAGCAGGTCGGGCAGCTGCCCTCGTCTCAAAGCATTGCCAGCAGCACTGACGTTCCCTGATGGAGACCTGCTGTCTGATCCTCACATGCTCTCCTGCTCCTCTGCCCTCTCCCCTGGTTCTCCGTGTGTGCTTCTCTTTCTCCCTCCTCTCCCCTCCTCCTTCTCTCTGGTCCTACACTGGCTTAGATTGCAATAACAATCCTCCTTCTCTGACTCCTCTGCTGCCTCTTCTAGTCTGGGTTTTCTCTCCCATAATCCTGCTAATTTTCTGCCCCTAGGTCTGATGACAGCGATTCCTCTGTCTCGGAGGTGCTGAGGTATAGACAACTTTCTATTTATTATCCCTTCCTCCTCCTCCTCTCTGTCTCACAAGTCTGCTTTCCCTTGTCCCTGCATGCTTCACCTGCAACTCGCTGCTCTCCCCCAGCTTGTGTGTGCTGTCCCCTCCTGGCATGCTACCCCCAGTGTCTGACACTGTCCCCTCAGTTGTGAGTTTGAACTGTTCCTGCTCTGATCAGCCCTTGGAAACGTGGCACTGGGCTCACCTGTGGGCACTGGCTGGTTTAGGGTGGCAGCATGTTCTCTTCTATCTTTGATGGGTTATCATCAGCATGACACTGCCACATCCCATCCCGTACCCCAGCTCTCCAGCAGGACAGTGTGATGCTGGGGAAGGGGGCAAGCAACCCTGGGCACTCTCTACGTGTCCTCTTGCAAGTGTTTTCCAGGTGAATATCTCCAGGTGCTCCCCACACCTGGTTTGTGCTTCCCTGGTGCTGGGTTGTGGGGGGGTAGATCTCTTTCCCAAAGAAGCCAAGTCAGATTGTGGTGTGGAGCTCAGCCTTGGGGTTAAGGTGCTCCTGGGCTTGTCCCGCTGCACCCTCTTGCCTACAGAGGTTTCCCAACACGAGGGCCACCTTTCCACCATCCTTCAGAACTATCAGCCCTCCGACACCCGGGTGTCCCCTCACATTGCCCATGTCCTGAGTTCTCACAGTCACTGGGGAGGTGGCACCAGGTGTGTCTGTGCCGCATCACCTTGGGCAGTTTGCCGTCAGGCAGCCATGCAACGGCAATGTCCGTCTGTAACATCTCGCCCTGAGGATCGGGATTTCTGTTCAGATTCAGTGTCACCTCGAGACTGGTGGAACCACCAGGGGCCAGGGGAGGGCTGTTTAATTTGACTTGGTAAGTGCAGCTGTTAACTGAGAAAGATCACATGCATGTGATTTCCAAACCCAAGTTAATGAGCCTGTGTTTGTCCTCATGACTAATGCAAACCTTACGTGGCCTCGGGCCTGCCCTTCTCCAGCCTGTGCCTCAGTTTCCCTGCCTATAAGAAGAGACTAGTGCAGCCCAGAGCCCAGCGGCCACGAGCAGGCTGTGCTTTGGGACGCCAGCTGGGAAGAGCTGTTGGTGGCCATGCATGCTGGGGTCCGTGAGGGTAGAGCTGTTGGTCCTGAGCACCACTGAAGGTGGAGGGCATTGGCAGGTGCTGCGTCCAGAGGGACAGGCAGCAGGTGTCCCTTGAAGGAAGGTTTGGCGGGGACATGTTCTCTCCTGCCCAGAGCCAGTGGTGCATGCAGAGCTTCCACAGCTGTTGCAACAGGGATGCTGGGTGCCAATACCGGTGCTGTCCTTTGTCACCCTTGTGGTTGTACGTAGAGGAGTGGGGCCGTGTCTCCAGACGTCACCAGCCACCGGCTGACAGCCACAACGGAACCGGGTGGCTGGATACCGGTACCCTGGAACACTCATCCCAGCAGAGCGTCAGGCTGAGCTGAAACTTCAGAGCTTCAGTTTGCCGCAGACTGGCCTGAGGAGCGATGAGCTGGCTCTCCCAGCTCCGTAGGTTGGTGCTGGCCAGGCAGGAGAGGTTCAGCAGGAGAGCAGAGGCCACCAGGCAGGCCCGCCTTTCCCGGTCTGTATTGTCGGGGCAGAGGCAGTAGGCAGGGGCTGCTCGTGGGGCGATTCCCAGGTTTTCCATGAGGAGCTTTGCTCAGACATGCCGGGTTCGGACCAAGGGGCCCGTTGCACCGCCAGGCAGTGGAAGACACTTGGGGTGAGGCAGCTCTTGCTCTCCCCTGCCCCTGGCACTGTAGCGCGGTGCCTTTCCACCCCCGCCCACCATCCTTTTTCTGTCTTTCCCACACAAGGGGCATCATTAACCCGGTGGGTGGCACCAAGAGCACCCGGACAGCCCCGCTGCAGTGCATCTCTGTGGCAGAGGGACACACCAAGCCTGTGCTCTGCCTGGATGCCACCGACGAGCTGCTTTTCTCAGGGTCCAAAGGTGCGTGATGGACAGAGAGTGCGTGAGGGTTGCTGGCCCACATTCGCTATGGGGCAGGTCAGCACAGGGGATTATGGGAAGTGCCGGGCACTGTGGGCCTTTTTCCTCCTGGGCCTCTTTCCTGTCCTCAACATTGAGCTGTGCCCTGCACTGCCTGGTGCTGGGGCTGGCTGGCTCCTTTCCTCTGGCCCTGTGAGTGAGGGGAAGGGATGCTCAGAAGGGGTGCCCCTGAGGCACCATGCCCTCAGAGGGAGACACCCCCCAAGCCTGACACCCCTGGACATGTTCCTCCTTCCACAGACCGGAGCTGCAAAATGTGGAACCTGGTGACGGGCCAAGAAATTGCTTCCCTCAAGGGTCACCCAAACAACGTGGTTTCCATCAAGTACTGCAGCCACACAGGGCTGGTGTTCACCGTGTCCACATCGTACATCAAAGTGTGGGACATCCGGGACTCAGCCGGTGCATCCGCACCCTCACGTATGTGGCAGACGGGAGCAGCTGTGGGGGACCCTGGGCACTCTGGGCATCTCTGGCGGGACCTACTGTGGCTGGGGACAGGGCCAAGTACCAGTTGCTGTAATGCCAGTCTGAAGTGCTGTGTCCTTAGGGAACAGGGAAGTTGGGCGAGGGCTTGGGGTGAGGGAAATGTGGGGACATCCTGCAGCAATCGCTCAGGGTAAAGAGCTTTGAAGAGATTAGCAGCTACTTCTAGGGGTGGTCAAGACAGCCAGCAGCTCCATAGCCCCTACAGCATCGTGGCTGAGTAAACCACAGGCTCTCCAGTGGGAAACTCAGATCTTTTTGAGGAGTTTGAGGACTAGAAGGGAGCATGGGACAGGTTGTAGCTGTGGTCTGCCAGTCTGGAGCAGGGCTCACATGTTAGGAGAGTACTGTAGGCCAGCTCGCTCCAGCACAGAGCTCCTTTCTCCATCCAGCCTCAGCTCATCTACCTTGGCCTGAAAGATGTGTCTCTGCTGGTGCAGAGGACAAGTACGTCTGCCTCCCTGTGCTGACTGCCAGCACTTGCCAGCTCTTCCTGCAGGAAACAAAGAGTAACAGGAGGAAAGACGAGCAGCCCTCAAATGGAAAACAGGGCGGTATGCTCCATGTCATGCACACACTCAACACCCTTGGCTCCCTCTACAAGCAGGGCACCAGCCTAGGGGACAGAGGTCTTGTTGATCTTATGGTGGACAGAGAGACGGTGATATCTCTAGCGCCTTTGCTCGATGTGGCACCCATCTGTGCCAGCCTGAAGCCAACAGCTCTGTGCAGTTCCTTAGTGGGGCCTCAGTCACTCTGATCTCTGCTCATCCTCCCACCTTGACCTCTCTCTTGCTTAGATCTTCTGGACAGGTGATCTCTGGGGACGCGTGTGCTGGGACCACCACCCGCACTGTCACCAGTGTGCAGGGGGAGCACCAGATCAACCAGATTGCTCTCAACCCCACTGGCACCATGCTGTATGCTGCCACTGGCAACTCCGTCCGCATCTGGGAGCTGAGCAGGTGAGGGGCTAGTGCTGGGGTGGGCAGGACAGCTTGTGGATGCCAAATGGACACTGTCTGCTCAGTGCGGACTGAAATGACTCCCCCCGGGGAAAGCAAAAGCCTTTTTAGCACTGGAAGTTGCCTGGAATAAGGACTTTCAGGATACTTTCCCATGAGATCCAAGGGGTGATGAGGAACAATGGAGCTACTTGGGGTGGGGGGTTTGTCTCTGAGCTGAGCAGAGCTTAGGAGAAGGCGAAAGACATGTGGGATGAGCAGCAGTATATCCCCCTGGTTTTGCCCTTGCCCCTCCTCCCTGCCAGGTGGTCAGTGGGCTGCTGACCCCTCACTGCAGCCTAAGCTCTGTAGCCAGATGTTGGCATGCCCCAAGGCTGCCCTCCTTCCCTGGCATCACTAAAAAGAGGGGTGTCCCTGCTCACAGTCCCCAAAGGGAACAGCCCTACTGGGGGACTCCAGGACTGTGGGGGTCTCTGCCTGGGAGAGCCCCTTGGAGGAGCTCCGGCACCCAGGAAGGGGCTGGCTGACCCATGTTGTTGAACTCAGGTTGCAGCCTATCGGGAAGCTGAGTGGCCACATCGGACCTGTGATGTGTCTCACAGTAAACCAGACGGCGAGCAACCATGACCTGGTGGTCACAGGCTCCAAAGATCACTACGTCAAGGTACTCTCCTCCTTGGAGAGCAGAGCCCTGTGTGCCATAGGAAAGCCCAGATGTTGGGAACCCCTAAAGTCTCTTCTGTCCTCTTGAAATCTGAGTCTAGATTTCTGTTTTCACCTCTGCATGTGAGATTTTTGCATATCTCCTCCCCCCAAGTCTTGCCTTTTGCTTGGTCCACAATACAAATGCACCCGTGGAGATGGATTTGCATCTCTCATCCCCTGGGCTCTGTGGCTGGTATTTGCATGTTGGGGCTGACCCAGATCAGCAGCTCACCCTGTTCTGCTTGATTCTCCTCCCTGGTACAGGTGCTTTACACCTGCTCTTTCACAGATCCAGCACAGCAAGAACTTGCCCCTCCCTTTTAGGTTTTTGCTGGTTTTTAGCAGGTTGAATTGAAGCTGGCACCAGGGGGAGTGAAGAGAGATAGTGAGATGATGAGGGAGGCCAGATCCCACTCTTCTGACAGCTGCAAGCTGTTAGCTTGTTTCATGGAGGTGTGCGAAAGCTCACTATGAATAAAATGCAGCAGGGCAGGGGCTGTCTCTGGTGGCAGACCTCCCCTGATGGTGGCAGGACCCCTGGCGAGACCTCAGCCCCAAAAAAGCCTCCACTGGCCAATGCCTACTCCCCTCTCCAGCATCACTCTGAGTGCCCTGAGCCTAGAAAACAGAGAGTGATGGCCAAGTTCTTCAAGGGACAGTCACCTCTGTTTCCAGTGCCATCTGAGGTCTCTTGCCCACTGTTTTTTCCCCAGGTGTTTGAGATTGCTGAGGGCATGGTGGGCAATATTGGTCCCACTCACAACTTTGAGCCCCCTCACTATGACGGCATCGAGTGCTTGGCCATCCAGGGAGACATCCTCTTCAGTGGCTCCAGGGACAACGGCATAAAGAAGTGGGATCTGGAGCAGCAGGAACTTATCCAGGTCAGGAGGGGAGTGTACAGCATAAGTGCTCAGGGTAACATGGGGCAGAGGAGCATTGCTGCTCGGGATCTGGGGACACCTTTGTTCAGGACCTGGTGCCAGTGTCCTGAACTGAGCTAACCAGGGAAGCCAGTCCCATTCCTGGGAACCTGGCAGTGCACGTGCAAGGTGGCTCTGTGCCTCCATAAGTTTGTGCTGTAGGGCACTCAGGATTGCCAGCTCCCCCTGGCACACAGGCTGCAGCATCAGTTGCACTGCCAGGTGATGTGTTCCTCTCTGGAAGCAGGATTGTCATCTCCTGCCCGGGGGTCAAACCAAACCCTGACCTTTGAAGCCATCCCCTTGGCCTCCGAACTTTGCATCACTAGCCCCACGATCCAGATCAGCCCCAAGGTGACAGTGAGGATCTGAGCCCCCCAGGCTGGGTGCCTGAGGCTGCTAGTGGTGCTGCAGATGAGGCTGGCCACAATCTCCACTCTGTGCTTGTACCTATAGCAAATCCCCAATGCCCACAAAGACTGGGTCTGTGCCCTGGCCTTCATCCCCGGCCGCCCCATGGTGCTGAGCGCCTGCCGAGGAGGCATGATCAAAGTCTGGAACGTGGACACCTTCACCCCAGTTGGGGAGATCAAAGGGCACGACAGCCCCATCAATGCCATCTGCAGCAACTCGAAGCATATCTTCACTGCCTCCAGGTGAGCCTTGGGCTTTCTGCTGCCCGGAGCCTGTGGGATGGGGGAGGCCCCTGGGTTGGACTGTCATCCCTGAGCCTGAGTGGGTCTGCACTGAGTGCACAGGGAGCAGGGGGGAGGGCAGGGGGAGTCTTGCAGCTTTCTGGTCCCTCCACTCGATTCTCGTTGCCAACCACAGCCTGCCCCATGCCATGGCCTGCCCGCTGCAGTGCCAAAAGCTATTCCCTGGCCATCCCCTGCCCCCGCTCTGGTGATGCCCTGGGTCATCCTCCACACAGGGACTCCTCTCCCCGGGGGCTGGACATCCTCTGCTGCTCTCGGGGAGCTCTTGGCAGCAAGACGCTGATATCCTCTTTTCGACCATGTCCCTTTTCTCCCTTCCTTTTTCTCTGTCTCTCTCTGTCTCTCCTCCTCCCCACCCGCAATCTGTGCCACAGTGACTGCCGGGTAAAGTTATGGAATTACGTGCCTGGGCTCACCCCTTGCCTTCCACGACGCGTCCTTGCCATAAAGGGCCGTGCTACTAGTCTGCCTTGACTCTCCTGCTCTTTCTGACTCTCTCGCTCATGCACTCTTCTTCTGTCTTTTCTTTCCTTTTCTGTTTCTCTCCATCTCTTTCTCCCTCTGCCTTTCTCTCTGTTGCTTGCTTTTGCTCCTCTCTCTGTTTTTCTTTCTTTCTCTCTGGTCTGAGCTGCTTCTTCACGGTATGAAACTATTTTGCGTTTTTCCTCACTTGATAAATCTTTGCTAGAAGTGACTTGCCCCTTTGTCCCAGCCATACCCCCACCTTGTTTCGATTTGCCTTTTTTTTTTTTCCTTGCCAAGTGCCCATATCTACTGTGGCAGCTCCGTGGAAGCCATGGCTTGCATGGATGGTGGGGTGGGAGTCGGCAGCCACCCCGAAGCAGCCCATGCCCTGGGGAGACCAACCCCAGCAGCTCCCTGCAGTTCTTTGGCCTGGTCAGAGCTTGTCCAAGGGGTGCAGGAGTCCTGTTGTTGGGGTCAGCCGTGGAGGTCACCATTTACTTTGTCCCCAGTTGCTGCCAGTGGGGCGAGCTGGAGGCTGAGCCTTACTGGGCCTGTCTGCTCCCCAAAACAGGTGGGGCAACCTCCCACCGAGAGAAGAGAGCCTGGGAGTCTGGTGGGCTGCATGCTGCCGTGGGCAGGGGGTGGGAAGTCTTCGCAGTGCCTCTCTGCAGCGCACCTGTGGAGCTCTGCAGGAACCCCTGCGTCACGCTGTCCCTCTCACCTTTGTTTCTCAGCGACTTGACGGTGAAGCTCTGGAGCGGGAGAAGGTTACCTACGGGGTCCAACTAGGAACAGCAGAAAGACTGGAAGCCGTGACGGGAGGGCAAAGGTCTGGGTATCTCTCCCTTGCTATCGAGGCCCTGTCATCTGTAGGAGCTCGGCCTGGGACAGGGGTTTCTTTGTGCCTGACCCAACGGGGCGGATGACGTCCCATCTGGTACTGTAAGCACTGCCAGCTCCTGTGAGGAGGCAGCTCCGTGGGGCACTGTCAGCTCCACCTTCCCTCCTGCTGAGGTTTCTTGATGGTTTTCCAGTGGCCAGAAAGCGTTTAATCTCTTGTCACCAACTCTGCTGCACCACCTGCCGGAACTTTGGGGGGTCAGGGCTCCTTGGTCTGTTTCAGAGACACCCAATTCCCTCCTGCCACTGTGGACTCATTTGGCCTCTACCGTAATGTGCTGCTCTCTCCCTTTTGGCTCCGGGGCTGGTTCCTGCAGGAGTCTTTCTCCACTGCACAGCCATGAGGACATTTGGTGTCTGCTGGCGAGGACCACAGCTTAGAGGGGCTGCTTCTTTGGAGACATTACTCGTAGGACAGCCTCTCTGCTGTGGAGAGTCTACAGGAGGACTTTCAGGTAGTCCTGTCATTCCTTATCCTCCATCTACCTGTCTCCAGCAACTGGAGGTGTGCACCTCTGAGGTCCTTTGCCACATCCCAGCCATGGAGTCACGGCAAGCCTGGGAAGATCTTCGTCAGGCAACTTCCAGACAAATCCTCTGCAGTTCCCTTTGACGTTCTCCAAACCACAGTTGTAAACTCAGCTGACTCACAGCTCCTGGGCTCTTCCCCATGTGCCCACCCTCCTCTACAGTGGGGAAGGGAAGTGTTACTTAGTCCTGCTCTTGACACCTTGGCCCTCAGCAGGGGTTTTGTGGTGGGTTCCTGCAGTGTGTTATCCCTCCTTGAGATGGAGAAACGAAGCAAGAACGGAGGCTGCAGGGCAAAGAAGCCAAGGCTGGATTTGTCACACCCACCCCTGTGGCCCATCTTGCTTTGCCATCGCTGGGAGCTGGAAGCTGTAACTCCTTCCCCCAGGCTCTGCTCTCAGCCTTCTGCTGGGGAGGGGGCTAGCTCAGGTTTGGTCCGTCGGCCCCTGTGAATCTGGGAGCCAGTGAGGACCCTGCAAGGCATGGAGCAGCTGGAGTTTGGGCCAGGATGGAGTCAGCCATACCGGGAGCAGAGTGAGGAAGGGGTTGCATATACTGGTCTCGCACAAGTCCCCTGATTCGCCCCATGCTTGAAGGACAATCCTGCAGAGGATGATCTTGCACAATCCAACCTCCATGAAAGGCTGGGTGCTCCGTCCACGAGTGTCCCCAAGGATGCAGCTTCTTCAGGCTCCTTCCTGTCTCCTGTGCAAGGGGCTGGCAAGGCCCTGGTCTCACACTAGGGCTTTCCTTCTTCTCTCCTGTGACTCGTTGGACCATCCCCTGCTCTGTCCTGTCCTGGGCCAGGCAAGGTTTATTCTGGTGTGGCTGTGGAGACCCTGGGACTCTTGCCTCAGCTGCTCTCGCTTCCCCTCTGTCACAGAAGAAGCAGCATTTGAACTCAAATTTAAGGATTTATCCACATGATCCCACCAGCACTGAACTGGGATCTCAGAGGCCAGGGTCTCCAGGACCTGCCCCAGAAAGCACAGACCGTTTTCCCTCTGCTTTGTCCAACCATGGTGGCTTGTGAACCAGCCCCAGGTCATTTGCCACCAGCCCTTGTGAAAAGCGTTCCAAGTAGAGCATGGGAATTCCTCCGCATCCTGAAAGGCACGAGCATCTCTGTTGATTTGGTGGGGATTTTTTGCCCTTTGTGGGGGAAAAAAAAATACCATCCTGCTGCCTGGCCTCGGTGGAGGGCATGTGTGGGGGTAACCTTGCCCAGGACAGTGACCGGTCCCTCATGATCATGGCCGAGCCCTGCACAGCCCGGCCTGAGGAGCCCTCCTGCCGTAGGTGGTGGAGAAGCAGTGCCAGCGCCAGCAGCACTGGGCTGTGCGCCCTGCAGCACTGGAGAGGGCAAACAAAAATGCACAGAGCACCTCAGCTGCCAGAGTAAAGCACAGATGTGGGGGGGCTGGAGGGGGTGTTACCCTCCATGCCTGTCTTGGAGAGGGTTTCCCTGCTCATTCCTCAGCTGGTTTAACCTTTGCTTAGCTGGAGGGGAGAGTTGGGGCGGAGGGGGGTGTTATAGCCAAATGTGCCATGTGCATTGGTGTCTGCACCAAGATCTGCCAGTGCCTGACCTGAAATCCCTCACTGCTCCCTGCTGAAGGTGGGGAAGGGACCTGCCCTGGGGGGCTTAGAATCAGACCCGCCTTTTGTTTCACCACCAGTTTCCTCCTGTGTGTCAGCTGCAATCGCCTGCTCAGTTTCCCAGGGCTGAGTGGCCAATCCTAGATGATGCTGAGCATCCACCTTGCTGCTGCATCCAGCAACCCATCAGAGTGGCTTGAAGGCTCTTGCAGCCTGCAGGTGGAGGGAACTGGGTGGTGTGGCACAACAGCAGCATCCAGAGAGGGGAGGCTTTGAAGCAAGGGGCGACTATGATCCCATCGTGCTGTATGTTTGTGTGTGTGTATGTCTTAGTACCTGTGTGGATTAGTATTTCCCATGCAGGAGAGTGTTTCTCGGGTGTTGATCTGGTTTAGCTACCTCACAGTGCAAGCTGGGTGCTGTTGTCATTTGGTTTCATTTTGGGGATGGGGCAGGGAGTTGGTGTTTTTAATCTTTTTTTCTCTTTATTATTGTTATTGTTATGGTTTTGACACTTGAATTCATCCTGGGGACACATGGCCTCACTCCCACCTCGCTGCATGTCTGAGCCACCCCTCGTGTCCCCTTCCCTGCCTCCTCCTGGGCAGCGCAGCAGGACCAGCATCTTGCTCTCCCCTGTTCTCCCAGCTCCCACCTTTGCAATGGGATTCCTCAGCTGAGTTGCAACACTGAGATTTTGCTCCTGTTGCTGATGGGATGCTTGGTCTGAGGCTCGGCATTGTTGCCATTAGCTATCGGGTTGATTTGCAGCCTGGGAGTAGTCCCTCTTCCCTTTGAAGGACGGAGAGGGATCTCCGAAAGGCTCAGCTCAGCCTTTACCCCTGCCTCTGCTCTCACAGATATTGTCTGTGGATGCAATGAAGCTCTTCTTCTCTGGGAACTGTCCGTGCAAAGCACATTGCTGGAATGGTCCTAGTCCCTGTTTTCCAAAGCCTGCTGTAATTCGCTGGCAGCCTGAAGCAGCTGGGAACTGGTGCTGTAAAAGCCTCTGTCCAGGGTGGGAGCAGTCTGTGAGAGAGGCTGATTCTCATGTGTGATGTTTGATTTTTCACCCCTAAAACATAGCTGAATCTAGATCCTGTCCTAGGCACTGAACGTAAACCAGGGTAACCCAGGATTACCCCCTACTTGGGGCTGGGGAACTGGCACAGGGCCATACCCTGCTCCGCTGGCACAATGGGATTTGGGAAGGGGCTCACAGCTCTGAGCCACACTGTCAGGCTGTGACAGTGTGTCAGCTGCCCCACTGGGGCAGGCTGTGACAGCTGCCCCACTGGGGCAGGCTCCCCCAAACACTAAAGCACAAGGTCCCAACATGCAGGTCGTCTAGCAAGGGTGGCGCCTTGGACTCTGGTCCTTCGGAGCTCAGACTGGGGCCATGGGGTTGGACAGCCAAGGTGGAGGTGAGGCTAGGAATGATGGGGAGGGCTCTCTGCCTGCCAGAGGAAGCAGGTGAGCTGTTTCATCATTTTGCACTGTGCTGGGCTGCTCCCCTGGGGCTCAGAGCTTGCACTGCTGCATAGCTTAAGTCCCTTCTTGTGGTCTCTGAACCCCTCTACCAGCCCCTCCATTGCAGGGACAGCTCAGAGCTGCCTTTGCACCATGCACCTCGTTTTGCTTCACCCTTGGTTGGTGCCAAGGGTGTGATGATACCTGCAGTCCAGGGAGGTCTTTCACTTCTCCAAATCATTCGGTGATGCTTTTGTCTGGGGGCCCTGACTCTTGCCCCATGGGTCTTCTCCCTCCAGCACACAGGCGCCAGCTCCAGCCTCTGCTGAGAGCACAGTGCCGGCCCAGAGCTGAGCTTTGCACACAAGGGGTGGAGATGACTCGGAAGCCCAAAAGGACTGGGCCTTCAAACCACTGTGAGCCTACCCAGGGAGCCTGGGCACTGCTCCCTCCCTGGCGCCCACAGCTCTTATGGCACAACAGAAGAGGCTGGCGGTGCGCCTCAGTCTGGCCAGCTCTGAGGAGCTGGAGCACCAGGGTCCTGGCCCCCTCCAGGTACGTTGTTCCTTGCCAGCACCTCTGAGCACAGCTGCTTTGGGGTCTCAGCTGCTGCCTCCTGCCTTGGTACTGCAGAACCAGTGCCTGCTCCCCAGGGTGCTCTCCCAGTGCCCCGATCCCAGTCCTTCCCCTGTCCCATGCTGGACGGGGTCCAGGTACAATCCCTGTAGAGCACAGGGCTCCCACTTGCTTTTCAGCAAGCTCACTGAGGCTTGCTCTTGTTTGCTCTGTCCTGCAGGCTGCACACCCTGAGCCCCCTTTGCCCTCCTGGGGAGGGAATGGGACCCCCGGCCCTGGTCCCTCCACGTGATGTGTGGTGTTCCAGCTGTAACTAGGAGGGACCACAGCACAACCCTGACACCCCAGAACAGCACGGTCCTGTGCCTTCCTCCTGCCCCGGGGGCTTGTCCCCTCATCCCTAACAGCTTTGCTCCTGTGTAACCTGCCAGCTATTGCACATCCCCTGAGTCCTGGGACCACCCAATACCCTCTGGTCCAGCCCTGCAGCAGGGCTCGGGCAGCTGCAGCATTGCGTCACCTGCTCTGTCACCCCTTCCTGCTGCACAAGTGTCACAAATAGCAGGTGCCTTTTCTCACTCAGAGCTGTTTTCTAGAGGCCAGCTTTTGATGGGTTTTGGTTTTTTCTCTGCTGGGTCGTGTGGCCCAGCCCAGCCGTTTGGGTTTGTCAGAGGACAAGGTGTGTACATGTATTTTATACCTCGATGTATTCCTGTAAATAGTGTAAGTTATTTCGGTCTCATGATGTACATGTTTTTTTCAATGGCTGTGTTTGTTCCTTGCCTTTTTGTCTTCACAAATAAAATGTACTGAAGTGAAGTGCTGGAGCAGAGATGGCTTTGAGGAGAGGAAGAGCACAGCCGGGAACCACCCTTCCCATCCTGCTGCGCCCGGCAGAGGGGCTTCGGGAAGGGCTGGGTGAGCTGCTGCTGCTACCGGACCCTATCGTGTGTTGTGAGAAGGGGACCTGCGCCGACGGGCATCGAGTCCTCGGACAGACAGGGCGCGTGCGATTGCACTGGGGAAAACTTGAGGGGCTGAGGTGGAGGAAGCACAGACCCGGCCGGGCTGGCTCTGCCCCTCTCTCCTGGCGAGGAGACAGTCCCGAGCCAGAGTGGCAGCCAGCCCCCGCGGAAATCAGAGCATCCCCAGCCCCGCAGCATCGCATCACCGCCCCGAGGGCTCCCCATGGGAGCCCCAGTCCCAGACCCCGGGACTGCAGAAAGGGGTCGCGGGGGTCGCCTCTCGGAGCAGCCGGCTCTCCAGGGGCCGGGGTCTTGGGAGACACGGGCTCCTCGGGACCCTGGGACCGCCCATCCCGTGCCGGGGAGCGGCCCGGCGGCAGCCGGCAGGTGGCAGCGGAGTATGCAGGACCGCGGTGCCGGAGCTGGGCGGAGCTGCCGGAGCTGGGGACGGCTGGGCCACCCCGGGTTGTCCAGGTGGGGATGCTGGGGGGGGACGGTACAGGCGGTGAGGGGGGAGGTGACCCTGGTGCCAGCATGCGGCGCCCGCTGCGCGCCCGGAGGTGACCGGTGCTGGCACTACCGTGTGCCCCCCAAGACATGGCGCAGCCGATCTGCCCAGCCCCAGGTGCTGCAGGGTGGGGAGGGAGGCAGCGAGCTGTACCCCCAGCTCAGCAGGGCAGGGCCTCAGCCCCAGCAACCTCCACTTTCTCTTTCTCAGCCAGCCAGCGCTGGCTAAACTGGTCAGACGGAGCGCCTGAGTGGGGAACCACCAGCCACGGGCCGTGCCAGCACCGACCACCTCGGATGTGGTTCCTCCTGGCACACACCCCGCTCCCTGTGTGGGGCATCCCACACCATGCTGCCACTGCTGCAGCATGAGAGCTGGGGGCCTCCTGGCCCAGGGCTCAAAACACACCTTGCAGTGCTCCTCTAGAGAGTGGTCCATCCCTAACGGTGTCTCTGGCAGGCTGGTGGTGCCCAGAGCCATACTAGTCCCCAGCACCGTGTCCTGTCACCCTCAGCCTGTGTCATGGCTTATCTCATGGCTCACACTGATGTGAGCCTCCATACCCACAGCCACAGCATGGTGCTGCCAGGGCAAACAGGGTCTGTGGGGCAACAAATGTGAGGGTATCATGGGCCCAATTACTCTCTGCAGGGCACGTGACATCAGTAGCATCCCCCTCCCACCTGGTGTTCCAGCCACTCACTGCATCACAAGCACCTTTTCTCACTGGCCTTCTTGTCACCAACTCATTCCAAACTCATGACTGCCTCTTTCTCGCTGCAGCAAGATGCCAAGCCTGGGCTGGCATTGCACCCTGTGCAATGCTCCCCACATGCTCAAAGGTGGCCTGGGAACTCAGACCAGCAGCTAGAGGACAGCAAGGACACATCCCTGGGAGCCAACAGCTCTGGTGATAAGATTGTGGCAGCCCTCTGCCACCCATCCCTACTCTCAAGGAGGAGTTGCCCTGAGCCCATCAGTGCTGTGGTGGCTCCTCAGCAGTGGAGGATCTCATGGGCACCATCCAGCAGCTTTCTGCTGCCCTGTTGCTCTAGGGAGGGTATGGGGACACCCCAGGACAGGCTTATGTTCTCCCACGCTCCCAGCACAGTATCTCAGCATCTCCCAGGGAGTGTCTTCCACTGTGATCTCCCCACGGCCCATTACAGGGCTTGGGTTGTGGCGTATCAGTTGGGCAGATGGGCAGGAAAGCCATTTCTCCAGGTCAGTAAAGCCAGAGGGTGCCTGCAGGACATTGGGGAGGATTGCTCATGTCCGCTGGCCTCCCGGCTCCAAAACACAAGGGGAATGAGGGGGCAGGCTGGGCCCCAGGAGGACCCAGATGGCTCCCAGCATGTCAGCCACATGTAAGGGGCTGGGAGCTGTCACCCACATGGGCCACCTTTCTCATTGGTGGCTCTGCCCAGGTGCATGGACTGACTGTGGCACTTCCTTGGGGTCTCCTGTGGGTCTGCAGAGAAGGGAGACCTGAGAAAGGTGATGCTCAAGGTGGTCTATGCCAGAGAGCCCCATCAGGCATTCAATCAGATCCCCTGGGGTAAGGGAGAGCCGTGGATGGGCTGGGCAGGGCTTGGGCAGGAGACTCCTAAATGCTACATGCCCTCTCCATCATCCTTTGGCCAGGGCATAGTGCAGAGCTATCATGTCCCACTCTGCTCCAGAGACACCTGCATTTCAGCAGTGAGTGGAAAAAGCTTCCCCAGGGGCAGGTTTCTAACCACAAGCACCTGAAGCCCAGCCGGGCAGCCAGGTCCCTGGGCACAGTGGAGCCCTGGGCTCAGCTCCCGGCTGAACATGGGCTTAAGGCTCCATGTCTGCCCAGTACTGGTGTTTTCCCTGGTGGTCTCGACTTGCCCTGTGGCAGCAATGGCAGAGACTGCTCCTGGGCATGGAGACATCCCTGCACGCTGTGGGATGCTGTGCCCAGGAAACAAAAGGGCCTAGCAGCATCCACTGCTCGTGACTGTGCCACAGAGGAATGAAGCTGGGGCAGGTGATCAGCTAGTGTGACCTGGTGCCTCCTGGCTGGCATGCTGGCCCTGCCTGTCCCGGGGCCACAGCATGGCATGGCAGGCCAGGGTAACGTGACAAGGGGCATGGGGCACCCTGCCCTTGCTTGCCCACGGGCCAAGGTAGAGCATCCATCTTTGCAATGCTCTGTCATCACCTTGTCACATGAGGTGGTTTGCTGCCAGGCACCGGTTTGAAGTGACAAGGATCTAGAGGGGACTGTGTGATGCCAAGGTCTGCCCTGGGCTCACACAGTGCCCTGGGTTTGCACCAGCCCATGCATGGCATGGATGTGGCTGGCTCAGCAAAGTACCAGCACTGGGCAAATGGGTGCAAAGTTGTTGGCTTGGAGTGGCCTGGGGCTCCTCTGCCAGCACAGGGACACTCAGCATGAGGGCCCAAGTATCCCTGCCCAAGAGCTGGAGGGCCAAGAGCCACCAGAAGGTAATTCCCCAAATGTATCCCACAACCTTGCCTAGCCCCTTGGCATGCATCCCTGGTGAGCAAAGTGTGTGCCTGTACCAGGTGCTTGCACAATGGCAGGGAATGGGCTGTCACAGCTCTGCAGCCTGTCCCAGACCTCCCCGCTGGCAAAAATTGGCCCATCCTAATGGAAAGAGCAGCAATACTCAGGCACCTGTCTGGTCTCTGCTCCATTCCCATGTGGACCACCCATCCCCACCTGAGTCCCGCTCTCAGCATCTGTCCATCTTCTTTGGGAGAAGCTGCACCGGTGTCAGACTAAGGAGTGACCGAGCCTGTGTGCCAAATGTGGCTGAGGCACCCATGCAAGCACCTGCTGAGTACAAGGGCTGGGCTGCCCTCCCAAGCAAGGGGAACCCGCACGGTCAGGTGGGCGCCTAGGGCAGTGTTCCTAGGCCTTTTGCTGTGGGCAGAGCCCCAGGGAGGGATGCGCAGCCCCCGGCGCCTGCTCTAGCCCTGCTGGGTGTGTTTGCTTGGCAGCGGGAGCTGAGTGAACCTGCTGCTGCGAGCAAACAAACATGAGCTGGGCAAACGGCAGCGAAGAAAACACCCCGCAAAGCTGGCGTAGGTGAAACTCTGGGCATAGGCAGGGCAAGGGCTCTGACAATGATTAAACTGGCCAACCCAGATTTCCCGGCAAGGCAGCGCTGGGCTGGGACCCGGTGGTTCATATTATGCAAATCACCTGGATCGGGGAGCATGAACGTTTCAGGCTGGAATTCCCCTCGGGCCGCCAGATCACATTACGCCGCCCATGCTATAAAAGAGAAGACGAAGGCAGGGCTTGCCCATCGGCATCAGCCTCCCCGGGCCCATGAGCAGTGGCTAGCGGCTGGCCAGGGCACGCTCCGTCTCCCCTCCTCGCTGCGCTCTGGATTAGCTGCCGCTCCAGGGATTGCCACCGCAGAAGGTACAAAAGTTTTTTTGTCCGGGGCCTGTTGACATCCCCCAGCTCCGGACAACTACTTTGCTCCCCTCCTTGCACGTCTTCGCTCTCACTGGGGGATGCGCTTGGTCTTTTCTCGCTGTATGCCTGTTCTCCCACTGCAGCCCTTTTGAGGGGCTAGTGAGATGGCAGTCTGGAGGGGCCCCTCCTCCAGCCCCTGGTTGGTCAAGTGAACGTCAAGATTTGACTCGTCCATGAGGGCCAGGCAGGGACTTGGTCTCCTCCTGGCTGCAAAGTTACTGGGATGTGCTTCTTGAAACTGGTTGAGAAGAGTGGAGCTGCCGGCACTGGAGTCTTGGCAGCGGCTGTGCCAGCCCAAGCACTGCTGTGCTGGGGGGGCTGGGAGAACGCTCGATGGTTGAGTGCCCTGCAACACCCAGCCCCACAGAGGGGCTGTGCAACACCGTTCTCTGTGAGCCACCTGCTTGCCACTCCTCTGCGCTGGCTGTCAGTGAGGCTGGTGAGACCAGGCTGCTGAGGATGGGGCTCTTCTGCAAGCACAGTGACACCATGCCCCTGGTTTGCTCCAGCTCAGCCTCCCTCGCTCCCGGCCCCCGGGGTGGTGGTGAGTCAGGCCCCAGCCCCAGCTGGTGGGTGCTGGGCCAATGTTTCTGCAGGAGTGAACTGAGAGGTGACGACGAGTAGAGAGAGGGAGAGCCCAGCCTCACCCAGCCTGGTTCTGGGGGTGCTGTGGGTGCTATGGGCTCGGGTCCCCCCCACCCCATGGGGCTGGGGCTCACTGTCGTCTCTTGGCACAGAGCTTGATGGCGGGATCTTGCGAGATCAGCAACATCTTCTCTAACTACATCAGCGCCATGTACCAGCCAGATGAGATGCAGCCAGCCTTGGACATGCTGGGACACCTTGGGGATGACAGCACCCTTGGGCTGAGTCTCCCCACCAGCCAGTCCCCAGCACAGAGCACAGGTAGGACTGGGGGGACCCGTTGTGGCTGCACAGGGGAGCCAGCACGCAAGGCAGTGAAGCTGGCTTGGAAGAGCATTGCAAGGTCTTTGTCTCACTGGAGCAGGTCACCAGCTTCCACCATGCCTCAGTTTCCCCACGGGTGTATTGGCTAAAAGGTTGCTGTAGGAGACCCTGGCTGGTGGCACAAGATGCAGTTGCTTGGAGCACATCAAATGCTCCAAGGAGGATGAGGGAATCATTGCCTCTCCTTCCCCAGCACACCCCAGGGGACAGGCTGCCAGGGCTTGCCAGGAGAGCAGTTTGGAAGTACAGTCCTGGTGACAGGCAAGATCGTCATGGGGTGGCCTGGTGGGAGGCATGGGAGCACACTAGCAGAGCAGGGCATATCCCAGCATGGACAGGACAAATGGCACCGAAACCAATGCGGGGAGGAGCATCAGGTCTTTGCTGTCTCCCAGGGCAGGAGCAGAGCAGTGCGAGGTGACCTGTTAGTCCCATAGCCCTTTGAGCACAGGGCCTGCTGTGCCCCACTTCATTGCCATGGGACTGGACCTGGTGCCCAGTCGCGGCCAGCAGCCCAAGCGTGGCACATAGTGCTGGATGGCCGCCCTCCCCCTGAGCCCCACTCTCTGTCCCTTGCAGACAAGCCGGAGTGGTTCAGTGAGCTCCCGTACTTCTGGACCAAGGTGCAGGTACTGGAGTGGATCAGCTACCACGTGGAGAAGAACAAGTATGATGCCAGCTCCATTGACTTCTCCTGCTGCAACATGGATGGGAATGCGCTCTGCCACTGCACCAGGGACCAGATGCGCCTCATCTTTGGGCCCCTGGGGGACGAGCTCTATGATCGCCTGCATGAGATCAGTGAGTGTCCCAATGTCCCCTTTGTCTCTAGGCTTGGCAGCTTGAAGCATGAGGCTGAGAAGCCCTCACCAGCCCAGGACCTCCTGCTTCCCAAGCACTGCAGAGGGCTGCCTGGGGGAGGTTAGACTGGGGAGGCTGTGCAGGGGCACGTGGGGGCACAGACCACGGTCCTGGCAGGGCTGGGCTCAGCTCCCATTATGCACCATTCCTCTCCATACTGAATAGGCATCGCTAATCCCAGTCCCCCCACCCCCGCAGCCTCTGATGAGCTGAACTGGATCATTGACTTGCTGGAAAAAGAGGATGTGACTTCTCAAGAGACCTTCCTGGACTCCAGCCACCTGGGTAAGAGAGGCGCCCTGGCCAAACCTTTTCCCCATGCAGGCCAAACCTGATGCAGGCAGGGCTAACGTCTTCTTCCCTTCTCCGCCCATTCCAGAGCTGGGAAATCCCTGTGCCAAGGACTCCCTGGAGGACGCGAAGCCCACAAACCCTTTCCTATCCACAGACTTCACCTGCTTGCCTGGTGCCATGTCCCCAGGCAGCTCTGATGTCTCAGGTCAGTGTTTTGCCCAGCGAAAAGCTCCCTTCTCTTGCACTGCTCTGGGATACCAGTGGGGAACTGCTCCACTGCCAAGGGCGGGTTTGAGTCTTGCACCAGGCTGTCTGCAGGGGCTTGGGGCAGGGGAAGCCAAGGGGGAAGCATTTTCAGGTGCCAGCATCTGATGGTCTGAGCCCTGTCTTGTTGTCTCTCAGGGCCTGTGATGTCCCACAGCCCCAACTCTCAGGACTCCGGTGGAAGTGATCTCGACCTCGACTCCACGGAAGCAAAGCTCTTCCCTGATGGTGAGTTGTTTGCTTCCCGCCAAGAGCTGTGAGAAGGGCTTGTTCCTGGGCACTTCCAGCAGCTGCAGAGCACATCCCATCTGGCAATGATTGAGGGACAACACCTGAACATCCATCTTCATACTGGGAAGGAGGGAGGGGGCTGTTTTCCTGTGCATGGTGGGTCTGTTTCTCTCCATAGAGCATGGAGATGGTACAGGTTCTGGGACAGAGCTGGGATGCTGGGGCAGCAGTGAGCTTGGTGGGAAGGAGTCAGTGCTGGCAGCTGGGTGAAGGCTGCAACCAGAGATCCTGGGTGCTGAAAGCTGTTCTCAGTATTGATCCCAGCTGGTGAGGATACTGGCAATGCTGGGGATGCAAGGAAGCAGCAAGGTTTGGGGAACAAACAGCATGCTGCCCCAAGCATGGTGGCAAGGATGAGAGTGGGACGCGGCTGAAGGGAATGGGGAGACCTTGCTCTCAGGGCAATGGTTCCCTGGTATCTGAGCCCCTTATCTCTCTCCTCACCTCCAGCCAGCTCTCCCCTGTGCCTCCGCTCCTGAGGAGGACATCTCTGTGCCCAGGGAGGGGGTAGCTGCAACCCAGCAGGTTCTGCACAGCATAACGTGTCCTCTTGTCTGTGTGCACAGATGGCTTTGCAGGGAGCAAGAAAGGAGACGGCAAACATGGCAAGCGGAAACGAGGACGGCCCCGAAAACTCAGCAAGGAGAGCAGAGACTGCTTGGAGAGCCGGAAGAGCAAGCACTGTATGTGGACCCTCTGGCCCAGGAGCTTGGACTGCCTCCCCCTGCTTGGCTCCATGAGGGGAAAATGGGAGGAAGGGCCATGTCTGCTGGCTGTTCACCTTGGCAAGGGGGTTTAGGGAGATCCAAAGTGCCGAGACTTGAAGGATCTTCCCTCCTCTATATCTTGCTCTCCTCTTCCAGCTCCAAGAGGTACCCACCTGTGGGAGTTCATCCGGGACATCCTGATCCATCCCGAGCTGAACGAGGGGCTGATGAAGTGGGAGGACCGGCAGGAGGGCGTCTTCAAGTTCCTGCGCTCGGAAGCAGTGGCTCAGCTCTGGGGCCAGAAGAAGAAAAACAGCAGCATGACCTATGAGAAGCTGAGCAGAGCCATGCGGTGAGTGCTCTCCCCTGTCCCCGGGGGAGTAACCTGACCCACAGGGCTGCGTCAGACCCACCAGGGTCAGACTCAATCCCCCACAGCAGCTCCCCAGCACACGGGGCTACATCCAGAGCCCTGATTCCACCTCCGTCTCCTCCAGATATTACTACAAACGAGAGATCCTGGAGAGAGTCGATGGGCGACGGCTGGTGTACAAGTTTGGGAAGAACTCCAGCGGCTGGAAGGAGGAGGAGGTGCTCAACAGGAACAAGGAGCTGTAGGAGTCCTGAGTGAGCCGGGGCCTGACGACCCCTCAGGGCCAGCCCCGAGCTGGGCTCCTTGGCAGGAAACTTCACCTGCAGCTGTATCTGGAAGGTGCTGCTCCGTGCAGCGTGTGAAACTCCGACCCTTGCAAGGGCACGTTCGTGTGTGCTGGTGACTGCCAGCACTGAGGTCTTTAAAGCTCATATTTTGGCTCCAGTAGGTTATTGTAAGCTGTTATTTCCCTCACTGGATTCATACCTCCAATTGGAGCTGCAGTGACTTTGGCAGTTTCAAAGCCTGGACAAGCACGAAGGGGAAGAGAAGTTGGAGTGGCAGCTGGCACTGCAGCGAGAGCTCAGCAGGTCTCCTGCTGCCGCCCGCCTCCCACCCAGGCAGCGGAGCAGCACCGCCGTCTCGCCTGCAATCGGAGGGACCTTGTCCCAGCTATGAGATCCTCCCTCATCACTGCTCGTGATGTGCCGAAGGTGCCCACCGTCCTGTTTGCTCTGCGTGGGACGGATGAGGCCTCCCTGTGCAGCAGCTTCTCAGTGTGACACCTGCTGAGAGAAATGGGAACATTGTGGAGCTTCACTTCGCCCTGGAGAGCCCTCAGGGGAGAGAGGACTTGAGACAGCAGGGCCACTCTGCATTTCCAGCCTGGCTGCCTGTATCTAGAAAAAGGCCTTTTCCCCCAAAAGTGGCTTCTAATTTATGTGAGACCGAAACAAAGCACAGAATGAATGTAGAGATCTATTTTTTCATGAGTAAGATGTTCTCATGTGAGAGTGTGCGTTGTAGGGCACACACGTGTCTTGTGGCAGGTGGTGATGCTCAGCTGGACTGAAGCGGTGTCACAGGACGCAGACTGGCTCTGTGTCAGCCACAGGAGGGGGATGCCAGCCCAGCCGGGCACCCAGCAGGTGCCTGTGGTTTCCTCCTTTTCAAATGGGAACACGAGGAATAAATTGTTGTTTGGTTGGGTTTTTTTGTACGTCCCTGTCGTTTTACTTATTTTTCTTAAAGACACAGTGGGGTTCAGACTCATGTTACCTGGGATGTCCCATTGCATGAGCCCCGTCTGCCACCATCCCTCCTGCCTGCTGTGGCCTGGACTTGCCTGGTCCTCCAGGCACAGGGTCTTCCTTAGGGTGAGGTGGGCTGCTTGTTCCTGGGCTGGTGGGAGTGAGATCTGGAGGCCTTGTCTCAAAGCCAGCTGTGCAGGGGCATCTTACAGCTGCTCACAAACCTTGGCCCATCTGGGAACCCCCGAGAAATTCAGCCCTGGCACTCACCTTTGCAGGAGGGCTTTCCCTGAGCCAGCGCCAAGTGGGAGTTTGCCAGTCGTAGGCTGCTGGGAAGTGAATTCCCGGGTGGTTTGGTGCCAGGGCGGGGGGGTGTGTGTGCCTCGCTCAGCTCCCTCCACAGGAAGGTCCTCGGCTCAGCTGGGAGTCACGGGCTGTGGGATGACCTCCAGTCTCTCTCTGGCCAGTACTCTCTTCTGAGATGTGAAGGGACATCGAGAAGAAGCACAAGCACTCCAACATGTTTAAGGCCTGCTCATCTTCCAGTCTGTCTACTGGGGAGCCTCTCCCAGGACCTGGGCGCCTCTCACGTACCACATCTTCAGGAGCGGGGTCTGCTGGAGTCTGGCAGTGTGGACAGCCCAGACACATCTGTCCCTTCTTGCTCGGTGGCAATGCTAGCCTTCCCAGCTAGCCAGGCATGAGGAGGCACAGAGGGTACCCCAGGGGTGCTGGGAGTATCTCCCCAACCCACAAGATCATTTGTGGGGCAGCAAGAAGGAATTCACGTGGTTGGAGGCCAAGCAGGCTCTCAGATACCTTTCTACCAGGAACCTGGCAAACAGTGTTCCTTGCATCACTCCCAGTTGGTGCGCATCTCCTGCATTTCACGACAAGTCTTTCTGAACACTGCTGAGCACCAGAAGGTCGTCGTCACCCTAACCTCCTGCTGGTGTACAGTACCCCACTGAACGTGGGCATGCAGGGGACAGCATTGCTCAGCTCCTGTTCACCTTCAAGGGGAAAGGCCCTGGGACACCTCCTCTGAGCTTGGAGCTTGACCAGGTCTGGGATCCCCACGCAAAAGCAATGCCACATCCTTCTGAATGGTTTCAGCCAGTGCCTGGAGCGACTAAGAAGGGGAGCCAGACCACCAGCAGCGTTGACAGGAGATTTTGGGATGCCCCTAGGCAGTAAGAGTGCCTTGCAAAGACTGAGATGCCTTTTTGGCAGGAGGACGTAGCCATTGTTCCCTGACTGCCCCTCATTATTGCTGGAGGCATGGTACCATTAAAAGTAACTCGTCGCACATCCCACACTTGCAAGAGTGTGACCCGATGAGAGAGAGAGAAAGTCCTTCAAAGCAGGGTCTCACATGGACCATGTGTGCTGTCTCCTGGGCTGCCCCGGCTGCAGCAGCTGGAATTGCTCCCAGTCTGCCTGGCCTCAGCTGGAGCGTGAGGCTGGTGCTCAGAGCATCCCCACTGCTCAGCCACTGTGCTGCCTGGGGCAGCCCAGAGCCCTGCTTCACCAGGATGTGGGTAACAAGAGATGGGTCCAGGGGCTGGGGTAACCACAAACCCTGCTGCAAGTCCCCCATTTCACTTCCAGACTCCCGATGGCCATGGCCCTTGGTGCCCTACTTCTCTGCTGGCAGCTCCCAGGCAGTGGGCTCCGTGGCAGCTGAAGGACCTCCTGCAGATGCTGTTGTGGCATCAAGGGCATGACCCACCTGCTTTGCTTGGGGCAGGAGGTGCCCATGGGCCAGATCCAACCATTTTTGGGTGGGTTCCACTGCTGTTTACATGAGGAGTTGCCCTGCTGGTCCAACTGGGATGCCTGGTCTCCTGTGGCTGTGCCATGCCATGCTCACCCTTGCAATTCAGCAAGACATAAGAGGGGGTCTGCAAAATGCAAAATCCCAGGGGTGGCAAAAATATATGGAACATCTCCATCCCTCGCCTTCTAGTGTGCTGGGCTGAAGTCATACTGCTCCCAGATCCACACGCTGAGATGAGGCCTTCAGGGTAGCCCTGTTGTGCAAGAAGAGGTCTCAGTCCCTGGGTGTGAATCAGGAGCCAGTCTGTGGTCTGGGTTGCAGCCAGAGCTCCGTCACGTTCCTTGCATAACCTTCCCTAGGGAACAGGTTTTCCCAGCTGGTGTCTACTTGCTCCAGCGAGTGGCGAGTGCTCCAGGCCCATCCTTGACCTCCTGGAGCTGCCACAGGGAGCAGACTGGATGAGGTGGCAGGAGGGACAGTGCTGAGATGCTTGGGCTACCCACACAAGTGGCACGAGTGAGAGGGGCCCAGGATGGTAATCGGTAGCCACCGGTGTGTCAGGGGAGGGGACGCTGTGAGCAGGGCAAGCTCAGCCCCAGGCCAGGTCTCCTGCCTGTGCTCCTGTCTGGTGTCCCTCTGAGTTGAGGTGGGTGAGGCATTTATTCTCCGTCAATAGATAACCCTGGCAGGTTGGCAAGGAGAGGGGAGTGCCTTGTCACGCAGCCTGCTGCCCTGCCAAGCACGCCTTGTTTGCTCAAGCAGTTTCATTTCTTTCTCGCTGTGGTTTGTGTTACCTAACTGGCCTGGGACAATGTTTAACCAGCTCCGGCAGCAGCAGGTCCGCCTCGCCTCCCGTGTCCCTGGTGTCCCCACTGCCTGCCACTGCCACCCCGCTGCGATCGCTAAGTGCGGGGCACGGAGGCTTGGGGCAGAGGCAGGGGGTCTGTAGACCCCTCAGCTCTCTGGGCACCCTGTGCCAAGGGAGGAGAAAGAGGCAGGAGTGTGCAGGCACGGGCAGATCCTGCAGCCTCACCTGAAGTCTGTGTGGGTCTGTGTGGTGAAGAGCCAGTGGGGACTGGAGGAGGGCAAGCAAAGCCAGACACACATACACATGCACACACCAACACACACTCAGGGTAAATCCTGCAGTGACCTCCAAGCTCCTATCAAGCCACCCCAGCAGAGCCTCCCAGTACGCTGACACAAAAAAGAGATTTTTTTTTTTTTTTTAATCTCCTTGGAGGTGCCTGGATGTGGCAAGCCATGGCAGAATATGGAGAAAAAGAGGATTTTCCTCCAAAACAACCTCCCCTCACACATTTACACCGGGGTCTGCTGTAAGACCTTGCCCACCAGGTGGTCCCAGGTTGAATATGTTTCTGGCATATGGTTCCCATGGAAATACCTTGTTCACCCTTCACATTTGAGCATTAAAGCAGGCTTTTTCTCCACCAAGAGCCCCCAAAGGGACACAGGGGCCATTGCTGATCCCTGGTCCCAGTTAGGGACGAGGAGGGCAGTTTGCCCTGGCCAGTGCTTGCCTGGGACCCATAGACGCCAAGCAGGCTGCTGTGGCTGAAATATGGCAAATGGGAGCAGAGAAATGGGGTGAGGGGAGAAGGTTCAGCAAGAAGGTGTCCAATATCCCACATGCCAGACCATGAACTGCCCCTGAGCACAATGGCACGACTTGATTTTCCAGCTGAGCCAGACTGTGGCCATCCTTGCTGCGGATCAGGGTAGATGGGAATGTGGTGGGGATGGGGGCAGCCTGCGGGAGGCAGAAACTGTCTCCCTGGAACCCCCCCACTCTCCCACTCCCACTGCCTTTTCTTCAAGCTCCCTGCAGGCTTTTGCTCTTTCTTACCCTTCTGCCTCTGGCTCAGCCCGATCAGGGAGCAGGGCTGAACTCCATACTGGGGGTGACGGGGGGGGTGGGGTCCCAGCTGCCTTCCCATTGCCATGCGTGAGGGAGCTCCCAGTGCCATAAGGAAAGAGAGTGACTCCAACTCCACAGAGAGGGCAGGAGGACAGAGCCCAGGTCTGGGACTAGAGTGGCACCTGACCCAAAAGGAAGGTTGGTTCAAAATATCCAATGTCTTCTTTCCTCAGGGGAAACATTTCTTTGGTGGGGCATTTCTTTGGGATGTTTCTCCCTGGGGTACCTGGTCCAGGTGGAAATCAGCCCTTCAGACTCTGGGAACAAGCGTAAAGAAAGAAAGAAAAGCATGTAAATTGTTGGGTCTGACCCTCCTAAAAATATCCAGGGGAAAGAAGCCTTGGAAGTCTGTGGGAGATGTTTATTGCAGCTGGACTTCTGCAGCTGTGACAAGAAACCCTCTCCCCACAGGATTTCACCTGGCACTGCCCTTGCCAGTCCCTGACCAGCCCTGGGGTTGCTTCATGCCACCCAGGCTAATATCTCCCAGGTTTCGGGACTGGTTGTACCTGGAGGAGGTGTGGAGGATTCGACATGGACAGAACCAGGCTCCAGAGGACCCAGACTCTGCCATGGAAATTGTTAAGAGAGCAAAAGTGTCAGGTAGTTTGGGCTGCCCAACTGTTTTGGGTGCTTTTCCAGCAGTGGGCCAGATTAACAACCAGATGGCAGAAATACATCTGGAGAAGCATCCTCCTGATGGGGCATCCCATCTGCACACCCCTGAGCCTACCTGGGAGCAGCCAAGGTTAGCGCACGGGGATGGCAGAGCAGGGGAGCCATTGTTGCAGGAGGGGCTGTGCTCTGGGGACAGACTTCCACTGAGCTGGGAAATAGGTTCACCTCAGGGACTGAGATCCTTGAAGAGGATCTGCACACTGCACAGGGAGACTGAAGGCTGTGGGGCAGGGTGCACAGCTGCAGGTTGCAGTCCTGGGAGGGGTCTTGTGGACGGAGGTTTAGGGGCTGTTCTAGGGGCAGGAATGCAAATGCTGCTCGGGGACATGCTGTAAGGGATGAGGGTGTTATATATCTGCACTTCTGGAAGCTGAATTAGATGAGAGGTTTTTGCTCAGCTGTGATATGGAGGGCAGAGTTATTGCCCAGGGAATATATATCACATAGGAGCTGGGAAGGACAGTGCTGCTGGGGGTTCATAGCAGGGCGCTGCCATGGCAGGCTCAAACCCAGCCTGGCTTCAGGGGCTGGGCAGGCCCCCCAGGGCCGCGTCCCTCTTTCCCGGGGTAACAGCAGTTACCTGGGCTCCCGGACAATGCTCCTCCCTGCCTCATAGCCCAATAGATTCTTTAACAATTGTTTCCAGCAGTAGCTGCCCCGGGAATGTCTGACTTGTATAGGAGAGCTACCCACTGATGGTAACTCACCTGTTAAAACACTGGGCTGTTTGGCTGTTAAACAAGAGAGTGGCCGTTCCTGCTGTAGGAATGGGGAAGCCGCTGCAGTGGCTGCCTGGAACCAGAGACAGCAGGTGGACAGCGGAGCTGGGCATGCCGGGGAGCACCCCCAGGGCACAGAGGTACCACCCTGGTGCACACCACATGCCTCTGCCTGCCCATGCCCATCTTCCCCTTTCCCTGTGGTCAGCACTGCATTCAACATTTTGCATCCCACCCATCCCTTGCCTCCAGCCAGAGCTCTCCTAGGGGTCTGTACGAGGAGGTCCTCTGCTTGCCTCCCTGGCATGCCAGCACATGCAGGATGGCGCTAGAGGGTTCAGGCTCCCCAAACAGTTGGCTCCTGGTGGCCCCCACGGTGATTCAGCACCAGGTGTTTTCCCCGCAGCCTGGGAGCAAAGGAGAAGCTGCCCTGTCACCCATGGGGAGGGCTTGTACCAGCCCCATCTGTCCTGTGCTGTGCTTGCTGTTTCTGTTGGACCAGAGCTCTGCATGCAGCTTGGCCGTGCTGCACATGTGGCTCCTGCTGGCCACATTGGATGATCCCTGCTGCTCAGGAACAGACTTGGGGACCTGCTCCCAGCCCAGAGCTTTATTCCTACTTGGGTCTGACAAAGCTGCATCTCTGCCTCCTCCCCAGCTCGTGTTCCCTGCACAGATGCTTCCCCTCCTGCAGAAAATGACAGATCCCAGACTGCCCAGGTCAGGATAGATGTTCAGCCCTTGATGTCTGGCATCCTCAAAAGGGTGACACTGGTGGATCTTCTTGAGTGGATGTTTCCCAGCTCTCCCTCCACCACTGCCACCAAAAATCCTAGTCCTGCTTCATTGTGAAACAAAAAGAAACATTGATCGCATTATTGTTTCCTGGCCAACTCTACCCTTTGTTATCCACCAAACATGGCACAGAGCCTGGCACCGCACCACCTTGCAAACGGAGTCACTGGGCAGAGAGCACGAGCTGGAAAGTCCAGGAACAAGAGAGCGTGAACTGACAGTCCCAACCAAGCTCGTGGCACCGGCGGCAGGTGGGCAGATGCCAAAGAGGCTGCCCAGGGTTACTGCAGCCCAACTCCCATCACACATACATTTCACTTCAATGAACCAACACTTCTTGACATCTTCTACCCTCTCATGGGTGATCATGCACCTCTAGCTCTTCTCCCGGCTTCCTGCTGAGCAGATCAAGCAGAAACATACCCAGAAGCCCTCTGTCAAACCATCAGGATGTGTGGTCCTCAAAGCCCTGTGCCCTGGAAAGGCTTTCTCCAGGCTTGGTGATGACAGCATACAGGGATGGGGACAGTTGCAGACACTGCGGCTGTGGGATGTGAGGGACAGTGCTATGTTAACTCATGGGCTGCAAATCCCAGCTGATATATTCTTTCCTCCAGCTTGTGCTGACTCATTTCACCATGAGGTCTCCAGTAGCCCTGATCTCCTCCATTTGTTGCTCACCTTCCCACTCAGCCATGGCCACATACTCACCTGTAAGTTTTCAGCTGAGAATCCAGGTAGTAAATTAAGGTGTTTGAGCCCACCAAACCATTTTAGGCACATTCTGGACTCCGTTCAGCAAGGTACTTGTCATTGAGCTACTCTTTCAAAGTAGCTCACAAAGTAGCTTTCAAAGACACAGTTTTGAAAGCCAGTGTGGTCAGGACACTCCTCCTGGCCTGACCTGCCTTCCTGCAGCACAGAGGTGTATGAGCAAGACTGTCCTAGATCCCTGCCTTCCCTGCTGAAGTACCCCATGACAGAGCACATAAACACACACAGTCAGAGAGGAAGGAAGAGGGGAACGAGGTCAGAGGGAAGGAAGATGAGGAGCACTGATATCTGAAACGGCTGAGAGAAGATGCAAAGCGGTGGTGGGAGCTGGAAGACAGAAGCTGACCACCCCTTTGCAATGCCATGTTCCTGGGTGCCTAAAGAAGCCAGGTGCACAGGGAACCATTTGCTGAGCACTTTATTGTGTCCATCAGGCAGGCTTGGATGGAGAGTACAATCTCTCTCGGTGCTCCAAGAGCTCTGGGGGTTCTTGGTCTCCAGCATCAGGTAAGGCATGAAGACTGCCAATGGCCAGTGACATTACAAGAGCACCTGATGGTGACATGGAAACCATCACACAGACAGTGTGTCACTCTGTGGTGGGCCACAGAGGTCAGAACTGCCATTGCAATGGATAGGAGTGTCACACCCCTCCTGTGTTTCTGGCAGGGCTCAAAGGGTCAGTAGGCAGAGATGGAAGAAATGTATAATGTCCAGGCTGCTGTATGATACGGTATGGTACGGTATGGTGTGGTGTGGTATGGTATGGTATGGTATGGTATGGTATGGTATGGTATGGTATGGTATGGTATGGTATGGTATGGTATGGTATGGTATGGTATGGTATGGTATGGTACGGTATGGTACGGTATGATGTGGTGTAGTATGGTACGGTATGGCATGGCATGGTATGATACGGTATGGTATCGTGTGGTATGGTGTGGTATTTACTGGATTTCACTGCCTGCTGGCCCCTGGAGTTGATGACTGGGCCAGTGGGGCCATCCTCCAGCTCAAACTCTTCCAAGGGCCCTAGAAAAGTAGAGCACCAGAGAGCACAGCTGTGCCACAGGGCAGGGTGACCCCCACCAGACCAAGCGATGTATCCTGTCATTGGACACGAACATCAGAAATTTCCAGCTGCCTGGTGCGCCTGTACAGCAGAGACAGGGATGGTGGTGCCCTGCTGAACTGTGGGCACACCCACTGAGCACGAGAGACGTGTGCTTGCATCAGCTGTGCTCTCATCCAGAGCCCCAGGGCAAAGGTCTGCTTGGGGTGGAGGTGGTAGAGCTCCCTCCATCTTCAAAGGATGATGTGAGCCAGGGAGATGAAGATCTTGGCTGAGATGTGCTGAGAACATAGCCTTGGTCATCCTAACACAAAACCTTTGAGGATGTCCCTTCACATTGATCTGACTGAGGGGCAAATCTCCTTGACTAGGCTTTCTTCATTCAGGGTACTCATCCCCAGCACAGCAGGCTCTTTGTGTCACAACACATCCCAGGGTAAGGTGACCGCCATCCGCTGGCAAGCTCTGGTGGCCATAGTGTCCAGGCTATGGATTCCAGTCTCAGCTGGGGCGCATCCAGCTGGCTGAGGTGCTGCCACCATGGAGTAATGTGGTGGCAGTTCCTGTGGGATATTCAGGCTCTCCAGAGAGCTGGTGCTCCCCTAGTTTTTGCCTTCAGGACTGCAGGCAGGCAAGTCCAGGCCTGAGCCTGCTTTCGGGCGAAGGGTGGGTCCTTCAAGAGGATCTCATTGCTCCAGGCCTTTCTAAAATGAGCTGAGTGTCAGAGCACATTTTGTGGGAGACACCTCCACCACTGCCACTACAGAAGACATGTTTTAGGGGGCCAACAGGCTGAACTGATAAGAAGCCCAGTGCCTGAGCCATAGGGAGGTGCTGCCGAGCTCAAGCAGGGACGGGGACTTTGAGGCCAGGTCCTACAGGATAAGACCATAGGACATGTTCACCAGCTGCACTGCCCCATTCAGATCTGCATCCACCAGCACCGTACTCCTCCAGGACAATCTCCGCACCTGCACGAAGGACAGCCTTTGCCCTAGTGGCACCAAGCACCTTCTGATGCATGAGCAGCATCTGACACCGTGGCCACAGTGTGACTAGTGCCCATCAGCCCTACACAGGCTTCCAGATCTGGAGATGCCAGAGCTGCTGGATGACCCAGTTTTCTTCCCTGTAAATTCCCAGTGTACTCAGCTCAGCACAGCAAGACCTGGCTCTGTTGGCACCAACTGGTGCCTTTCTGAGGTGCTGGCCTTGTTAGGAGCCAGTCAGAGAAGGCAGCATGTCCGTCAGGATGGAGAGAAAGTGTCTGGCCCCAAGTCAGCTTCTGCCACTGGCCAGGACGGTCTGGGTAGGATCTAAAAGGGCAGACAGGCACTGACTTCTCCAGGGCATGCCCTTCACAGTGTGAAGCCCCTCACCTTCCCCACCCCAACAGGGTGTTGAGACTCAAGTGCAGGAGACTCTGCTCCAGTCACGAGACTGGGAGGGAGCAGATCTCAGGATGTGCCTCAGGGGTTCTTTGAGCACAGCAGGAGAGGAAATAGGCACGTGGCGGGGCTGAGTGTCTGTGGGCTGCAGCCCCCTCTCCTTGGGTACGCTCCAGCCCTGAGGCTTTCCAGGGTCCCTGGTGCTGGCACTCCTTCCCAAGCCATCCCAGGGAGCAGGTCTCAAGGGTCACTCTAGCTGCAGGCAGGTCTCCAGCCTTTGTGCAGAGACCCATCCCTCTCACATCCTCCCTTCCCAGAAGTGATGATGGCAGGCGGTGGCAGGCAGCCAGCTCCACCTGTCCGACAGGTAGAGCAGGAGTGGGGGCAGCTGCTGGCACCCACTGCCTGCATGCCTGCCCCAACCTGCCAGGGCCCTGTCAGGGATCACCTCGCTGCCGTGGGCAGGAGCAGCAGCGCCCCTGGCCAGCAGTGCCACCCTGCAGGACAGCACAGCTCTGCCCCTGGCACAGAGGGCAATCGGGAGGCAACACACTGCTGAGGGGGGGCATCCTGCATCGTAGCATGTTACCCACAAGCACGCTTAGTTGCACATGCGTGGCCGCACATGCAGTGGCTTACACAGGGACAGACATGCAGTTACGGATGCACAGAGATGCGTGCAGAGTGTGTTACACCAGTAAACAGTCACAAATGCAGACACACAACAGTGTACACAGTGCACAGTGTGACGGTTACGGACGCGCTCAGTTACACACAGACATGCACAGCGCGTTGCACGCACACATTGTGTGAGTTGCAGACACACACAGACACAGGCAGAGTTACACACTACATTACTCAGGCATATAAGCAGTTATGCATAAGGTTACTCACATGCAGTTATTCACACAAGACCCCACTCAGCTCCTCACCTGTGGACGCCCAGACACCCTCAGACAGGTTGTGTCCAGCATGGTGGTGGCCCAAATCACACTCCTGTCCCATTCCCACCACCCGCAGAAGATGCCCGGGCACCCCCCAGCCCTGCCATGGCCATCCGCTCACTCCCCAGCCTGTCTCCTTTTTCCCAGCTCCACGGGTTGGGAAGGGCTGTGGGATGGACAGAAATCCCTGCGGGGTGCTGATGGGGCCAAGGAATCGCGGTGGTGTGTCATGCCCTGCTCCAGCCCTGGGCAAGCCGGAAGCAACAGATGCGGGTACTTGAGGATACAGGGTGAGAGCTCCCTGTTTCGGGGCAGCAGGAACCCCCAACAGTCAGGCGTGGACCCCCAGCCCAGCCTGGCGAAGGTATAAGCAGACCATGGGTGGACTCTCACCCACCCCTGGTATTTTGGGTGGCAATGCCAGGCCTGTACCTGTGGGAGTGCTGGCCAGCACCCTACCTGCTCTGGCACCCATCCACCCAGCGTGTCCCCAGCAGGGATCGCGAGGGCCTGGGCAGGACTTGGCTGGGCAGTATCCAAACAGTGTGATTGCACACTGTTTATTTTCCTACTTTTAGTCCCCAGGGACCTATTGGTGACCTGAGCTCAGGACTGCAGGGACAGACTCACCCGAGGTCAGAGACCTCCAGCACTCACAACATCTCAGCAGCTAAGCGAGGGTCACAAACAGCCTCCAGGATCCATCCGGGCCCCTCCAGCCCCAGGGGATGAGCTGCAACATCTTGCCCAGCCACTTGCTAACAAGCCCAACAGCTCAAGGTCTCCCAGACCGGCTGCAGACATCTGACCCCCTTCCAAACAAAGCAGAGGTGTGAGCTGTGCCTCCAGGCAGAAGGAGGGTCCTGTGTACTGTTGCTGCTCCTGCCTATGAGATGTAATGCAAAGATCCTGTGGGGCCCCTGCATGACACGCCAACACTGCACTTTCCCTGCCCACGGGGTGCTGTCAAAGCTGTTCCAGCCTCCTGGGTGCCCCACAGGCTGGGGTGAGAGTGCCATGCAGCCACCCAGATGGAGAGGTAGGTGGAAACTCTCCTGCCCCCGCCAGCCAACCACCGCCGGTCATTCATAGCCAGACCAACCAGCCAGTATTTATCTCAGTTTGCCCAGGCAAAGACCACCAAGCATCCCTGAGGCTGTGCAGTCAGCAGGACACACGGATCCCAGAATGCAGGAGTAGGGTGATGGAGTTCACTCGGACGCCAGCAACAATCAGTTCTACCACGAGACAGACGTGCTGGCCAGGGTTCAAAGCAAATGACTGCAGGTGGGAGCTGAGGAAGGCCGAGGGTGCAGCATACCAAAAAGTGATTTGGCACTGTGCAGATACTCAGGCTAAACTGCTGGTGCACAGGCCAGTGGGGAGACCAGATGCTCACCCTGGATCTACAACAGCTCTTTGGGAATCTAGACACAAAGCTTGCAACGGTCTCTAGTTTGATGCCCTGCTGTCCCTAAGCAGTGAGAGCAAATCCCATTTATACTGAGGAACCAGGCACCTAACACAGGGTGTGCCACAGAGAAAGCTGGATGGGGATGGGGCCCTTGGCTGCAGCTCTCCTGACCCTGTGATTGTCCCACACTGTCCCTGGGGTGACGATGAGCTCTTTTTGCTGTGGTTACCCTCCTTGTTGCCTTGTTGCATGCCAGGTCCTTCATCATGAGGCAAGAGGAAGAGTGGGAACAGGTTATTCAAGGTCTGCAGGGCCTAGGGCAAGCACAGGTGAGTGTAGGAGCTGGGGGTGTCCGGGGGTGCAAGAGCAGGGCAGTCAGGCAAGGGGCAGCCCCCTCCTCTTCCCATGGGAGCTCCAGGGAGGTGGGGGCTTGGCAGCCCAGTGCCAGGTACTGCGGTATAGCCACGGGGCACGGATGGGGGAAGCCATAGACTTTGCCCCCGCCTACAAGGTGCGGCAGAGAAGCTAAACAGTCTGCAGGGCATAATTATCATCAAGACCAGAAAAGGCAGGCTGGGGTCAGGACAGGTCATATTTGGGTCAGACTGGGAGGCCAGACCTGGATGGAATCAATAGAAACTCCCTGTGATGGGTTTTGCAGCATGAAAGCATCCCTCCACTGCTTGGAACAGGACCTCCTTCCCTGGCAGCTGGTGCATCCCTCACTGTCATCTGCCCAGCCTGAGAACCAATAGGTTAAGTGTCTCCAGATGGACCAGAATATTTTCCACAGCCCCAGGAGCCCCCTCCTGCCCTCTTTTGGCGAAGGCTCTCCTTTTCCACCTCATCACCAAACTGGGAAAACTCCTGTTGGTGGGGCCACAACTCTGCGGGGCACAGGGATCAGGCGCAGCAGCCCTTCTGGTCTGCAATCCCAAGGCACTGGAACTCCTGGAGAGTTGGTGATGCTTCATGGGAAGCTGTTCCTCCTCTTTCTCTCTAGCAGCTGCTTTTCCCACTGGGGCGTGCCAAGGCCACAGCCCCTGTGGACAACCTGCTCAGCCCACGTGCCATTGAGGAGGCTGGGGTGCTGCCCACAGAGACCCCTCTCTCCTCTCTTGCACATCCCAGCCCTGCACACACCAACTCCCCATCCTTGCACCCATCTTTTCTGTGAGCCTGTGTGCACACAAACATGCGCCAGCCCCTGGGACTGTCTGGCTCTTCTCCCCTTTCTGCTTTTAGGATCCCATAAACACAGTGAACCTGCAAACACCCATCTTCTCCCCCAGGCTGCGAACCAACGTGGGTGGTGGGATCCAGCCCTAGGTAAGGTAGTTCAAAGAACATGTCTGCAGGTTTCAGCAAGCCTGAGGCTCTTCACTGGAAACAAAACCTAAGGGAAAGAGGAGGAAGAAGCATCCCAGGTACCAAAATGCACCCCCTACATGCATGTCCCTCCCTGCTCTACCCCTTGTCCTGGTGGTTTGAGTGTTGGATGGTGTCTTGGCTGCTGACCCAGAGGGTCCCCTTGGAGGAGTCTGGGCTGGAAACCTGGTACCACGTGCGGTCTGTACAGAGAAGATTCAGCCTCGGCCAAGGCCTCCAGAAAACAGAGGAGGGACTGGGAAGCACTGTGAGAGCTGAGGATGCTCCCAGAGTCCACCAACCTTACACTGCACCAAGACTGCCTCATAAACACAGAGCCAGGCCTGCTACCAGCACGCAGACGGATGCAGGTGAAGGGCCAGTCTGGACATGCTGCCCTTGACTCCATTCCAGCCCAGGGCCGGGGACCAGCAGGGACCTCTGCCCCTAGGGACTGAGGGACCCATAGGGTCCCTCTTCTTGTGGACAGGTCAAGCGTTGCCTTAACACCATGTCTGGTCCTTGCTCCAGTTGCTTGCCTGGGAAATGATTGCAGCTCCTTCCTGCCTTGATGATAGTTGGAAATTTTCTCTTTTCCAGCTGAAATACGGCCACAGACACTGTACATTCATTTCTCCTTGTGTGACATTTGTCCATAGCCAAACGAGCCCCACTTCTGAGAGCCTGTGTGAGTTCATCAGACAGGGTTGCACCCAGACCCCAAGATCTGGGGATGGAGGGAAGAGCAAAGCCTGGGAGCACATGCCCTAGCTGCAGGCAGGGGGATGCCCTGGAGAGAGGTGACCCCATACAGAGAGCTCGCAGGGCACCAGTCCAATGAGGTGGGCATGTAAGCAGTGCAAAGGAGAGAGGGTTTGGGAGTGCTGCACAACTGTGCTTCTCCCAGTGGCACAGCCAGGCATGGCTGAGCTGCACAATGCCCCGTGGAGTGGGTCCCTGGTCCCTCCCTGCTCAACCTGGTAAGCGGAGGGACCCACCTGCAGCCTCACACCACCAGTGTAACCCAAGCGCTGTTTGCGTTGTGGGAGGTTTGCGTGTGTGTGCATGTGTGTGTGTGAACGCGTGTGTACGTGTGGGCAGGGCTCCGGAGCATGGAGCTGAGTGAGGACGTCATGTCAGCCAGGGGTGCGGCACCACCCAGACATTCATTTTGCAAACAGACGTGGGGTCATGAACTACATAAAGGGCAGGTGTGGGTTCTGCCAGCGCCTGGGCTGAACCGCACCCCCTCATCCAGGTCACCCAGGGAGAGCAGAGTGGCAGCATGGCACAGGGAGTGGATGGGAGGACACAGCAAAACCCTTTGCCCTGGGACAGATACAGCAAAACCCTTTGCCCTGGGACAGACACAGCACACCACCAACTCGTGAAACTGAAATGTTTTGGGACTGAGGAATCCCCCAGCCCAGTGCCTAGCGGGTTTGTAACAGCTGGGACTGCATTCCTGCTTGCCTCCCCCAGCAATGGGCACGTGGACCTGGGGTTCATTGCCTTCTGGCTGGACTCCTGATGGAGATGCAGGAAGTCAAGAGGTTCCCGACACCCACTCAGATCTCCAGGGCAGCTGGAGATCTTGCCATCCTGCTGGGTGTCCCAGGGCTGCTGAGGATGGCCAGGCTTTTAGCTCATCTTAGCCATAGTGGTCCCCAGCACCACTTATTTGCTCCTTGGTGCAGCAGCAACAGCCAGAGGCTCGGTGTCCCGGCTGAGGTACCCCTGCCTGCCCTGGCTTTAGGAGCACAACTGCCTCCCTGCCGTCTCTGCAGTCCGTGGCCACAGTGGCTGGGCACCCCACTCTCTGCTATTCCTCCTTCCCATCCCAGCCGTCTTGAGCAGGGACATCAGGACACAGCACAGGAAGACCCCAGGTCACCTTGTCAGACTAAGCAGGTGGCTCCCTAGGGCAGGAGCGGTGGACGCAGGAGGCCAGGCACAGCACAGCCTCCCACTCTGCAAGGATGTCAGTCCTGCCATGACCCTACTCCTTCAGCAGCTCTGGGAGGTCTCTTGGCTGCAGAGGGCATTCAGGACGCAGAGGTGCCTCTGTGCCTGGCTCTGTGCCCAGCTGTGGCTCAGGACTGCCAGAGGGAAGGGGCCCTGTGGAGCTCAGGCAGCCCCCTGCCAGGAGCACAGCCGCAGGGCTCAGGCTGCAGGCTCTCGGGAGTTACGTCTCTTTTCAGGCATGTCCTGTTCCTGAAACTAATTTTTCTGCAAATATTTTGCTCACAGAAATAAAAAGCAACACTGACAGCAGCAGTGGAGACCCCAAACCAAACCCCGTTTTGAAAGCCCTCCTTTACCCCTCAGCCTAGGGGCCTGTGGTCCTGCTCTTGCACCGTGCTTTTGTCTGCCTCTGGCTGTGGCACAGAGCTTGTGCGTCCCCCAACAGCAGATCCAGGGCTTAGCAAGCGTGGCAGAGCTGCCTACTCCTTTTAACACAGGACTAGATGGGATATCCAGCCCAGATGAAGGCAGCACTTTGCCCCCATTCCCCAGAAGAAGGACGAGCTTGCAGGGAGGGGACGGGCTGCAGAATGCTCTGAACGTTGCTCCTGCCTTCTTGGGAACAGGGCGGTTCACATGGCACCCTTGGGCAGGAGCCCTGAAGCCTTGCAGGCTGTGCCTGACGCTGCTTCACGTGCCAGGGAGTTTGTAGGCTTGTCCCCAGCCTGCACATTGCTACCCGTGCCATCGACTCATAGCCCAACCTTGTGTCCAAAGACAGCTTCCCAGCTGCTGGCCACAGGACCGTGGAAATTTCGCACCTCCCTCCCGTCCCCAGGACCTGCTCCACCTCTGCACCCAGGTATCCCGAGGGCTCTGCCCCCAGCCAGCCCTGCATGCTCTCCCGAGCGGATCTCGTGCTCTGGAGAACAGCCCATGTCCCCACTTGGCAAAACCCGGCGGCCCCAGGGATGAGCAAGCCCTGACAGTGCCAGAGGAGGAGCCTGGCTGCAAACACTGGCCTTTTTGTAACGACTGGGAGCAGGTGGGTGCCAGGCTCCTGGTATTTATTTATTTATTGAGGTGAATGCTAACAGCTTGTTTGAAAGAAAAATGTGACCCTTGCAGTCCTTGCGGGCAGCTGTTCCTGCCCTGTGCCTGCACCCCTGGCCCTTGACGCAGTCAAACTCAGGCACTCCACATCGTGCCCCCCAGCTGGGACTGGACACATGCCGTGGATGGTGGAAAGGGCACAGAGCAGCCAGGCCTCACCCAGTCCCCAGCCCAGAGCTGGTGGCCCACTCTGGCCTCCCTGCAGGCTGTTCGGGAGGGGTGAGACTGCAGCAAGGAGAAGTGAAGGATAGCAAAAGCCCAAGGCCAGGGTCCATGCAGCACTGTCCCGCAGCCAAGACCCGATACAGACACCATATGCAGCCCTTCAGGGCTTGTCTGGCTCTGCTCTAGCCCTTGCATGAGTTCACCCCACATCTGGGCCAGCCCATGGAACACTGTGCCCACAGCAGGCAGCTCCTCCCTGCCTTTGGTTCGTGACCATGATGAAGAGGCTGCTGGACCACAGCGAAACAGTTCACGTAACACCTGATGCCATGTCTCCCAGCAACCCTCTACTCCTGGGACTGGGGGCAGTGGTCAGGGAAGGAAAACAGGAGCCAAAATAAGTGAGGCCATGGTTAGGAAAAGGAAGGGTCTTGGTCAGTTTTGAGCTATCCTGAGGCCAGAGGAGCTTTATGACTACGTAAGGCTCAAACTACAGGTCTTGGCTATCGTGAGACTTCATGCCCACCAGCTTGGCAGCAGCAGAGCTTTTCATGGCATGAGCTTGGCTGGCCAAACCCACTCCCCAACTAAGGTAAAGCTTGCTTGCCTGTGAAGCCTGGTTGCAAACAGGAATGTCTATGTCTTTTGGGGAGCAGGGCAGGTGGAAAGCTGGTAGCTTTGCTCGCGGGAACTGGATCTCTGTGTGTAAGCCGGGGCTGTGGAGGAAAGCTGCTGAGATGTTTGTATTTATCCCCAATCAGTGAGTGTCATCCCACTAACCACGGTGTCAGCCTGACTCCTGCCTTGGTCACCCCATGCCTGGTCCACCAGGCATCTTCTTCCCCAGTAGTGGGGATGGGACAGCAATCCTGCTTCTCCTCCAGCAAGGAACATTGTCAGATCCTTGCAGGAGTTCCTGGCAGTCACACACAGATGGCCCTGTTCTGATTACAGCCACAGATATGACTCCATCCAGGAAGCATGGCATTTCTGAGTCAGGCCCAGAGAACCAGCGCTGCCTCTTCAGAGCCACAGGAAGCTGAGGTGTTTTGGCAGCATGTGCTAGTGACCTGCAGAGAGGAACAGGAATGTGTGCTTCTGGGCACACTTCAACTCTCCAGCTGCTTGGCGTCCTGTTGGGGGTATCTAAGGCATATGCTGATGAGCAGTAGGATGTGGAGGTGTGAGTGCATGTGGTTGTGCCCACAGGTTCTGCTGCAGCGTGGCTGGTGGTCTCCCAATAGCACATCGCCATGGCCCTTTGGTCTAGTGAGACAGGTTCAGTGGAAGCAGGTGAGATTTAAGCTAATCAGCAGGAGAAGCTGAGCACCAGCAGTGTTTTAGGACTGCGTCCGGCAAAGCAGGGGAGGGCTGTAGGAGCGCCCTGATCTATTGCAGCTGCTTCTCTGAGCACAGCTCACGCTGGTGATGCGGTGGCCCCAGCCAGCCCGGACCACCTCCAACTTTGTCCACACACACAGTGCTAGACTTGGCTGGCCTGAAAATGGCCACAGGAGGGCAATGACCACACGGGACACCCTGTGGGACATCCTCCAAGTGCAGATCTGGGCTGTTTGTTCTTTCTGCTTTCTTCCAGTTTGGCTGAAACCAGTTCACAAGTGACATAAATGAGGACATCAACCATCCTATTTCTGCTAAGAAAAGACCCCAGCACCAACTAGTACAATTTTACTGCCTTGAATTCACCCCAGACTGAGACCGGAGCGGTTTTGCTCTGCCATCAGCAGACTTTGGTCTGTAGATGTCTTCACATTATCCTTCTGGACTTGGAGAAATCAGTTCAAACCATCTCATCCATTTGATCGGTGCAGTTTCCCAGTGCGGACTTGCCTGGGAGAAGCCTGATGAGTCTGTTGCTGGTTGAGCCGGCAGTGCTGGAGATGTGGGTTTGGGTCCTGGAGTGCTTGTGAGCTCTTCCTGGCCATAAGCCCTACCTAACCATGAGCCTGCAGCCACCAAACAGGAGATAACAAACCCTATGAGTAAAAAGCAGAGTTTGGAGCCCTGCCATGGCTGAGACCTCATCCCTGGGACAACAGTGGCAGGGAGGAGAGATGGTACATCTGAGATTGAGGTGTGTTGACCTGACCTTGGGGGTGAGCTGTCTACGGCCCTGTCTGACAGGGCTGCCTTTACCAAGGCAGCAGCACCTGGGGGAGACGAGGTGCCCATTTGACCTGAAAAGGGCCATGCTGGGACCGTGCACACCTGGCTCCTTGGGAACCTGCAGCTGACGGTCAGAGCTGACCCCGTGCCAGGCTACGACCTGGCTGACCCTTGACCATAGGAGCCTCTGAGCCAATATAAATCAGCTCCTCCTTCTCTAATTAGCACGATAATTTGCTGGAGAGCTGTGCTAATCTTTCATATGACATCCCAGGTCAGAGACAGTCCTAGTTTTCCTCCTAACACCTGCTGAGCCTGACCTGCTGAGAACATGCCCCACTCATCACCCATATGTCGCAGTGGGGTTTGCTCTCTGCTAGACCCATGGACAGGTGGGTGCTTAGCCTTAGAGTTTGGAAGCCGTTGACATATCTCAAAGGGAGCCCAAAATATCTTCTCACCCCTCCCTGATCTACCTCATAGGTACCAGCCAAGGGGACTCAGCATCCCTGCCCTGCCAGGAGATGCATTCACTCAGACAGGAAGAATGTGGCTCTGAGAACCATGGCCTGGTTGCTTAAGAGCACTGGCATTTCCAGGGCCACCTCTGCCAATTTAAAGCAGAGAAATACAGTGTTCACAAGTTGATAGCTGCATGCACAAGGTGTGTCTGCAGAGAACGATGGTGGGGTCTGAAGTCCAGGAGATAAGAGGCTGGGGAAAGCAGTCTAGAGAGCTGCTGCCAGGAGAGATTTCATGGCCCCGCAGAGCGAGCGGAGAAGGGAAACACAGCGAAGAGGGAGCACAGCACCAGGGACACCAGGTCATGCTGGAAGAGGTCATGTCCCTACCGGCCTCCGGTCCAGTGGGGCTCTGGCTGCCTCCACCCTTCTCCGCTGTGCATCCTGGAGCGCAGTCCTGGCAAAGGGGCAGGGAGACATCCCGGGGTGATGTGCTGGGAGCAGTGGAGGGTGCCCAGTTGGGGATGGTGGGAGGCAGGAGAGAGTGAGGGGCACAGCTGGGGCTCACGGCAGGCGGAGGGGGCTCATACTGCTCTGCCAAAGCTCCCAGCGCCCGCCCTGCCCCACACAACAGCCCTTTGTCCGCACCTGTCACAGCAGGGACGGTGTCCCTGCGCTGTCACTGCTCCCTGAGTGAGCACTGAGCCCCACAGCCCCAGTGGCTGTCGCAGGCAAAATAAGAATAATTAGAAGGAGCTGCCTTTTATTACAGGTGTCTCTGGAGGCCTGGCAAAGTCCGACCTCGGGCGGCCCTTTCATCTCAGCCTTTGAAACCCTGTAACTTTGCTGACAGAGCTGCTCTGTGTTTCCAGGTCACTGGGATTATCATTTCCATCTGGGAACAATGAGCTCTTTATGCTGCTCTGTAAGCCGGACTCTCCCTGCGCCGAGCAGAACAGTGTGTGGGGACAGGGAGGATGTGCCGCTACACGAGCCCTTGGCAGGGTCTACTCCTTCTCTGGGCGGATGACACGGCAAGGGACAGTCATGGGAGGAGCCCACCCAGCTCAGCATCCTCATCCCCCATGGGAAACGGGAGGCTTTCAGTGCCAGGAGGTCACATTGCCTCAGTGCATAGCCCTGGGAGAGAGCCTTTTGTCCCCAGGATGTACCGTGAAACCTTCCTGCTTTCCTGGGGGAGACCCCTGCACAGCCCTAGCCCCAGCAGCTAACCCAAAATCCAGCTTCTGGGATGGGCCAAGCAGGGACATGGCGGGGGGGGGGGGGAAGGGGGGGGAGGTGCGCGGGGAGAGGGGTGGGCAGGGCGTGTTTCTGCACACAGTGGGGTCTCTGCACATGGGGGGTTTCTGTGCCTCCCACTGCCTCACACCCAGCATATCACTGCAGGGAACAGGGCATGTCAGGGCTCCTGGAGCAGGTCCCTGAGCCAGGTCACTGCAGGGTGGGTGCCTCTGCTGCACGCTACTGTCAGAGGGGAAGGCTCCTGGCATCGCCTCTGAAACAGCAGCTCCCCAGGCACTGTTCTGGGGTGCCTCACTGCTCCAGACTCTGCACACTCAGCCCCCTGTGCTCTGCAGGTGCCCAGATCACAGGATAAAGTCTGTATTTCTCAGGGCAATATAGACTTTGCTAGTTGGACAGCCTTGCTACAGAGCCTGGGAACTGGTTACCTTGGGACAAGATCAAGGATAGAGAACTACCTGTAGAGGGGAAGCCTCTCAACACTCTGTTGGCCTTTGTCACCCTTTGGAACTTTGTCTGAACTGGAAGAACAGCATCTGAAAAAAGCAGCCATCTTCATGGTGTACATGGTCTGTATTTGTACCTTTTCTAGCTCATCAGCCTTCCTCAGCCTGGGAATCTGCAGAGGCACCCTCACTGCCCCTTCCTCTCCCTGCCCTGCTCCCTTGCCTACCCTGGAGATCTGTACCTCAATCCTTCTGTAGTTTTCAGCTTGGCACAGGGCTGCTGGAGGCTGTGGTTTGCATTTGCCTTTGTCAGAACACATTGCACATTGTTCTCCAGCAGCAGGCACGGGGACTGGTCGTGCAAGTTCCCTTGGTTGTGACAGTCAGTTTTTCCTGGGGTACGAGGCAAGATTTTGACTAGACGAGCTCCGACGTCTGGTCCCTGGGCAACACAGTGTCCCCACAGGTGCTCTGAGCACATGGACTGGGGACTTTTCTGCGTCCCATCTGACCCCTCTGGGCTGTGCTTGGTTGATGCTTATTATCTCCATACACCCTGATGGAGCATGGCCGTCCTCTGCCTGAGGAATGAAATTGCCCCTGGGAAAGCCAAGCGGTGTTAGCCACTATCTGCCATCTTCCAGCAGCAACTAGCTCCGTTATCATACAACAGCCCACCTCTTGCCTGTACCCATGGAGGCTGGGCAGACCTGTGGGATGGGGCATGCTGACGTTGGAGGCACCAGCTGCTGTGGAGACCATGGTCATGGTGACTGACAGGCTGACCGATTAACGGATAACACGAGCAGAGCCAGCAGTGTCCTTGTGTGAGGTTTCTGGGCGCATTTGTTGCCCTCTCCTTACACTGGATGTCACCTTCTGGTTTTGCAAAACAAATCCCGGCTGTGCAGGGGTGGTGGAGCAGGGACACCAGCTCATTTGCCAGGTAAATTCCCCAGGGAGCAGTGTATGAGCTGGAGTCAGTGGCCAGCCTCTCCGCCTGGCCCCTGAAGCTGTCATCAGTGGGGCACAGGATGTGGGGGCCCATGTCCACGCCACACCCCATCACTCCCCCCCTCCCCCTGCTCCTTCTCCATGCTCCAGCAGAGCCATCTCCAGGCAACCTGGCCAGAGCAAAGAAGAGCCTCTCCCCTGCCGAGCGGGTGGCTGTGCCGGCACATACCTTGCATACCTGGACGCAGGCCTCACCAGGAACACTCACTCCCTCCTATTCTCCGGACAGCAACACCCACCCAGGTGCCGGTGCCGGTGCCGGCCTCCCACGGGTTCCACTGGCCTCCCACGGGTGCCGCTGGCCTCCCAGTCCGTTCTCAGCACCCCGAGAATCCAGCACTGCATATACACCACTGGCACCCACCCCAGCAAGAAGCCAAGAGCCCCTGCGGTGCCAAAACTCGTGATTCACTGCCTCTGCACGTGTCCTTGCTGCCTGAGAACTGATTTACTCCATAAGCAGGCTGGAGGGCAACTCACCCTGTTTAAACCCTGCTGCCCATATGCTGCAACCCAACTTGCACCTTGATTGCACCTCCCTCCGGCAGGCCCCAGAGCAAGGAGTGCTGAGGTGGATCAAACTGGATCCCTTGCATATCTCCAGGATGGTAAAAGGTCCACCACGCTTCCTGCAGCATCTTCCGCTCACAGCTGCAGCCTGGCCAGATGCGAACTGGCCCCTGGTGGCTGCTCTCCGCCAGTACCCATCCCGTGCTCAGGCCAGGGTGATCTGATCTATGTCCTGCACCCAAACCTGGTACATGCAGGGGGTTAGGAAGGGAGAATGAGGACAAATCAACCTGTGCCACATGTGGCAGTCTGTGTTGGGTAACTGCCCTTCTGGTTCAGTACAGATGTCCCAGCCCACACTTCACATGAAACATCCCTGGAGCAGGAGGGTGTCTTTTCTGCTGGAGGCTGAGATCCAGTTGAGACCATGTCAGAGCAGACGTGAAGCTGTCCATGCCTGTCTGGTGCTGCAGGTACTGAGTGTCCATTTTGGCATGCATGTGGATGCGTGTGCCTCTGTGTACATGCCTTAATGGGTGCGAATCTGCATGCAACTGGGTCCTCAAGTTGCCTGCAGCTGTTTGCATGTTCTCCTGGCTCTGTGTGCTCTCTTCATGGACGGATGCAAGGAGAAGGCAATTATTTTATGCCTGCCCGGAAGCTGCAAGTCCTACGCCTTCTCCGTAGGCTCTCATTGCAAGGACTCCATAAGATCTCCTCACGCTCTTCTCTCTGCCAGGTCTTGCTTAACCCACCCTAAGACCTCCTCCTGCATCCTCCTTCAATCTGCTGCATGACTGTCTGGATTCAGGCAGTCCATGCTGCAGGGTCTGAGATCTGGAAATAGCAGACAGCCTGGGACTGCCTGAAGTAAATCTCTCCATTGAGCCTGTCTGCCTATGCTGACCGTGTCCCGAGACTCACGTAATCCAGGTCCAAGCTCATAAGAGTCCTGTATCTGAAGGTCAGACTTCACAGGGGTGTGTGGGTGATCTGGACAACCTCAGTCACGTAGGCTGCCCAGCCTTCCTGCTGCAGCTCCAGCTCCCACAGACCTGCACAGCCCATGGTGGAGCAGGAGGTCTACCGAACGGGGCTAAACTGTGAGTGGGATTTTTTTGTGCCTGAGACCAGGGGAGCTTGTGCCTCCATGGTCCCACACCTTAAGTAACGTATTAGAAGTAGATGAGGCACAGAAGAGCACAGAGACAGCCTGAGCAGTGGCATCAGGATAAGTGTTGCTGTTAGGGATGCTGAGGTTGCACTGGTAGCATAAGCAGTGCCATTTTGAAGCCCCTGCAAGTGGTCCAAAGAAAAGGGGCAGGCCAACTTTGGAGTGTGTCATGAGATCAGGTAGGTGTCTCTGGAGGACATGAAGGGTGAGCTATAGGTACAGGCAGAACCTGGTGCACACTGTACTCCAGGTCCTTTGCTAGGCAGAAGGATGGGATGGAGTTCAAGCTTGGACAGGTGGATCACAGGAGACCTGAGGGACTGCTAGCCCAGGCTCACCTTGGATGTGGTCCTGCCTACTGGGCTGTACCCCAAGAGACTCTGCCAGGTGCTGGCTGGTCCAGGCTGTGCCAACCTGAGCACAGCTGTCCACCACTGGCACACTCCAGCTCTTGGTTATTTTGCAGGTGACTAATAGTAAGTGCCCAGGTGACAAGTCTGGCGCTGGTCCCTGAGAGCAAGCTGAGCTGACTTGAGCCTGGGGATGTAGCTCTGAGTGACAGAGCTCTGCTATGGTGCTGAGTCCTGGGGGCATAGCACGGAGACGAGCAGGGAAGGCCAGGCAGGGAGCTCGGAGCACCTGGAGCAGAGGCAGGTCTGGCACCTTTGCTGCATTTCCATCTTCCCAGACAGTATTGCCCTTGCAGTATTGCCAGCTCCTGAGTGATGGGAGTTTAAGGAAATCCCAGCTTGGTGTTGAGAACAGATTTAGATCTTGTGGCTGATGAATAAAGCCTGCTCCAGGGCATTTTCTAGCATCGAGCACTCAGTCTGGAGCAGGTTTCCAAGCTGATGGGCATCTTCTTCAGTCCCAGGCAGCATGGCTCCTGCCCAGCAAGGCTGCTCACAGCCACAGGGCAGCCTCGCACTGGGAAAAGCAGTGGGTGAAAGTGCCCAGGGTGTACGCAGCAGCATGTGCAGAGCACTGCTGCACACCACAGCTAGCCTGCAGTGTGCTAGCCACGGGATGGGGAGATCCCTGTGGCAAGCAAACCAGTAAAGCAGAGGAGGACATGGCTGTGGCATTTACTTGCCTGAGACAGAACTGCCCAGCAGCCCCAGGAGCTGAGTCTCCCCATCACCTCCACCTCTCCAAGCTCGTGGGCTGTGCCTGGACCAGGTCCGGGCACACAGGAGTGAGCCAGTGGCTCTCACCAGCCCTGTTCCCCTAATGCAGCACGAGTCTTCCCAGGCCCTGCCGGGTGGAAGGGTGAGCCAAGAGCTGAGCCTCGCTGCTGCTTTTGAAGGCTGCTCACACCTTCCCCCGTCGACTTGGCACTGGCAGCCTGCATCACGCTGTGCCCAGGCTGCTGGCCCAGGAGTGGCACAATGGGCACGGCTGAGCCCTGGTACCAGCTATGCAGCCACCAGCCTGGGGCGGGGGCAGCCTGGACCCCCACCAATCCCTGCCTCTCCTCCTGCCCAGGGGTGCTGGGGAGCAGAGCCATGGCTGGGATCTTGGAGCAGCCTGGGCTGGGACAGTGCTGGGGACATCCCCAAGTGCTTGCAGCCAGCCCAGTGCCCTGTGTCACGGGTCCCGGTGTCATGCTGCACGAGACGAGTGGCAGCACCCTCCTGGCACGCTGCCATGGTGGCTTGTTTCCATGCCAGGGAATTGCGTTGCTTTAGAGCAAGTAAAGAGGAGCTAAAGTCCTCCCTTGCATGACCCTGGCATGGCTGGCTCTTCTCAGAGGTACTGAAAGGTGCAGACGTGGCCTTGGGGGTCTCCCAGCACCTGGCCTGGCCTGGCCCCCAGAGATCAAGGAAGGGGGGGGGGCAGCTGAGCACTGCTGCCCAGGAGACAGTGTCTGCCGTCTCAGAGAGGCAGAGCCAAACTCTCCTGGCAGAGCAGGCAGTGTGGCTGCATATTTTTTCTCCGTGCCTTGCCTTGTGAGCTGCATTTGTGCTGCACTTTGGTAAGAGGAATTTCAATCTCCCATCAGCTCTGGCTGGCCCTGGGTGCACATCCTGGGGGTACCTGATAGGAGTTCACAAGGTGGAGAAACCATCCTCAGCTCGGAGACCCCTCTGGGAAGCTGTCCTCCCAACATGGGTGTAGTGCACGATGTGCATAGCCCTGGAGAGGATGTGCCTATGTGTCTGCGCTCTCGCAGGCTGCTGGTAAACTGAGTCAGCTGCCTCCTACCCGGGAGACTTTCTACCATGGATGGGGAAACTGAGGCAGGGTAGAGGTTGTGACTCACTCTCATCTTCAGGCAGTGCTGTGGAGAAGCCAGGACCTTGCACCAGGCTGCGCTGCCCACAGAAGGAGGGGACACAAAAGGAGCAGCCCGGAGCACGGGATGACTCAGCTGCAATGTGAGGGGGAGAGGCTCAAGCTCTGCCAAACCCAGCCTTTCGCAATGTGTTTACCAGGACCAGGGCGTCCGGTGCCTTCCAGGACTAGCAGCCCATCCTCCTCAGCCCTGAATGTGCTTGCCAGACTCAGCTGGGCAAAGGAGGGACCATGTCCTCACCCCAGCCTTGCTGGCTCATGGTGGGGAGTCAAGCAAGGAGCCTCTGGCCAGCTCTCTGCTCCAGCACCGCTGCTGGCACTCTGCCCCTGCCCAAGGGGAGAGTGATGTATACCAACGTCGGGAGCATGCTCTCAGGGCAGCCGAAAACTGTCAGGCGCACCAAAACACAGCCCCATCCCACAGGGAGTGGTGGCATATTGGAGCATTTATACCCACACGATGTCATCTCAGGGAAAGAGACAGAAATTCCCCTGCTTTCCTTACCGCTTGCTAACTGCCGTCCCAACCACCCAGCCACCTTCCGCCAGCCAGCAGTTTATGTGTCCCGGATGGGCAGGACACAGAGAGTGAGGACCAAGTCCCTTTTTATGGATGGTTTTGGAGTAAAATGTGCTGTTTTGAAAAACTTCCCTACAGGAAAGCCAAGGACAATGGATACAAATTTTATTTCATTTCAGGTTCTTATGGAAAATGTTGGTCAGAAGCAGAAACATCAATATTTCTTTCTGCAATGAGCTGGAAAGGAGAGTGTCAGGTGGTGGCCCACCTCTCTGCTTTCTTCTGTGGGTGAATTTGGCTTTGCTGCTGTAGCAATGTGGGGAATGAACATCCAACAGCAAGGGTCACCAGTGCTCCTGCAACCGATTGCAATGGGGAACGCCCGCTGTACCATGGACAGAAGCACCTGGCACATGGGGACCCCCAGATAAGAGGACCTGGAGCCATCAGTAGAGATCTCAGGTGCTTTCAACAGGTCCATGTTGATCTCCGCCATACTGGATATGGGGTATCGCAGAGCCATGTCATCGTCTACTGAATTCTGCTTGCACCTGGCCAGCCTGGCCTTTGGCACACTGAGCAAATGAACCATTTTCAGCAGTTAAACTCAAAACACGGTTCCCAGTTAACCCAGTTTGGCTCTGGGCACGGCTAGGCCCTCCAGAGAAAACCACACGTGGGCTCATCTCCTGCTAGCCTCTTTGCTGGCTGGTTTCCATCGCGTGATTCATGTCAGTTCCCAGTGCCAATGGCTGGGAAGGGATCTGTGTCATTGCATTGTCCCTGGGATATTTATTGCTTGGTTACAGAACCAGGTTCAGGCTGGCAGGAGCTCACGTTACAGGCAGCAGGCAGAAACTGGTGTCCCCAGCCTGGCAGGAGCGGTGGCAGGAGCAAAGCGGGCGGCTGGTCAATGCTGCTGCCGGAGGTCCGACTCCTCTGGCATCGCAGAGCCATGGGGACAGGTGGTGAGAGGTGGCTGTGCAGTGCCATGGCTGGGCATCTCTCTTGATACCTTCCCTGGCTGTCTGGGGAGGGCTCAGCCACCATCGCTGCCCTCTGGACTCCTGCCAGGCACTCGCTCCTCCCCGCCGGTGCCCGAATGTTCACCCCAGTGGCACTGTTTCCCCAGCTCTGCAGCAGGAACATCAGAGAGGGCAGGGCCCACATATGAAAGAAAAATGTCTTCACCCACCCCATGCCAAGAATATCTGCCCACAGGGCGTGTGCACCCATGGGCATGGCAGGTTTTGCATCGGCTGCTTCTCAGGGATGGGTCCCCAAATGCGCATCCGGCCCAGCCATCCAGGCCTTCCTCTCCCAGTGCCAGCCTACAGCGGCTCTCCCTCAGCTTGGGCTGACCTGCAGCCTTCCCGCTGCAGCAGGGCCTGGCAAGTTTCTACCTCTTGCAAGACATAAAACTCTTGCCCCAATCCTTGGGGTCAGAGAGTGCCCAGGGAGGTGGGGAGGCACTGCACGGCACGTCCAGGGGCCACCCAAGCCTGTACATCAGTAACAGAGCTGGCAGGTCCTTTGCTGCTCCTGTTTTCCCACTCATATGACTCTCCTGTCTGTTCCCTCAGGGGGTGGGCAGGAATGGGTGATGATGCGACTATCGACTGCCACGTGCTCCTGGACTGCCACCGCCCTGCAGTGCAGTGGCACTGGGACTTGTAGCAATGGGCACATGGGGACCACGGCATGGGATGGGGTGGGCTCCTATCCTACAGGAGAATGCGCTTACTCCATGCTCCCAGTGCTGAGTAGCAGATGGCCATGGCAGGGCACGCTGGGGCTGGGGGCTCAGCCCTGGGATACAGACCTAAGTCTCTTCTCCTTCTTGACATCCTCATTTAGCAATGCCGCTCATTTGGCACCTGCTCTTCCCTGACCACTTCTCATCACCCTGTGAGTATGTGGCACGAACCTGCATGGCTGGCAGCACCTCGGAGTTCTCTGGCAGATGGCACCACCCTCTGAGATACAGCTGCCTCTCCAGCAAGCTCCAGGGACCAAAAGGTTTATTTCAATTATCGTATCAGTAACAGTGAGGGACAGAGGGGGAACCAAAAACCAAAACCAGTTTCTATGGCAACCAGGAATCATCTCCTTGGAGACAGTGCTGTCTCTGTCAATCTCCAGTCCAGACCCTGATGATACCTCAGTTCCCTGATACGGGGTACGGCATGGTACATCGGCCACAAAAAGAGTTTGAAAAGCCCCATGAGATTTGAAGCAGAGGTTGCAGACAGCAGGGTCCCTCAGCCGCAGAGCCTTCCCATTCCTGAAATGTCTTTCTTCCTCTCTGTACCGGCTCCCTTTGCTCACTGCCCCATCACACTCTGTGGAGATCAGAGCCAGTGGGAACTTCTGTAGTTTCACAGCTGGGGTAGCAGGACGGGGACCTGCCCCTCTCAGCCAGTGAGTCAGCAGCCAAGCCTGCACCACCACCAGCTCTTTGCTGCAGGTGAGTGCTCCTCACCTACAGCCTGACCCTGGCTCGGGAGAGCCTCTGCCCCATCCTGCACCTCTCCAAGCTCCGATGGTCAGCGACGGAGCACTTTTCACCCTGTCGCACAGCAACAGGAGTGTTCCCACATGGAGATCTCACTAGGCCATCCGGGCAGCCCATGACTGCTGGACCAAGGCAGCATGTGCCGCACCATCTCGTACCTTCATGGGGCAGCTCAACATGGGGGTGCACAGAAGCCCACCACCCATCCCTGGAGCAGCCAGAGACTTGTCTGCTCCGAGGCACCTCATGGCACTGCATGGCACAAAGCCCTCCATGATCACAGCTGGAGAAAACCCTGGAAGGGTTCCCCAGAGAGGCTGTGGAGGCATCGTTCAGGCACGGTCCTGGGCAGTTTCCTCCAGCTGCTCCTGCTCTCAGCAGGCGCGCTGGGCTCCGTGCTGTCCAGAGGTGCCTCCAACCTCAGCCTTCCTCTGGTCTCCACTCAGGAACATTGCGGCTGTCCGGAGGGAGGCTGCTGTGCGCACGTGTCTCCTTGCCACCGCGTGCCCGGGGCCACAGAGCCCCTCCGGAGCCGCGCTCGGTCTGGGGAGGAGATGTCCGGGAACCCTCCAGGCTCCGGGCGTGCCGCAGGCCCATCGTTGCCGTTTCAGCTATTCTGACGTCATTTTTTTCCAGCAACAGGAAATCCTGATGCCCGAGTAACCCTTTATTAGCAGTCACTTCTGATTGGCTCCAGTGCAGAAGAACGTGGCTCCCAGAGCCAATCAGAACACGGCTGCCTCTCCCACAGCTGCGGCAGCAACAGACAGTCCCTGATTGGCCGTCCTGTCTCTCCTGAGGGGTCACTGGTGAGAACCGGGCTCTGATTGGCTGTCGGGTCCCTTCTGAGGGGTCACTGGTGAGAGCCGGGCTCTGATTGGTTGTCGGGTCCCTTCTGAGGGTTCACTGGTGAGAGCCGGGCTCCGATTGGCTGCCGGGCCCCTCCTGGAGTCTCTTTGATTTTCTCGCCGGTTTCTTGCTGTCGGCCGCGCCGCAGCCGGGACCGCGCCGGGTGTGGCGGCCGTGCGCAGCACCCCGGCCCTCAGCCTCGGCTCCCAGCCCCCCGGCCCCCAGCGACCCGTGAGCCATGGGCCCTGGAAGGCTCCTGTCCCCGCTCCTCGCACGGCCTCAGCTCCTACGTGCGGGCTGGAGATGGCAGCACCAGGGCTCCCCCGGCCCGCCGTGCGTGGCCAGCAGTGCGTGGGGCAGGCTGCCTGTGGGGCAGAGGGTCTCCTGTGGGGCCAGCTCCTGGGGAAAGGGCAGAGCCTTCCCTTCGCTTGCCCCACGAGTGCATTCTCCGTTGGAGGCAAGCCCAGGAGTGCGTGGCCCTGATGCGGGAGCTGCTGACTCACCTTTCGGATGCTGAGGATACCCGTTTCCTTCCTGGGGATGACTATCTGCTGGGAATGGCCATCAGTTCCCTGCCTTTCCTGCTGTACTTCGTGCTCTCAGAGCAAGCCCTAGAGCCTGAGAAAGCAAAGCAGTACAGGTGGAAAATTATTCCTGGCTGCAGTCCTGAGAGATTTAAATCTCTGATTCCTGAGGAGAATAGTGGAAGGAAGCGGCTCCATTAGGCAAAGGCACTGGACAAAGTCAGGGCAAACAGGTATGAGGCATCACTTGTGTTCTTTCCCTCCTTGTTATTGAGTCTCCCTTGGTGGCACAAGGTCAATTAACATAGCACATGAAAACAGAAAGGTCCTTTCCTACCCCATCGCACAGGGGGTTTCCTGAGAAGCTCTGCCTTTGGCATTATCAGGCATGTACTGACTTAACTGGCAGTCATTTGTCACCATAAGGTCTTTCTGTAGCTTTTAATGCTGTCAGCAGCACCAGCTCCAGAAAGGATCCCTGTGAGACTCAGCTGGTGACCTCAATCATTAGAGAGCATTTCACTGCCAAAATCACTCTGATTCTTCCCCGTAACATACTGCTAAACCACATGCCATGGATCCCCTGCTAATCAGCAGCACCACCAGCAAGTTTTCCAAGCATTTGTGTGAAGACATTTCCTGACATTTTTGCTCTCCATTCATGTAAACTCACGTGTTCTGAAATCTTCTTCTACTGGCATCCCCATTTGAGGGACCTCATCTAATTTCTTCACCGTGAAGAAAGAATCCAGCTCAGGAAGCCCCTGGGTGCCTCTGCAGGGAACAACAATGCAAGGGATTAATCTAATTTCTCTTTACAGCTTATCTTCCATGAGTGTTCCATCGTTTGTTGACTCCAGCCTCTTTGGCAGGCAACCATCTTTTGTGTACTTAAGAAAACATTTGAAAGTTAGTTTTTATGCCTTTAGCAAGTTGTTCCTCAAAAAAAATTTTGGCTCATCTTACTGTGGTTTTACCTTTCACTTGCCCAGGTTTACACTCTTTGCTGTTTGCCTTGTTTGGACACGGCTATGGCTTATTCAAAGATATAACTTTACTTCCAACAGGTTCCCATACTTCCTTTTTCAAAACATTTCCTATAATACTGCTAGAATCTCTTTGGACAGACAGTGTACATTTACCCTCTGCCTCCAGTTGTCATATTTATATAATGTCCAACATTTTACTTTTTTGGTTGCTACTTTTAATTTCTTAATTTCCTCATGTTCTTAATTTCTTATAGTGTCCCTCTTTTTGCACATAACTATTGCTTCAGGTTTTATGCTGCTGGTTTTCATGTCCAAGACATCTTTATGGTCATCAGAAAAACATTTTGGACTAGGTTTGTTGTCCTGCTTGTAGAGCTATGTAACAGATATAGTAAGACTGCGATGGAGGAAGCGTGTGTGGGAATGGCTGGGTGTGAAAGCACCAGTAGAAGCACTAAAGAAGAAATTACAAGAATGGCCTGCACTGATAATCGGGGGTGGGGGGTGGGAGTGGGGGGGAGGGTGGGAGGGCGAGATGGGCACAATCAACATCGGGCAGATGCTGAGGAATCTGGTGTTCCCATCAGCCCAGATGGCTGTGCTTGGATAAGGCCTGGGTGTAGATGATTCACCAGCAGACTTGTGCTTTGATAGCACAAGGATGGCAACAAGTTTCCTCCTCCTCCAACACCATGATGGCACCTCTAAAGACCCCCACAACAAGGAAGCAGAGACAAAGGCAACAATTCTGCCTGAGGCCCTGGGAGGCTGACAGGAACAAGGACCAGAGGCTAAAAATGCTGCTGTGAAAATGGTTGTTTTCTAAAGGGCATGAAAGACCTGTTGTCACCAGTTTGCTGTAGCCAATAGAGAGGACCCCATGATATGGTATCCTGTTATTAGCCAGCTGAAATGAATTGAAACTAATGAACTAATTAACTAAGGTACAGACCCTGCCTACAAAAGGCAGGCCATTTCCTCCTGGCTGTGGAAGATGCAATGACATCTTTGGAGCTGCAGCCCAGGCTGGTGAGCAACAACTGGTGACCCTGACATGATACATCTGAGAGACCCTGAGGACCCCGACTCCCTCGCCAGAGCCAAAAGAGCCGGAGCCAGAGTCCTTTGGTAAAGAAGGTAAAGCCGCAAGCCCCGACGTGATATTCACGGGAGGGAAGCGTGCTGGAGTTGGAATGAATGGACTGGGTCTCTGCTCACCGTAAAGCCTTCGCTTTCCTCTAAAAACAAAAAATTGTGAAACAAAAAGGAGGAATTATGGTATCCTGTTATTACCCAGCTGGCATGAATTGAAACTAATGAACTAATTAACTAAGGTACAGATCCTGCCTACAAAAGGTGGGCCATTTCCTCCTGGCTGTGGAAGATGCAATGGCATCCTTGGAGCTGCAGCCCAGGCTGGTGAGCAACACCATGAGATACAATGAAGACCCATCTGCTAGCATGCTGTGTACTTGGTGCTGCAGACTGGTAATCTGATCAGACCCCTTGTGTGGGTGAATGTGGGGACCAGAGAAATTGGGAGAGAGGCAATGTGGGAGACTGAGTCAGTTTGGTTTAAAATAAAAATCCCCTTCCCCAAGGAATTTTATTACATTAACACTGGATGGTATGCCTGGCTCAGGGGCCAGGTACTGCTGAAGTGGAAGCACAAGCCCCAGTCTGCACCCCACTGGCTTGGCCTCGGAGGGCTTTCCTAGGGCTGGTCTGCACCTGGGTGGTAGGGGGCTGAGACTCCAGTGGTATTTGTGCGTTGGTCTCAGCAACACCGCCTGGTGACTTGGCCGAGTGTATTCTTGGAGCTGAGATGCATTCGCCCAGCACAGTTGCCTGGGGGCTGAGGATGTGTTGACCAGGCTTGTTAATGCTGCTTCCGGCAGCTGCTGGGGACACACTCTTGGAGGGTTAGGTTGGATCCCACAAAGGCAGGGCCCTTGTGAAGTCCTGGAGAGCTTCAAAGAGCCACCAGAGTGGCTGCCAGCTGGAAATTGCACTGCAGAAGGCTATGGCTGGTGCTGTGCAGTGCTCAAACCTGCCCAGACACATGGAGGTCCACAGAGAGGGGGGTCTCCTGAGGGCAGCATGGCCATCTCTGCAGTGGTTCCTCCCTGGCAGGCAGCATTACCTCTGCATCCTAGAGCTCAGGAGTGCTCTCCTTTATCCTGTCTCCAAAACTGCAAGAAGAGGAGAATGCTTGAGAGAGGATTATGCTGCTGAACACTCTAACTCTGCTGAAACCCACCACATCTGTGGCTGGACAGGCTCACCCGGGAGAATATCCCTGCTGGGTCATCCTCAGTGCAGGGAAGTGCAGTTGGTAGAGAAAGGGGTTGCACAAAGGGTACCACTGCCCCAGTGGAGACGGGTTGTGTGTCCACAGCAAGGTGCAGGTGGAGGCATGAGGGCTTGTGGCCATGTCGCCCTGCAGGGAAAGAGATCACTCACACACTCAGGTATCCCCCTGCACCTGCACTGTGGGTCAGGTTGTTGTCCTTCCCCTGCCACCCCATCCCTGCTGCATTCCTGCAAGCTGACTCATGGGTTACCAGATATCACCTACACCTGCCCAGCAATCGGGCAGGGCTCAGCTCCTCCCGGCAGAGCATGTTGGCAGGACTCTGCCACCCAAGATCATAAAGGTGTTTGGGATTGGGGAAAGGGAGAGGGAGAAGAGTGAGTACCACCATGGGCTCAGGCTTGGAGCTACAGTAGCTGCATCTTGCAGGGCTCCTTGCCCCTCTGGGAAGAGGCTGTTCTCCCTCTGTGTCTGCGCACTGCTCTTCCAACTCACCGCTCCCCTGGGTTTATCTGCCACCAGGCTGCTGCCGTGTGGACCCTCTGCATGTGGTACCACTGTGCTGACCTTGGCCTGTCTGGGCACGTGGCTATTGAGACCTGGTCCCTCTGCAGCGGCTCGTCAGCATGATCCCATCTAGATGTGGCAGGTTCAGCATGTCTCCAAATCAGACTCTAAGAAAGACTCCACAGAAACAGAGTGTGTGGCACCCAGCAGTTAATGATCCTTGTCACTTTTCAATCATGGAGTGGGAAAAGACCAGTGGAAGTAGCAGGGTCCATCCATCCATCCTCCAGGCTGAGGTCAGAAAACTTCTGCAACCTTGAATAAAGGACAGGAAGAAAGATGAGAAAATTATGATAGGGAAAAAAGTCATTTCAGCAAATAGAGAGTCATTTAAACAAAGCTTATAAAAAGAGATGCCTAAAGATATGTTTACATTAGGGACCAGAGGTATCTCTACCAGTGGCAGAGGAGGTGAGATGGGCAGAGAAAGGCATCGTAGACTAAAAACTGTGTTGGATAGTGGAAATAGCAGATCTGTCCCCAAATGTCAGGAACCATTTGGGACCAAAACTCTGCTTCAAAGCAGGAATTGTCTCCAATGACCTACCAACTTCTTAACCAGAGCCACAGCACTGATCAAACTGGGCTGGTGGAGACCAGAGCAAAAACACAGGAGAAGCAATTACTTCCTTCTGAGCACATAACAAAACTCAGCGCCAGACCTTGGTGACAGGGGATTTCAATTTTAAACAAAATTGACGCAGTCTCTCACACTTCTTGCTGGTCTCTCTCACCCTCACAGCCACCCACACCTCGATGTGTTTGCACAAGGGGTATGTCCAGGTCTTCAGGCTGAGACACAGAGGACAGGGGTGCCAAGTCAAGTCCTCTCTGCATGGGATCTTCTCAATTGGCAATGATGAACTAGTTTTGGGACAGGTTTTGGACTGGCATCAAGAGTTATTATGGCAGGATCTTTCCCCTCCAAACCTTGCTCACTTTACCCTTCGTGAGCAGACCTGCTGCTTTTTGTCTGTTAATCCTCATTTTGGGTGTCTTTTTTGGCTGCTGTCCGTAAAAGTGTTGGGATAGGAGGAAGACACGGTATCTGCTGGCATCATCCTCCTGTTACAAGGGCGTAGGCCTCTTGGGCTCAGTGTGAACACTGCATTTCTTTGTGTTTATCAGTTTGCCTGTGGTCACTTCCACTGCTGGTTATTGATACAGGCCATTTACTTCATCTCTGGTGGGTTTTGGGATTCTTTCACATTGGGATGTTTCCATCCATGCTTCAGCCAATTTTGTCATTTTGGTTACAGTCTATGCTGCGATCCTGCCAAGGTTCTTGCTTTGTGCTCAGCAGTTCTGAGTTCAATCTGGGATCTTGGTGCTGCAAAGTGGTCCATTGAAACCCATCAGAGTAGACTTGCTATTTGATAAAGGAGCATTTGAGTTACTGCAAGGCTAAAGAAGGCCACTCTGCACAAAACCCAGCACATTTAAGGGGGCTAGATCTGGTCCAAGGGTTTGTTGAGTGCCCAGCAAATTAGGAAAAAAATCTTCAAGTGGTAGTTTGGGTTGAAGAGATGGGAGCTGGTTTAAGCAGGTGGGGGTTTAAGACCTTTTTAATGGCAATTCTATGTTAAAAAGCAATTTGAACAATGTCCATCCCTGCTTCATTTGGAAAATGTCCTGTTAAAATCTTCCAACTGCTTTCCTCAACATGTTATTTCTAAATCCAGCACATTTGGTGCAATCAGCTGCTGACCTGTCCCAGTGAAGACAGAGCCCTGTGTGCCCCACGTAAAGGGAGAGGACGTCCTCACATGCAGCTTTGCCCACAAGTGTCTGAGCAGTTGACAGCACACTCCGCTGGTAGGAGTGTCCTCGCACTGCCTGGCAGCGTTACTGCCTGCCTGGCAGCCTGCCCCGTCCACCGGACCCGGAGCCTGGCACGGTGATCGCTCAGATACCTGCAGCATATCTGCCAGTCTGCAGTGAATGCTGGGAGAGGAGAGACAGCCCCAGATATTCCCATGTTTTGTGGATTTCTATACCCACAACCATGAGCTTGCAGGATCCCAGGCACGTGGGGCAGGAACACCTTGGCTATGCCCCACCAGCTCTGCTCAGCACTGGCTCTCTGCTTCCTTCTCCTTTCTTTGGGCGCTCTCTCAGCACCTCGCAGATAAAGGGATATCAGGTCCTGAGGTGCTGGAGATCCTCCAGTGCTTTGCCACATATGATGCTCATGGGGTATCTCCATTTGCATTCTGCAATCTCTCTCACCCCCTCTGCCTTTGCTCTCTGCTGGCAGTCCCAGGATTGCTCCCATACAGTGAGATTAGAGAAAATATTTTAATTTCTGAGTGTCCCAGCAAGGAAGGAGAGAACTTCCACGCTGGGCAGGGCCTTGTCCTGCCCTGCTGATCTCACTTGCATGACCATGATTAGGGCAACAAATATATGATGCCCTTGTAGGACCAAGGGACCATCTGCCCCAAGTATAAGGAGTCCCTAGCAGTGTGCTGGGATTGTGGGCAGTCCTGGTCCTCTGCTCTGCATCATGCCTTTGGCCTCTCCTGTGCTGGGGTAAGTGCAGACCAAGTGGCTGGTGACACAAAACATGTTCTCCTCCCAGGGGCAATGCTCCTCTTCCCCTGCAATCTGGAGATGGGGATGTCAGGTGTCTTAGTGAAAAGAAACAGCACCTCTACTTTTAGGTCAATGGGTGTAAAGCTGCCCAGCACCTATGGGAGACACGCCTGTGGCACACTGCCCTTCAGCCTGAATGTGCCCTCTCTTTGCCTGCTGTACAGCACCCAGAAGGGACCGCCTGGTGTGTAAGTGCTCCCAGCAGACAGTAAAAGTCAAGGTATGTCCCAGGGACTCTTTCTCCCCATCCTGGATGTGCTTGTAGCATCTCACTGCTGCATTTGGTGTATCCCCAGTCTGAGGGCACCAGGGTCCCACGTCTTGGTGCTGTGGCCTTGGGGAGCCCAGCTCTCCGCTGCTCACAAGGATGCAGGTTTCAGGACTGGCTCCATTCCCAGATAATGCATCTGACTCAGTAGAGCAGGCGAGGAAGTTCCCAGCATGATGATTGGGACATGGCAGGCAGCAGACCATGTCCATGGCCATGCCATCAGGGACAGGGACAGAGGGGTGAGGAGTCTCCCTCAGGCATGAGCCCCAGACAGATGCAAAAGAGTTCCTTGGAGCTTGGTAGCTTCTCCCAGGAGACAATGGTCCAAATCCTGGCAAACTTGTGACATCTGCCAGCCAAGTGGTCTGTCTTATCAGCTCCTCAGCAACTGTCCAAAGCTTTGAGTAGCAGAAAGATATCCCCCACCTACAGTCACGAGTGCCATTGGTACCAGGTTGCAATTAGTGCTGTATCACCACCTCCTCAGTGCTCATGAGCCAGCTGGGCTCACATCACCTGCCAAGCTGCCACACCTGGGAGATACCAGCGGGATATGACTGTGTCACCTGGTGACTAAGAGCCACGGCTTAGATGTGAAGCTGGAGCCACCGACCTGAATCTAGGGGAGAACATCGTGCAAGCTGCTGGCTCCTGCTTTACTGAAGCGCTGAGAAGCCCCAGACCTTCATGGGCTGCTGGCTAGTGGCTGTGTGGGTCAGTGTCTCAGTGCTGAGCAACTCACCATGTGGGACTGAGTCACAAAGAGAGCAGGGAAAAACTGCACAGAGAGGCTGGGGTTTTCTCCATCACTGGGGAGAGGACAACCTCTCCCTCTTGCTGGCCAGCTGCCACAGCCATGGCTGACACCTCTGAGCCACAGGCAGCAGGGCTTGGAGCCTGGGATGGACAGTGCCAGTGGCCTCAGGAATCCCCTTTGCACCTCTGTGCTTGTGGCTGGCCCTGCTGATGCTGCGAGTGTTGGGACAGAGCAGCCCTGACATTGATGGAGTGTATCATCCACCTGTCGCTCTGTCCTCATGGCTGTAATGTGGGCATCCCAAAATACAGGGAGTCCAATTCCTCATCTGCAGGATAACAAGCTTGGTAGGGAGGTTTTTCCCTCCCTGCATCAACCACCCTTCAAGCATCCCAGGCAGTACCACAGCCCTGGGAAACAGGACTTGGAAGGCAAAGGTTAGGAGATTTCCTTACCGTGCTCTGCTGTCTCCTGAGCCTGGTCTGTAGATATCTTCAGAGCATGCAGTACTGATCTTGTGCATCTCTTGGACCTCAGAGGAGTTCTGCCCACCCCATCATCAGGCCAGGCCTGGCTGCACAGCATCAGCACAATCCCAGCACCATGGTGCCCAGAACTCTGCACTGGGCACAGGTACCAGTCCTGCACGGCAGAGCACAGGCAGATGCCTGTTTCCCCCCACAAGTTCCTACCTCCCAGGACCCTGGGCACAATCTTCTCCCCAACTTCCTTGGCCACAGCAACAAGGACAGGACCAGCTCCAGGGACACTGCTGGTCCATGGGGTCTTGGTGTGGCCTTGGCCATATGTGGCTGCAGCAAAGGCTCCTCTGGCTCCACAAAGTGGGTCCATCTGGCCGGGCACAAGCACAGCCCATCCAAATGTATGGACAGGCTGTGGGCAGTGAGAGCTGCCCTGAGGACACAGCTGTGCCCTGTAACCCCTTAACTCCAGGGTGGAGGACAGCTTTCATGGGGGGCAGACTGCTGTGATGGTGACCGGGTAGGGAGTCAGCACAGAGAGCCTCCAGCCCTGCTGAGGCTTGGAGAAGGGAGATCAGTTGCAGGGGGCTGGGGCATGGGGTCTCCAGCCCCAGATCTCATTTGCATGTGTGCAGAGTAGGGAATTTCCCCATTTTTTCCATCAGCAAGCAGCCGAACTTTCTGCACGGTGACCTTCGTTCCCACCCAGGGCGGGGCACCCACGGAAGCTGCCAAGTGTCACTGCAATGCCCTGCTCCCCACTGGTGGGCTGGGGACTCGTCTGCCCTACTTGGGGGTCAGCAGTGCTGCCTGGGCTGTGGGCAGCCAGAGGGGGCAAAGGTGAGGGGTCTGGACCTTGCCCCAGCACCCACACCTGCTGGCTCAGCAGCAGGCGAACTGCCTCTGCCAGCCCGCCCAGCACATCACCCCAGGATGGGCAGGGTCCCCCAGTCCCCAGGCGTGGGTTGGGTCGGTGTCCAGGCAGTCCCCGCTGCCCACCCTGCTGTCAGCCCTGGGCACCAATGCCTCGCCCTGCAGAAAGAGGCCAGTGGTGGCACTGGCTTGGCAGTGTCTGATGGCAGATGTTGGCATGGACAGATAGTTCTGGGAGTACTCAGCACCTCACAGCATCCGGCCCCGGCCACCCATGAATGCAGAAAGGGCAGCACCTGGTCAGGAAGGTAAGGATGAACTCTCTGGTTTGAAGGCAAGCTGGGCGGCAGACCAGGAGAGGCCACTCAGGAGACCAAATCTGGATGTCAGGTGGCGTGGGGGTCTCTGAATGGCACCCTTGCAGCATGGAAACCTGTGGCCATCGCCTCCCAGCAGTTCACAGCCCTCCCGGGCTGCCTAGAGGAGACAGCCCCTGCGGGCAGGGCTGCCCATGTGCGAGGTCCTCCTGGATGCACCACAGCATCTCACAAAGCTCTTGGCCTATCTGTGGGCACAGACCCCCTCCTGCTGGGGCTGTGATGTTGGACCACTCTGCTGCTAGCCTTGAAACCCAGCAGCCCTTGGGAGGGTCCATCGTCCCAAGCAGTGCACCAGAGCACAGATTGCCCATGTGTCAGCTCCCTCCTAGCTGCTTTCCAAGGAGAGACAAACTGTGACATTCCTGGTAAGCACAAATCACCCTGATTTTTGCTCCGAGACCTTGAATGGTTTCGGCAAAGCATGGACAGAGGCTGGTGCGGTGCCTTGCTCAGGATTGCTTGGCAGCTGTCTTTCTGCAGGAGGTTTATTTTCCACCGATGTTTCCCCAGTGCCCGTGTTTTGGCAGGCAGGGGACTTGCAGCCTCAGATCACCCAACCTGCCTCTCCCTCTGCCGACACGAGCAGGGATGGCAGCTCCAACACAAGTCACCCAGCACAGGCCTTCCACCCTCAAAGCGCCTCCAGACCTTCTTCCAGTTCATCTGGAGCCCCAGCTGTGCTCTACACCCAGCTGGGTTTTAACCTGCACAGCTGCAGGAGGAGTTGGGGTTCACTGAGAGCAGTCAGAGATGTGAAGCACCCTGAAAGTGACACTAGGAAATGGGGTGGCAGGCACATAACCCTGCAGCATGGTGGTTTTCACCAGTGCTCCAGCTGACGGCACCCAGGCCTTAGAGGGGATGCTGCAACATCACCCCAAACCCAAGCTCAGTACAGCTCTGCAGCCCCCAGCCGCAGCACGACAGCCAGAGCAGGGGGACACGGCAGAGATGGGGGAGTGTGAGGTTTAACCCAAAGCAGGGACAAAGAGGGGGGTCGTTACTAGAGCCAGAGACACTGAATTGACACAAATGGAGAAACCAAATACCGTGTCCCCAAAGAAAAGGTGGCAAACTTAAAGAGGGTTTATTTTCTACATTAAACTTATGAGTGTTTTTGCTCCGAGTTGCATTTCTTGCGTGCACTTACAGGGAACTTGGGGGTGAATCACCAAATGGGCACCACAAAGGGGCCGAGCTCAGGGCCTCTCCAAACAGCCTCTCACTGCTTCCAGATCACCACTCATTTTATTCCATGGGAAAATACTGCCTTTGCCCTAAGTTGAACTTGCCTTGGGTTCTCAGTTCCTCCCCTGAACACAGCGTGACTGCCCTGTTGCGAACAAAAGTACAGCCCTCGCTCACATGAGCTGGTAACACTTCCCCACACAGGCAAGGCTGTGTCCGGCCCTGTGGAGACCCATGGAGAACCCGAACATCCCCACGGTGGCCCCTGTGAGGAAGCCCGGGCAGCTCGCCTCCTGCTGTGGCTCAAGGAAAATCCCACCATCGTTTTGGTTTCTCAGCTGTGAAATGGATTTGAGTGTTCATGTCATGCTTTAAACCAGTGACTACTGGGAAACCTGACCGCGGGGAGCAGACCCAGCAACCCGCAGGTGGCCAGGAAGGCGGTGGGGTGCGAGTTGGCTCCGGCAGTGCCAGCTGCATTGTGCTCAGCGCTATGTGGCTGTGGTCAGATGGGAGAGGCTTTTCATGAGCTCTGAGGAGGAGATGCAGGACCAGGGGAGGGGGAGTCGCAGGCCGCTCTCCAGAGCCTTTCCTGGCTTCTGCGTGCAGCTGGCTGGCACCATGGTGTGGTGTGCTGGGAGCAGCTGGTCAAATGTCACGGGCTGCTTCACTCCCAAATCCCCCAAGTTCTGGGCTGAACCACTGCATACCACCCACTGCTGCTGGAGACAGCAGCTTGCAGGATCGATAACTCCAAGCATCACTGTAAAGCACTGAGGCAGGCTCAGTCCAGCACACCAGGAGTTAATTTTGAGACACGGGAGCCGAGGTAGGCATAGATGCTGGGCTGGTCTCAGCCTCTAGCAGGAAGATAGGTCAGGGGGGCGAAAGAGTTGTCAGTGGGGAGTTTTATCATCCTGTCCCAGGGCATGAAAATCACTCGGGAGTGTCTTTGTTCAGGGTGAGGGGTCGCAGTCATGATGAGGGGCCCCTCACCTGCACCCACCTCCCTTCAGAGCAGCAGCTGCCTGAGCACTGCCTTCGCTCGCACCAGCAGTCTGTGTTTACCCTGTCCCCTCCCTGCCCTCTCCCCTTTTTCCGGGGAACCACGCACATCACTGGAACGGCACAGGGCAAACAGGCGTGTACCAGCCCTGTTATGGCTTTGCTCCTGCACAGGCCAGACTGCTGGAAACAAAAGGAGCTGTTTTCCTCCTCTCATGGGGTATCGAGAGTCTCTCTAGCAAAAGGGTACATGCAAGGTACTGCAGGCTGAGGGGCATCTGCAGTGGCAGGGGTCTGGAGCAGCTCGCCCTGCTGTGTCTGCAAGGCAGCCAGGATGCATCCACTTCTGCTATGTGCTGTCAGAGATAGCTTGTGGTAGCCCTGAAGAGCTTATCAAAGCTCACCAGAAGGTAGGCTGATGCCTTGGGGCTTTCTGACATTTGTACTGATTTAAGAAAAAAAGTGTTTCCATCAACAGAGAAAAATCAGAGGTGAAATTGAGTCTGAGCATGCCTGCTCTTCAGTCACTTAAGGCTGTTTGTAGTTGTGGTTTAGGCCACTCTGGCAATTAAACTCCACACAGCTGCTCACTCATCCTCCCCCACCCCCCATGGATGAGGAAGATAATTAAAGGAAGAAAGGAAAAGAGACCCATGGGTTGAGATAAGAACAATTTACTACTACTACTATATGAATATATACATATAAATGAATGAATATATACATATATATGAATATATACATATATGTTCAATGATAAATATATACAAATGAGTGATGTACAGTGTAATTGCTCACCAACCCTTGACTGAGGCCCATCTCATCCTGAACTAACGATCCTGAAACCGATAAGTCCTGATACCGCAATCACGGTCGAGCAAGAGGCCCGAAAATAGATAGTGAGCCAGAGCTGGCACTCTCAGAGTCCGAAAGTGAGAGTCCCGTAAGAGCAAAGGCCCTTCTTTCTGGCTGACCTTCATTTTTATACTGGGCATGATGTTGCATGATATGGAATACTAATTGGCCAATTTCGCCCTCAATCCTAAGTCTAAGTACGAATCATAAGAAGAGTCGTAGACCCTCTGTCCTGGCCATGCTCCCCCCTATGCTGTTGTGCTCCTGCACATGGGCAAGAACACGGCAGCTGAAAAGTCCTTGAGACCTCAGTGCCAGCTATAAACACCAGTGCACTGGCAGCGTTCTTCTCAGAGCAAGTCTCAGACTCAAACTAAAACACAGAGCTCTTCTGGCTGTTAAAAAGCAGAGCTGACTCTGTCCCAGCTGAAGCCAGGACAGTAGTTACAAGGGCTCTTGCCTGCTTGCAGGGCTCTGGAACAGCTGAACTACACTGGGTCTAAACTCACTGTTGGGGTCTGATGAGGGACGCGCTTCTGCTGAGAGCTGGAGAGGAGATGGGTGGCTCTGGCATCTCCCAGAGCCCTTGGTGAGGATGCTCTGTAACGCGATGGCTTGACAGTGTAGTGCACAGACCCACTGAGCTGGAGGTGCAGAGCAGCAGGAGCAGAGCTGTGCGGGGAGGAGCAGGGCTGCTGGAGGTCATGGACCTTGGCCTCAGTGACAAGGTGATGGGGCGGGAACGCTACGGGAACAGGGAGCTTGTCCCTCCCATCCTGCTGCTCTCGCAGCCTGCCTGCAAACGCTGCTCAGCATCACCGGCGCTGTCACCTCCTAGAAAAAGTGCTCCTCATCCCACAGAAGGCCCATGTCCCCTCAGATGACCACCCATCCAACTGTCCACCTCAGCACACAGCATTATGCTCGCAGGCACAGCTATCTGATTGCTGCCCAGACTTTCAAGCTTCCTCCATCTCGGCCATGCCTCTGTGCTTGTACTAGAGCAAATTGCACAGGGCAGCTCTCCTCCTCAGCAATCACAAGGCCTCTGAACAGTGTCATATAGACACTGTGGGACTGGGCACAGCTCACCCCACTGGGCTCCTTCGTGAGGGTAATGCTGGAGCATGAGTGGGAAGACACTGCCTCCTGCAGAGGCAAGAAGGGAGTCAGAGAAACACTCATCACTGACATGGGGGGGGTCCCACCTGGCGCAGACGCTGCCCACTCACACACCTGGTGTCTTGGTCCTGGCACTCCCCGCTGTCTCCTCCAGCCAGGAAGAGCTGGTCCAGCAATGGGATCGGACATGGCATCTCCCTCATGTGCCCCTATGTCCCTCCTGAACCATACCCATCCGGAGAGCCATGGTGGGTACATGGACATGGCAGTGGGAGGTGAAGCAGTTGACTGGTGGCTTTGTAACTGCCCTTGGCTGCAACAAAGCTGTCTTGCTCTAAAGGAACAGCTTAAATAAGCCCCAAAATGGGGAAGATATTTGATGTGGTGCAATGCAGGCTCAGAAAAAACTTCTGACTTTCTCCCCTTTTCTATTAGATGATTTCAAACTCGTTACTGAGGGGGCTGTCCGCATTCGCCACAGGGTGGGAGATGCAGGTCTTAGGTGGGATGTGATTTTTATGCAAATTTGTCCAAAACTCAGAGGGTTGAATGAAATATCTGGAAGAAGGGATTTAGGGAAACCTCCCCTGGGTCACAGTGGAAAGCTCTGACTCTGATAAAGTAACTCCAAGGAGACGTCTGCAAAACCCAGACACACTCATCTCCTGAGAAACAGTCTCAACCTGTCTGTGAATCTTGGCCTGAGAAGATAAACGTGTGGTTCCCAAATAGTCTCTGGGGCTGTTTTCTGGCCCTCAGTTTGAGGACAGCCAGGGACCCACACTGACTGGGAGCTCCTGGATGGAGACAGGGAAAGAAGAGGAGCATCTCAGAGAGGCTGCTTGGGCAGCGATTCCCTGGATGACGGAGCCTGCCTGAGGTCACTCCCGTGCCACCTGAGTGTCTCCTTGCCCCAGTGAACTCTGCTGTTGTCTTCAGGCAGCTCCATGACACACCTGGCCGTTGTGCAACGACCATGAAATGAAGCTAAAAATAGCTCCCTCTCCTCCCAGGAAAACACCTGGCTGCTTTGTGCCAGGGCCGGGCGGGCGCCGGGTGCCAGCGCCTGCCAGGAGCTGCGTTGCTCCGGGCGGGCGCGGAGCGCACCGCGGGCTCCCTCCTCCGAGCTGACTTTGGTATCGTTTTAATGTAACTCCCGAAATGCCGACAGAGAGGCTCCGCTTAGGAAGGAGACATTGCTTTCTTCATAGGGTGCAGAATCGGACACTCAGGGAAGTTCCCAACCCGAGCGCGAAATGGAACAGAAAACTTCAGGGATTTACACATGGAGATTTGCCCGTCTTGCTTGCGGGGCACATCCATCACACTGAGCCCCGCTGATCTCCCACATTTGCATAGTGCTGGTGTTGCAAAACCATCCTAGGTGTGCACGGGGGTCTTGGGTGATTGTCGGGGGTTGTCTGAGCGGGTGCCGCTTACTCATTCTGAGGTGAAGGTCACCTCAGGATGAAACTCGGGGGGTTGGTCGTGCCAAAGGCTGTAGGAGCCTCCTTGATTGTTACAAAGTTCCGTCCTCGACCTTGTGAATGTCCTGCCCCATAGTCAGTGCTGCAGATAAGTGACTGAAACTTTTACTAAGGATTATGTTGAAAATTCCATTGATATCAGTTTGGGCCCTGAGGAAAGACCTCTTCCTCTTTCTCTGTGCTCCTGCCCCAAGCCCTGCCTTGTCTCTGTTTGTCCCTCACTCAGCTCTGTCACCAGGCAGTGTGGCTTTCCTCCAAGCCTCACCAAAGTGCCATGGCATCACTCCCTGATGTGGGGTCTGATGCCACCATCTCTCCTACCTGACCTTTGCAGAGGGAACTGGGATGAGCACTGGGGATCCACTGGGGAGTAAGTTCATGTTATCCATCCTTCAGTTAAGCAGACATAATTAAAATGCTGACAGTTCTTGGCTGGCCAAGTTGCCCTAGCATCCTCACATCTGGGCACAGCACTGTGCCCCCGTGCAAACCATGTCTAGCTTTCTTCTTTCACATCTCAGCTCGTTTGGGATTTTGTAATCCACTAAAGAGAACACTTGCCTCATTTTTTATACGGGATGGTGGGCCAAGACCAGAGCAGTCATGAACCCTGGGGCTGGTCCCCTGATCTTTCACAGATTCCCTTGTGTCCTTGCAGCCAGAGCACCTGAAACAATTGGCAGCCCACAGCAGTTCTATGTGGTCCTTGGTCTGTCAGTGAGCTCAGGCTGAGCCATTCTTCCTCTGCAGTAGGTGGGCTCCACTAGCATCAGGCCAGTGGTAACTTCAAGACACTGATCTCTGCACCCAGGACAGACCTCAGGCATTGCCACTGTTTGCTCTTGCAGAAGTTCCAGCAAGAGCTGAAATCTTCCTTTCCCCTTTGGAAATCCCCAAATGATGCTTAAAAATGGTTGCATTATCGAGAGTCAGAGCAGCACGTGGCTGTGGGAGAAGCAGCGTGAGAAAGGAGAGCAGCCAGGCACAGCTGCCAGATTCTGCCTGCCGGGCCCTGGGCGAGTGCTGTGGAAAGGAGGCTGGGATGTCAAAAGCAGAAGCACCAGGCTGCTGGTGTGCCTCCGATTTCTGTGGCCTTTGCCAATCAGCACTGTCACACACAGTGGAGGAATGGCTCCAGTGCAGGAGAGATGAAGGGCTCGCACTTGGCTAAGCTGAATGATTTGGGAGCAGACACTCCTCCTGCCTCACCCCAGAGGGATGTGGGGCAACAGGAGTCTCTTCCAGTCCAGCTGCAGTGGCCAAGCACCAAGAGCCAGCTGAGTATAACGCAGTTTTGAGCAGAGCAGGAGCATTCCACTACTGCAATCCATGCCAGCAACTGTCCTGCTAGCTGTGGTCACACACTCACCTGGAAGGGCAGCCTCTAAGCTCTGGGACTTGGTGCCTGTAGTGGCATCGACTCTCCCAGCTCTCAGTGATGCAGCAAGAGGCCCCACGTCCCCCTCAATGCTCTCGGACGTCGGCCCAGAGGCCCTTCTGGTTCAGGGAAGAGAGGGCATGGTGCGAGACAGAGATGGCAGTGGTATCTTGACTAGGGGGAAGCTGGTGTTTGCTGGCTGCGATGGAGTGAGGCATCCTGGCCCCTGCCACTTCTCTGTTCAGGAGAGGGACAGACTCCTTGAGCCCCCCAGGTCTGGGGTAGCCACACTGCTTGAAGCCTGGTGTGCATCCCCATGGGCTGCCTACATGCCACAGGGCATGCCCCCAGAGGGGATGCTGGTCTCTCTGATCCCACAGTCGTGAGGAAGATGTGACAGTGCAGGGAGAAATAACAGGTAGGGAAACAGGAGACTAGGACAGAGGAGAGATGGTGAGTATGGGGAGAGATGATGGAAATGTGGGAAGATGGTGGGTATTGGGGAGAGGTAATGGGTATGGGGAGAAGTCATAGGTACAGGGGATCAGGGAACTCAGTTCTATTCAAACCCCTGTCCTAGGGTGGAGCAAGTCAGTAGGAAAAGCAGCAACAAACCCTGGGAGTACTGGGTAAGCAGATCTGATACCCTGATGTGGCAAGGAGCATCACCTGAGGCCAGCCATTCCTTCCTCTCGCCCTCCTGACCAACCTTGTCACCCCTCTGGCCCCTGGGAGGTGTTCTGGCTGTTTGAGGGCATCCCGAGTTCTGGCTGAATGTGACAGGGGACCCCAGTGCTGGAACTCGGGCACCCTTAGTGCTGCCTGCCCAGGGGAGGCGGGAGGTCTCAGGAGGTCTCAGCTCAAGAGCTGAGCTCAGCAGTCCGTCCCCAGTGCTGAGCCATGGGCATCCTTCATCTGGCATGTTCTGGGAGGGTGCTGGGGAGATGTGAGGGGACGTTGGGGGATGCTGAGCTGCCTAGCCTGGGTGCTGGCACATCTCTGCAGAGCTTGGCAACCTCCCCGGGTGCGGGTGGGTGACCAGCAGAGGGCTGGCTCTGCCGCTTCCAGCGCTGCTTTTGTTCTGCCCAGAGCTCTCAGAGAGCCCAGAGCAGCGGCCGGAGCCGGACAGACCGGCTGCTTCTCCAGGCTGCTCCCTCGCTGCCCGCAGCCCCGGAGTCCTTGCGCTCGGGGCTGCTCTGTCTCTCGCCACACGCTTTCTCCAGAGGGTGAGGAAGGGACCATGTCTTCTCTGCCATCACTTCTCCTCCTGCTGCTGATGCTGCTGGTGCTGGGGGCTGCGGCAATCCAAGGCAGGGCTGGGCAGCCTGGGGAAGGCAGCACCCACCATGGCCAGGGTGCGGATGGAGGTAGGACTCTGCCCATGGTTTCCTGGCACAGTCCAGAGGTCCAGGTGATGAAGGAGCGACTGCGCCGGGGGACAGAGGAGGACTCCAAGTCGGTGCAGCAGTACGTGCCGGGGATGCGGATGGAGTTTCCACGGCCCCTTAACTCTGCCAGCCTGCACCCAACCAAGGCCCTGCTGCCATCCAGCACAGATCCATCTGAGCAGCAACAAGGGGTCCCCACAGACAGGGAGGGGGCAGACCCCCGAGCTAACCTAACCACCATGTCTGACAAGCGGTTGCAAATCCAGAACCCCTTGTACCCAGTGACGGAGAACTCCTACAGCGCCTATGCCGTGATGTTCTTGTCCCTCATTGTGTTTGCAGTGGGCATCATCGGAAACCTCTCCGTGATGTGCATCGTGTGGCACAACTACTACATGAAGAGTGCCTGGAACTCCATTCTGGCCAGCCTGGCTTTCTGGGACTTCCTCATCCTCTTCTTCTGCCTGCCTGTGGTCATCTTCAATGAGATCACCAAGAAGAGGCTGCTGGGGGACGTGTCCTGTCGCATCGTGCCCTTCATGGAGGTAAGGGGCTGGCTGCACAGGGCCCTGAAGGGCTCAAGGGCTTGGCTCCTCTCTGCCTTCTTACTTGGGGGGCAGTTCATGCTGCCCATGGCCTGGCGCAAGGACAGTCCCAATATTGTCTTTCCCTTTGCCTCTGCCCTGGGCCATTCCTCAGGCTCTGCAGCCAGCACCAATGCTGCCAGGGCTGGGAAGAGCTCATGAAACCCTCCTTTGTCCAGCCAGCACAGGGACTTCTGCCCATGGGATCCCTCTGTCTATCCCTGTCCCATCCCAACACCTCCCAGCCCATCGGCTCAGCACCACAGTGTGCTGACCCAGCACTGGCCATGGTGGGCTGCTGAGGCTGACCCCAGGGCAGAGGGCCGCAGGTATGGCAGAGCTGAGCAGCACTGGGGTGGGAGAGCCCAGGGATTATGTCTGGGATCCTGAGAACTTTGCTTGTCCTCAAGACTCACGCGTGATGGATTGGCTGTGTTTAGGGTGAACTGGGGACCCACTGAGAAGGCTACAGGGACTGTGGTGACACGGGAAGGCAGAATGAGCAAAACCACCCCAGATGGCATGGTTCTGTATGGTCCTGCTCTTGTGTTGAAAACAAATCCACACTGTGGGGCATTTCCCATCCTGCAGGGACATCTGGGATCAGGCTGCTCCCCTCTGTCTCCATGTACGACAGACAGACCCAGCCTGCCTGTGCATCTTGTCTGGGGCTCCAAAGTCTGGTTTATCAAAGAAGGGTGCAAATATAAGGTTGGAAGGGATCAGAGACAGTGTCAGGTTCCTGGAGACCCTCTCAGGCTTGTTCAGGCTGGGGTTCAAAACCTGCCCATCCCACCAAGCACCTACTGCCATAGTCAGTGCCCATCAAGCAATGTACGAGAACCAGCCACAAGCTGAGGTCATGGCTCGGGCAGCTGCTGCCCTGGCTCTCTGCAAAACTGATCAGGTTGTGTGGGACCACTGACACCCTTCGGCACTCATTCTCAGGCCAGACCTGCCCCTCCCAGGGCTGTCACTGTGCTGAGTTGGGACCTGACCTTCTGTTGTCACCAGATCTGTCTGTGCCCATCACCAGGACTCAAGCCTACTCAGAGAAGTAACAGTTGGAGTGGGCCCTTGGCACTCAGATGGGGAAAGCTCATTGTTGCAGTCACTACAGGCAAAGAAATGGCCCCGAGACATTGTCATGTGCCATCACATCTCCTCCCCAACATGCCCTGCCCTGGTCCAGCTTCTGCTGGAGAACAGGACCCACAGGGCTCTTGGGTGCAGCACCTGGCTGCATCCTGCACTCTGGGTGGCTGGATTAACCTCTCCTGCTTCACCTGATAGTGGCTGCAAGTTGGAGTGACTCCAGCATGGGCTGGGGGATGGATGTGGGCCTGGATGGGCTGGCACAGCCCCCACTGCCAGGGCTGTGAGGTGAGTGGGTTTGAGGCCACTGCTGCCACCAGTCATCCCGCTCTGTCCTGATGCTCTGTGCCCTGCTGGCACCGTGGCAGTCAGGTCCCCAGTGTCAGTGCCCTTGCGCAGGGTCTGCAGAGGCACGGGGGTCCCTGGACACTCATGGACAACTTGGCTGTGCACACCCCTAGCAGGGGACCCTGATGGTACCACAGAGTCCTTTGGGTGCAGGCCTGGGGTGATGGACTTGCACCCTGGGTATCTTGCCAGGCACAGCTCTAAATCTGCGAGTTACAGCCCAGCACAAAGACCCGGCGTTTGCTAAAGGAGATGGGCAGCTCCTGCTCTCCGCACTGTCTCTCCTGCTCAGCAAGCAGGAGCTGCTCATCTCTGGAGGTCTCCTACCCCAGCCTCTCGCTAAATGAACTGTTTGCCCTGTCCCTATCCTCCACCTCAGGCTCTTGATGTCGTAGCCAGGCAGAAAGAGGACTTGCAGAGGGGCAGGAATATGGACCTGTGTTTGCCCAGGCAGGCAGGCTTAGTGCCCTGGGTGAGGACAGGAAGGAAAGGGTGATGTCCCCAGACCAGACCCCTTCCTGAAGAGGCTCTGTCATGGCCTGGCTCTGAGCTGCTCATGGACTCCCTGGCCATGTCCCTGCAGGAGATCCCCAGGGTGGCACCAGTGACTGGAAGCACCAGGGTGCCCCTGGGACAGCTCGGTCCCCAAAGGAGGTGAGAAGGATGATGGGATGCTGGGGCTGCTGAAGGACAGGCATGGCACCGCGCCGGGGTGGGTGTGCTCCTGGTGCGGTCCTGCTGCTGATTCTGCCCTCCTGCCTCCAGGCCCCTAAGCATGGGCAGGAAGGAGGCTCCAGGGTTTCTCTGTTCACCTGGGACCCAGCACCAAGGACCCTCCAGCCTGGGTGGGGGGACACGGCCAGGCCAGAGCTAAACCTCCAGCGGTCAGCGGTGAGAGGGGAATCAACCCTGCAGCCCAGGAGTCAACGTCCAGCCATTCTGTACAGGACCGTGCCAGCGTTTCAGGCTGCTGGATGATCCCTGCAAGGAACAAATCTTCCATCCTCCGCTTTGTGGCTACTCGAATGCTTGGGAGGGTGCGGACACAAAGCCAGGGTTTTGGAGCAGAGCTGGCGACGTGGGCTCCTGGTGACAGGCAGTGTGCAGAGCTGTGCCTGGGGTGATCCGTGGCACCAGCTGTGTCCCTGCCAAGGCACTGGGGAAGGATGCTCTGCCATGTCGGAACTACATGCCAAGACCAAAGGGACCAGGAGACACAGAAGAGCCTGGGCCGGGGGAGGGGGGGGGGGGGGAGGAGAGGCAGCAGAACCGCCGTGCTGGGAGGGCTGCAGGTGCTAGCCAGGGAGCTGGGCAAGTGTGCTGGGTGCTGATTGTGGGGCAGAGGGATGGTGCTGGATGCTCAGGGTGGCTCTGGGCGGAGGATCTGGGATGTGAGCAGTATTGTTGGGCAATGGGTCTGAGTGCAGGATGGTGATGCTGGGCCAGTGCTCTGGTGCTGTGTCTGGGGGGGTGCTCCTGTGCATAACCAAACAGTGATGCTGGGTACTTGGCATCAGTGCTAGTCATGAGCTGCTGTCCTCTGCGACACTGAACAGGCCAACCCAGGACCACTGGAAAAGGCTGGGGGTGGGGTGTGTGTGTGTGGGGTGTATGTGTGCAGTGCCAGACCTGTTTAGGGCTGCTGCCCAGGCATCATGCAGAGCCTTGGGGGGTTTCCTGAGTGCTGGGAAGGTCCGTCAGTACAGGGTGACGTCTGCTGGCTTCATGAGGCCAGAACAGCCATGGGGCTGGAGGGCACCAGCACGGGCTCTGCCGCTCTGGCCGAGGGCTCCAGGCAACTGGCAGCTCTGGGGCTGGGACTGTGAATGCTGGTTGTGACCCTCGGTGCCTTGCCAGCCCTCCCAGAGTCACTGTGATTCCTCTGCCTCCTCTGGCCTTTTCCCTTTGGCAAACGACATGTTTTTCCTGCCATTCTCAATGCAGCGGAAATTGCTGATTTGTGACAATAGCACCTTAACTCGTTTGGCTGTCCAGGAAGCAGGCGGCAGCTCTGCAGAGCAGCGCAGGGACAAGCCAGCTTGGGGCAGCGGGGGGGCCTTAGGGACACTGGGAAGGTGCTGGTGGGTGTGATGGTCCCTGCTTTCCCTCTCCACGAGCCATTGAGAACAGAGGAAGAGCCTGAGGGACAATCCTGCTTATTCCCACCCTGGCTGGACAGACAGATAGACATCGAGCAAAACCTCTTTCTTCTGCAGAAAAAGGAGCTGGGCAGGGCCAAACAGGTCAAGGGACATTTTTATCCACTGCTCTTTCGGGAATCACACAAAAGCATCTCCAATGCTGGGATGCAGCCACAGGCTGTGACCCCTCTAAAACCTCTGAGGAAGAGTCTTGGGCTGTGGTCTTGGGTAGCTGGGGATTTACTACCAGCCTGGTGAGGTCAAGCCCCTCATGATGTCCCTGCAGCAAGGCCCACTGGTTCTGCCTCCCCTCTCACCAGGTATCGTCGCTGGGAGTCACCACCTTCAGCCTCTGCGCTCTGGGCATCGACAGGTTCCATGCAGCCACCAGCCCCCAGGCCAATGCCCGGCCCATCGAGCAGTGCCAGTCCATCATTGCCAAGCTGGCCGTCATCTGGGTGGGCTCCATGACGCTGTCAGTGCCAGAGATCCTGCTCTGGCAGCTGGCACAGGACACATCTCCCGTGTCTGGCGTGGTGACGGAGTATTGCACCATGAAGCCCTCATCCAACCTGCCCGAGTCTGTCTACTCGCTAGTGCTCACCTACCAAAACGCTCGGATGTGGTGGTACTTCGGTTGTTACTTCTGCTTGCCCATCCTCTTCACTGTCAGCTGCCAGCTGGTGACCCGGAGGATCAGTGGCACCGAGAAGACCGAGTGTCGAGGCACCAAGCATAGCCAATGCGAGCGTCACTTGAATTGCACCATCATTGGACTGACCATCATCTATGGGCTCTGCACCACCCCTGAGAATGTCTGCAACATCGTGGTAGCCTACATGTCCCCTGACATGTCCAAGCAGACCTTGGACTTGCTCAACCTCATCAACCAGTTCTTCCTATTCTTCAAGTGCTCAGTGACGCCTGTCCTGCTCCTGTGCCTCTGCAGACCTCTGGGCCAGGCTTTCATGGACTGCTGCTGCTGCTGCTGCGAGGGCTGCAGCCCTGACTCTGCCTCCAGCGAGGACAGCGCTGACAGCAAGCTCAAAACGGAGATGTCCTCCTCTATCTTCTTCGACAAGCCCCGGGAGTCCCCTCCACCCCTCCTGGCCCTTGGCACACCTTGCTAAGTGCCCCTGGGGAGCCGTAGAGATCGATCCACCACCTCCTCCCAAGACGAAACGTTGTTTTGCCATTAGAGCCCGTGTCTGGACGTGGAGAAAGCAGAAGAGACAGCTCAGGGGGCTGTGCCATGGGCTTCAAACCCCATGTGGGGCAAGTGGGGCTTGAAACCCCGGTCTCTGCAGCTACATTGGTGGCCTTCTTGCCTCTGCCCAAAGGCCAGCAAGGACATCAGCACCTTCCCATCCTGGCTGCCTGGCCAGGCTCAGAAGGGTTGCTGCTCTGGAGATGGAGTTGTGCCAGAAAGGTCCCATCTGAACCTAGGGAGGGTTTCCATGGTGGCTTGAAGAGGATATAGCAAACACGAACTGCCCTCATCCTGTGCCATTCCGTCCTGCCAGCCCCCTCCGCAGTAGGAGAAGGTCCCAGTGACCACATCCCATCGGATCCAAGCAGTGCCCTGTAAGAGCTCAATAAATCAGTAACCTAGAGCATGTCGTGCATGCAGCCATCTGGCACTGCTGAGTAGAGCCTTGGGGCTTGGATGGCTCTTTCCTAAAACCTGGGGGTTCTGAGGTGGGCATGGGCAGCTGGGGGGGGGGGCCTAAAGGCAGGAAAGCAGTTGGGCCAGGGCAGGCAGCATCTAAGGTCGATGGGGAACAAGACCCCAGCCCCTCTGTCCCCTTGCTGAGCAAGACAGTGCCAAGCCAGCCCCTGGGAGAGTCCCCTCCAAAGCACTGAGCTTGGGGTGGCATGTAGGACATGAACTGGTCCCAGCACTGAGCTGAGGTGCTCTGCAGCCTGTGGGGCAGCTGGTTCCTCATCTGCACCACGCAAGACCAGGTGCTGCTGCTGCATGGTGCTGCCGTGCAGTGCTGGGGTGGCCAGGCAGGACCACCACCCCCAGCACCCCTTGGGAAGCCAACAGAGTGAGCACATTTCATGCGAACAGCTTTGCGCAGGGCTCCTGGCCTCCATCCACCTGCCCATCGCAGGTACAAAAGCATCCCAGGATGATGGTCTCAGGGCATCAGGGTTTCTAAGCCCCACATCCACCCCATGCCCAAGGCTCCTGCATCTGTGGAGAGCTTCAGGGAGCAGCCCAGGCGGTGGGATCAGGCTGAGGGCAGGCTGGCCATGTTGGCCCCGTCCGTCAGAGCTGTTAAAGCTCCTTGTCCTGCCGCTGGCGCCTGCCCCAGCCCGCAAATGCTGGGGCGAGGGAGATGGTTGCTATGGCTGGATGAATTGTGAGGGGCTCACTGCAGGCTTTGTGCGGCATCGACACCCACTGGGCTTTGCTTTCACAGCCTCGTTTCCAGGGAAACAAAAGCCCCAGTTTTCTTCAGAGAGGACAAAAGTGGGTTTTTCCTTTCCTCCCCTCCCTGCCACCACTGGGCCCTGCAGCTCGGGAGCTGCCAGGAATAAGATGGGTCTCATCCTGGTGCAGGGATGGAGGGGGGGTGCAGAGCCCAGGCTGCCTGCCATGCCCTCACCCCTTTGCTTCTCCCCAGGGTGAGTGGGGTCCCTGTGGCTTTGGTGACGGTGGGAGGAAGGGCGCGGGGGCAGCTCTCATGCAAGCTGTCCGCACCGCTCCATCCTGAGCCTGGGCCAAGGGCAAACAAAGCCAGGCTTGTTGCTGCGGCCAGCAGGGCTGGATGTGTGTGTGGGAGAGCTGGGCGGGGGGCAGGGAGGACGCAGGCAGCAGCATCATCTCAGGCTGTTGGCAACACATGGCCTCGAGCAGGCAGAGCACCCCACGGACCCATCAGAGCCAGCTCCAGCACCTCTTGGGTGAGCGCGATCACATCGCACGGCTCCAGGGCTGCCTGGGGGACAGGGACCACTGCCCTGCGCTCCAAGGCACAGGTGCAGTCTCCGGGAGGGATGGGGGCGGCAATGGCAAGGAAGCAACGCGACTGTAACCACACCCCCCAACGCAAAATTGTTAATTTATTATTAGGAGGCAAAAAAATTGTACAATTACAAGAATCATTTACCAACAGAGGTAAAATCTGAGCCAAAATACCTCTTAAAAAAAAAAAGGAGGGGCTGGAGGGTGACAACACTTTACAAGTCGTTAAATTAAAAAAAAAAAGAAAAAAAAGAAAAAAGGAAACCTCTCTTTGTGCAATTCTGCAAAAACGAGAACAGAAGAGAAACCTCCGGCCTCACCACCCTGGACCCGAGCAGGGGAAGGGGGAATGACACAGGCCCACAGCCCCCTGCCCCTGGGCCACCCACCACCCTCTCCCCGAGCCCTCAGCTGGGGACAGGCAGCTGCTTCCCCGCTGTGCCACCAACTCAACTCCACTCCGCACCCACCCTCTCGATGCCAGCACGTCCCCTCTAGTCCAGCTAAGGCCCCCCCCCACCTGGCCAGGCCCCCAGGGCTGCACCTGCAGAGACCCGGCAACTCATCACGACACAAATGGGCAAAGTCTTCCTGACCTCCCTAAAATTTCCTCTCGCCCTCTTCCCACCTGCACACAGGACCCAACCGTGACCCCCCCGGCCTCGCTGCCCCCTGCCCCCACAGCCAGGGCACCAGAGCTGGGGGCTGGTGTGGGGAGCCAGGCACGGGGAGCGGGGCATGTCCTGGAGCACCCCCTTGAAGCAGGGCACACGGAGCAGGGCATGGGGAGTGGGACACATCCGGGAGCACCTCCTTGGAGCAGGGCACGGGGAGCGGGCCACACGTGGGAGCACCCCCTTGACTCTGGCAGGCCACACTGCAGGTCCACAGGGGCTCTCATGGCCCTGCACGTGTCCCCCTTCTCCAGCATCCCTGCACGATGCCCTTGGCCAGGGCAGGGCGAGTAGCCCCTAGCTGGGCGCGGGTGATGCCTTTTGGCAGGCGGGGAGCCAGCACAGCTGCCACGGAAGGCTGCGTGGGGCAGCCTCCCGCTCCCCACGGGCAGCCCCGCTGCGCTGGCACCAGCCCCTCCAACTGCCACCTTGGTGCAGCGCAGCAGCAGGACCGGGCAGCAGGGCAGGATTTGGCCCTAGCGTGGGCACCGGGGAGGATGTGGGGCAGGGGGACGGGTGGCCCAGGGAAGCAAGGAGGGGCTGGGGCAGTGGCACAGCAGCCAGGGGTGATGCGGGGGAGGCTGCTGGCAGTGGATCACGAGTGAGCGCTGTCCTCCTGGAAGGGCAAGCAGCTCCTCCCACACTCCGCCTGCGGGGGCGAAGCCTGGGGCAGGGCAAGGCGGTGTGTGCGCCCAGGGCACCTGGGATGGTCCCTACCCAGAGGTACAGGCAGGACACCAGGAAAAGGATGAGGGAGCTCCAGAGACCTGCCTGCAGACTGGCACAGCCCCATCCCCAAGGAGCTGTCTTCTGCCACCACCCTCATCATCCTCTCAGTCCCTCTGCTGCCCTCGGGGAGTCCACAGCCTTTCTACTGCTCACAGGGCCCAGTTTAGTAACAGTGCTATCGCTTAAATTAAAAAATTAAAATATATATACATATATATATATACTGTATACGCAGACAACAACAGAACAGTGCCAAAACGGGAGGAAGAGACAGAGAGAGGTGAGGAGGGCAGAGTCGGACATTTTCTTTACAATAAAAACAAGGGCTCCACCCAATGCGAGCGGAGTCTGGGGTCCCCTAAAAATACCCATCTAGAGAGAGAGCTGGAGGGACAGAGCAGGAGAGAGAAGGGGCACGGGCTTGTACAATGGCATCTTCCCAATCTGATCTGCGGTCCACGGGATCTCAGCTTCTCCTAGACTTCGAGTGCTGGATAAGCCACTGTAGGGTAATGTCTGCAAAGGCAAGGGGACACCTACAGCCTCTCCCTCTGGCTGTCACACCCTCCAGGACTTGGGGAAATAGCCTGGTCATGGGCTGCCCCCCCGCCACCCCCTCACCCCGCACCACAGCCACCCGTGCTCACCGATGTTGTCCTTTTCTTTGCAGGAGATAGAATAGCAACAAATCTCTCGGTCTTGGATGGCAGAGAGGTTCCTGCAGAAGAGAAGCGAGCTCTGGCTGCAGACCCCCGGGGCTGCGCATTGGCAGTGATGGGAGACGCCTCCAGGCAGCCTTTTGAAAGGTCCCTTTGGACCCCAACTCCAAGAAGGGGGACGTTTTGCAGGAGCAACGTCTCCCCAGGCTCCAAGAAACCTGCACGGGGGTGGGCAAGGATCCGTGCGCACTATGCCCACGGTGGGTGGCCAGGCGCGGTCTGCAGGGCCTATGGAAGTGGCAGGAGGGACTCAACCCCACAGAGAGCCCGGCCACGAAATCACACAGCTTCCCTCCCTAAACCCCGGCTGCACAGCCCTGCGGTGAGACGGGGCAGAGAGGGCTCGGGAACGGCATGTGAGCTGGCAGGTGCCTGCAGGATGAGGGAGATCTCCGAGAGGTGGCTGCAGGGGCAGAGATGCTGTGGCCCCTGGCCACCACGGAGGGGTAGAGGTGGGCAGGAGGCAGCGCCGGCTGCGAGGCCACATGTTGGCACGGCAAAGGGTGGTGAAATACGGGAGAGGTGTGTGGATGGTGTCACACACCAGCGCAGGATGCAACCTCCCACCATCGAGGTCTGCCTGCTCTCGGGGGTGCAGTGCCCGCACTGGGCAGCGGGGTAGAGCCACGACAGGGTGATGGGCGCAGCACACATGCGGGAGCCCAGCTCCACTGCGCCGTGCCGTGCCCCAACGCCACCGTGTGGCATGCAGGACCTGGCCCTGGCACCGACGGCCGTCACTCCCAGCTCCTCCCTGTCCCCACAAGCACAGAAATGTCACTTCCGACGGCCGCTGCCTCGGGATGTCCCCAGCCACCACCTGTCTCTGCCAGCCCACCCCACGCACTGCGATACCATCCCGGCTAGGGAAGGAGCACCGCCAGCACACGGCAGGGTGACTGTGCCAGTGTGGACAAGGCAGGAAGAGGGAGGAGGTCACACCGTGTCACAGCCCCACAGTGGTTGCCTGGGCCACCAGCACACTTACATCTTCTCAATGAGCTCCTTCTCATCCAAGGCACCGGGCAGGTCTCGCTTGTTCCCCAGGACGAGGACCTGCAGCAGGGGAGAGGGGACACCTGAAGCTCTTGGCCACCAGACCAGGCAGGAACCTGCTTCCGCCACCCAGACACGGGCCCTGCTTGAGATGCAAGACATCCCCGGCCACTTCACCAGGGTGTGCCCAGAGGGAGAAAACCCCTTCAGCAGGCAATGTGAAGGCAGAGCACCTTAATTAACAGCCTTAATTAGCCCGTACACAGCATCTCCCATGTACTCTCTAGTCCCAGTGAGAGGCGGGCCCCACAGCACATCCTCCCTGAAGGGCAACAGCACCTCTTGTGACATTCAAGACCTCATCCCAGGAGCCTCCTGCTGTCTTTGAGCAAAATCTCAAGTGAAAGGACTAAAGCGGGCATATCGGGAAGGAGCGAGATGTGGATGCAGTGCAGAACCTGCTCTTCGCAGGCAGCCAGCCCAAAAGAACACAGCTGTTTCCACCATCCACTGATCTCTCCTTACTTCAAGTCTTTTCACATCCACAAAGGCATCTTCAGACTATGCAGGGAAAATAATCACCCGGCAGGACTCACTGGGTCCCTCTGGAGCACGCCGGGCGACTGTCAGCTGACAAGGCGAGTGTGGAGGCTGCAGCCGCCTTCCCAGGGTTAGCCAGGGCCTCTGCGGCAACGTGGTAACGCAGCATCCCCCAACTTAAATTTGGAGACTTGTTCTCAAAAAAGAGCACTCAGAAGGGCTGCACATGCAGCGCGTTATGTTGGGAGATTAATTTACTTGGCAGCGAATGTTTGGGATCTGTGGCAAGATCCTCAATTAGCTCCTTTCAAAGGATGCCAATTTGGATGCTCTGTAAGCACCCCGCCCCAGCACACACAGCGTGCTCCAGGTCGCCACCGCACCTGCTGCTTGCAGCCCACCTCCTGCAATGTCACACACTCTCCTAGGAGATGAGACCTTAATGCCCCATCATAAATAAGGTGCAAATTCATGCGAGAGGATAGATCTCACATTTCGGGTTTTTTTTTTTTTGGTCTCTTTTAAAGCTCCCTTCCCTACTGGTTGGCCTGGTCCTGGGCTAGGAAGCATCACTTCCCCAGCTCCCGCAGGAGTGCAGTGGGGAAGGGGACTCCCCCAAGGAAGGGGATCTGCCCTCTTAATCTGTTCTGCAAGACACAAGCCCCTCGCTGCAAACCCTGGCAGCTGCCGGCCTGGGAACCATGAGCAGCTGCATGGAACCTATCCAGGCAACAGCTCACCGGGATGCCCTGGAGCTGCGGCTTGTCAAGCAGGTTGTGCAGTTCGTTCTTGGAGGCCTCTATCTTCTCCTGGTCGGCAGCATCCACCATGTACCTGCAAGGGAAGGGACACCCCTGAGCACAGGCACTGAGGTCCCCGCACCTCGGTGCTGTTTTGAGGTTTGTGCCACCACCAAACCTGCTCACTCAACCGCTACATTGATTCCACCGGCTCCCAGGCCAGTGCGTGGAGGTGATGGATTATGGGTCCTTCCCCCAGGACCCCTCTTCCCAAGGAAGGCTGTGAGGCTGAGAGCTTCTCATGTCATCCAGGGGAGTGGGGAACCCTCCTGTCCCCGTCCCTGCAGGGGACCACCCCGTTGACAGCAAGGGGAGCTCAGGCACTGCCTGGGCAGAAGCAGCTGCAAAACACATGATCTCCCCAAGCAAAGCTTATCTGCACATGGCAACTCCTTATGGAGACACCCAGAATAGAGGACAAGTGGAGAAGACAAGAGGAGCTGACGATGGAGAAGACATCAAGTCGAGATCCTGGCAGGGGGAAGGACCCACTCATCTTCTCTATGGGAACAATCCTGGGCATGGGGCACAGAGCAAAGGGCATACGAAGGCAGCAGTCCGTGACGCTTGCTCGGAGCAGACGAGGGAGATTTAGGGAAGGATTTAGCTCTCACAGGCAGACACCTGTCCTGCAAAGGACAAATAGAGCTAAAACTGGGGAGAGGAACTGATCAAAGCAGCCTTTATCTTCAAGATCAAGAAGCTGGGAGAGAAAAAGAGAAAAACACCATCAATCTTCATCAGGCCTTGTGGGATTTATTTAAAAAAAGAGCCTTTAGATACTGAAGTGCTGAACACAGGAAAACGTGTATGGCTGTAATGAGAGGGAGAGGGAAAAGCACTGCCACAAGCCCTCGGCATGCCGGGCAGGGTGAGAGGGCTGAAGGCAAGAGAAAAAGGATGCAATGCAGCTCGAGGCAAGGAAGGCAGACTGAAGTGTGACCTGGATGGCCACAGGTCCTTTGTTTCCCCTCGACTAGAGAGGCACCTTGGAAAAAAAAGGAGGGGAAAAAAACCAGCATTTTGTCACTGCCAGCAAAGCTCACTGTAATAAAAAGTGTCAAGAACATGTCCCAACACGGTGACAATCAGCAAGGACAGGACCAGACACTGCAGTCCTGACAAGCAGGACCAGTGGTCCCTCACTCCTCCTCACTGCCAGACCTACACTTGGGAAGGGCAGGACAGAAACCCATCCCTCCAAAATCTCAGGGCATTGTCAGTCGGTGAAGATGACATAGCTCTGATTTTCTAATTGGGTTTAGGTGACACCAACGTGGTCTTGCCTACAAGGCAAATTCTCATCCTTAGGAGCAGGCAGCCTGCTTCCCATCAGCAGCTTGCCAGGCTCATCCCCAGCCCGCACTCCCTGGGACTGCGCCTACTGCAAGGTTTGCAAGCAGGGGACACGCAGGGATGCCCAGAGACTTGCTGACAGCCAGCAGCAGGCGTTGCAGGGAGACTCCTTCTCTCAGCACAAGATTCATCCAGCAGCGCATAAAACACCACAACCTGGAAACATGCTGCTGGCAGCCGCCCCTAAAACCAGGCTCTTGGAAAGGGCTGAGCCACACCAATGGCCTTTGTTCAGCCCCCATGATGAACAGGCAGTGCAGGGAAGCACGGGAGCCAGGAACAGCAAGATCTGAGGAACAGAGCCGGGCGGAGCGATGCTGGAAGGGTGTGCCATGGCTGGCGTGGATCTCACTGCCCTGTCCTCAAAGCCCGTGGGGGCACCAGTCTCAGGCAGAAGCATCTCAACTCCCAACATGGGTGTCCGGCTCCAGCAGCGATGGCACAGCAGCTACTCCAGCTCAGCGCTGCTCAGCACCCCTGCGCGGGGCGATGGGACTGTGTCCCCAGCTGCTGGCGGGGCTCAGCATCCGCACGTGGGCGACAGGGCTCTCAACTCCCAGGGATACTCACACGATGGCACTCACTCCACGGCAGTACCGCTCCCACATGCTGCGAAACCGCGGCTGGCCACCAATGTCCCAGAGCTGCAACACGGAGAAGGTGGCGTTACCCCACTGTCTTGCTCATGACCCTTCCCCAGGCGGCCACCCGGCCAGAGCACCCAGCATGCACCAAACCCACCTCCATCCCCTCCTCTTCATCTCAAACCTAATGAGGTGGCTCCTGACTTGATAAAGCAGACACCTCAGGAAGGGCAGCTGGAGGGTGTTGAGCACCTCCTGCCACGTGCCTCTGCGGGCACAGAGAGATGCCCTGGCCCAAGCTGGGGGGCTCATCCCCATGTCCACTGCCCCTCCTCACCTTTCACTGATGCATTTGCCATTTCAAAACACTCAGCATGCTCTCAGAAACATTTCTGCAGCAGGCAGAGATCCTCAACCAGTTTTTGAAGCCCATCCCAGTCCATTATCTTCCAGTCCAACCCAGGGCCCTTGAAAGTTCCATAAGGCGCAAAAACCTCCTCTCCCTTTGCTCTCAAGGCAGAGACGACTACCGCAAGCCATGACGTTTTTTCCAGCGCTCCCACCCTCAGCAAGGTGACCACATACATGAGTCCCCATCAGCAAGCCAAAGGTATAAGAAAACCTCCACCTTTGCAGCCCGGGCTGTCTCTTACTGCAGAGGTCTGGATCTCCTACATCCCTCCCACCACCTCTGGTGGGTACCTGCAGAAACCTGGCAGAGCAGATCTTCCCAACTGCAGCTGGGGCTGCTGGCATCTTTCAGCATCCAACAGAAGTCCTACCAATCTCCTTTCACCCCATCTTTCATCCCAAGAGCCCACAATGGCAATATCATCTGCACCTTACCTTTATGGTAACATTCCCCTTGGTGATCTTCCTCATGTTAAAGCCCACCGTCGGGATCATGTCCTCGTTGAATTGTCCTGACTGCAAGGAACAAGGTTGAATGGCGTTAGGAGGCACTGAAGTGCCTCAGCCTGCCCCGAGCAGGGCACGAGGCTGACAGCCTGCCTGGGCATGACCCCAGAGGCTCTGCCAGCCCTGCAGCGGGTCCATACCAGCAGCAAAATGAGAGCCAAGGAGATAAAATGCCTGCAGTAGGGAGATGCTGCTGCACAGGGTACAGGGAGCCCTGGTGTAGCCTCCAGCCCCAGCCATGCTGTCATCTTACCCAACTCAGCCCTTTCGCAGTGAGATTCTCGAGCTCTTCGCAGGAGGAGGCAGAGGCCTGTGCTCGCTGCAGGGACCCGAGGCTCGCCATACAGACCTGCACCCCCCCTGCAAACCCTGCCGGCAGCCCCGAGGGCCCGGGCAGGCCACCGGGCTCCCCACCCAGGACAGCTGCCTCCTGCACTGGCTCCTTCTCGGCCTTGAGTCTGGGGGCCCCAGCGTATTTCCTGCCTTGGATCACTTACGGTGCAGCCCAAACCAAACTGACTTCTGCTTTCCTGCAAGCCTGCTGCCTGCCTGCGCGGCTCCTCCAGCCCCTGCACCCTGCCCGTGCATGAGAGCTAGTGCACATGTTGGTGATGTGGGGGGATGCAAAGGGTCCCTCACCCCTTCCCCACGAGCTGCCACCACATGTCATCCAGCAGCACAGCTCCGAGCTGCATCAGGCAGGAGAAGCATGAAATCGCATGAAACCACTGCAAATTTGCAGCATCCCAGTGCCGCTGAGAAACTAGGTTAGTCTTGTCAGAGCAGTGAGCAGGAACAATTTCCTCTGCTGCCGCGGAGACATGCTGGCTTGCCAGCCCACGTGCCCGGCACTGTGCTGGAGGGAAAGGACAGCACTGGTCTGTTAAAGCTCACTCCATCTTCCAGTTTGCTGCTCAGATCCCAACGCTGCGAGATGATCCTGGGCTGAGCAGTGCAGAGGGATGCACCCAGTGGCCCCAGCAGCATCCCTGAGGCAGGAGCGGCCACAGCCCTTCACCCTCTGCCTCTTGCTGCCTCCTGCCCAGCAGGCAGCCTCACTGGGACTCAAAACAGGTTTATTTCTTTGCTTTTTAAATGCATCCTTGTGGAAGGCCCTGCTGGGGGATGCCGGGGAAGCCAATGGGGAAGAGGGTTTTACAACCAGGATAACACAGTACTGGGGCTTTTGGCCATCAATGCCAAACACCTGCAGGAACCACTCACCACGGCCGAACTCACCCCAGTAGCTCTTTACTGGCATAAAATCTGTTTCTCTAGGACTTTTCTGGGTTTTCTTTCAGTTAACACAAACCTCAAAAAGCAAAGGCAATTTGAGCAGATGAGCAGAACTTTGTGCCTGGTTGAGCCAATGGCTCCTCCAGACCCACCATGTCAGTGAGTCCTCAGGGTTTTCCTGACCTCCCAGTGGTTCTGCAATACATGCCGCTTCCCTTTTTCATTTCCCTTTTGTGTTCATCAGCAAAGCTCAGCAGCCAAGGAGTCTCTGAGCCACGGTACACCCAGAAACCATGCTGAGGACTGGCGAGCAAGGACATGGGGGAGAGGATGGGAAGCAGGCAGGAATCCCTCTACCACAGGCTGACATAGGGGAAGTCTCCTGCAGACTGAGGTTCAACACACAATTTGGCTTTATGGACCAGGTTTTAAGGAAGTATAAGGCTTTAATTGGAAGACATGGATAGCAATTGCTGAAGAGCTCTCGGAAGCTGCAGGCACCTCCATCAGGGATCCTGGACCACATCATGGGAACTGCTAGCTGTGCAAAAGCCACCTCAGACATGGTTCATGTGTGATGTTAGTGCTTCTGATCCCAGGAAGGGATGGGCTGCAGGAGTCAGGAGTCACCTCTGCTTTCCCCAACGAGAGACGGGAGCGAGCATGTCTCCATAAGCAAAGCACACAGCCTTGCTCCCTGCTCCAAATCCTTCCCCCGCCACTGTGCCTGCCTCCAGGCTGCCCACAGCCAAGGGGCCAACACAAAACCATCAGTGCTGTTCAAGAAAGGCTGGGCTGGGAATGCAACATGTTGTGCTCCGGGATGTCTTGCATGTGGTCCCTGCTGTCCTGGCACCCACGGCAATGTCTTCAATGCGCTGCAATGTGCTCAGCTCCTTCTGCACTGGCTGCTCTCTGAAAGCGACTTTGAACAGTGGAAACATGATGTCCCCTCTCTGACTGTCCTAGATGCTGATGCCTCCATCATGTCTCCAACTACCTGCAGGGTCCAGCCAGGGAGAGTGGACACCAGCCCAGCTGCAGGCATGCAAAAGCTTTGCTGGACACATCCTTCCCCCAAATTTTGATTATGCAACAGACACAGCATCCACACTGGTCCTGCAGATCATGCCCATTGCTTGGGAATGGGATTCCTCCAGGAGGCATGGAAAATCCTTGCAGGCAAGATGAATTTTGTGGCTACAACAGGTGGATCAGGTCTTTGCAGACTCTAGTTCGTTGCTGCTTTGCCAGGGTCCCCTCAGCACCCTGACCAAACCACCCTGCCTCAGTGTCCTGGCTGGAAGACAAAGGACCTTTCTGCCCAGCCCCATCACTTTCCAGTTGAGCTACTGGGAGAGGCGGCCAGTATTCAGCTTTTGCAGGGGTGAGCAGTGTCCTCAGTTCACTCTGAGCTCCATCCTCTGCCACATGCATGTGGACGCCACATCACCTGCCACTTCAGCCACTGTCCCCTGCTTGGCCAGCACCCGGCACCTCGGCTTGCTGGCACGCACAAAGAAATCCCCTCAGCCTCCACATCGCATCCACCAGCTCTGGTGAGCAGCATGCAGAGCTGGGGTGGCCAGGCAGCTGTCACCCTGTCCTAGCACAGGATGACACCACTTGGATGTGACCTGCTCTTGATAAATTGCTGCTGGTTGTTTTGGAGCCCCGTATCTCCAGGTGCTCACAAGCAAGTCATTCCCTGGAGACTGGAGATGGCAGTGCTGAAATCCCAGCCCCTGGTCATCTAAAGTCATGGCTCCACCAGAACATGGTCCTCCATATGGCAGAGGCAGATGCCCAAAGTGCCCTTGGTTGGATGGCTCCCACCAGCACCTGGACCATCCCCAAAATCGCCCAGACTCGCACTCCTGCAGGTGCCCCCCACCCGTGTCACAGTGCTGAGTCCTTGCCAAACCCTGTCCAAGCTCCAACCTGGGGAGGAACACAGGGGGTTTAATTTCTCACCTGTGACCTCCCTGTCCAGCCTCCCCGACTGCCTTTGTGCACAGCACAGGGTGGGAGCGCCTGGCAGCCGGGCGCTTCGCTTGCAAAGCCACTGCTCTTCCAGGAGCTTTTCTCTGAAACCGTGCAAGACCAGCCCTGCTGCACAGGCTTGCTCCGGCCCCCCAGCACATCTTGCATCACCACGTGGAGCTGTGGCAGACCCGCAGACGGACGCTTGACTCCGAGTACTCCATTCAGATGCGAAAAAGACAAATTCGAGCCAAGCCTTTAAAACATTTCCTTCGACGGCAGGTCTCTCAGCACTCTGGGGCTCCGAGCGTCACAGGGAACCTACGGTACAGAGCCTCACATGCTCCTGCAGAAGGCACCAGGTGACAGGGCTGTCCCTGAGCGCAGCACAGCCCTCCCACGGAACCTAGAGAACTGGGAAGGTGAGCTGCCACCTGGAGCCAGGCAGGCAGCTGCAGGAAGAGCTACATGGACCCAAGAATGAGACAATCCCAACTTTTGCCCCAAATCCTCAGCATCCTTTACTTTCAAGACCTCTGTGCAGAGGGATCGCGCTGAAGGGGCCCGTGTCAGCCAGACCGCACCACCGTGGGCAGACCAGCAGTTCGAGCTGGCAAACAGTGCTGCAGGACAGGGATGGGCAACCCAGTCTCCCTCTACCTCAAAGCAGATGGTCTCACCACCAACACCTGCAATTAACATACACGGTCTGGCTCTGCAGCACCCCTCAACCTAGAAATTCCACATCGCAGGCTTTCAGCACGGTGGAAAACCCGCACTGCGCTCCTGGTGATGCTACCACAGCTGAAACAGGCTGTGCCGCTCTCCCTGGCCCCACGGGCCCTATCTCCAGGGCAGCCTGTCTCTCAAGAACACGAATGGGACCTGGGAACAAGCCTGTGGACAGCAGCCAGGCCATACACTAGCTGACCCTGCAGCCCAGGTGATGCCAGTGTGACCGTCACTGCCAGGAAGCCCACAAGAGCCTGGCAAGATGATGCCCTCCAGGACAGATCCATCCCGCTGACTGCGATGCAGCTAATGGCTTTTTTTTTGTTTTCTTTAGAGCATGGTATCACTGAAGCTCAGTTTCTTTCATAAAAATTAAGTTTCTCAGATGAAAGGGAAAGTCCTTGGGCTGCTTTTGCTTCTTCAGCACAGTACCACATCCCGAAACACCCTGGACAGCTGCACCGACCCAACACCCCGTTTGAGGCAGAGACACACAGACACGTATGAGATGATCCCAGCAGCTCCCCAGGGATGTGCAGCACAGCTCTGGACTCCGAGGTGGAGGAGGCATCCCTGCACAAGAGCTGCTGCCATGTCTGCCCCCACCTCTGCCCAGATGGACCCTGCAACTGCCTACTAATATGGTTGCTCTTGTTCAGGATGTGTCTGTAATGACGGAGCATCTGGATGGAGGCACAGAAGTGGTGACCCCACAAAGTGCTGCTGGCTCTAGAGTGATCGCTTGCTGCTGGCCCAGGCTTTGGGGTGCTACATGTGCACAGCACCACCAGCATCAGCACTACTTGATGGCAACACAGAGTTTGTTACAGAAACTCTGGAAAAAACCAAAAGCCTCTGAATCCAACCAAGGCACCGAGAAGGTCTGGTCCTGCAAGCTCGGGGAACGATGCAGGTCAGGTCCAAAGCAGAGCTGTTCTGCACCACACATCCCAAGCCAAACCTGCGACGCGGGGGCAGCAGGCAACGCCTTTGGAGGACTTCAGATCATTTGGGACAAGGCAAAAGCTGCAGCTTAGCAGCCCTGCCCTTAACATCTCCCTCACGAAGGAAACAGAAGCAGCCTCCCTGCTATTCAGTGCAGGTCTCCCAACATAATGGACCCATGCGAGCTGGCAACATGGTACTTGCATCCTTGGTTCTGGCTACCCAGCCCGATGGATGGCCCCAGCAATGGAACCTTGAAGACAGTGTTTAAGCCATCCCCAACCCATAACATCTCCATGCCCCTGCTCTGTCACTGCCAGCATCCATCTGCCTCCTGCCCACAGTCATACAAACTCCAGCTCATACAAACCCAGTGCTGGAGCAGCTTCGCCCAACTACAATGCTCAGGTTGTCCTCTCTTCAATCATTGCTCTGGATTCTTGGAGACCTCTAGCCATTGCCCTGCTCTCAGCTGGATCTTCTCCCTTCCCATCCCTCCCTCCCCCGAGTACAGTGTCCCAAACCAGCCATGATGCCCCAGCCATGGCAGGGGCAGCCAGCAGTAGGGCTGGGGGTGCTTGCACCTTGCAGGACACTTGCAGTCCCTGAGGGCATCGCACTACCAGTAGCTGTGCCACATGTCTGCAGCCCAGCCAGGACACGGGTGGCACCTCATGAAGACAAAGTCTTGTGTTCTCCTTCCTGAGCTGGGTTTAATCAAGGGGAAGCTGCGGGGAATCTCTTAGATGAGCCTGGTAGAGGTAATTATTAAGTTCTGTGATAAAAAACTCATCTGCGCACATACAAAGGAGCATAGAGAGGCAAGAACAGGTGGACGAACCCAAAAAAAACCCAGTCCAGCAACTGCCAGGGTAGGAGAGCCAGAGCAGATTCCTCTACCCATGGACACAACCGCAGGTGGGGAACCCAAAGTATGAGGGGATAAGCACCCTGGCATTGCACAAGACTTCTTCTGGGATGTCTATGGGAGCAAACAAGGGAAAATAGAGGGATAAGGCAATAAAAAGGGGCCAGTAGATTGCTGGTCAGCATATTTGGCTGGCTGTGCCTCGTGCTCAACCAGCACAGTCTGTCCTGTCTTCTTACCAAACTGAATTTCTAACTATTTCTCTGGGTAAGGGCCTTTATCTTCTGCGTGCATGTGTGCATTTGGGGGACTGAGCACCAGCAACTGGGCTCCAAACCGGGGTCAGAGGCCACTTGTCCCTGGTGCAGCAAGAGAAACGAGTGCAGGTAAGCATGCAGCTTGGAGGTGGAACAGCCATGGAGCCAGAGGGTGGGCGTCCTCAGGGGCGAGACCACAGGAGAAGGTGGCTGCTGGAGGGACCAGGAGGTCCAGGACAACTGCCAGAGCAACCGTGGGGTCTGAGGTCACCTGAGAGATCTGTCTCTCTGTGTGTGCGCGCGTACGTGCGCGTGTGTTATGACTGGGGAACGCCAGGCAGGCAGAGCAGAGCTGGCAGCCAGAAGGCAGGCAGAGCTGGCAGCCACCAGTAAAACAATTTAAGTGAAACTTTTATTTTCCCCAAGGCTGAAAAGATGAGATCAAAGTAAATATTTAAGCAGTGCCCATAGAAACCAACTCTTCCACCTGTTGAGGCTGCTGCTCCTGAGAAGTAGAGTTAACTAGGAGGGAACATTTGCACAATGGCAATAATTAAAACGCAGGCACAACGAAGCCCAGAGCACAACCAATGTTGATACATTCACCACTTCTAGAGGAAATGAGGATTGCATTTGTTATTTCCATTGAAAAAAAAACAGAACAAGAAAAATGGAGAACCAAGCAGTGAGTGCAGGCTATGGAAACAGGAGAAAGATGGGGACGAGGACAAACCTCTCATGAGGCTGTAGCTGGTGGACTTTTGCTACCAGGCCAGAGAAAATACAGGAGGTTGCTCCTTATCCATCTGTCCACAGCCCCAAGCCTGTACCACCATCGGCTTCCAATGCACGTGTTGTTCGTTCCTCTAAGGCAGAGAGCATCCACCATCAGATCCACCAGGCACAAGCACTAAGTTTTGAGCTCACCCCTGGCCTGACTCTGCCCGTTCCCACCAGGCTCTCGGGCACCAGCTCCTCCCTCAGACCTCTGCCAAGTGCATAAGGACATGGAGTCCCACCACATCTTTTCAAGCAGCACCTGGCGTTGCCACAGGGGTACAGGCTGATTGCTGAAGAGTTAATGAAGTGGTGATACATCTATATGGCACCTCTCAGGCAAGGGTCACTGGAACAGAGACCAGCAGTTGCTGTAAGGACCAGGCAGAGAAATAAAGCCCCTGCTGAGCTCTTGACAGCCTGGCAGTGCTTGGTTCTTCAAAGCTGGATCAATCTCCAAGGCTGCCCTGCTTTGAAAGACCAGAGATCTCCAACCCAGGCTGCTCGAGGCTCATGCTGCTCTAACTTCACAATCTTACTGATGTTTACATTCTTCTGGGGCTGCCTTTGCGCTCTCTAATTAAAAAAAATAATTAATTACAACACTCCTTAATTCAGGTCTTTGCTACATGCAGACCTCAGGTTATGCTGAGGGGGAATTCAAGGACTATGCTTGGGTTTTTCAGGTTGTGCCAGTGCTCTTGCCCAGCGGACAGTGTCCATGCCACGGGACACGCGTGGCCGGGCAGACCCAGCTCAACCCTGGCACCTACACACGCCTGCACCCCAGGAAAGCCCAGCCAGGGACATGGCAGTCCCAAAACCTATCACCTCAGTGCAGCATGATGCCGGCGCGCATCAGCCCTAGGGTGGGACAGTGGCCCTTCCCAGTTCTACCAGGAACAGCCCTGGCAGGGACACTCCCATGAGCTGTAGGCATGGGTGTCCCCTACACCAGGGACAAGTGGCCTCTGACCCCTGGTTTGGAGACCAGTTGCTGGTGCTCAAACCCCCAAACACACACACACACGCAGAAGACAGAGACCCTTACCCAAGGGAATAGTTAGAAATGCAGCTTGGTAAGCCAGGACAGCCTGCGCTGGTCCAGCACAGGGCACAGCCAGACAAGTGTACTGACCAGCAACCTGCTGACACGCAACGAACCCTTTTTACTGCCTTATCCCTCTGTTTTCCCGTGTTTTTTCCCAAAAGCATCTCAGAAGCCTTGCGCAATGTCAAGCTGCGTCTTCCCTGCTGCACTTTGGGTTTCCCCACCATGTGCCCCAGCTGGGGCAGGAACAGCTCAGAGACATGCCACAACAGTGGGGTTTCTTTTTAAGGCAGCCTGAGCAAGGGAGAGACTATTCCACATGGCTCAGTCCCTCTCTCAGCATCCCCAGAGCCCCCCCGCAGCACAGAGCAGGTCCTGCAAACCCTCATCCCAAGCTGAGCAGCAACACAGCTACTGCTCTTCCAGCAAAACCCAGAGTGCAGGCAAGACCCTGCTGCCCCCAACATACAGGGAAGACACTTGGAGCAAGGCAAGTGGCTTTACCCATATGGGCTGCACGGAGCATTTCTAGATCGAACAGCACCGCAGCAAGCCAGGGGCTGGTGCTGAGGATGCTGGGCTGGGTGCATTCACTCCTGGTGCACACATCCAGCCATGCGCCGCATCCTGGAGCACTTCAGGGAGCCGGCTCACAGCTCTGAAACATGCTGCTTTTCAGGGCAATCAGATGGGCTTGCTTGGGGTTTCTTGCCAAGCGGGAGGGACGTGGTGCCACTGCCCACCTGGATGACTCTGGTCAAGCTCTTTAGACCTGCTTACATTTCTGCTCTGGACAACGCGACTCACACTCAGGCATCATTTGTCCATATCGGGATCAGTACTATTTAGTATCTTCATCAATGACATAGACAGTGGCATTAAGTGCACCCTCAGCAAGTTTGCAGATGACACTAAGCTGAGTGGTGCAGCTGACACGCCTGAGGGACGAGATGCCATTCAGAGGGGACAAGCATTCAGAAGACAAGCTCGAGAAATGGGCTCATGTAAACCTCATGAAGTTCAACAAGGCCACATGCAATGTCCTGCACCTGGGTCAGGACAACCCTCACTATCAATACAGGCTGAGAGATGAAGGAATTGAGAGCAGTCCTATGGAGAAGGACTTGGGGGTACTGGTGGATGAAAAGCTGGTCATGAGTCAACAATGTGCGCTTGCAGCCCAGAAAGCCAACCATATCCCATATCCTGAGCTGCATCAAAAGAAGCACAACCAGTAAGTCAAACGAGGCGATTCTGCTGCTCTGCTCCACTCTGATGAGACCCCACCTGCAGTGCTGTGCTCATCTGTGGAGTCCTCAGCACAGGAAAGACATGGACCTGTTGAAGTGGGTTCAGAGGAGGGCCACCAAAATGAACAGAGGGATGGAACTACCTCTCCTATGGGGAAAGGTTGAGAGAGTTGGGGTGGTTTAGCCTGGAGACAAGAAGGCTTCAGGGAGACCTTACCGCAGCCTTACAATACTTAGAAGGGGCTCATAAGAAAGATGGGGACAGATATTTTAGTAGGGCCTGTAGTGATAGGACAAGGGGTCATGGTTTTAAACTAAAAGAGGGTAGATTCAGACTAGAAACAAAGGAGAAATTTTTTACGACGAGGGTGGTGAAACACAGGAACTGGTTGTCCAGAGAGGTGGTAGATGCCCTATCCCTGGAAACATTCAAGGTCAGGTTGGATGGGGCTCTGAGCAACCTGATCTAGTTGAAGATGGCCCTGCTCATTGCAGGGAGATCGGACTAGACAACCTTTAAAGGTCCCTTTCAACCCAAACCACTCTATGATGGTCCTGCAAAAAAAACACTGTCCGTTTTCACGCTGACGAACCTTGCAGCAGCAAGGCAAGACTATGCCCCAGCCAGCTCCTTCTCCTCCTCCAGAAACATGGAGAACACCTCCCTGCTCTCCTGAAAAATACCTACCGCCTTCTGCACTGGGAAGCTCAGGTGCAACAGAAGCAGCTGTCGAAGGCCCAGACTCTGCATCTGGAGGCAGAACAATCACCCAGCACCAGGACCCATGTCCACCTTTCATCCCATCCTGGCCCTGCCAGATCTCAAGCAAGGGGCATGTCTAGAGTTAGTGGGAGAGGCGAGTGCCAGACAGACTGGAGAAAATGCATCAGAACAACATCTCCTTGCTTCTCCCTCAGCATCTCCACCAGCATGTCTCTTCTCTATCTCCCCAGCAATCCTTGGAGACCTTGCAAGACCTGGAGATGCCACCTGCCCTCTCAGGCTAAGGCACTCAAGTGCATCCTGCAGAGATGGGGCAGTTGGCCAGCAGAGGGACGGTGGCTCCCTAGGGATGGGTGGGAGCAGGCACTAAGCTCTGCAGTCCTCCAAGCTGCTGTCAGGATGTGCCTCCACCAGAAACGCTGTTGAAGAGCTGGCCAGCTGCCACAGCATCCATCATCCTACCTGATGCCATGTATGAGGCTGACATGGTTTCCTCTTGCAGCATTGATTCGAATCACATTCTGAGTGGGGCTCAAGCGCAGAATGCTGCCTGAGGCCCTCCCACCATGCAGGTCCAACACCCCGGCAGCCAGTCTCTGCGGCTCCACTCCCTTGGAAGGCTCTCTAGCGTAGATGGAAGATGCGCGATGTTGAATCAAAAGCAGTAGGACACTCTCTTTTTCTAAACATGTCCTGCACTGACAGGTTTTGAGCCCCAGCACCCATTGAGGGGCTCTCAACACCCTCACGTCTCACCCTCGTAATCCCCAGTCTGGGAAAAATGCAGCTGAAATCCCACTGGCTTCAGCCAGATGCCTTTTACAGTCTTTCACCCCTCCTTGCACACACTTCTCATGCAGTTCCTGTGGAGTTGGGATTTTCTGTATGTCTTGTTGTTACTTAGCTGTCCCCAACAAGTCCTTATTTACAGGATGTTTTCTTGAAAGTCAGTGCCTCTTTTTTTGTGTGCATCTGCCACAAAATCTGAACTTTCCAAGTAACTTCACAGACAGAGGTAAAGCTGCAGCAGAGACTGAGTTCCTCACTCAGCACCCTGAGCCTGACTGCCCTGCAAGGGTATTAAACGCCCCACCAGTGCTCCTCACGCACCAGCAGACCATCAAGCCAGCTTCAGCCCATGCACGGAGAGATTCCCTCGAGAACTGCTGTAATTCCTGGATATCACTTTTCCCCTACACCACGAGTACTGACAAGGCAGAAAGAGTCTTGGCGCACAGCAAAATTGCCAGGTGTGAAGCATTTACTTGCAGAAGCAGGAACCCCACTGAAGCCCACACTGAGCCCCATCTGCTGCAGACATGGTTGAGAGAGGGGGAGACGTGCAGGGAAAGGGGAGCCAGGCTGGCAAAAGAGCTGTTGCAAGAGGATGAGGACCATCCCCAGTGATTTCCAGCCCTGTGCAGGCAAAACATCTCAGCAGGTTTGGAATAAAGCTCCATCATTCTTTTAAGCTTATCCAGTTATTTCAAAAGGTGAGAATTACTTTTCCACTTTTAATGCCTGTGTTGCTACTGACAGGCTGGCAGCATGTGGCAGGTCCAGAGCAGGACTAGCGCACATGTGGCACTGCCCACCCCGACATGGGACTGCAAAATAAAGGACCATTACACAGGCAAATGGCAGGACACAGTCACCCAAAAAAGGACTGGTGCTCATGGTCACTGTCCCAGAGCCAGGAAGCTCCGTGTCCCCCAAGGCTGGCATGGGTCTGCTAAGAGAAACAGCACGAGACCTGAGCACTGAGTGGTGACTGCCAGCAGAACAGCTGGAAAGCAGCAGTATCATCGGCTCTGGGGTGAAAAGCATTTTAAGGTGTCCTCCCTCTGCCCTGGGCACTTCAGGAAGGACATTATTGTCCCTGCAGCACCTGGCACCAAGGGACACCCTCCCAGAGTGCAACACTGCAGCGCAATGAAGCCTCTAAATTAGCTGTAAGATCACCTTTGATAGCCCAGCAGCTTCCAGTGCCCCGAGCAAGCAGAAGTAATTAGCTTTGCTTTGGAGCTGAGGCAGCACCCCTGAAATGCTGCTGCTGGTGGTGGGTGCTGGCGAAGGGAAGAACAGCCATCGCAAGGCAACCAACCTCCTACACTGGCCACCGAGCACACACCCTGGCAGCACGAGCCCGCCACGAGGCCCCACCTGCACACCCCTCGCAGCAACGGGGCCCGGCCATGACACAGCACCTGCTGCGAAAGGGACGAGGGCAGCAGCTCCCCCGGCTCCCAGGGCCGCGCACCCGCCATCCTGGGCGGTGGCAGCCACCCGGGGGACCGGCCGCTGCCCTGAAACCTGCAGCCCCCAGTGGCGGAGCCCCGGCCGGGAAGGGCAGGTGGGTCCGGGACCGTGCCCGGGGCTGCTCCGGCTGCGGCCCCTGCGCTGCCGCGCGCGGCACCGGGGATGCGGGCAGCGAAAGCCGGGACCCTCCCCGTGCTCTGCCGGTGCTGCCGGGCCCGCGCCCCGCAGCCTGAACCGCCCCGCAGCCTGACCCGCCCCACGCCACCCGCCCGCATCTCGGGCTGGCGTGCAACAGGGCGGAGCAATTCCAAGGGGCGACCAGCGGTGTGCGAGACAGGCGTGCAACGACGGGGGTGCAGGATGGGCGCGACGGGGGGTGCAAGACTTGGCCGCAGCGAGGCGGGGTGCGCTCCGGGTGCAGCGGCGGCAGCACGGCGCAGGGGCGCGGCGCAGGGGCACGGCCCGGGGCGGGCGCACAGCCGAGCCCCGGCAGCGCAGGGCCGGGCCCCAGGGCCGCTCGGGGCGAGCCGGGCGCTGCCCCGCGGGCGGGTGGGGGAGGGGCGGCCGGCGCTCACCGCGATCACGTTGACGAAGGTGGTCTTGCCCGAGTACTGCAGCCCCACCAGGGTCAGCTCCATCTCCTCCTTCCAGAACAGCGCCCGGAACCAGTCCAGCAGCTTGTTGAAGAGCGCCAGCATGGTGCCGAGCCGCGCCGGGCCGGGCCGAGCCGAGCCGAGCGGGTCCGAGCCGAGCGGGTCCGGGCCGAGCCGAGCGAGGCCGAGCCGGGCCGAGCCACCGGCGCCGCCCCGTTATTGTCCGCGCGCCGCGCGCCCTCCTGCCGCACCGCCGCGCGCCGCCCCGCGTCCTGCGCGCGCCGGGTGGGGCCTGCGCGCTGCCCGCCGCCGCCGCCACTGCGGCCCCCGCCTGGATGGGAGGACTCACCGCAGCAGGCACGGCGCCCTGCGCCCCCCGCACCCGGCACCCTGCAGCACCAGTACCCCCGTACGCTGCACCCCTGCATCCAGCACTCCCGGCACCCTGCGCACCTGCGCCGCTGGCATACATGCCTCCTGCATCCCAGCACCCACTGCACCCAGCACCCCTGTGTCTCATACCCCCAGTTCCCCTGCACTGATCACCCCTACAGTCCTGCATCCTCAGTGTCCCAGGACTTTTGCAACTCCAGCATCACTGCACCCCGGGCCCCTGCACCATGCACCCTGGACCCCTGTGCCCTGCAATCTTCCCATCCAGCAGCCCCAACACCTCCTGCACTCCTGAAACACCTGCACACCCTACATCCCTAGTACCCTTGCAGCTTGCACCCAAACCATCCCTGCACCCAGCACTCCAGCGCTCCCAGCACTTCAGCACCCAGTGCCCACTGCACCCTGCACCACCAATACCCCTGGCCCCAGCGCCCCTGTGCCCCCAGCACCTTTGCACCCTGCACCCAGCACCACACCTGCACACAGCAGCCCTTGCACCTTCCTGAATCCTGCGCCTTCTGCACCCAGCACTGCCCACACCCCCATTACTCCCTGTGCCCTTTTGCACCCAGTGACCCCTGCACCTGACAGCCTGCACCGGGCACGTGTCTGGCACCCTGCACTGGCTGGCACATATCCTGCACCCTGGGACAGAGCCTTTGCAGCAGCTGGCACCTGCTCCCTCCAACCATGCCAGCTGGGCAGACCCACAATCCTGCAACCTTACGTATCTCCCCCATACACCCAGGGGTCCCACAGGGCTCCCTGGCACCTGCAGCAGGGCTGGGCCAGGCCATGAGGCTGTTCCCCTGCCCTCCAGAGCCACTGCAGCCCACGCCATGGTCACCCTGTTTTCACTTGCCTGAGTTACAGCCGTGGCAGAAAAAAAAGTGCCTGGCCAGGGGCCAAGGCAGCTTGGGTGGCTCAGCCACCCGTCTGCCAGGGGTGCCTCTTCCTCAGGGCTGGTGAAAGTAGCTGTATGGAAGTGCTAGATGCTCCCAGAGGATGACGTGGCACCTTCTCAGCAGGGACACCAGTTCTTGAGACTCAGCGGACACTAACAGTTGACCTCTGGGTCCAGCCCTGCGAGAGGTGGACCACGGTGCAAGGGGACTTCATGGGCAGGAAGAGGACCTCGTCCACCTGCTGTTTTCTTTTCAGTCATGGGACAGTCACTGGTTTTCTGGGTTTGGAGGCTGGACTTTGACCTGGCACTTTGTCCGCGGGCCTCAGTTTCCCCAGGTAATGGGGTGCACATCTTCCATATGATGCTGAGTGCTCAGGGCAGTCCACTGCCAGTGGCGCTGGCCGGCTGTGCAAATGCTAACAAGGCTTGGTTACATTCCAGCTGGATTTGAGTCAGTCCTAAAATGAAGGCTGACACATGGGAGCATCTGCTATTCCCTTGCACAGGGGCAAAGAGGCAGAACCTTTATTTCAGTCGTTGTTGGGGAGAGCCCATGTGCAGAGGAGGCTGTTTACGCACCCATGAGAGACGAGGGTGCTGAATTCACTGCTGGGGCTGCCTGCCTGCCTGAGACAAACATGGACGCACAGAAAATAGAGAAACTGAGCTGTGGTTGCATCTGCCTCACAGTGGGTATCTCAGAGCCCATGAGAATGGTGGGAAAGAGTTTCCATCAAATGCTGCAAGTTACTGGGAAGCTGCCTTTGTTTTCGGAGACAGAAACCATTTTGTTTTCAGAGATGCTGCAGCTTGCTAAAGATCCCTGTGCTCTCAAAGGGAGGCCTAAGGAAGCAGGAATATTGTTGCTTTCTGTAATTACTCCTTTGTAGATCCTCATACCAGTGGAAAATTAATCGTCCCCCAATTCTTGTGTGTAATTTCTGCCTGAAGATTTTTTTTTTTTTTTTGACAGATTCCAGCCCAGGGAATGTCCCTACATGAGTTTGGGGCTTCTCAATCAAAACACCTGCGGCACTCGAGTTGTTAGAGGAGATTGCCTTCTCATAGCATGTGTGTTACTGCAGTCCCTGCCAGAGAAACTGTCCAACCAGTGCTCAAACAAAACACACCCCTCGCAGCAGAGATGGGAACTGGGCAAGTCCATCCCCACACCAGGAGAGACATGAGTAAATGAACAAAAAAGGCCCTTTTCATGTACTCGCCCCTCTCTGTCTTTCCCCATTTCCTTATCCGCAGTGAAAGAAGGGTCTCAGACTAGCCTCGGAGGTTTGGAGATGTCTGGCTGTTTCCTGCTGGTTTGAACCAGGGGGTCCCCACAGCTGCACCTCTGCAGTGTTGTCCTCCATTGGGTCACCCCGTGGTCTCCACGGCAGGAGTGTGGGACTGGGCAGAGCATCTCTAGGCAAGAGCCAGCACCGCTCCAGGACCTCTGCAGACAAGAGCATATTTGAAATTCCCAGAAGGTTTTGTTGTGGTTGCTCAACCAAGTTCCTTAAAGAAACTGAGTTGTCAGGGCTGTGCTTCATGTTAATGTGAGGTAATGGATGGCTTATTCTCCGTGTTCCCCTGACTGACGGTTTAACCACTGGGTTTCCAAAGACCAGCTCGAACAGATGTCAGTCCCATGCCCCACAGTGTCCCTGGTGTTCCCAGCCACCAGGTCAACCTGTTGCTCTGGTGCTGGCTGAGGTGCTGCTGGGTGGACCTCGTCCTTTGCAGGGTCCCACCTGTTGCCGGTGCTCTCACAGGGCCTCCATGAGCTCCTGGGACCCCAGTGCTGCTCTTGAAATGTAAAAGCATGCCTTGAAATGTCAAAGCATGCCTTGAAATGTCTCCTTTCTGGGTGGTGGCTTGCTCATTGATTACTTGGAGTCCATGAGGATGCTGCTGGACATTGCATGCTTGAGCAGAGAGCTGTTATTGAATACCCAAACCACTGAATTTTGGCACATCCTACCCCAATGTCCTGCTCTTCCAAGAACCCAGCCAAAGCAGTGCCCTGCTGCAGCTTTCAGTGGTGTGCTATGTTCAATGGGGATGCTATGCAATGCACTGGCACTCTCCATCAGCTGCAGTGAATTTGGACCACATTGGGTCTCCTTTCCACTGGCAATGCCTGCATGTTTTTTTCTCTCATCCTAGGCAACCTCCAGCCTAGTGAGTTGTCACAAGGGTAGGAAACGGATTACCAGCCTGGGAAACCCCAGGCCAAAATTACAGTCATGTGAAGAAAGGACTTCTTCTGAACCCTGGGCAGGACCTGGCCGGCTGGGCACATGGTTTGCAGAGTCCGTAGCCCAGGGACCCGGTACCAGCACCTTGCCCGGTTGTCTGGGTTGCACGTACAGCAAAGCACAGAAATGCCATGAGAAGGAAAAAGGCAGCTGGGTCCATGTCAGGGTTTTAACGGAGGGGAATGAGAAACAGGAGCAATCTCAGCCCTGCGGAACCCCGTGGCCAAACTCAGGGGCTTAATCTCAGCCTGGGGCATGGGGAGACATGAGATTTTGCCTTTCCTTTGCCTGCTGGGCACCCTGTAGTCTTTACAGTCAGGGCAAAGGAGTTTCCCAGGGCATAAGCCTGACACAGCCAGACCAGATCAAACACCCTGCTTCACCTCTGACATTGGGTGAGCCCCAGGATGGGGTTTTGCAATAATGCAGGCAATAGCCGAGCACGGCTCCGAGGAGTGCCTGGAAAATAAATACAGGGAGGATGGAGAGATACTCAGATAGTGCAGTGGCAATGACCTGATAAGTGTTTTGAACAGAGAGAGCTGGTACAAATTGAAATTGAAAGATGGAAAAACTGCTTAACAGATCACAATCTGCATCAGACAGCTGAACTACAAAACTTCCAGCACCCGATGGAAATCTGAGAGGGGGTGACAAGATCCCTTGCTCGGCTGCTGGTCCCAGTACTACTCCTGTGTGCCTTGCGAGACCCTCAACACATGTCTCGCTGCAAGCCTGCCCTAACAACTCAACTCTTGGTAATAAACCAAAAGCATGAGAAAAATGGTGCATGGCCTGCTGTCCAGGGAGCGCAGGGAAAGACCATGCCGTGGTACAGTCTGCAGGCTTTTCAAATTCCTCTGCCTGATGGCAAAGTAGGGAGGAAAGATTTGGAAACGAGGATGCTGTGGGCCAGCTGAATAAAGCTTATCTCAGATGAGCTCGAAACTTTCATTGGTGGCTTCAGAGACACCATCGACGACAATATTAACTGAGAAGGAAAAATCCTGAGCCATGCTTTCACTTTCAGGGGACTTGTTGAGGCTCTGTGGTCTCTCCAAGAGCCCAGGCGCCAGGCAGGACTCCCGCAGAGACCAAGGTTCTCCCAGCAGTGCCCAGATGGGCAGGCTGTGGCACAAGGAAGGACTGACCTGGCAGCTGGTACAGGGTGATTGCTGGGGCAATCCAGATGCCATAGTTGGAAGAATGTTGCTTCAGATCTGGGAGTTTTCCAGCTGCAGGGCCAAGGAGTGGGTTTGTTCCTGGTGCTGTGGGAGGGGGCTGTGCTAGCAGAGGGTCTCTCACTGTCTGTCACTCTTCCATCCACTCTCTGCGTCATTTCTTCAAAAGGATTTGCTCCTTGCAGCAAGCAGATTTTTCAACGTGGCTTTATCGTGCTATTGGAAGTGCCCTGGCAAGTACTCTATCTGAAGAGTCTGCAAACACATTGGGAACTACTAATAATGACTACCAGTGCTCAACAATACATGATAAATTCTGCAATATTGGGTATTTTCACACAGTGGGACATATCTGGTCTGCCTCTGGGTTTGCTGCTTATACCCAGTGAGATTAGCAAGAAGCTGCGGACTTTGGATCTCTAGCCATCCCTTGATGAGGCTGCTTCACCTGTTCGCTCACTGCTTTTATAGGGAGTAAGTGGAGAGGGGTAGGAGAGGAGCAAGGAGAGGAGGGGTGAGAATGGGCTACTGGGAGGGAAGACATAGGCCTGAGGACCCCACCTCCTCAAGCCAGGAGAACTGCAGAGTGAAGCATGAAACTTCTTTTTTTATTCAGTCATTTCTCCTCCCAAGAGAGCCACAGAGCCTGAACAACAGGCACTAGGGCAAAACCATTGGGCAGCTATTCAGCTACATTTTGGGGACCCTCAGAGTGGTGGAGGGGGATCCATGCAGCCCTGACCTGGGGATGCTTTGGGAGCCAAGGCAAGCTCATACTCTCTCAGCAAGAGGACTGATGCTCTTCCTTGGGTCTCACCCACTGAATGGGCCACATCAGGGCTTATGGGCACGGGTAGGCACAGGCTAGGCAGCCCTAGCTCCTTATCAGTCCTCACTGCCCAACAGGGTATGGAATGCCCATCAGCTGAAGGCTAGCTTTGAATAGCTTTAAAATATTTTACAGAATGTTTCCATCCCCATGCTTTGTGCCAAAATGTTTCTCCCTCTTCTTCCTTTTTCCCTCATGAATTGATCAGAAAAACAACAGCAACAAAAAGCCAAATACTATTTTGTTCTGATTTCAGAAAAAAAAACAAGAATGCAAAACCCCCACTCTCGTGTAACAAAAGGCAATCACAAACACATTGCAAAACTGCAGATGTGCTTAGGAATCTCCATTACTTTAAGGCTGTTGAGAAAGTGTCGGCCAAAGGTGGAGAGGAAAGCAAGCACGCAACGAAGGCAGCCAACTGTGCACCTTTTGTGCTAAATCATCAAGGTGTATCTTTAGCAAAAAGAGCATCGTGGCGTGTGTTCGGAGCAAGCCCAGGCCCTGCACACAGCGCAGCCTCTGCCCACAGATGACACAAAATCAGGAGAGAGGCTCTGTTTATTTGCAGGGTAATAGTACCAGCTCCATGTCTAACAGGGTAAACATTTCTGTGCAGCTAAAAGGCAAGCTGTGCTCCTGGAGCTCACCCAGCTTCAGTTCCTCCGCACAGCTCGCTCTTCTGGTTGAGGATAAAACATTGCACATTTCAAAAGCTAAAGGCTCTTTCCAGGAGTGAAGTCTGCCTGGAGCCAGCAGCGACGGCCACCTCGAGCACCCACTGAATCCCTCATGTGAACTTGCCAAACCCTGTTCATGCCCAGGGTAGCAAGGCCACGATCCCCATGGGTTTGCTTGGCTGTGTTCATCCAGGGATGCTCATGCTGCTGCTCTGTGGCTCGGAGGGGTTTTGGTGGAGGTGTCCCCATGGCTGGTGCAGGAGAGGTCAGAGCAGGGAGCCGGCAGCTCAGTGAGAGCCCTGCACTAGTGACTTCCCACCTCCGGCAGCTGGGAAGCATAGAGAGCTAGTGTATGATGGAGGAACTGGTACTGCTCGCTCGTTTGGATCATCCCGCCTCTGCAAGGGAAAGGCAGGTCCTGCTGACACCTCGCTGAAGCCCACAGCCCCATCCCCAGCTCCCTGGGCACAAATATTCCCACTACCTCCAGGTACATCTGAAACAGGCACCAGAGCTGCCCAAAGAGTATTCATGCTCAGAAGCATTGTTGGGCTGTTCCAAATGCAGATTAGCAACTGATTTGGCTCTAATTTTTACTGGTACTTCTCCTTGAAAAGTGGCAAAATCAAGTGCTTCTGAATTTAGTGGCTGAGCTGGAAGGAGCAGACTGGCTGCTAGGTTCAGAACTGCTCTTCTCTCTCTCACATACTCAGGTCCCCAGAGCTACAACAGCCCTGATAGCAAAACCAGCCTGGCACTGGGCAGACATTTGCTGTCACCACATCTGCATCTTTCAGCAACCCTTATGGTTTCCATCAAAAATTGTGCCCATGCCCCCTCACAATGCCCATCCCCATGTCCCACTGCATGCCTACTCCCAAGCTTGGCAGCCAGCAGGACCCTCCAAGGAGCAGCCTGCTCTGAGCACCCACCTGTCTATGCGGAGACGGCACACGATTCCCAGGATATCCACCTCTCCCTTGTCCTTCAGCTGCTGGCAGCCAATCCTGGTAGCAATAAAGCAGCCCGTCCGGCCGATGCCTGCACTGCAGGACAGACACAGCTGTGCTAAGTACTGACAAACGTCCACTGCCTGGATATTAATGTAGCCGAGCTGGACATGCTCCTGGATTGGTTCGTTGCCATGATTTCTTCCTAGAAGGATGCTGGGGTCCCAGTCCCAACTTTCTCAGCCAGGCACCAAAAGACATGGGCTGGCGTCATTCTGCCACGGCAAGGGGGTCTTGCCATGTTGCACGGCCCAGCTGAGGTCACTCTGGAAGCACAAACCCACTCTGTGGCCCCATCCCTGCACAGTGCAGGGGTCTCTGCATCCCCTTCATCTCCCCTCCCAGATGTGCTCTAACCCCGGGCACAGAGTGGTTTGTCCTGGGGTGGGCCAGCCTGCAGCATTGCAGGCTGAGTGTGTTGCGCAGGCATGACCGAGCACACTGTGCTCCACTGTCCCCAAATTCACTTAGCAGTGAGATAAAATACAGAGGCCACCTCCTCCAGGAGGGCTGCTCTGAAAAACAGCTTCACAGCCAAGCCGCAGGCCATGCTCAGTGGCAGAGGAAGCAGGAGCCTGAGCCATGGATCTGCTGTGGGTCTGGTGGCTGAGTCTTGACCCTGCAGAGCTCTCCTGCTCCCACCTTGCCATCCACAGAGCCAGGTGCAAACCAGATTTCTTTACAAAGCAGCATACACCATGCTAATACCACCATCCTGATGCCAGGACACAAGTCGCTGGTTGAATAACTGCTACGGGGATGCTCTGCCCTAGGATTTCTGTGCTGCAGCAGGATCAGCTCACATGCGACTTTCCCCTCTGGCATTTGCAGACTGACCCTAAGATGAAGGACACACAGGGCTCAGGTGAAGGGAAAGCTCTTACCTGCAGTGCACAATGATGGGCCCTGGGCTGGCTGCAGCCTGCAGAGTCTCCTCCACCTTGGACACCAAGTGCAGCAGGGGCTTGGCTGATTCAGGTGTCTGCTGGTCCGGCCAGGAAGGGAAGAGGATGTGTTTGACCTGCCGGCATTCACCTTCAAGCTTTTCCAGCACAGAAGAAAGAGAAATCAGGACGTGGGAGCACAGACTCACTGCGCTGGGACAAATGAAGGCATGGAGTCCAGCTCAAGCAGAGGCTGGGCAGCTTGTGACCATCTCAGCTGCTCTCCTCCCAAATGCCTCTTTGAGCCTCTGCCAGACACCCAGGAGAGTCCCCTGGGCCAGGGACACTGGGAAGCATCCCATCCCAGAAGATGAGAACAGTTACAGTGTCCTGATACTGTCCTCACAGTCCAGACAAAGTCAGCAAGATCCTTTTGGCTAGTGTTGGCCCAGGGTGGCTATGGAGAGCACACAGGGCAGAGCCAAATGGCACAGTGCAAACAGCAAAGGGCTAACAGAGAAGCTCTCCCCAGCTGGCCCCCTCTCCTCTCCCCTCAAGGGCTGGGTCCCGCTCCCGCTCAGCCTTCTTGGGCAGGCTTGAGCTCTGCAGACCCCTCCTCTGGCAGGGGGCTCATAAGACCCCGCTCTCTGAGCCATGAACCCTCTGCTCTCCTGTCACACAGCTTTGCCATCCCACCAGAGAGCACGGGGGTGTTGGGGGCAGTGCTGGGCCCTGCTGGGCTCCCCCTCTTACTCCAGGATGGAGCTTGAACCCACCTGGATGGAGAGATCTCGGACCACATACTCCACACACTCGCTCACCGCCTGCACGCAGAGGGTGAAGGGGCCATAGATGCCCTCCTTCTCGGGCCAGTAGTGGACACATTTCTGAAAGAACAAGGCAGGGTTTGTGGCTGTGGAGATGCTCAAGGCAACCACTGGGTGTTTGAGGTATGTTTTGCTGAGTGCTCTTGGAAGGGGTGTCACCTGGGGAGGTGTTGGAGAGTGGGGAAGGTGGATGTGGAGTGACACAGAGCACAGGCTGAGGATGGGATAGATCCCTCTCCCCAGATCTGCTCTCCCTGAACCCTTTCCCATGCCCTGCCATATCGCTTCCAGCCCCACAGGAGCTGTTCCTGGGCTAGTCTGTGTCCTGCCAGACCCGGGAGGACCCAGCCTGCCTGGGATGCTGCACCAGCCAAGGAGAGAAGGGAGGAAGGACACGGCCAGGAAAGAGAGAGTGAGTTCCCCCAGGCCAGTGCTCCTTGCATGGGGAGCCAGGGATCCCAGGCAAGGCACAGGGAAACTGCCAAGTGGGGCACAGCGCTGCCTGCTCCCATCTCAGCCTGGATCCACTGGCTGAGAGCTCCCAGTCGAGGAGGAGAGCTGCTCAGGGGGGCTGGAGGGACACTGCTGACCGCTGCCTCTGCTCCGTCTCCCCGGGGTTGCCCTAATCTCTTTATCCCATTATCCGGCTGGTAAAGCGTGCCCAGAGTACAAGAGATCACGTGAGGAGGAGAGACTTTGCTGGATGGGGCCAAGGCCCTGAGGCTCACCTCCTCTGAGTGTGATCGATCAGGGGTACCTTCTGAGAGCAAAGCAGAGAAAACAAGTGGGTGCTCAGACCCCACATTTGGTCTTGCATAACCTTTTATTTACTGTTGTTATTATCCCATCCCACCCTTTGCTCCTGGCTGGGGTGCTGTGCCCAGGCACAGGGCGTGACAACGGTACCTCTTTGCGCTCCTGGAGCTTGGTTATCATGACGATGAGGGGCGCCTCCTCCTGCCACACCATCTCCCAGAAGTCAGTCACAGTGTTCAGCATGGGTCCCTGGGTGGCAATGTACTCCCGGGGCTGCCCTGTGTAGCCCTGCTGAGCACACAGTCCATCAGAGACTCTGACGTGTGAGGAGGGGCTGTCTCCAGGTCACCCCAGCTCTTATGGTGCTTGTTTTTCTCTACAGGTGAGAGGCTGAGACACATGGGCTATTTCCTACTAAACCTGTCCTTGAAATGCTTTTGTAGACCTGATCAGAAACTACCAGACATCTTCTCCATCTGCTTGGTCCCACAAGCCAGGAGCAAGCCCTTGGAGCAAGCCATGTGTACCCAAGCTCCTTGCAAGCATCCTCAGGTTACTGGTGTGACAATAGCCAGCATGATGGATGCCTTGGTGAGCCAGAGCTCACGCACGGAGGGTGCTTCTCACCGGAGATGCTTCCCCAAGGACAAGCAGAAGTCATCAACTTCACTCCCAGCTGGGAGCTGGGATAGTCCCAGCTGGGTCCCACCAGTCCTGCCTCTCCACCAGGCTCAGGAGGGGACGGGGCAGTGCCTAGCAGAGGGAATGGTTGGTCTGGAGACACCTGGAGGGGAAGTCAGCACAGGCCCCTGCCCCAGGCTGTTTCACAGCTCCAAGCATTCTCTGCCTCCTCAGTCACTTCCTTTTCTTGGTATAAAATTACCAAAGAAATAGAAAAGCTCAGAGGTGTCCTGAGTCCTGCTCAGCTCCTGCTTCACACCGTGGCCTCACTGGCCATGCTGGTGGCCCAGCGGAGGGGAGAGCGTGCAGTGGCAGCAGGTGGGAGCTGGAGGGCAGGCACAGGCGGAGGTGTGGGAAAGGCTTCTCCCAGGGTTGGTAACACGTTACTCCAGGTCCCAGCTGGAGATGCAATTTGGCAATAGAGCAAGGAGTCAAGGGCCTGGCTGAGGATGCCCTGGGGATGCTGGGGAAAGCACCCAAAGTGCCCACAGCTTTTGGAAAAGTGAGTACTCAGCATTCTGGGCAGAGCTTACGGTTTTGTCACAAGAGATCTCAGTTAAAAACGCACCCAAACCACTGTGATTTAATCTAGATCTTTCCAGAAATCCTGTTAATGGCTTGGTCCCACAAGAAGTTGCACTGGCCCAGCCAAGGGGCAGGAACATTTTCAGGATAGCCCTTTTCTCATGTCTCAAGATTATTCTTTTTTTTGCTATGAAATACGATTTTCCATACAGAAGGAGACTTGCAGTAAGACATGGAGGTGTCAACACTGGGAGTTTCCCCCCACCTGCTCCTTGTGCTCAGAAACATTTCATGTGATATGGTCAGCAGGAAAAACATTCAATCCCAGGTGGGGGCTGGTGTGATCAAATACCTGCAGAGCTCTTCCAGACTCACTATGCCCCCCAAGCATGCCAGAAACAGGCTGGGTTGCTAATTTGCTGATGTGCCCACAACTTCCTGCACCGTGACACCCTTGGAAAGGTAAGTGGAAGGAAGGAGACAAGAAACATCCACTCCACACAGGGATGTGTGGGCGCACGTGTGCTCAGGTTTGTGCACACATATGTGCACATGTGTGTGAGATAGGGATGGCCAGGTTTTGTGCAGTGAGACGCAGAATATGCCACATGCTCATGTACACCCGGATGCACGTGGACAGGGCCATGGTGTCACCCGATGTAAAACTGCACACTGCCAGGCTGCTTCAGGAAGACGACCCTGGAAGTAGTCCTCTGCTGCCCATGTTCAAACCCTCATTTGGACCAGTAAGCCTCCCAACAGTTTTAGGCATGGTGCTCCTGTATCCAAAGTCAGGCTTTGACCCTCACAGCAGGATGCTGGCAGGTCACACCTCTGCTGTCTCATTGGATCAGACCCATGAGCACCATTGGAAAATAAATGCTCCTAAATGTCCATCAGCTCTAACATGCACCCTCAGACCACCTGCCAGGGGTCTGTCCATCATACCAGAGGGCACTTTTGTTGGCTGCTTTTCCAAGTCCCACATTCTCCTTACTGCCACCCACTCAGAGTGGCTGTGGACCCACCTCTGCTTCCCAGAGCCCTGTGCCTGTCCCAAGGGGAAGGATGCTGAGGCAAGATGAATTGCTCAGAAAGAAGCCTACCAACTAGGCAAAGCTTGTACCTTGCTGATACAAGAGCCTGTTTTAGGGTGATGTATGGTTCAGCACAAGTGAGACTGCAGCCTGGAAGGGGTCATTTGCACAGGAGAACAATTATCATAAATCAGGCTGCCTGAAGTAACACCCTTGGATCTGGGGATTTCTCAGTCTCTGGAAAGGGACCCCATTGGGTGTCAAAGACTAGCCATGCCCTCCCCTTCATTAGCTTTCTTCTTGGGAAATTGCAGCAAACCCCTGGAGCAGAGAGGAAATTCCTGGATGTGTAAGGGTTAAACAGCACTGGGCTGTGACATGGCTTGCCTCCCGTGGCCTTGCCAGACAACAGACTAGTGCATGAGGAAGAGATGGAGAAGCCACTGCGAGGGAGCCCATATGGGTGCTCAACCTGCCCAAGCAGTGGGAGCTGAAAGCAGCACCTTGTGAGGCTTTCCCACCAAAGGGACAGTGTGTCTGCCCTGCGCTGATGGAGCCGCATCTCTCCAGCTCAGAAAGGGGTGGCAAGTTCAGACTGCTACTCTGGGGCAGCCCCAGAACAGTGGATGATGGTCAGTGGCCCGGCATGCGGCTCCCAGCATGGCACCTGCAGCACTGAGGAGTTTGCAGCACGATGGCCTGTGAGCTGCAGAACATGGGAGACCACCTGCTCTTCAAGCAGGCAGGACACTCACCGTGATGTAGTTGGCATTTATGTAGCTGTCTTCCTCCTGGTTCCCTGCCCTCCTGAGACAGACTCGGCTCTCAGGATCTGAAAGACATGGCAGACATTACCCCAGGGACAGTCTTCCAGAGCCTGACTCTGCCCATCCTCCCTGCCTCAGCTCCAGTGGCTGAAGACTGAGTCCTCCCAGCTCCATGCCATGCTCAGAGCTGTCTTCACCCTCCCTTGGGCCCCTTCTTGCCCCACTTCACCCTCACTACCATGGCAGGCGACAGCCAGCCATGCCCAAACCTGCCTGCACTGCAGTGAGCATGTAGGGTAACTCACCCACCAGGCTATGACCCCCCCAGGGCCTTCCCACAGTGCCTGACTAGAGCCCAAATGAGTCCTCCTACAATGTTCTCAGCCTTTATACCCCTAGTGACATGGCCTTTGGACAGGTAAGGTCTCCATGGTGGGGCTGGACTGTCATGCGCTGCACACCCTGGGAATACACCCCAAGGAGTAGCTCCCCACCTACCACCCACCCAGTGTACACCCCCCGCAACACAGCACCCAGCTCCTGCAACACGGAGAGCAGGAACAAGCATGGCAGGAACACGAAGAGCACTCAGGAGTGCCCACTCCGGTGCCAGGGCTGCTCTGAGTCACTCCTCTCTCGTGTACAAACCCCATGCACACACACTCACACTCTTACCCATCCCTTTCCCTGCACATGGCACCCAGACAAATGTGAGGCAAAGGGAAGCAGTGGCACATACTGGGGAGGATGGTTTGTATCTGTCCTTGGAGGCACGTCCAGGGATCTCCAGCTCCTCTGGACTGACGAAGTTGGGTGGGATTTTCTGCAGGAGGAGACAACAACTATGAGGAAAACCTCATTGCTGCTGCTCGTGTCCCCTTGTCGTGGCAGAGCTGGTCCCCCAGGCAACGAGAGGCTGACCCAGGAACCTAGCAGCATCACCAGCATCACCAGATGTCAGCTCCTGGGATGAGCCCTGTCCTTACCCAAGATGGGGTGGGACTTCTTCCAGAGAGGCCGCCTTGGGAGAAGAGCTTGGCGTGGGAGGGCAAGGACGGGCTTTCCACAGACACTCGTGCACCAGGAGCAGGCAGCCAGGGGATACCCAGGGCACCCCTCACTCCCATTTTCCCACATCACCTTCCCTGCCACTGGTGCTGTGGGGCAGAGCTGGGATCGGAGCCTCCCTCAAGGATGCCCACCCATGCCAGTCCCCCCACTGCCAGCCCCTGCCAGCCCTTGTTTGAGGAGGAAGAGGGGAGGGGAGTATCGCACCGAAAACTCCTCCTGGAGCTGTGCCAGGCTCTGGGCATGTTGCTGGAGCTCCTCTCTCCTCAGCACATGGCTGGACGTCCTCAGGAACTTCAGTGTGATGTCCCGAGGTGTACAGACAGGCTGGATGGGCTCCACACTCCCCAGCGAGCTCATGTCCAACATCAGCGACACATTGGAGCCTCTCCTGTGAGGCAAAGGGGGCCCTGGCTTAACCCTCTGCCAGCTGGGGACAGGAGGGCAGCCTATCCCACCACATCGTCAGTTAAAACCACCCCACACTGAGCAAAAGCTATGCAGGGAATAACACAGGATGAAGAAAGGGACCAGATAGAGACCCCAGAAGACAGGGAGTGTTGAGGAACAAGGAACTAACTGGTCATTTGGCCTATTTGCTGGAAAGCCCCTAAAGGACAGCGTCTAGATTAGGCCCAGGCTGGGCTGGGGGCAGTCAGGGCTGCCTCCACACTCAGACCTGGTGTCTGCAAAAGTGGGCAGGCAGCAGGCTGGCAGGGCTGGGCTTGGGAAAGGAAGTTTGAGGGAGCCCAAGGCCTCAGGATGAGCAGTGCCTTGGGTACTGGCTGTCTGGGCAGAGATGGGCAGCACAGAGTTCAGGCTGCAGGCACCGTCCAGCCACACTCACCTCTCCTGAAGACGCATGTGCTTCTTGGTAGAGGGACTGGGCTTGGCCATCTGGTCCATATCTGCTCTGGCTGCCCGGGCTGTCAGGCTGCCGTTATGAACTCTGGAGCACACCAAGCAGGCTTGTACCATGCTGCAGCAGCCAAGAATCACTCGTCCTGAAGCACAGGGAGTGGACACAGGGGACCCTCAGCTCCTGGGGAATCAAGGAGCCATTGAGGAGAAGCAGCTGGAAAAGACAAGGCAGATCTGAGAGATATCATGAGGCTGGGTGGACCCCCTGACAGATGGTCCCTAAAAAAGGGACAGATTTTGGATCCTCAGCTGCCCTGGAACCAGAGTCCCCGGCCCTGTATCCAGGCAGGTGGCACAGGAAGGGCTCCCAGCATGTTCATCCTCCGGCATGCGCACAGCACTGCAGCCCACACAGGCATCCATTGATGACACTGGGTATGGCACCAATGGCCATCTGCTTGCACCAAGCGGAGGACGCCCACGTCCTATGTTGCCAGAGCATGGTCTTGTTTTGGGGGAGCCCAAGATGCTCTGCACCTCAATGGGAAGCACATGCTGCCATGTGTTTCCAGCCCTTCCCTGGTATGCCTGCTTCAGCCTGAGGACATGGCGGGGAGGAGGAAGAGCTGGGACCCGCATGAGCACAGCAGCATTCAGCAGGTGAGACGAGGTGGGCTGTAGACACCACAAGGAGCCTGGCCATCTCCTGCGGTCGGGAGACACAGGGCCAGGCATCCTCAACAGCCTCGTGGCTCTGGCGAGGGAGGGATGACCCTGGGACAGCCTACTCCATCCTGCAGGTCTCAGCAACCATCAAGAGGAAACTGCTTTATCCGGGTGGTTGAGCAAGAGGCGATGGGGTAGCCCAGCTGGAGGAAGATGCCAGGGCTCCGCCACCACCATCCCCGGAACAGCCCCTGGCAGGGATGGGGAGATGCAGGTGATGCTGGTTCACCTCTGGACAGAGCTCCTCACAGTGCAGGCAGCACCCTGGGATCATGAGGCTCCTCCTCATCCCCAGCTCCCCCTCCATGAGGAGCAGATGGACCCAAAGGGACAGGAGATGCTGTGGAGATGGAGCTCTCAGTGGGCAAAGAGCTGGATCTCAGGTGCTGCATCAGCTCACGGGGGTCCTGCAGAGAACTGGGTCCACACTGTGGCTGTGCAATTTGGGAACACAGCTGGGGCAGGAGCTGTTCCCCGTGACTCCCTGCTGCCCAGCGGCATTTCTGAGGGTGGCAATGCCGCTGCTGCCATGTGCACCACCGCTGTGCCGCACGCAGGTTGCCCTTGGGAGGCCTGTGCTGTCAGAGTGTCCCTGGCCAGGCAGGGCGAGAGCAGCTGCTCCCCAGTGGCCGCAGCCAGGGGACATCCTGGCCAGAGACAGCAGCAGGCTCCAACCCCAGTAGCCGTCCCTCACACATCGGCCACGAAACACTTGGGAGATGCCCCAGCCAAGCCCCGGACAGGCAAGAGTGCCCTGGGAAGAGCCCCGGCTGCCGGCATTTGCAGGAGCGTGTCCCTATCACCCTGCCCAGCATCCCAACACTGCCCGGGGTTGCCCGGCAGCCAGAACCTGCCCACCACCTGTGGGTGCCAGGGCCTGGCACTTCCCGGCGGGGGTCCCCTCTCCAGCGGGTGGCACGGGCAGGCTGAGGGGCTGCCTACCTGCTGCCCCGTGGCGTGGGCTCCATCGGTCCCGGCACAGGCCCGCAGGCGCCGCGCGTGTCGGTCTAACACCACGGTTTGAAAGTGTTCAGGAAGCTGCTTATCAAAGGAGCTGCTGCCTCTGCCGCTTCCTCTCCCTCCTTCCCCCCCCCACCCTGCCTGCCGCCCACACACATACCGGCCACATCACCGCAGCTCGGCTCCACCGGGCCGCCTGCAGCCCCAGTCCCGCTCCCACCAGTGAACCCCCATCTTGCACCTGTGGGCACAGCTCTGCCTCCTCCAGAATCCTGAGGTGCCATCCTGAGCATCTCTGGCAGGGCTGACGGGGTGTGCTTGGTGCCCTCTGCCACCGGCTGTGGCCAATGCCAGCGCTAGCCCATGGGACATGGAGGGATGGGTGAGAACCGGCTGTGGCGCTGAGGCTGCTGGCAGGAGGGTGAGGTGGTATGCTTTATGTGGTCTAGCAGTACCACTCTAGGGACACCAGACCCCACTTGCCGCACAGGGAGCCCGAATGAGTCCTCCTGTCCCTGCTGCCCCGGACATATGCCCTTGCCTGGGCTATGCACCAGCCCTTTCCCCATCCCGCTGTGGGGTGAGCCAGGGCTCAGCACCTCCTGCCCTCCATGCCTGGCTGTGTGCAGTGTGGTCCTCGTGCCACCGCACTGTCCCCTTAACCCACGTCCCTGTGGGTGCCACCCGCCACCCCTCTGCACCTGGGACCATCCCTGGACACATCAAGGGAAGACATGCGGGCTCTTCGTCCCCAGCAGGGCAGGGAAGGGGATGTATTTGAGGAGGAAGGTCCCTGAAGGGTCTGGCTCAGGTAGGACAGATCTGCCCCTGGGGCACTGCACATCCTTCCTGCCGATGCCCGCTGCTGCTACCGCAGCCCTGCTGCTTTTCCTGTTTGTTATTGCCCAGGCTCTGTGCAGAGACGCTGCACACTTCCTTCCTCTTCTGCCCCACCCCGCTGTGCTGCAGCGCCTCCCACTGCATCCCTGCCAGCCACGACGGACCCCGTGTTCCAAATGCATTCGCCTCCCCGGCCACCCCTCTGGCTCCTCCTCGCTGCCCCAAGGAGACCCCTGTCTCACTGCCGTGATCGGGTGTCCCTGGGATCTGTGGTGTCATCAGTGCGCTGGAGAGGTGCGTGTCTGTGCATGCCTGTGTGTTTGCAGGAACGTGTGTGCAAGGGGGTGCCATCCTGAAAACATCTTCACTGGTGGCCCATGGGAGGCCCCATCAGTGCCACCTTCTACCCAAGAGCTGGGAGATCAGAGGGCCCAAGCTCCACAGCAAAGTGCTGAGCTAGACCAGCAGCAGACCAGTCTATCCTGGAGAGAGGGGCCACCAGCATCCGCATCTCATGAGCAGATCGCAGGGTGCCAGCAGCCCCTTGCAGGGCCCAGGGAGCATCCACAAAACCTAGCAGCACCCAAGGTGCAGAGAAACAGGGCTCCGATCCCAGAGCTAGGCTGTCTCAAGGCCTTTGCTGTACCCAAGAGGCACCACAGGCATATCCTTCTCCTCTGCACAGAGCATGGCTCGCAGGAGACTGGAGGTCAGCGCGGGCCTTTGGGAGCTGGATTTTGGCTGTTTTTCCCTAAAGGGCACGGGAACCTTTCACCAAAACATGACTTCATCCAAGAAACCAGGTCAAACTGGAAAAGTGGTGTGGAAAAAACCTTTTATGAAGGCCAAGAGCTCCCTGTGTGCTGTCAATTTTAGTGATCTCTGACCCAGTGTGATTTAAGAGATATGATGGCCACCTCGAAGGATTTGGGATCTCCTCAGCAGTAAGTCCTTTTTTGTTCCTGCCAGGTTCTGCTTTGTTCATGAAACCCTCCTGAAAGTTGATGTAAAGGATGCACTCGCTCTGCAAAATGACCTCGTTTGGTTGCCCTGGGACCTGGGTCACTTCTGTTTCTCAGTGAGACTATGCACCATGCACGAGGAGGAAACTGAGATACTGAGATGCAGTGTATCCTCTGCCTCTGAGGTAACACAATAACAAGATACTCGCGCTCAGCAAAGTACTCCAGAAAACCCTGCAACCCATTCCCTCCTGTGCTGTCTGGGACCAAGAAGTCCCTGGGAACCACACTTGACCCTCTTTGGCTTTTCCTTATCTAGAAAGCACTGACAGAGACTGAAGAGACTATCCTGGCCATGGGCACTCATCCAAGATGGAAGGAACATGGGAGAGAAGCAGAGATGTGGTGCAGGGATGGCTCCAAGGGGCAGAAAAATCTGCACTGCTGAGACCTCCTGACCCCGACATGCATCTGATGGTGCACACATGGACCCCAGCATACTTCCATCTGGCCATCATGGCTCCTGTTCTTTCTCTCTGCTGAAGCACCAGCAGGCTGAGCCATGACAACGGAAATGTATTTAATGGGAGGCAGAGCATGGGAGGCCACAGTCCAGCGGAGATCCAGAGCACAAAACACAAGGTGCTGGTGGAAAACGAGATGTGAGCCTCTGGTGGAGACGGACAAGACTTGAGGGAGACCAGGAGCACACAGAGCAGGAAACCACTGCTTGACCCAGGGCACTTTTCATGTCTCAGTGCCGCTCCTGCAGCAACCTTACCTCCCACCCCTTGGCTGGTTGCACTCACCCATGTGGCTGCTGCCTGCCTGGGAATTGCACGTGCACCTCTGCCTGCCTGCCTGCAGGAGCACACAGGTGAGACGCATACACGCAACTGCAGAGTGAGCATCTGTTTACAAACTGATACACGCAACTGCAGAGTGAGCATCTGTTTACAAACTGGTGTCCACCCAGGCAGGCGAAGGGCATGCAAATATCTCGTTGGCCTCTGCAGAGTAGTGAAGTCCCAGAGGTGGACACGCACCAGCTTTTGTGCACGCTACTTCTGGCCACATCTGCACTCCAGCTTGGAAGACAATACTGCCACCCGCTCCTCCTGAGTGACACAGGTTGAGTCTGCAGAGGGGTGCAAACGGTGAGCGAAAAGCCAGGAGCTGCTTTGGCTGACGGTGCAAGGCAAGGACTGCATCACTGCATCTCATGTTGCACCAGCAGCTCTGCACTGGATGCATCAGGCTGGCCTGGGGTGCAGAACGTAGGACATTTGCTAAGTCCTGCAAGAAGGAGCTGCTGGGGCCATAGAAGACATGCACTAGGGCCTGGCTTTGAGGGAAGAGGGTGTCCAGGCTGGAGGCAGACCCACACACAGGGACGGCTTGCTGTCAGGGCAGGACCAGGACTCCACAGCAGCCACCTCCATCGCCAGCTGCCACAGGCAAGGAGGAACTGGGCAGTCCCCAGAGGGCAAAGCTCAGAAGGAGATGGGGGAAAGGAGCACCGAAGGAAATGGCTCTGGGGTGGGTCCCACAGAGCCACAGCTGTGCCCCTCGCCATCTTCCCTCCTTCCCTAGTGGGGCCTGAGGGATTGGGACCCAGAACAGGAATGTCTCTTGTCGCCAGCACTCCTCTCTGCTCTCACCTTGTTGACAGTGGAGTGTCAGTGCCTGGAACCCTCAAGGGTGGCCCTCACCCTTGCGCTCTCAGAGCCCATGCGGAGAGCAGGACTGCTGCAGGAAGAATAGCCCCCTCCGGCCTCGCCACAGAAGCCCCAACCTTCTCCTGTCCCCAGAGGCATCCTGCCCGCACAGTGTCGCCAGTGCCCAACACAGTAAGTGGGGTGGTTGAGTGGGGCATTTGTGTTTCAGGAGGTGATGATGATGCCCAGAGTGGTTCTGGGACAGTAGAGGACTGGTGATGGAGAGGCAGATGCAGAGGGAAAGGTCCCAGCTGTTACCATACCAGCCATCCACCCTGGCCCAACACAAGGTGCCCAGAGATGTGACAGACATGGGATCCCATGTGTCCCCTGTCTGTGGACATCTGTGCATTAGGGTCATGAGTTCGGATATAGGGACTGGAGAGGTTTGTGGCAGAGTCTCAGGGGTCTTCAAAGGCTGTATGGCTGTGGTTTTATTTTCAGCAAGCCTAGCAAGACATGGGCTCTCTACAGAGCTGGTGCTTTGGGGAGGGAGATCTGGATTTATCCCTGACTGGTACTTGCTGGTTATTCACTTGCATTTTACAACTCCACTTCCGTGGGGTCATCTTGCACCCCGAGCATCCTCTGGCCATATCCTCATAGCCAATTCCCTTCGTGCAAAGAGCAGCTCCCAGCTCAGACTGGGAGTTGTTGTCCCCACTAAAGCCCAGCCACTCTTACCTCCCATTTCTGCCCTTCAACCTCCCGAGTACGAATCTGCCCTGATCCACACAACCCAGCACCTCTCCTCACCCTCTCCAAACAGCAGTGCAGCCCCAAAGTCACCTGAGCCCAGGCAGGCATCAAACTAGCAACCAAACACAGATGGTGCCCCACGGTCCTCACTCCCCCAGATTGCCTACCGCATCATGGCCACGTCTCGCTGGGCCTCCGTCACCTTTGGGTCCAGCACTCAGACAGGGCTCGTCTTGCTCCCGCTGACACGACTGGGAGCTCAGGACATCCTGCAGGGTTTTGGAAATTAGCCCATCTCCTTTGCTGCCTAAACTATCACTCATGGGCTTGAAGGCGAAGCGGCTGCCTTGGGATTCAGCAGACTGTTAAAACTGGCCGATCAGCTCCTGGCAGGTATGAGAAGGACTATGCAATTAGCCCGAGCATCCTGCAGAACCAGCCGTGGGGGGGCGCGAAGAGCCCAGGCTACAGCATGGCATTGGGGGGGTCTCCGCGTGACACATCTGCTGGCCTGGGGACAGCCAGGGCCCAGGAGCTGAATGAAGCACCTCTGCAGATTGCATTTTCCCTGAGAACGTCTCGCTACTCCAGCTTCCTCCGCATAAGCACGTTCCCAAGGACAGCCCCGGCCACTCGCGCCGCAGTGTGCAAGCCGTCTCCCCGGCCGGGGCTGCGGGGAAGCACAGAGCCCACAGAGCAGTGCTGCACAGGATCCCAGACCCTTGGGCATCCCGCGGGGATGGAGCTGATCTTGAGGAGGGAGAGCCGGAGGGGGTGGACGTGTGACCTTCCTCCCTGTTGCCAGTGATGGACTGTACAGAGTTTGCTCCTGCTGCTGCCCAGCTCTGGCTGTAAGGAATTAAGCAATTGCTGTTTCATTTTTTCAAGGCATCTGCTGCTGATCTTGCCTGCCCCTGCACTTCTGCCCGTCTCCTAAAGGAGAGCCAAAAGAATGGTTTATCACCTGCATTTCCTGCATGTTGGGGTTTTTTCCTTCTTAGAACGACTGCTGAGCAGAAACACTTTTGGTTTCTGGAATTAGATATTCTCCCACACCTCCTGCAATCAAGCTGAGCTTTCCTCTAACTTTGCAAACAGAAAGGCAGAGGCAAAGCAGATGAGCCACGATACCCATCTGTGTGGGCTAGCAACGATGCAGAGTTGGTGCTGCTGTGGGCTAAAGAGAGGTGCATGGGCACAGGAACAGTCCCTCTGGGAAAGGTGTTCTCCTAGTGTGGATATGCTTTGTATCAGCATGGTTTATTCCTCTCCCCATGTGGGAGCAGGCTCTCCCCATTCATTTTAACTCCATGCATGGAGGATTGCTCCTAAGTTGAGTGGTGAGGGTAGAGGGGATCTAAGCCAGCACGTGGGGCCAGATTTCCAAGGTGCTGAGACTTCAGCTCTTTATCTGACAAACGCCAGAGGAGAAGCCACAGAGGCACAGCAAGAGCCATGGGGCTACTTGGTCACTCAGAACACACTGCTGCACCATGCGGGGGTCACAGCACCGGCACCGGTGACAGCATCTTGCTCATCCATGTGTCGCTTGGGCTTGTCCTGTGCTTCCCTAGCTGCCTCCGAGAGTGCTGTGCTTTTGGAAAGGCTGCCTTTGTGTGCCTCAGTTTCTCCTGGGGAGCTAGCTGTCTGCCTCACATGGCAAGCCTGGCAGGGTTGCAGTGGCTTGCCCCAGGCCAAGAGACACATAGGTGTACTTCTCAGGACACTCTAGACCACAGCGCCTGCTTGCAAAGCACTGTGAGGTGTGTGGGCAAGAAGAAGGCTCCCAGGAACAAGAAACCCCTCAGCTACTCTCCATCCCCAGAGCATACAGGACAAAGCAGCTCCCTATGAAAAAGGCACAAAAAGGCCTGAAAATCCTGAAGCCTCATCGTATCGTTCATATCCTGGGTCCCTTGGCACACGGCACCCTGTAACAGCAGGGACCTTGGCATGCCCCAGCCAAGGTGGGTTGGGTTTGCTTTGCACAGACCCACTGTCTCCAGCCCCACGCTGTTTTCTCGTAGGGGCACCAAGCACAGTGAACTGTCGCCAGGTGCAGGGGCCGTTATCAATAACAGGAAATGAACTTGTCAGGAGGGGCTGGAGGGAGACAGAGACCCAAAAAGACAGGAAGTGGTTAGAAAGTAGTCACTTCCATTTTTGCTGTGAGAGGGCCTGCGCCTACACACGGCCGGGCTCAAGGGAAGCAGCGATGGCTTTCCACAGACTTATCTGGTCTGGGATCAGCAACGACTTTTTTCACAAAAGACATACAGATCCTCTCCCAGCCCGTGATAACAGCTAGAAAGAAGATCGTAAACCAGGGATGGTTAAAAATAGCCCACTCCCAGTCGACGTCTGGTGCAGAAATAGGTGCAGCGAGTCAAACAGATGCAGAGTTTGTCACTCCACGGGGGCTAAGTTTCTTAACCTCGCTAAAAACAGCCCATGCATGTGATGCTGACTGTACCACCTGGATGGACCTGTGGATGCAGCTACCTGGGGTCAAAGGACTTTGCTGTTGCATGGCGCAGGCCAGGGAGGATGTGCTAGCAGCTTCTGTGTGGGGTCTTGGAGGTAAGGATGAGCTAGGGTTGTCTGAAAGACCAATGGCTCAGTGTGAAGCTGACCCAAGAGCGTGGCTCCTCCAGTTACCAGCTGCTGGCATGTTGGCTGTTCCCACTGGACAGGAGGCATCTTTTCTCCATGCAGATACTTGCACAACTCACTTTGGTGGCCTCTTCCCCTTTTCTAGGGCAAACTGTAGAGCTGAGGCTTGTCAGATCCTTTAATGAAAGCGTTTTCCAGAGCTTTCCACGCTGTTTTCCTGAATTCTATTAAAGTATCTTTTTAAGGTGGGAGAGCCCACAGAATGGCCTTGTTGCCCCCTGCAAACGTGAATCCACTGCCGTACCCCTATTACACAGCCCTCTGCCAGATCTCCCTTGAGCAGCGAGATTCAGCCTCCTCGTCCTGAACCCCACCAGGACGACCCCGTCCTGGCGCCGCCTGGCGTGCCCTGCAGACAGGACCCGCGCGCGGGCAGCGGGCATCCCGCGCGACACGCTGCATGTGCGAGTGAGACCAGCTCTCTAAATCCGGGTCTCCGGTCCCGCGGTCTGGCACCGGGCTGCCGGCGCCGAGCCCGGCTGCCGGCGCGCTGGAACACGGTGAGCGGCGCGCAGAGGCGGTCCCTGCGCGGCGGCGCGTCTCGCAAGCGCCGGAGCCCCGTGAGGGCCGCGGCTCCCGCCGCTCCCGCCGCCCCCGCCGGAGGGGCCCGGCCGGCGCGCGCCGACGCAGCCAGAGGGCGGCAGCGCCGCGCGCACGCGGCTCCGCCAGCGCGCGGGCCGGGCCCGCCTGCGCGGGGAGCGGCCGCGGGAGCCGCCGGGCCGGCGCCGCGCTGGGCCGCGCCGCGCTGCTGCCGAGCGGTGCCCGAGCGGTGCCCGAGCGGTGCCTCCTGCGTCCCCTCGGTCCCGCCGCAGCCGCGCGGCCGCCGGTCTGAGCCGCGGGAGCTCGCAGGGCGCGGGGTCGGTTTTATCGAGTGTCAGCGTGATTCCTGTCGGCTGGCTGCGGTGAAGCCGTGGTGCTGGAAGCCACGGATGCCCCAGATCTGGAGAAAGAGCTAAGAAAGTGCAACTTTTTAGTTTTTTTCCTTGTGCTGTTGGGGCCGGGGTGGGTCCCCAGCTGCTCGGAGACAAGTGCAGGTAGCGGAGGATGGAGCCACGGAGCTTTCAGCACTGGAGGATAAATCAAGGCAGGCAGCAGCTGGTGACACCAGAAGCCCTGATGCAGCACAGGCTTTTTGCTTGCGAAAGCCTCACCTTGCCAATACTGGATGAGCTGCAGCGGCAGGCAGCAGACCTCTCCATCACCCAGGGCTGCTGAACACCTTTCCCTCCTCTCATAGCCCCCCAGGCAGCTCTGCCTGCCCATCTTCTTTGGGTCTCCTGAGAGTCTCTGCAGACAGGAGAGTCACCAGTGAGGCCACCTCAGCTGGGCTTTGGGGTCACTCCACTCTGGGGAGCTGGAGTCCAGCCAGGGGGACCCTGCAGAGCTCAGATGCAGCGGCCTGCAGGCATATGCTGGGCAGTGGCCCTGCTGCCTGTTCCTACCAGGGAGGAGATGCTATGTGTTGGGCTGCAGCCTGCAGCACTCTCTGGGTCTGGACCCATGGGTGTTGACAGGAGCCCGCTGCATCTGCCTGTTTCTCCATCCCTGCAAGGGCCTGGTTTATGTTTCTGTCATGGTCAGGGAGCATGCATGGATCCAGGATGGACCTTGAGGAGGTCCAGATGGATCCTGTCTTCCATGAAGAGCCAGGACTGATTCAAGCAGTGACAGCCGCCCTGCGTGTCAGTGTCCTCTTTGCCTGCCTCTCTCCATGGGTCAGACAGTCCCCAGGGGCTGACACTTACAGGCTGGCTTTCAGGGAAAGCTCTCTGCCAATGACCTCCTTTAATAATGCTCAGCAAAGGAGGGGAAAGATGATGTTTGTCAACCGAGAAAACAGCTGTGTGTTTCCCTGGAGATTTGATGGGATGGTGCCACTGCTCCTGCTCTTGGTACCATCCAGGACAGAGTGGAGGTCAGTGACAGGCAGGGGAAGAGGCAGGAGGAGCTGGGCAGGGGGCTCTGGGCAGGGGCAGAGGGATGACAGCAGGTGCTGGGTGGGCAGCACCACTGGGCAGGGTGACCTTCCCTGTGTGCACAGCTGCAGGCAGGCTCTGGGGGAGAAAGGACAGCTCTAAGGCTGAAACGACACTGAAATTTTACAGGGCTCTGCTCAGGACCCCAACACGTGATCGGGGTGCAGAGTCTGGCCTGGGAGGAGCAGGGGCAATGGAGATGGAGACACTCTCTCCACACTCCTGGGAAATACAGCAGTGGTGTGCCACGGGGCGTCTTGCCCTCATCCCCTGCCTTCAGTGTCATCCTGCATGAACTGCAGCACCGAGCCATTCCTGCTCACAGCAGAGCCCATTGGAGCAGTGCTGAGCCCAGGAGCTCCCCTGCTCCCTGCGTAGGACTGAGTGTGTCGAGCAGGTGGCCGTGCACATGATAAGTTTGCCAGGCCATGGAAAGATGTCCATAAGAAATACCAGCGAGGCTGTGTAAACCAGCAGTGTCCAGCCTCTTTTGAGGCTAGATAAGACCATGCGTTAATGGATGCTTTCCATTAGAGAATAATGCTGTCCTCTGCTGCAGATCTCTGGTAAAGCTCGCAGCTGATCCTAGAGCCAATCTTTTGTGACGTCTTTCTCTGCCAGACGTCAAGCAGCAGGAACTTGCCTCCCTGGTGAGGGTCTGCTGTGGGACCAGACTCTGTGTAGATGAGTCCTCTGCCCCAGTGGTGCTGGAAGAGCTGCTTAGAAAACAGGAAACCACTTGTCCAGGAAGAAGCAGTGAAACGTTCCCTTATTTTGCAATGTTTGTTGTTTTAGGCTTTCCCAGCCAAGTGGCTCAAGCTGACTGGCAGCCCAGCTGATCCCCCCAAGCCTTGGGGCAGTTCCTCCCGGACCCCGCAGACAGCCCAGCCCTGCTGCACCACCCATGGGAGAAGCAGGACAGCGTGGCTTTGCAGCCCAGATGCCAGACTTGCTCCTAATGACAGCCCAGGGAGGTATGAAGAGGCTCAGAAAAGCTTGATGCATCCCTGTTACCAGCCTGCTGCCTGCTGTCCCTCCCTCCCCTCCAGCAGCAGAGCCCTTCTGCTTCCTGGTGCACAGATGGTAAACTGAGGCAGGGCAGGTGTGTCCCAGCATGGATGTGAAAATAGCTTCTGCCAGTGCTTTGGATAGAGACCAGCTCTCCAAGCCTGGCATCTAGGAAGGTCTCCAAGCCCTACAGACCCTCCATGTCCCCAAGGCCTCAAGCCACGGTGTTCAACTTCAGGGACAGACCATTGAGGACCCCAGGAAGGCAGGGCTGATCTTTGGGTCATGCAGCAGAGGCTGCGGCTGAAGGGACAGACACTTCACAGGGAGCTGGAGCAAAACTCTTAGCAGGCAACAGTGGAGGGGGCTGATCCTGCATCCTTCTGTGACTGCCTCACCCCTGCTCCAGAACTGCAGCACTCGCCTGGTGAGGCCAAGCTTGTCCTAGCAAAGCCCTTAGCAATTGCCAGCCATGAGACCTGCAGCTGAGGCCAAGATGTGTCCCAGGAACCAGCTTCTGCTCCAATGGGTGAATGCCACCTACAGCAGTGCCCCAGGGAGCAGCCAGGCTGCAGCGGTGCCAGCTCCAAATGTGCATCAGCCTGGGGAGGGGGACCTGCAGCTGAGCTGGGGGGAGTAGAGCCAGGGTGGAGGTCCCTCAGCTGCTCCTGTGAGCAGCTCCTGTGCCAGGCCTACTGGCACCAGACGGGACTTGCCTTTCTCAGAGGGGAACGAGGGTCTTTGCACAGCAGCTAGCAGGGCTCGTTGACAGGGCTTTAAACTAGATTCGAAGGGGGAGGGGGGTAATATCAAGATTGATAAAGATATGCTGGAAGTACCTGAAGAACAGAAGAAAGGAATTCCAGCCACTCCAGCCAGGAAGTCAGATTCATCTGAGGTCCAACTTAAATGCCTTTACACCAGTGCGCGCAGCATGGGGAATAAGCAAGAGGAGTTAGAAGCGTGTGCGCGCCTGTTGGGATACGATCTTATTGGCATCACGGAGACGTGGTGGGATGAATCCTATGACTGGAGTGTCAGAATAGAAGGGTACAGGCTCTTTAGGAAGGATGGGCAGGGGGGAAGAGGAGGAGGGGTTGCCCTCTATGTCAAAGATCAGCTGGAGTGCATGGAGCTGCACCTGGGGATGGATGAGGTCCCAACTGAGATCCTATGGGTTAGGATTAAAGGGAGAGCAGGGACAGGGGACATAGTAGTGGGGGTCTGCTACAGACCACCTGACCAGGAGGACCAAGTGGGTGAGACCCTCTACAGACAGATAGGAGCTGCCTCACGTTCACAAGCCCTGGTCCTCATGAGGGACTTCAACCACCCTGATATCTGTTGGAGGGACAACACAGGGCATAGGCAATTCAGGAGGTGGTAGAGGAACCAACGAGGAGAGGTCCTTTGCTGGACCTTGTTCTCACCAACAAAGAAGGGCTGGTGGGGAATGTGACACTCAAGGACAGCCTTGATTGCAGTGATAATGAAATGGTGGAATTCAAGATTCTTAGGGAAGCAAGGAGGGTGCACAGCAAGCTCACTACCCTGGATTTCAGGAGAGCAGACTTCAGCCTCTTCAGGGATCTCCTCGGTAGAGTACAATGGGATGAAGCCCTGGAGGGAAGAGGGGCCCAAGAAAGCTGGTTAATATTCAAGGATCACCTCCTCCAAGCTCAGGAGTGGTGCATTCCAACAAAGTCAGGTAGGAACACCAGGAGGCCTACATGAATGAATGAGGAGCTCCTGGACCAACTCGGACACAAAAAGAAGGCCTACAGAGGGTGGAAGCAAGGGCAGGTAGCCTGGAAAGAATACAAAGAAATTGTCCGAGCAATGAGAAATCAGGTTAGGAAAGCTAAAGCTCTGATAGAGTTAAATCTGGCCAAGGACATCAAGGGCAACAAGAAAAACTTCTATAGATATGTCAGTGATAAAAAGAGGTCTAAGGAAAATGTAGGCCCTCTCTGGAAGGAAACAGGGGACCTCGTGACCTGGGATATGGAGAAAGCTGAGGTTCTCAATGACTTCTTTGCCTCAGTCTTCACTGGCAAGAGCTCCAGCTGCACAGGCGAAGTCACAGAAGACAAAGGCAGGGACTGGGAGAATGAAGAACCGCCCACTGTCAGAGAATCATAGAATCATAGAATCATAGAATCATAGAATGGTTAGGGTTGGAAGGGACCTCAAAGATCATCTAGTTCCAAACCCTCTGCCATGGGCAGGGAAACCCTCCACTACAACAGGTTGCCCAAAGCCTCATCCAACCTGCCTTGAACACTTCCAGGGATGGGGCATCTACAACTTCTCTGGGCAACCTGTTCTAGTGCCTCACCACCCTCTGAGTGAAAAATTTCTTCCTTATATCTAATCTAAATCTTCCCTCTTTCAGTTTAAAGCCATTGCCCCTTGTCCTATCACTACATGCCATTGTAAAAAGTCCCTCTCCAGCTTTCCTGTAGGCCCCCTTTAGGTACTGGAAAGCTGCAATAAGATCACCCTGGAGCCTTCTCTTCTCCAGGCTGAACAGCCCCAACTCTCTCAGCCTCTCTTCATAGGAGAGGTGCTCCAGCCCTTGGATCATCTTCATGGCCCTCCTCTGGACCCGCTCCAGCAGCTCCATGTCCTTCTTGTGTTGGGGACTCCAGAGCTGAACGCAGTATTTCAGGTGGGGTCTCAAGAGAGTGGAGCAGAGGGGCAGAATTACCTCCCTCGACCTGCTGGCCACGCTTCTTTTGATACAGCCCAGGATACGGTTGGCTTTCTGGGCTGCCAGCGCACATTGCTGGCTCATATTGAGCTTCTCATCCACCAGCATTCCCAAGTCCTTTTCCTCAGGGCTGCTCTCAATCCATTCTCCGCCCAGCCTGTATTTGTGCATGGGATTTCCCCGACCCACGTGCAGGACCTTGCACTTGGCCTTGTTGAACTTCATGAGGTTCTCACAGGCCCACCGCTCCAGCATGTCAAGGTCCCTCTGGATGGCATCCCTTCCCTCCAGCGTGTCCACAACACCACACAACTTGGTGTCATCTGCAAACTTGCTGAGGGTGCACTCAATCCCACTGTCCATGTCTCCAACAAAGATGTTAAATAGCACTGGTCCCAGTACTGACCCCTGAGGAACACCACTCATCACAGGCCTCCATGTGGACATTGAACCGTTGACCACAACTCTTTGAGAGCGACTATCCAGCCAATTCCTTATCCACCGAGTGGTCCATCCATCAAAACTATGTCTTTCCAGTTTAGAGTCAAGGATGTCATGTGGGACAGTATCAAATGCTTTGGATAAGTCCAGGTAGACGATGTCAGTTGCTCTTCCCCGATCCATCAATGCTGTAACCTCATCATGGAAGGCCACCAGATTAGTCAGGCAGGATTTGCCCTTAGTGAAGCCATATTGGCTGTCACCAATCACCTCCTTATTTTCTATGTGCCTTAGCATAGTCGCCAGGAGGATCTGCTCCATGATCTTGCCAGGCACAGAGGTGAGACTGACTGGCCGGTAGTTCCCTGGGTCTTCTTTTTTTTCCCTTTTTAAAAACGGGGACTATGTTTCCTCTTTTTCAGTCATTGGGAACTTCACCAGACTGCCATGACTTCTGAAATATGATGGATAGTGGTTTAGCAACTTCATCTGCCAGTTCCCTCAGGACCTGCGGATGCACCTCATCAGGTCCCATGGACTTGTCCACCTTCAGGTTCTTTAGATGGTCTTGAACCTGATCTTCTCCTACAGTGGGCGGTTCTGCATTCAGGCACTGACAAGGCTGCAGCTGTGCTGCGGGGAGGGGACCACCCCTGGGTGCCATGCCGCAGCGGCCCAGAGCTGCCGTAGTGCAAGGAGAGTCATGGGCAGATGTTGATCCCTCTGCTGAAGGACCAGCTCTGCCCTTGCACAGCACCATCCTGCACCTGTCCCTGCACCCTGGGGCCCTCAGAGGCGTCACAGCTACGGGGACGCGTGCAAAACGCCACGACTGGTGTAGCCTGCCAGGGCCCAGCGCTTGCAGGACAAGCGAGTCAGCAGCTCGGCGCAGGCCCTGCTGCAGGCAGCCGTCTGTTGGCAGGGGACGTGTGAGAGGGAACGCAGCCAGGCAGCAAGAGGGGACAATGCCCTGCCTTCGCCTGGAGCTCCCGCCCGCGGGCATGGGGGATGGGCAGGCCTTGTGTTTACTCCTCCAAAAAAGAGACCTTCCTCCCGAAAACAAAACCTTTTGTGTGCAAACGCAGCCGTCTGGCAGGTTTGTTTTTGTACAGGAATCTTTGAACCAGAGGGCCGGGGCTGGTTTCATTTTGAGGTGAGTTTTTCGGTTCATGGCAGTGTTTGGAAACTCAGACTCTGCACATTGGAGGCTGTGTTTTCACATAGCTGCTGAGCATGGCAGCAGTGTCTGGGGCTTCCTCCTCTCCCTGCTGTGCAGGCAGGCTGGTTTGGGCTGAGCCAGCATCGCCTTCCCTCTCCCTTTTCGCTGCAGAGAGCTTTGCCCAGCCAGGGCGGCTGGGTGGGGAGAGCTGCCAGCAGGGACAGATGCCTGCGGTGGGAAGGCTGAACCCCCTGAGCAGTGGCTGAAAGGTGTGCGACCCTCATGGGAGTGGGAAAGGTCAGATGCAGAAGTGCCCCTTGCCATGCTCCGCACAGTGGATGCAGGAACCTGCTGCTCTCACCTGGGGCTACTCCGGGCTAATCCTGCCAGCTGCTTGCAGGGAAACCAGAAACATGAGCTCCAGGCCTTGTTTCTAGCTGGAACTACAGAAGACCGGAGTCCTCATGCTCACTGTCATGGCTGTTACACCTCCTCCTGCCACACTGGTTGAGATGGGAGAGGGGGGTGCCTTGGGACCTGCTCCCATAGTCACAGCTTTCTTCTGAACCTACTGGCAAGACCCCTCTCCTCATTCCCCAGGGACCAGCTGGCCACCCGCTCACCAGGGTGAGGATAAGTGCCATCCTGAACAAGGTCTTGGGATGCTCTGCTCCTCCTGAGCCATCTCACCGTGGGACTGAGAGGGACCTGGATGCTCTCACTCTGAGATGGTGGCTGATCTGATGTGGCTCAGGGCAGCAAAGCCTTTAGCAGTCACAGCCCACAGACACCTTCAGGGCTGGAGTGTATGTCTGGGTGTCTTCGCTGGCTCCCTCATGGCCTCAGGGCCCTCCCTGCCTCCCTTTGCAAGGCCAGTATGAAGGGATGCTCACCATCTTCAAGAGTCCCATCGCAGGGTGCCCCCAGCACTGGGGAGCGCACGGTGCAAATCCAGGCAAGGTGCAGGGAGGCGTGAGTTGTGCCCAGCCTGTGGCATGGCATGCATCTCCCACCCTCCCCGAGGTGCAGATCCCTGCTGTCATGGGGCTGCAGGAGACATCTCCGTCCAGCTGATCCCTCCTCCCTGGCATCCTGTAGTTGAGATGCTGGGCGAGCCCAGGCGGGCCTTCCCCCAGGACCAGCCCAGACTTGAGCGTCAGGGCTGTGCAAAAGCAGGAGTAAACGGCAAGCAAGTGTGAGCGTGCCAAGCTGACACCGTGTGCACCAGGCTTGCGGGGACAGGCTGTGGACTGCACCAGGGATGCCCACCAGGAGAGGTACCGGTCTCCCTCCTTGCCCCTCTCTCTCTTCCCAGCTGTGCGGTTGAAGCCAGGATGTTTGTGGTGGGGAAAGGAGTGCGGACCCTCCTGTGCTCTGGCAGGCGTGGGCAAACCCCACCTCGCGGCCCCAGGGGACGGACAGCCTCTGTGCATGGCTGTGCCAGAAGCAGATCCTGGCATTGCGCGGCTGTGCCTGCGCAGGGGGAATCTCTTGCCCAGGCTCCCCAGCACGGCAAGACGCGGGTGGGCACCTGGAGCTGCGTCATGGCTAATTCTTGGCTCTGTGAGCGCAGTGTCCTGGTGGCATCGGTCACCTTTGTTGTCAGCCTGTGCTGGCACTGCATCCCTAGGTGTAACGATGGGATGTTTGTTTTTTTTTTTCGAGGGGCCATCCAGGTGCTGCCTTAGCACTGCTTTCAGTAGGTGTGGGGCAGGCACTCTCTGGGCTGCTATCAGCCCTCCCCACCTGGTGCCTCTTGCCCCGGCCAGGGGAAGGGGACTCCTGAGTGCTCAGCACCAGGGGCGGCACCCGCACCCCGAGGGGACAGAGCAGGTCTGCCTGGCTCTGCCGGCTTTGGGTGTGCTCTGAGTCACCCGCAGCCTTGATCTTCCCAGGTCTGCAGGCGCCTGGTTTGCACCTGCAGACATCCCAAGCTCTGCTGCCAGGTCTCCAGCAGCAAGTCGGGGGGAGCGCAGAGCATCACCCGAGCGCGGGAGTCACTCCTGCATGTCCTGGCCATCCTGCAGCCTTGCCAGCGTGGCTGAGCACAGCTCTTCCTGGCAGAAGGGGTGATGTCCCCCACCACCTGCCTGTCTGCCCTCCCCTCTCTGCAAAGTGGGAAGAACTTCAAGGTTTGAAAGCGCGGGGCAGGAGGCAGGCAGCAGCGCTGGCAGGGCTCCACGTGGAAATGAAACACTTGCAAGGGGTTGAAAGAAGAGCATCCCAGTGCTCTGGGGTTTAGGGTTGGAGAAGGGTGGCGTGTGAACCTTGCAAAGAGCGAGGTCCCAGCAGCACCTGTGTCCTCCATGGGCTCTGCCCTGGGAACAGCCTGTTCCCCTTGTTTCACCCTTGCCACCCTGAGCAGTGATCGGCACCTCAGAGGTGGCAGAGGGGAGGAATCATGGCCTGAGGCAGTTCACAGTGCTGGTGGGCAGGAGAAATGGTGACCAGAGGGATGGGGATTGGAGAAACAGGGATCAGAGGGATGTTGCTGCCAGGCTGAAGCGGGACAGGAGCCCCAGAGCTGCTCCCAGCCCCGTCCCACTGGTAACACTGCCCCATATCATGGGGCCCGTGGGCTACATGTTGTCCTGGGGTGCCAGGCTGGATGCAAGGGATCCTGCCCAGGGAGAGATGGCAGAGGTCCCACAAGAACAGCAAGGCTGCACATCCAGATGTGGGTACAGGCTCCTCCAAGCAGTGACAGCATCGCTCATGGCATAGTGCCAGGCCATGGCTGCGCACTCTCTGGGTGGCAGGCTGAGTCCCTCGGGGAGTGGCAGCGTCCTTGCCCACACGCTGTCTCCTGGCAGTGGTGCATAGGGACCCTCCTGGGCTTGGCCCGTGCCCAGCTCTGGGAGCACTGCCTGCCAGCTGTCACTGTGCACAGACCCTGTGACTCTGGGATGCTCAGGTGCTGCAAGCACACACTTTGCTGCCCACCCTGCTCCTCCTCATCCCAGCCGGTGCTTCCCAGGGAAGTCCCCTGCTTCCCCCAGGGGTGGAGGGCCATGCTCAGGTCTGGGAGATGCCTCAGTGGGGACAAGCCTTGTGCCACCATCTTGGTGCCCACAGCACTCGGAGTAAAGGCCAGTGCATGGAGTACAAAGGCAAACTGGGGGTGGACTCTGGTCTGGGGTGAGGTTGGCACTGCCCACAAGGACTGCTTGGAGCCTTTGCCAGCCAAGGCCTTTGCCACTGCACTGTGGCTACTGTCAGCCATAAGCAAGACCTGACACCGCAATGATGGGCATGCTGTCAGAGGTCCCCATCTTTCCCATCTCTGCTCCAGACTGGATGATCTCATTGGGACCCAGAGCAAGGACAATCTCCCAGCCTGAGGCTCTCTGCCTTGCAGGAGGCGGTGTCTTGGCTGCACAGACCCCGTGGTGCCACCCGAGCTCTGGCCAGTAAGTGCTTATGCTCAGCAGGGCATCCCCCATCCCCCTGCTCCTTGTGGTAGCCTTTGCTGCTTCACGGAAAATGTGATGACTTGGCAGCCCCTGACTTTCCAGGCCTGGTTCCAGCTGCTGGGTGGAGAAACATTCTGCAGTTGTTTTTGGGTCTGGCACAGGCAAAGGCTTCACTGTTGCGAGGACCGGAGGGGAGATCTGGCACCCTCAGCTGAAGGAGGGCTCTCTCTCTGTCCTTGCCTGTGGTGGCACCCTGTCACCGGCGGGGCGGCGGGGAGGGTAGCGCTGGCTCGTAATGAGCAGCCTCTTCTGTCCAGTATGGGAGGCTGCTGAGCCCCGTGGCGCCAGGGATGGGGCCTGGGTTTGGCTCCCACCAGCGCTTCGGGCTATTTCCACCGCAGGCACAGTCTGAAGTCCCTGAGCTCAGGGAGCATAACTACCAGGTCCCCAGGTTTCAATCAGTGGGGGGGGTGTGGACGTGTCCCCACAGCCAGCAGTGCCAGCTCTGTGTGCCCTGTGCCAGGCCACCAGCAGCATGCAGAGGCTGGGAAAGCCACTGGGATACCTTGGGTCCATGCCCAGAGGTCAGTACTAGCCCATCAGGCAGCAAGGCACGGTGCAATGGCATCCCCCCAAGCCCATCCTAGTGTCAGGCAGTAGGAGTCACCTCCCCTCCTCCTGGGTCGGGAGTGCAGGGCAGTGGCACAGCATGGCAGCGGCCTCTGGGGAGGCACCATGTTCCAGGAGTCCCTGCTCTGCTCTCCAGCCCAGAGACCAGGGAGAGAAGGACAGACTCTTTAGTCCTTGGGCAAGCCAATGCCGAGGTAAACTGGTGGGGGAGTTGTACGGCCACACAGGGCTGTGGCAGCAGAAGTTGGTTTCCAGCAAGGTCCTGAGACGCCACATCCCGCTTACCTCCCTTGCAACTCCATCCCACTGAGCCGGAGTGGCTGGAGATGGAGATCACCAGCTTTGCAGACAGGCTGGTGGCAGGAGCATTGGGGGCTGCAGGCAGGCAGATGTAGCGAGTGCGTGCAGGCTCAGCTCGCTCCCTAACTGGGCAGGGCAGACTCAGCCCAGCTGGAGTTTCCCAGGATGCCAGTGAGTGGGTTTGTCCTCCTGCTGGCCTGGAGCTGTTCTTTGGTGTGCTTTGAAGCTAGAGGAGCCCCACCTTGACTCTACAGCCTGGGAAAATCCCTGTCTGTGCCATTGCAGGGGACACAGCTTCCTCTCGCCTGCCTCAGAAGGTTGGGGGTGCAAAATATCTTCCCAGGGTTCCCTTCTGCCCCATCCCCCTGATCACAATTCCCAGACCACCAAGGCGCTCCATCCTAACCTTCAACCCCTGCTCTGTCAGCCAAGGGCTCCTCTAGTTCAGCTCTGCCCTTACCTGCCACCCTCTGGGGACACCAGACTGTCCCCTCTGCCCCTGGCCTCCCCTGCCTGCTCTGCCTCCACTCCAGCCATCTTGACCCTCCAGGCTGCTCATGGTGGCAAACAGGCCCATGCCCCCCATCCAACGTGGTGTCACCTCTCCTGGCACTGCCACAGCAGGGTGCGTTGCTTGACAGTGTGCATGCATCCCGCCATGGACCAGCATGGGGACATCCACCAAAAGCCTCTTTGCAAAGGTATTTGGGGACTGGCCAGCTGTAACCTCCCCGATCCCGCCCTGGGCCCCTGGGTAAACCTGGCAAGCCCTCGCTGCAGCGGGGAGCTCCAGCCTCCTCCCAGCTGGCTGCAGCCACCCAGCTCTGGAAAGGGGCCTTTTAAAACAGTCCTCAGCCCACTGGAGACAGCAGCAGCCAGCCCCAAACCTCCCTCTGCCCCAGCTCGTGGAAAGGGACTCCTTCCCCATCTAAGTGGCTGGAGGATGTCCCCTCCGGTATTCATGAGCACCTGCTCTGTGTCCAGCTCCTGTGGGGGATGGCCAGCCTCTGGTCACGCCGAAGTCCGGCAGCAGGGATAGGTGTCCTCAGCTGTCTGTGGCACTGTTGATGGGTCATCCCCATCACCCCAGGTGCTGGTGGACCTCAGTCCCAAATGCCTATTGGGAGATCCCTAAGAGTCAGAGCTTTCACCCTGGTCCTCCATCACCTAAGCAGATGCTCTGTTTGCATTCTTGTTGTTCAGACCTTCCTGGAGCTGCCAGTATTAAGATTTTTTTTTAATCAAAAAAACTTGCCTGTACTGGAGCCAAGACATTGTCTTCTGCTCTCACCCTCTGTGACTAGGGTGCAGGGGGAAGGTAGGTCTGGGGACAGAGTGACTCGAAGGCCTCTGGTTTTTGAGCTGTGCCTCTCTGCTGGGGAAATGCCTGAGTTGTTAACAGAGGAGATGAAGGTGACAAATAAGCCCTCACTGCTGGGCTGAGCAGCAAGGCCAGGGCTTCTTTACCCTCGGCTCGCTCCAAGCAGGGAACTGGATCTCTGCAGAGACGTGACCATGACCACGGACCAGGACTCCTGGCACCAGTCCTGTTTGGCCAGGGCCTAGGGAATTAACTGTCCCCCATTCAAAGGGAAGGGGACTCATGTGCTCTGTCCCCTTTCCCAGCTGGCCCCAACAGCCTGGGACTGTCGGAAGGTTTGGAGGATGGACCTGGGACTGGATCCTAGACCGGGGCCTTTGTGTCCCCCTCTCTTCTCAATTATGTGCAGGGGCTTGGAATGTCCCATGTTTTTGCCCAGACACTGGGGGCTGATCTGTCTGTCACAGGTCCCGCCTGACAATCCTCTGAGTTTTTGGGGGAGGGGATCTGCTGTCTGGGGGCCAGCTGGGGGATGTGTCCCACTCTGACAGCTTGGTGGCCCACAGCAATAAGTGGAGCTTGAATAGCTCCCATTAGTGGCTGTGCTGGCTACTGGGACAGACTCCCATGGCCACATAGGCTGTGCTGGCTTCTAGGATAGATGCATCACTGAACCTCTTCCAGCAGTGTCCCAGATATCCAGCACTGATGTGAAGCCAATGCCATCTACACTCTGAATCAGAGCTGGCATCCAGCCATGCGTCGCACAGACAGAGCACTGCACAGCACCGCACAATGCACAGCCCTGCACGCGGCTGCGGGAGCACGGTGCGCTCCCCATGGCAGCACCGCAGAGTACAACTCCTGCAACCCACAAGCAGACAGGGGGCAGCTCACACCCAGCCAACCCCTCGAACGGGCAAAGCGCAGTCGTCCAGGCATCATTGCGCCCTTGGGATGCAGCGCACAGAAACTTCTCGCGATGCGCACACCCGCCCCCCGGCTCCGATCTGCCTGCCCCGGTGCCGTAGAGGCACACATCTCCTTCCTCACCCAGCACGACTAAACCTCCCGTTCCCCATCGAAACGCCGTGCAGAAATTCACGCATACGGAGCTAAAGGGTGCGCGAACGTGCCAGGCAGACAGCGCAAGCTGCGCAGCACCCTGGCTCCGCGCTTCTGGCAACGTTCCCTTCGGCATCTGAGCCCAGCTGCCGGCGGCTGCGGGCCGCCCTCCCTCCCCTTGCTGGGGGCTGGGTTGGGCACTCCCTTCCAGCTTCCAGCCGCCATCTGTCCTGTCCTGTCCTGTCTCCTCCCCTCGCAGCACCAACTCCCACAGCTCTGCAGAACTCGCTTCTAATGGCCAGGCTCGGCTCCAGTCGTGCAGAGACCCCGCCACAGCGAGAGCCCCCCCCCCCCCCGCCAGCAGCTCCCCGGCCGCCCCGCGCACACGCTCGCACCAGGACGGCCGCGGAGCTACCGCAGAGGGACGCAGATCCGCGGGAACAATAGCGAGCGCACACAGCGAGAGGCACACAAGCGCACTGGACTTCTCCCAGCCCGGAGGCGAGCTCTGCTCCTGCCCAAGGACAGCTGGCAAGGCTAACGTGCAACGCGCTGGCACGCAACACCCGTCCCCACTGATGTCATCGTGTCACCCGCGCTCCGAAAGCATGTGGGGACGCAGCCCCTCGCTGCCATGGGAGAAGGGGCTGGCTGGGGACAGCCGTTGCTAAAAAGCTACCCCCCCCCACCAACTTGTCATCCCTCTAATCTGCAGCCACCCCGGTCCCAATGAGAGCACTGCTGCGGCCGCTGCTTGTCCTGTGGGTGCTGCAGCTCCTGGGAGCCCTGGCAGAGGTAAGCCCTTGTCTCTTCAACCCCTCGTTTGCCCATGCAGGCTCTTGAAGCTAAACTCGCTGGCAGCAAGGAGCTTTACATAGTCCTACTCCACTGAGGAATGACGGCATATTTCTGGGCTGCCTCTCCAGCCGTGCAGCTGTACCAAATTAGCGACGTTTGCAATTACAAGCTGGCTCTTTCCTCCACTTCCCCGCCCCTCCTCCCCGCCGTGCTCTCTTTTTCCAGCGTTGGGGATCCGTGCGTGTTGTTGCTGCCATGGCTGCACAGCTCCTCGCCCCAGGAATTGGCTCTTCCCAGAGGTCTGGAGCTCCTTCGCTCCCCTCTCTGCATGCACACTCCGAAAAGCCCTGCAGTTGGTGGGGGAGCCAGAAACGAGTCAGCCAGTAGAGCCAGGGGGGAAATAACTAACGAAAGATGATTGCTCCTCTGTGGCTTGTTGCGGGACAGAGTGGGCAGAGATACTTCCTTTAATGTGGAGGGAACTAGCCTCAACCTAAGCAGGGCACACCCTGCTTGCTAGCAGACTGTGGGGAGACGTGTCCCATGAGTGTGCTCAGCAGCCGCTGCAATGTGGAGGGTGCTGAATGCTCTGGAGCTCTCAGGCGGAGCTCTTGCTTTGCTGCCAGTGGAGGATGGCAGCTGGGCTGAGGTCTGGGTCCTTCCGTCCTTCCCCCCATGATTTTGTGCAACAAGGGAGCCTGTAAAGGGAATGAGACCACCAGGACCTGTCCAGAGCTCCCTCCCCACATCTCCTCCTTGTGCTCTGGCTGTTTTCATGGGATGTCTTTCTCTGTAGGCATGGCCCAATGTTGGTCTCTAGTCCCAGGACCCATGCAAGACCCATGCAAAAAGCCAGGGCAGCCCACAAGCTGTATCCGCTGTCTTCCTCCCTGCCTTGGCTAGGGGAGGGCAATGTGAGCAGTGACTTGGACTCTCCTGGGAAAAGAGGTCACAGTCCCCAGAGGATTGCAGCCCCCAGATGCCGTGGCTGGGTTGGGACTTCTGCCTGGCCAGCCTGATCCCTGGCCTGGCACAGGGCGCCTCTTCCAGGTGTTGGTCTCAGCTCAGACTCACCTTGCCCGTCTCACCCGTCACCTTCAATCCCCCAGGACGAGGGATGCAACCGGACAGCACAGGCAGGGCTGGAGGTACAGGATGCACCCAGTGATAGAGGTAAGTCAAAGCAGAGGTCCTCAGGCTGCGGAGGGTGGTTTTGGTGCCCGGGAGCAGTGAGATGAGCAGAAGTGCTGGGCCAGGACGCTTGGAGTTAAGAGTAGCTTTGTAAATAGTCTGCTTTTGACTTACTGTGGGCTGTGGGTCATGACCAGGGAAGAGGAGGGAGACAGCCTCATCCTCATCCAGCAGCCAGTCTCATGGGGGGGGGGCAGTGTGAGAGATGGATAAGGCTCCAAGCCCTCACCGTCCCACAAGAGCATTGAGTGGGCTCAGCAGCGGCACAGCCATGGGAGCCCTGCACGGAGCCCCTGAGGCTGGCTGGGCAGGATTGTGCTCCATGAGGCAGCCCCGTGGCTGTGCTGAGCTGCCTGGGGAGTGGCACAGCCACACTCGCCTGCAGCCAGCAAGTGCTGCTGTGTGCTCAGAGCTGGCGCGGTGCCCATGCGGCACTGGCCTGTGCCAGTGAAAAACTCTCCCAGAGGATCTGCAAGGCACCGGTCAGGGCACGGGGTGCATCTGGATGTGGCTGTCTGTGATGTGCTTAGTGGAGCTTATCTATGGGGATGTGAGCAGCATCGTGATCATGGGCCTCAGGGCTGAAGGATGCCTCTGGCCTGTTTAGGTATTAGTACATTTGTACTGCAGAGGTGAAGAAGGTGATTGTCAAGTGACAGATGGAAGCAGGCAATACAGTCTGTTGGACACCTGAAAGAAGCATGCAAATATGGGTGGAGAACTCATGCATTCATGAGATAAGAAAGAGCCCACAGTGAAAAACCATCCTTGCTTTAACTCCATGCAGGGCACAATTCCGCCGGCTATCTTTATGAGATTAGCCTTGCCCTGTTCTCCTTAAGCTGCTGAAACTGGGTCTCTTGCTGACAGAGCAGAGCTCTGTTGGGGAGCCCAGGGCAGCTGGCTCAGGTATAGGCACCTACTTGTGGACGCCCAACTACATTCAGATAACTCTTCCTGAGCAGTCTGTTCCCAAATCTGCACTTGAACTGCTCAGGAGTGACACTGAGAAGGCCTTTTCCAGTGGGACTATGTCCTCCGTTGTTGTGTTCATCTAACTTCCCCAATTCCCTTTATATTCATCTGCTGAGTGAAGGTCTCAGCCATGGCAGCAGGCTCCAAACAACAGCATTGCATGAGAAAGAAGTTACGTGTACTTCTGAAACTGTCCAGCTTATGGGAAGGCCATGCACAACAGCTGAGCCAAAGGTGCCCCTGCCCGTGAGGCTGGGCCCCACCACTGCTCCTCTTTGCGGTGTAAAGGCAGCCTCAGGCAGACCTCTGAGGCAATAGTTGTGCTTGTTTAAAGCTTTCTTGCCCTGCCAGATCTACGTCAGCCTGTTACACATGTTGCATGCCATAATTTTAAGTGCTAATTATACACAAGTGTCTCATTAGCACTAAAGCTGCCCTGGTGTTTCCCAAAGGCTGAAAGCAAGAGGGAGCTCATCATTCACAGCGAGGCTGGTGATGGGGAGTGCGTGGACGATCTGCTGGTGGAGGCATGGGGAGGCAGAGATGGAGCCTGCAAGGGTCATGTTGCCGGCTTGGTCCCAACAGACAGGCTCTGTCTGGCTCCTGTTTGTGTAGGCGGTTCCCGAAGCAACTCTCAAGGGCAGGGTTCAATACAGTTTTGGCCACTGACCCACCAATTAGGCAAAGCCCCGTACACCAGCCACTTCCTTGTCCCCAGATGCTCTCCATCTGGATCCACAGCAGTGGCCCTGCAGCTGCAGCGTGCTGACCTTGCTGCTGCAGCAATGCCAAGGCAGCAACACCCTCAGCAAGGGGCTGTGCAATTCTGGCCCTGCGTTTCCTCCACATACGCAGCATCCTGCTCTTCCCATGTTATCTCTGAACTGAGTAGGGCAGAGCGCAGCAAGGCACCAGCCACCTGGGTGGCACAGCTGGACCTTGAATGCCATGCACTGGTGTCTCCCTCTGGACTGTGGTCCATGCAGGAGAAGCCCTGGGCCAGTCAATCCCCAGCAGTGAGTCTGGTTTACTTGGGTGCTACAGGGACCCAGACTGATTTTTTGACTCTCCCAGTCCAGGTTCAGTTCAACTCCATCTCAGTAGAGGATAGGTTGAGGTCCTAAGGCAGGAACATCCCCTGCCCCATCCCCAGCACCCTCTCTCCTCCATCCTGGTGACAGAACTGGGGAATCAGAGCTCAAATCCCTCCAAAGCGGCCTTTACTCTCTCCTTTGTCAGAGCCCACACAAAGACTGAGACTGTTGCAGGGAGCTTAACAGCCCCACTGCCATATGCAGCCCCACTGCATCCTGCTCCCTCACTGGCCTTGTCTTGCCTCTGCACTTTGGAGCCCTTCACCATCTTTTAAGAGATCCACACCAACCAAGGAAACACTATAAGGTGTAATATAATAAGCAATGGATTATACCCAGTCAAGGCAACTTTTCTGCCATAAACTGGGGGCTGTCTGGGAAAAGCATGGGATGGCCTGAATCCTTCTGGTCTTTCTAGTATAGAAAGTGCCTTTGATCCTACTCTGTGGTGTTTTCTGAACCTTCCTGTGTTTTTCAAAGGCTGTTCAGAGCCTTTGGGGTTGAGGGCCCTGATCGTGGCAGGGCAACACCCATGGTGGTGGCCTGGGCTAAGGTGTGCAGCAAGGGTGGGTGGGCTGGGGAGCCTGGCCCTGCATGCTGGCCACCCAGGAGCACCACAGCTCTCTGTTGAGGGTTTTGGCTTTGCCTCTGCAGGGCCCCTCCTGAACCTCAGAGTGAGTGACCATGGTCGGTCAGACTCTCTCTTTCTGTCCTGGGATAAGCCGGAGCGGGGCGCCGAGAGATATTCGCTCACCCTTTCCTCCCTGGGATCGGGCACGCTGCTGCAGAATGGATCTGCTGGAACCAACATCACCAGCTTCTGGTTCCACGGGCTGACTCCTGGCATGCGCTACAAGATTGAGGTGACAGCCACGCTTGCCTGCATGGAGACCACCAGCCAGATGGTCACAGCACAGACAAGTAAGGATTTCCTTGGGGACTGCAGAGTCAAAGGGTCTCAGTGCTCCTACCAGTGATCGTCACACTGCTTTGGAGGGTGTGAAGTACAGGTCTTTGAGTCCATGGGGAGGTCGGGTCTTCTATCACTTCCAGAAGGATTAGGGTCCTTACCTGGTCCCCAGGGCCCCAGAGGTCATTCCTTCATCCATGTGGAAGGAGGGTCGGTGTCTCCTGCATTTCGCATGGGTGGGGTTCAGGCTGTATCTTCTGCTGGGGTAATGATGGACCAAACTATGATATGGAATGCAAAGAGCTGAGGGTTGGAAAAAGTCATGCCTAGAGCTCCAGGAAGCGCTACAAGAAAGTAGCATCTGCTCCACGATTTTAGCACATCTCTGTCAATCACTGGCTCACCCACTGAGTCTTGCTCTATGCCCTCCCTGTCTGATGCCAGGGACTGGGGGAAGCAGACGGGCCTGGTAAACCCACAGCTCAGGTGAGGATGGCAGCCCTTGCTTGCATTTCTCCAGAAGATCCTTGGGTAAATCAGTGCAGGTGAAGGTGGAAAACCTGGAAAAGGAGAGTAGAACTGGAGGGAGGCCGGCCAGCAGAAGGGATGGTGTCAGACAGCAGTGGTGGATGCAGGGAGCAGGGTTGGTACTCACGGGATGGCAGGTGACAAGACCCATAGGGCCAGCGGAACAGAGAACCTGGCAGCAGGTGAGCTTACAGGTAAGTGCTGATGGCTTCACCTTGTTCAGCGCACACCTATTGTGTGGTCCCTGACTGAGTCTCCCTGCCCAGTTCAGAGTGACTGTGCAAGACTGATCCAAAGGGGATGGTGCCGCCCACACAACCTGTGGGAGACTGTGGGGCTGGCAGAGAGCTGATGGAGCTGTGCTTGGGGCACGGGGTCCCATGGAGCTGGCTGGCAGGACCTCACCAGTCTCACCAGCCCTTGAGCACCCTGGCAGGTCAGGCATCGCAATGCAACCAGCCAACACCGTGTGTGCCATGTCCGATGCAGGTCCTTCACCTGTCCGCAACCTGAGCCTGAGCAGCAACGGGAGCTCTGCGGTACTTCACGCCTCCTGGGTGCATGCCCACGGGCAGCGAGACGGCTACCGTCTTGCCCTCTACCACAGTGACTCCCAGAAGCTTGTGAGAAATGCGTCCATCCTGCCAGACACCTCCACATTCCTGTTTGACGGGTTGCTGGCTGGCAGTGGGTACGCCTTGAAGGTCACCACACTGGCTGGATCCAGCCAGGCGAGCACCAGTACCCACCAGTGGACAGGTAGGGAGTGATGGGTGTGCCTGCCCAAGAGGGAAGGGATGAGAGAAAGGGTTTGGCAGGAGGGGTGCCAGCTGGGCTGGTGGAGAGGTGGAGGAGGTCTCCAGGCTCAGGATGGGGAGTTTGTGGAGGATGGAAAACAGCTGGGATTTTTTCACATCTCTGCTGTGAGCCCACTGTGCTTGGTCAAGGTGACAACCTTGCCCCTTGGTCCTGCCTTGCAGGACCTGCAGCTTGGATTTTTGTGCTCCATGTCCCTATGGGAAAAGGGCAGTCAGTGGATGCTGGGAAAAGGTTTTGGCTGGTGGAAGCTGCAGAAATGTTGCATTACCCAGGCTGCCACCCCCTCTGCCCTGCAGCCTGAAAGAGCCTGACAGTGTGGAGGAACCTCACAAGCCCCTCAGCCTGCCTGAAAAGGGACATGTGAGAGACATCCCTCAGCAGACCCCTGCCAGGCCTTCAACCCCTATGCCAGCATAGAGAGCAGCTGTGGGTGTAGGAGATCCTGGGAGAGAGGAAGGTCCAGGGATCCCCAGCCCCAGTGGTGAACCTCACTGCTTCCTGCTTTTCTCCTCAGCTCCCTCCATCCCCACCCAGCTGAGGCTCAGCCCCAACTCCAGCACCAGCCTCGTCGCCTCCTGGGCGGGTGCTGGGGGAGCCACGTGGCTCCACCTCACGCTCCACAACCTCCTCACCCAGACGGTGACCACAACGCTGTCAGCCAGGAGGGGCCTCACCAGCTACACCTTCCAGCATCTCCACCCTGGCACCCAGTACTGGCTGGGGCTGAGCGCCACGGCTGGGCCCTACACGGTGGGGGGACCCAATGCCACTGCTTGGACATGTGAGTACAATGTCCGGGGACGGGGCCCCCTTGGTGGCCCTGACTTTCTCCCTGCCTATGATCCAGTCTCTGAATGTAAAGGTCTTCTGCCAGAGCCTTGGGTGCAGAGGACAATTCTTCTGCTTGGACCTGCCTGAAAGCCGCTCCAGGACCTGGCTCTGGGGCACTGTGATAGTGCAGCCAGTGAGTACACTGGGCAGGTGAATTCCCAGTACCGACCTGCTTCTCCCTGGGGTGCAGTGGGATCAGCCAGTGGCCTCTGCCTGAGGAGGAGGATGGAAGGGCAGCGGATCTCACTGGTGTTTGGTGCAGCTGCAGCTGAGCTCTCACGTGCCTCGGGGCTATCCAGGGGCAGCAGAGAAAACAGAGGGAAGGGGACAGCAGTTTAGCTGGTTTGAACTGGAGGTTCCTGGAAGGAAATGGAACTTTGGTCCCCTTTGACTGCTGTCAAGGGTATATTTTGGTAGCATCTAATTTTGGTAGCTTTCTGGTGGATGTCTCTAATGTGCCAGGTGCTGTGCGACCATAGCCAAGGAAGCCAGTCTCTGGCAGGTCGAGAAGTTGATGGTAGCGCTCCCAGACCCCAGCTTAGTTGCACCATTCAACCCACCTTCCTCCACCTTCTGGCCTCCTGCTGGCAAGGACCCTGACAGCAGGTGCCTGCCACCACCACGGTCCTGGTTTTCTGCCAACACCATCTCTGTAACAGTGCGAACAGTTCTGACTCTGGACTTGCTCTCCCAGAGGTTCCCAGGAAAACCGGGGGGAAATGGAGAAGGCAAACCTAGCCTCCAGCACAGAGTGTGACTTGTGCTGAACACCAAGAAAGCGTTGGCCCTCTCTAGTGAAGAGCAACAAATTATGGAGGTGCCAAGCTGCAGACTCAGGGCTGTTGTGGCCAGTGACCCGTCCTGTCCCTGGGCAGACAGCGGTCAGGTGTACGCTGGAAGGACCTGGGTGCCACCGGGTGACAAGCCTCCAGCTCTTTCCTGCTCCACCTGCCGGTCCAGGAAGCTGGACCCTGCTCACTACTGACTCTGCAGCTGGGGTTTTGGAAGACCTCCACACCCCCAGCTGGTTTGATTCTGCCACGAAATGAGTGTGACTCCATCCCAAACAGAAACGTCTGTGGCTCTGACCTAACTGAACAAATGTCCCTGGTGCCAGACGCATGAGCCAGGGGCATCTGGCCAGGAGTTTGGTCCAGGCCAGTTCCTGGGAATATCAGCAAGCTCATAATGGGACATGAATGGAGAGGAGGAGACTTTTAGGAACTTCCCAGCAGGGCTCCCAGATTTGTCTGGGCTCTGCTAGACCAAGAATGGTTATGCTGGGGAATGGACTCCAAAAGGATGTCTAAGGCTGGATGTAACCTTGCAGATAAGGAAGCAGGGAATGAGGCTCTAGGGGTGGATGGGGAGATCTTACAGTGTCGCATGGCATCTGCTCCCATGGCAGCCTGTCCCCTTTGACTGAGTAGGGCAGGACAGGATTGCTGGTGTACCCAGCACCTTAGTACTGACAGTCCTGAATTACAGTAAAGACAGTGAGCCCTGGGGTGGGGGTCTAGAGCACCCCGTAATGCTGATGTCCCCTTCCCTTACAGACCCCCTGAGCCCTGGCAATGTGACCCTGAGCAGCGCAGAGGAGCAGAGCTCCTTGCAGGCTTGCTGGAGCACCCCGGCAGGAGAGAGACAATTCTACCTGGTGACACTGCAGGAGGGAGAGGACGGTGCTCCAGCAAGGAACATCTCTGTTGACGGAGACAACAGTCATGTCACCTTCCACGGGCTGAGCCCCGGGACGCAATACTCTGCCCAGGTGACAGCGGTGGCTGGGCCTTATCGGGCATCAGCCCACAGCACAGCAGCCTGGACAGGTAAGCAGAAAGCCCAAGCGTGTCCGTTCACGGCCATTTCTGCCGTCTGATGGAGGGGCTGGTGCCTGGGGGGAGGCTGGTGGGATGGGGTGGGGGGTTGCAGCACAGGCAGAGATGGGGCTGTGCAGTGCAGTGGCACCTGATCTCAAGGGCAGACTAGGGGTCAGAGCGGCAAAATCTGCTGCCCCACAGCTCCTTGTGAGGGTGGACTCGGAGGTCCTTGGCAGACTTGTGCCGGGTAATGTCAGGCACAAATCAAGACCAGACTCTACTCAGTAACCTTTGGACTCAGTGTTTGGCAGGCTTCAAGACATCTTCCCCTCCCTGTGCTCACAGCAGCTGGTTCAGTGGGTAGTGACTACCAGTCCTCCCAGAGCAGCATCTTGCTGTGCCCAGTCCCTCCTAGGCAACTCGTGGAGCCACAGTTGATGCTCAGGCAGCCACCCCATAGCTGCCACCCTGGGAAGGAAGGACTGGAGCCTTAAACAGTCTTGGGGAGCACTCATCCAGCCTTTGGCACTGAGAGCAGTTGAAGGCTTTCCCTGCAACCCTGGCTGCCCGTGTTTGGTGGAGGGAAAGCTGCAGGGAGTTGCGAGAGCGGTCTGGCTGCCTGATGCGCTGGTCCATATGTGCATGATCCCCATCCTCATCCCTTGCAGAGCCGCTAGCACCATCTGGAGTGAGTCTGTCCAGCCAGGGGAGCCCCTACAGCCTAGTAGCGAGCTGGGAGAAGGCAACAGGAGAGGGCTACGTGCTGGCCCTCAGCACTGTGGACCACCCTGTGAAGAACAGCTCGCTGCTCAGAGGTGTCACCAACTTCACCTACACGGGCCTCCACCCTGGGACTCTCTACATCTTTGAGGTCAGCACCGTGGCTGGCCCCTACACATCTGCAACCCGGCGCATCACCAACTGGACATGTGAGTGCCACAGCCCTCACTGCAGCCAGGCCCAGGGTTCCCACTGGATCCTGCCCTTCCCCACAATGTCGTGCCTTGGGGCATGTGATCGCGTGGGTCTTCTGCAGCTTCACGCAATAAAGGGCAAAAGGCTCAGGAGGAAGGCAGAGGTGCTCCTATATGTGCCTGACCCTGATCTGTATCCCAGCTGCCCAGCACAAGGGTTGGCAGAGCCCAGTAGCCCAGTGCCCTCCTCCTCCCCTGGGCCACCCTCCTGTGGTGGGTGTATCAGTGATCAGGCTGCATCTGAACCACCTCTCCACCACCCTGGTCCAGACCATCCCATCCACCACCTCCTCCAGCACCAGAGCAGTCATCTCTTACCGTGCCAGTTTGAACTTTATGCTGGCCCAGTCCCTGCCAAACTGGTGTGTGGGTGTCAGCAGAGGGGAAGGTGGCCTGCTCAGATTGTACAGGTGGCCAGAGCACCTAGATGTGGGTTTTCCCAGGGGAGGGGCTGCAGCCTCAGCACATTTGGGGTTGCACTGCACTTCTGCCAGGTGATCCCAGTCCAGGTGCATCTGCGACTCTAGACCTTACCTTTCCTAGATCCTTTGCCCCCAGAGCAGCTGACCCTCAGCAACCAGGGCCACAGCACCTCTCTGCAAGCCTTCTGGAGAGCAGCTCCAACTGGCAGCACTGGCTACACAGGCACCCTCTGGGAAACCAAGTCCCAGGAACAAGTCAGGAACGTGACTGTGGGGAGCAACTGGACAAACATCATCTTTGAGGACCTGGTCCCTGGGCGACAGTATACACTGGACATGGCTTCTATGGCTGGACCTTATAGATCCCCTGTGCAGTCAGCCACAGACTGGACATGTGAGTGTGTTACCTCTACCTCAACCCTACTGCAACCATGACCTGGCCAATGAGATTGGAAAGCTCATGGCATGAAGGCAAGGCAGAGTGTGGACCATGTATGGGGAGTGGGGGAAACCAGGGACAGGGATGCATAGACGAACAAAGTGTGGAAGGACAACCAGAGCCACATTCAGCCAGGTTGGAAGTAAAAGGGTCTTCAGTGCAGGAGAAACCAATCACTGAGTGAAAAACATTTCCAAATGTCACCCAGCAGGACAGGTGGGGACCTGCTCCCGTGTTTGTTGTGGAGCAGAAGCTCAGGCTGTTCTGGGGTTTGATATGCCAGGGCTGATTTCTGACCTGAGCCCACCAGGCGCAGGCGGTGGAGAGTGCCCAGGACAAGTGAGTGCAGGCCCTCACTCCACACCATGGCCACTCCACCAGAACTGCCTCTCACCATCTGGATGTCTCTCCTCTCTCAGACCCCCTGGCTCCGGCTGGCGTGACCCTGACCAACACTCGATGCCCACAGGGACTCTCTGCCTTCTGGGATAAGGCTGCTGGCGATGTGGACCAGTTCCACCTCCAGCTCTACAGCAAGAGCCATCCAGTGCAGAGGAACATCTCGGTGGGACCAAACACCCACAACTTCACATTCCTGGGGCTGTCCCCTGGCATTCAGTACTTCCTGAAGGTGACTGTCCTTGCTGGCCCATACAGATCTTCATCACACTTTGCCACCGAGTGGACATGTGAGTGAGAAGTGTCCCCAGCCTCCTGCAGGGATGGGGCATCCTGGCACTGCCTGCAAGACTGGCAGTGACATGGATGTGTCTGGGCAGAGGGAGGGCTCTGATGAGACCTGTATGCTCCCTGCCCCTGGGTATCAGAGCATGTGTTGTGAGTTAGGTGCTGTGTGCTTGCTTCTGGGGCCCAAAAGACCCTTTTCCCCAGTTCAGGTTTTCCCCAGTCAAGCTAAGCCTTCTGCCTAGACCACTTGTGATCATAAGGCTAGCCTGGGACTGGTGGGACAGGGATGTAAAAAGGGAAGCACAGAGACCCGTCTGGACTTGCTGCTCCCTGTCCATGGAGCAGAGCAGCCCACTGGAGAGCTGAGTGCTCTCTTCTCAGTACAGCACCTGCCTGCTAGCAGCGCCTTGGTGTCTGGGATGGGCAACTTGCATGTTCCCCAGGACAACAGGATTGTTGTCAGTCAGCTGCCACCACTTCTCCTTTAGCCCTGTGCAGAGGTGCAGGCTGTGTTCTGGTTTCTCCAGTTGCTTTCCTCCACCATCTCATGGATCTCCATGCTGTGTTTCCCCCTAGATCCACTGTCTCTGGCCAACGTGAGTGTACAGCCTGGCCAGATTCCCCAGGAGCTACATGTGAGCTGGGTGGAGTCAGGCGGTGGCAGAGACCACTTGCTACAGCTCTCAGTGGCAGAGTCCCTGTCCATTATCAGGAATGTGTCCGTCCCCCGTGGAGTCACCCAGCTTGACCTGGAGGGGCTGGTGCCAGGGTCCCGGTACCGTGTGGAGATCATTTCTCATGCTGGGCCTCATCGTGCCACCTCTCAGACTGCCATTGGCTACACTGGTAGGAATGTAGCTCCTCTGTGTCTGTCCCCGTCCCTGGTAACCAGCCTGGCTCTGGCCTGCTGAGGGTCTGGGGACCAAGAGGGGGATTCCAGGGTTGTCCTGCAGGAGAACTCAGAGACCATGTCCCTGCAACCCTACTGGTGCCTGTCTCCTACTCAGAGTGCTGGCTCTCTTGTTGGGACCTTCACTCATCCTGAGCCCAGTAGCTCAATGGGGCATGCTGTGAGCCTGCCCCAGTACTTTGGGACAAGAGGGTCTTGGGCCATGATGGTGATACGCCGTTACCACTTGGGACGTAGGGAGCAGCTTTGATCTGGGAACAACCCGCTGCTCCCAGCAGTCTTTAGACAGCATGTTAGATCCTCCTGCAGCTCCCAGCTTCATTCCCAAACCAGAGTCAGTCCTGAGCATCCCAGGTTTATCCCTTGTAACACTGTTTCTCTCCCATAGTCCCACTACCACCTCGTTCCCTGTTGGCAAGTCCTGTCAGCACTGCCTGGGCTCTGACTGTGCAGTGGGACACCCCTCCGGGGCAGAGGGATGGATACCTGCTCAGCATGAACGAGGAGGGCTTTTCTTCACCAGTGAGGAACCTGGAAGCAGGGAAAGACAGCACCAATGTCACTCTGACACAACTGGCACCAGGAACTTGCTATGTTGTTGGGATGTGGGCAGTAGCTGGTCCCTACCGCTCCCTCCGCAAGAACGTCACTGGCTGCACAGGTGAGATCTGTACCAGCCACAGATGACCTGGGTGGGAGCACTGCAAGGAGCTCCAGAATGGGAGAGGGATCAATGTTGTCACCCAGGAAGAGGAGAGGAGGGCACCCTGGCCTGGTTCCCAATGATGCTGGCCTGCAGTCATCTCCTGCCTCATGCAGCCTTGTACCGCCTGGGCACAGAGAGCTTGTTGGCTGTTTGCTGCTGGCTGCCTGGGGAAAGCAAGACTGCTCCCTGGAGATGGCTGCATTTTCAGAACCAGATCTTTTTCTCTCTGACTCATGTGTCTGTCTTTCCTCACAGTTCCTGCTGCACCAACAAACCTGAGCCTTACCAACCTAGGCAGCTCCTCAGAACTTTACACGTGCTGGAATAAGCCCCCTGGCAGGAGAGACCACTACCGCGTCATTCTGTATAGTCTCAGCGCCCAGAGCAGGAAGCGGGTCCAGACCTTGAGTCCAGATGCGCAGAACATCACCTGGACTCACTTGGAGGAAGGCAGCAGGTTTGCTGTGCAGGTCACTGCTGTGAAAGGCTCGTTTGAAGCCTCCTCCAAGAATGTCACTCAATGGACACGTGAGTCTGATGGGTTGGGTTGGACACAGCACTCCACTGTGCCCCAGAGCCTCCATCTGAGCATTGCAGAGCACCCGCCACCACCTTCCCCATCCCAAACCATCCTCGCTGTGCCCCTAGCTTCCACATAGTTGTCCCACCTTTCTGCTCATTGTCCTCACTCCTCCCCTGACACAGAGCCAATTCCCCCTACGCACCTCAAAGGCTCTGGGTACCTCTTCCGCCATGTCCAGCCGTAAGCCCTGGGGTTATTATGCTTAGACCCACATGCACTGTCTGCCCATTTGTCCCCATGCTTCTCTCTGGGATAGTCTCTGGTGGCCACCCTGCTCAGCGCCCAGTGGGAGCTGGGGGCTGAAGTCCAGCCCATGGCACTGCCAGAGCAAGAGGAGCCACCGGGCAAAGCAGCCGGCTCATAGCACCGAGCAGCGGTGGCAGGCAGGGGCTCACTGTCTCCCTGTTGCTTTCCAGACCCCTTGGCCCCTGCCAGCCTTGCCCTGGGCAGCCCCTCTGCCTCCACGCTGCTGGCCTCCTGGGCAGCAGTGAGGCGAGGAGCAGAAGGCTACATGGTGGATGTCTATGACACAACCTCCAGCAGTCATGTCAGGCGCGTGGTGCTGGGCAGGGATGCCGAGAGTCATACCTTCAGAAACCTGAGCCCTGGCACCCGCTACAGCGTGGCAGTGAGGGCCACAGCTGGGCCCTTCCACACCAGCACCCCCAACTTCACCCACTGCACACGTGAGTATGATGCTTTCCTTGCAGCCAGATGTCTTTTGCCAGATCTCCCCCTTCCCGGTTTCTATCAGAGGCTATACTGGCGTAGCCAGATCCTGCCTTCTTCTCCCACCCATGCAAGTGCCCAGTGCTCATGCCCTGCTGGATACAGCATGAGGAGTCTGTGCATGACCCCCGTGGCCTGGCCCAGGTAGCCATCCACAGGCTCAGGCAGCACGAGGGAGGGGGTAATCCCTGGAGGCAGATGCTGCAGTCAAAGGCAAAGCCAGCCCTCAGGACCTTGCAGGGCTGACCCACCTCCCACAGCGTAGGCTTGGCACAGACATGGAGCATCTTCATTCTCTCAGCCTGAATATGGCTCCTGGCAGTGACTCGTGTTTTGTCCCCAGGCCCACTGCCCCCGGCCACCGTGCACTGGCTGATCACGGGGCACCCTGACAGGCTGAGTGCGTCTTGGGGAGCCGCAGCTGGGGGGCGAGATGGCTACGCACTGACCCTGTACTACGCGTGGCTGGGCACCGTGGTGGCTACAGCCTCACTGGGGAGAGATACCCACAACTTCACCTTCATGGACCTGACCCCAGGATACAAGTACTCCCTAGAGGCCAGTGCCGTGGCTGGACCATACCAGGCAGCAGCACCCAACATCAGTGGCTGGACACGTGAGTGCCTGGAGGAGTGTCCTCTGCAGAGGGGTGGGAGATGTTGCACCACTGGGCAGCCCTGAGGAGGGCTGGGAGGTTTACATGGGTCCTGGTGCCTTTGGAGATGTGCATATACATGCGCATGGTTGCAACACGCAGCAGTTAGTGCCATGGGCACCCTGTTTACCCTCATGGGCACATGGATGTTCAACTGACATCCCCCTGCCCAAGCTGCCCCATCTGCTTGTATGCGGGAGCGCTTGCACCCTCACTGAGTCTGCTCCAGCAGGTAGGAACCGCATTACCATAAAGGTTCATGAAATGAATCAGTGTAGTACAGGAAAAGGCTAACTCACAGTCCTTCCAGGAGAACAGGTCTTTGCTCTGGAGGTGGACTAGTTCAGCACCTCTCCCCACCTAGAAAGATTTTAGGGCTGGGCAGAGTATGGGTACTGTGCCAGCTGTGCCCAGGCAGGTGTAAAACAGCTGGGTGCTGGAGTATGTGTGTGCCTGCAGTACTGGCAGAGGCACTCCAGCTGGGCTATGAGAATGAGGATGACCTGGATGAAGAAGGATTGGCATGTGAGGAACCACAAAGGATGAGCAACATTAAAGGTGAAGTGGAATGGGGACAGAAAAGAGAAGAGTGAGGAGGAAGAGTGAGCCAGAGAGGGCCTTCATGTCCCAGCCTTCAGGGAGCATCTGTTCTGCTGCACAATGTCGTGTCAAGTGTGTTTCCTTCTGCACAATCTCTGGTCCCTAACATGAGGTCTGGTGACTCCCCAGGCCCGCTGGCCCCAGCCATCGTGCGCTTGCTGAGCACGGGGCACCCTGACAGGCTGAGTGCATCCTGGGGAGCTGCAGCTGGGGGGCGAGATGGCTACGCACTGACCCTGTACCATGTGCGACTGGGCACCGTGGCGGCTACGACCTTGCTTGGGAGAGACACCCACAACTTCACCTTCATGGGACTGGCCCCAGGAAGCAAGTATGTGCTGGAGGTGGTGTCCTTGGCAGGGCCTTACCAGACACCTGCAGGGAACGTCAGCAACTGGACATGTGAGTACCCTGTTTTGAGCGTGATTCATGCCTTGCTGGGCAGTCATGAAGGCTCATGGCAGAGGACATAGCCCTGCTGACCTTTGTGGCAGACCCCAAGCCCTGCCTGAACCCAAGGGCATGTCAGTGCTGTGGCACTAAGAAGGGCTCTGCCCACCTTCCCCATTGGCTCTACCAGCCTGGGTTAGACCAGCTGCAGCTCCAGAGGCTGTGCTTCAGAGGAGAGGCACGGAGGATGGAGCAGCAGACAGGGGCATTCACCTTCCCCTCCCCTCCAGCTAGCTGGTTGCTTCCTGCTCTCGCCCATCCCTGGGTGTCTAGTTCCAGCTGAGACAGGGCTTTCTCTACGCGAGCATGCACCACTTGAAGTTTGCAGAAGCTTCCTCCAGGCTCATGGATGCAACCATCCAGTCGAGGCAAAGTGTCCTTTCTTGTATGGTGCAACCTTCTGATGACACTGCCAAGATACCCAGGCAATGTCCTCAGACCCTTCGCTGACAACATCTCCCATCCTGTCTCTTCAGACCCCCTGGCACCCCGCAATGTGTACATGACGAACCAGGGGTATCCCAACAGGCTGAGCGCATCCTGGCAAGCCGAACCCCAAGGACAAGACAGTTACAGGCTCCTCCTGTATCACTCAGGATCAGGTATTGTGGCAGCCAACGTATCTGTTGGGAAAGGCACCAGCAAATTCATCTTTTCTGATCTGGCTCCGGGACACAAATACCTGCTGGAAGTGGTGTCTGTGGCAGGGCCCTATGCAGCCTCTGCGAGGAACATCAGCGATTGGACAAGTAAGTGGCAAGAGCTGGAGGTCCTTGCATCATACACGACGGTCAGCCTTCCCCAGCCGGGTAGGCTCAGTACCTCCAGTGGGAAGGGGCAGGGACAGGGCTGGGGCTGTTGCCTGGAGGCTGTAGGTATCACTGGAGCAATGGGATCATGGGCTGTGCAAGCCTCTGGTGGAGGGGTTAGCAGGGCAATACTGCTGCCCACAGGACAGTCTTGTAGCTGTAGTTGCTGTCTCAGGGCAGACCTCCAGCTGACAACCCTGATGCTCACACAAGCTGGCTCCTCCAGCCATGGGTGACTGAACAAAGAGCAAGGGATCCTGTGGCAACAGTGCTTCTCTGGTAGAGGACACCCACAGCTTGGGAGATCACGAGGCCTTTTAGCCAAGGGGGGACACTCTACCATCCCTGCTGCCTTTCTCCTAGGCACTCAGAAAATTCCTGGCATGAGGAATAAAGGGAGGCTGGGGTTTTTTTTTCTTTTTTTTAAGGAATGTGAAAATTGCAGATAAGCACAATAAGCCTTTTCATGTGCTTGTCCCCACAGTCCCTGCACTTTGCTTGGGGAATCCAGAGGTCTCTGCTCCCACACTCAGCCAGCCCTGGCAGCGTGCTGGGAGTCATGTGCAGGGCCCTTCAGGCAGGTCTCTAATGAAACGTGCTAATTAGCAGGAGGAAGAACCCATCTCCTCATGCTCCTCACTCTGCATGTCCTCCAGTTGCCATTTGAAAGTAATTTCTGGTAGTGGCAGCCAGCAGCGGCAGAAATCACTGAACACATAAAGTTTCCTTGCATATTACTCATCTTCTGCTTGTATCTCTACAGGATGGAAGAGAGGGTCTGACATGCCAGTAACCCTTCCCTGATGTGGTTTTCATTGTAGCCCCTTCAGTTCCCAAAAATCTCTCTGCGGTGACTGAAGGGAACAACACGATGCTCATCTCCTGGGACAGTGACTCTGGACAGCAGGACAACTGCCAACTGTGGCTGCGGGATCCCAGGAATAGCACACTACCCTGGCAGCACTCTCTCAACAGAGGGCAAGTCCAGCACCTTCTTCAGGGGCTGATACCAGGGAGGAACTACTCTGTCTCCTTGAGCTGCGTGGCTGGGCCCTACTGGAGCAGCACCAAACCCTTGGCAGTGCCCATGGGTGGGTATGCGCTGCCGTGGGAATGGGGGGAGCGCAGGCTGGAAGGGGGAGAAACACATGGCTGGCCTCAAGACTGGATCAGGCCTTGGGGGTCAACAAAAGTGTGGGAAGTCTTCATGGTGGGAGATAAGGAAAACCAGCAAGATGACTCTATGGTAGCCATCAGATCTCTAAGCTAGCCCCTTCACAGAGGTTTCCCACCATCCCATGAAGCAAAGCGGACTCTGCATTGGTCTGCTTCTCCTATAAGACATCTGCTCAGGCCCTGACCTGTTCGCCTTGTCCTGTGGCCCTTGGCACTGAAGGCTCCCCAGTTGCAGATGTCCAGCTCTGCTCCTCTCCCATTGACCTAGGGACAGGCAGCAGAGGATCATAGTGGCTCCAGGCTGACGTGTGGCCTGAGGTTGGGATTTCTCTGATCCAGTAAGTTTGGAGCCTGCTGTATCTCCTTTGCAGAGCCGAACCCGGTGAAGGATGTGCAATGCCTACCAAAGCCAAGGAGCCTTTACTTGAACTGGACCAGCTCTCCTGGAGATGTGGAGGCTTATGAGGTGGTGATAGAGAGATTCTCTGATGGACCCCCCACCTCCAAGATTGTCACGAGCATCCCTATGAGCGAGGTCAGTCTGGAGGGGCTGAGGCCAAACTCGTCGTACCGAATCATTGTGAGCGCAGTAGGCATGAACACAATGAGGAGCCAGGCTGTGACTCTGCTTTGCAACACAACAGTGGAGGGTGAGTCCCCTTCTTTCCCACAGCCTTGCCACAGACCCCAGGAGAAGACGTCCAGTGTTGCTAATTAAACCTGGGGACTGTCAGATGCCTGTGGTCCTGCACTGAACTGCAATGAGTCAGCGCTCTGGGCAGTGATGCTGGGACCAGTCAGGCTGAGCAACGTGTGGTGGGTCTGTGGGAGCAGGAACACACTAACAAGCTATGCTTGCTGGTTCCTTCTCCAGCCTTGCCTCCCCCCCTGCGAGCAGACGTCTTCCAGGTGGAGGCCAGCTCCACGGTTATCATTTCATCCGACCTGTTCAGCGAGGAGAATGGTCAGATTGAGTATTACGGTGTCATTGCTACCACTAATGATTCATGTAAGTGCCCCTGCACATCCTGATCTGCACCGGCTTCCTGGAGGGCAGCAGGTCCCCCGGATGTCACTTTGGGACTACCACTGTCACCTTGTACATTCCCCTTCAGTGCTGAGGCCCACCCAGGAAATCATGTCCAGCACATGGTATGACCACTACTATGGAACAGAGGACTCCTACCTGGCGGTGCTAATCCCCAATCCCTTCCATTCGAGCCCCAGGAGCTCCCCCGAAACCTGGCGAGTGCCAGTGGGAACAGAGGAGTGTGGCCATTCCAGGGCAATGTGCAACGGGAAGCTGAAAGCCAACGAACAGTACAGGTGAGAGATGTCAATATCCCTCCTGAGGGGAAGAGGCTGGAGGAGAAAAGAGACTGCATGTGTCCCTGCAAGGTGTCACAGCTCCCAGGATGTCACCTCACCCTTGTACTCCTCAGGCCCCCGGCAGTGGACCCCAGGGTCTGCTCCACAAAGCAGAGTTGGAGGAGAATATTAGAGAGTGTCAGTGGGCAGGGAGAGCGAGAGCAGAAATGAGAGCTGAGGCCGACAAGGGCTGCAAGTGTTGCCTTGGGAGCTGGGCAGTTGTCCACCTCCGGGTTAAGAACTAAAATGGATGCTGTTATTTGTAGGGATTTTGCTTGTAACTCAGACTCAGAGAATACAAAAATGAAACTGATTTGGAAACATTATTTCAAGTGGTGCCTACACAATTGGGGTCTCAAAGGTCAAGGGTAGCAAATGCACAGGCTAAGGTTCAGGTTCCCCATGAGACACACACACAGGTCACAATATTCATAAATTCAGAGTCTTATTTGGCAGTAAATAGAATCTAGGAACATGAAGGTACAAGCACACATATTTTGTTATCGGGTACCTTTAAAGTAGTTGGTGGTAAACCAGGTTTTCTACTACAAACAAAGAACCATATCTTTAGTCAGTCCTCTGCTAATTTAGCAGCTCACAATTTCATCAAACAGGGACCCTCTTCCCAGGCGTCCTTTGACAAAGGATTCCCCCAGAATCCGGAATGTCATCCCATTTCAATTTGAAGAAACTTACAGAAGGGGTGGCTGACTAGTGATAGCAGCTAATTCAGAGCCATCAGGCTGTCATTAGACCACCTACCATGAATCAATTGCATGTACTTAACTGTCCAGTTACTCAAGACTAGAAGATCCCTTTGCACCTCTTCACAGCTCGCTTTCCTTTCAGCTGCCCTGAAGGACATGTATCCTCAGTACACTGTGAGGGCTTCCTAGTTAATTGTTAGTAGTGATGAAAAGCAGACACCTCTGGCAGCTCATCTCCACTCCGAAAGCCAGCTCTTGTTTTCTATCTTTCAGTGAGTTACTTACCTACAAGCCCTTATCTCTCATGCCACGGCATCGGCACGCCGTTTCCAAAGAGGTCTTTGCTCTGGCAGCTGGGTCTGGGGTGCTGCCAGAGGGGTCTCACACTAGGCTCCATAAACTCTTGGCTGCTAAAGTCCAAAGCTATGTTTGAAAGCCTTAGCTAGCATTCAGGGCACAAGACAACCTGCCCTTCCAAGTTACCTGCTCAGAAAGAAGTCATCTCTGTAGGGAGCTGCGAGGCTTGGTGTGTACACTGCCGGGAGGAGGACATAGGGCAGATCTCCACAGGGAAGAGGACGCACCAGCCACTTCTGTGTGCATAAGGAAGGGTCTGGGTTGAGGCTCAGCCCTCTCAGCTGAGGTGCCCCCGTTTCAAACAGCTACCTTGGCTCAACGCTTTCAAGAAGTTCCAGTTAATGGGTTGACATGAACTAAGACAGTGACTCAACCCAGCTTGGTTTTCTCTGCTTAGTGTTGCCTTTCCCAATTTGTGTCCTAGAAGAGAACAGAAATTTACTACTTGTCTCTGCAAATAACCCTTCGGAGGAGAGCTGTTTCCCATTCGTGCTTTCTGAACATTTTCTCATGTTCTCCCAAGTACAACAAACTTGTCCAAGAGGCAGAAGAGGGAGGAAATGACATTTCACACATGCCCTAAATCCCTACCAGAAAACCAGCTTCTTCCAATACAGCGTTCAAAACAGAGGCAGCTATTGTGTTCCCTTGGGTCTCCCTGCTGCTGGCTGCATGGGTGCTGTGCTCAGTTCAGACTGCCCCTGATGGCGGGACTCTGCTTTGCCCTAGGTTCAGCATCGCTGCCTTCACCAAATACGACCCCGTAGCCCCTGCAGTGACGTTCACCATGTTCTCAGGTAAGATGGAGAATGCCATCTTCCCTACCTGGCTATGTAGGTTAGAGATAATTAACAACTGACAATGGCAAGCCAGAGGGAGATCATAGGCTGTAGCAAATACAATAAATTGAGTAAATGTAGACATTTATTCTTACTTCTGTCCATTCTGTCTCTTCTGTTCTTCTGTGCAGCTGCTGGATCTGGTAGAGACGCAACTCCACTCTCGATGCCAGTAATTGCTGGAATCCTTGTGGGATTTCTCTTGACACTTGCAGCTATTTTGCTTTGATCTACTGGAAACAGCTCAGAGCAAAGAGGTGAGGATGACCATCCCCTGCCCAGTGGTGCAGGCTGAGAAACCCAACCTTCAGTACCAGGCCAGGAGGAAGAGCAGTGAGAGGGTATAAAAAGAGATTAGGCAAGCTACAACACTTGCTAGTGGAATGTGCCTGGCAAGCACAGAATCAAGAGGGGAGCTGCCTGTGTGCAATTAATGCACAGAACGCTAACACGTGTGCGAGGCAGTGTGCCTGATGTGAGCTGTCTGCTCACAAGCATTCCATGAGCCAGCAGTACACAATACGCTCACAGCATCTGTCCCTGTACTGCAGGGAAGAGTACCATCTCCCATGCTTTGATTCTAGAACCAAGAAGAGCAGCCTGCCCCAGGAAATGTGTGACCTACAGCTTCAGGTGAGTGCTGGAGTCTTCTTTCTCTGCGTGTCCCCACTGCAGGTCCCAGAGTACTTCACCTATTTCCTTTCTCATGCTTTGACGAGGAGAAATCCAACTCTATTTCCTCTCCTTCAGTTATTTTTTAAATCTTAGGCTTTCTCATGTTCAATATTTATTGCCCAGCTCCATTCTAATTCCATGAGTTGTCCACACCTCCTCTGCAAGGCTTCTGCAGTAGGAGAATATCCTTATCATCCTGAAAATCCCTCCCATATTTAAACAATGCTCTGTTGGACCTGCTTCCATGGGCAATGATGTGGGCTATAAACCATCCCTCTGTGTGTGCATCCAGGTACCTGCAGGTCTCAAGGCTGGGCTGTCTTGTTGGCCACCTGACTGGCCTGCCAGACCTCCCAAAAGCTAAGGCAAGTTTTTCCTCTGGAATTCATTTCACACAGAAATGTCCATCGGCCAATTCCCATACAGACTTCAAGCAGTACTATGAGATGAAGACAGCAAGTGCTAATCACGCTTTTTTCCAAGAGTTTGAGGTGAGATGAGACTCCTGCTAGGGATGAGACTTGATTTCCCCTCTAGATAGGTCATGCCCCAGCGTATGGATTCCTCATCTTCAGGACAGTAAACCAACTCTCTAGCAATCCAGTCACCCTACTAGACAGGCTTGGAGGCCAAAGATTGGATGGACCAAGTGATCAGGCGATTCCTTGCACAAAACCCATTTTGTTCAAGTTCTGGTAGAAACACATGTTGTCTGTGGCATGAGGTGAACTAGCACTGTCCGTGAGCTGCGGTGTGGACAAAAGTAAAGGCCCCAGGTCTGGACTGGAGTCGAAGATGCTGAGTGGTATTGCATTGAGATCCACCTTGACAGTGTTAGAAAAGAGCCTGCAGCCAAAGGAAGGTCAAGGAGCACTCTCAGAGCCAGGCTGTGAAATCCACCTCAAGCTACCTTCCCTAGCTCCCACTGCCAACATCTGCAGGCTCTGAATTGTTCTGCTGCCAGCACCTTTGGAAGTCCCGTCAGCAATTACAGACCCTCCACAGATCACCCTTCTGGCCTTCTGAGTGAGGACAGAGGCAGAAGCAGCACAAGATATTTCTGTTTTTGCAGCACAAGATGCTTCTGTTTTCTCAGCACTGAGCTTCTTGCCCGATTCTGAGACGTATTTTTTTCCTCAATACTTGTTCTTGGACTTGTTTTCTTTTAAATACAAACAATGCTGTTAGAAAAGGCACTGGGAAAAGCCACCTATGGCTCAGAGTTCACGGGCCATACTGAGGGAGGAGCAGAGCAGTTCCCTGTGCGTGGGTGACCCTCTTGAACCACCAGACAGAGCCATTGGCCATGAGCAGGGGCTGGGTTGTCCAGGAGCTCTCCAGAGAGACATTTCATAGATTCATAGATTTCTAGGTTGGAAAAGACCTTAGAGATCATCGAGTCCAACCATCCCTAATCCCCATTAAACCATATCCTCAAGTAGATCATCCACCCTATTCTTAAACACATCCAGGGATGGGGGACTCAACCACCTCCCTGGGCAGCCTATTCCAGTGGCTGACAGCCCTTTCAGAGAAGAATACTTCTAACATCCAACCTGAATCTCCCCTGACTAAGCTTATGCCCATTTCCTCTTGTTCTATCACCCATCACTAATGTAAAGAGCCCTTCCCCCACCTCCCCACCATCTTTTCTCAAGTATTTATAGGCCGTAATCAGGTCTCCCCTCAGCCTCCTCTTCTCCAGGCTAAACAGCCCCAACTCCCTCAGCCGCTCCTCATAAGTTTTATTTTCCAGCCCTTGACCAGTTTAGTCGCCCTTCTCTGGACCCGCTCCAGGAGCTCAATATCTCTCTTAAAGCGAGGGGCCCAAAACTGGGCACAATATTCCAGGTGCGGCCTCACCAGTGCCGAGTACAGGGGCAGGATCACTTCCCTGCTCCTGCTGGTCACACTATTCTTGATACACGCCAGTATCCCATTGGCCTTTTTGGCCACCTGGGCACACTGCTGGCTCATATCAAGCCGGTAGTCAACCAACACCCCCAGGTCCTTCTCCACCAGGCAGCTCTCCAGCCACTCTTCCCCGAGCCTATAGCGATGCTTGGGGTTTTTATACCCCAAGTGAAGGACTCTGACCTTGGCCTTATTAAAGCTCATGCCATTGGCCTCAGCCCAACGATCCAGTCTGTTCAAATCCCTAATTTGTGCTTATCTTCTCTCCTGTCCTACAGGAGCTGAAGGAAGTTGGGAAGGAGCAGCTGAAAGTGGAGGCTGAGCTACCAGCGAATGTCTCCAAGAACAGATATCCCCATGTGCTGCCCTGTAAGTGCTGCTTCCTCCCTCCTCACCCCAGCATCCAGGGTGGGAGCTCACACTGCAGTGCACAGGGATGGGCTCACCTTACATGGTTGCAGGGTTCACAGTGCCTGGCACTTCTCCTGGAAGAAGGAGTCTTGAAATGGGCCGCAGTTTCCATTTTCCTGCTGGAGACTCAAAGCTTAAGGACTGAGCCAGGGATGAGCCACCATCCTCCTCAGCTCCTGCAGAAGGCTGCTGGGCAGGTGCTGGGTGAGCTGAGAGATGGGTCCCAGCTGGAGCCAAAGGGAGCTTCTCTGATGAGCCTCATGATGCCAGCTCTGCTTTCTTAGCCCGCTGCTAACCCAGCTGGCAGGCAATCCTCACCTCTCCATGGAGAAGGTGCCTGGCCAAGAACAGAGCCTCACTGCTGGCTGTGTATGTGGAGCTAGCGGAGCTGCTGGGGCTTCTCCTGACGTGTTACCCAGCTGAAGAGGAGATGGCCATGTCTTGATGAAGGGTTGCCTTGGGGGATCATGTGTATCTGGTCTCTTTCAGATGATCACTCTCGGGTCAAGCTGAGCCAACTCGGAGAGGATCCACACTCAGACTACATCAATGCCAACTTCATGCCTGTGAGTGCCCACTTGCCTTCACCACAGAGACGCGGCCATGGGGCACCATCAGAGAAACTGTGCCTGGGTTGGGGTTGTGAGGGCTGGTGGACAAGAGCTGCCACTGAAGCCACAGCTGGCACAGACTGGCAAAGAGTTGGGGGTCAGGCAGAGGTGCGTAGTTGCCCATTAGCAGGGCTTGATGGAGATCGTCAGATGGCAAGTGCTATGAATGCAGAGGTGTGAGCGTGGGTAGACTGGCAAGGCTTTCTGCTTTCTTCTTAAGGACTATCCTCTTCCCATCCTCTCCCAGCTTACTGCCCCATCTGTCTGTCTGCTCTTTCTCCTTCTGGTCTGTGCAGCTGCATTTGAACAACCTTGGAGCTGTGCCCATATCCCCGATCCGGGAGATTTTCCCAGGTAACAGGCAGGGCACACAGCATGCACGCATGGGTGTGTGGATCCGCGGGGCATGTGTGTGTCGAAAGGGACGAAGGCAAAGAAGCAGCCCGAGACCTTGCATGCTCACCCTACCTCCAGCAATGAGTGGGGAACATGAGAAAGACCCAGATCTGTCTTTCCCTGGTTAGTCTGAGTGAGGAACTGCTTGGAGGGAACAGCAAGGGTCATGTCTTTAATCCAAATATGTAGAGAGCATGTGCTGGGCAGCATGTGCTTCCTGTGAAATCAGCTGCTTCTGAGATCAGCTGCCTGGGAGCTGTGCCCACACGGACTAAGGGCAATGGGCATTTTTTCCCCCTACCACAAAGCAGACCAGGCACTGAGTCCGTCCCAGGGCAGGATCCGCCTGTGTCGGCAACTTGCCAACTCCTCCTGTCTGCCTCTTGCTCAGGGCTATACATCCCAGCAGGAGTTCATTGCCACCCAGGGGCCCCTGAAGAAAACGATAGAGGACTTCTGGAGACTGGTGTGGGAGCAGAACGTCTGCAACATCATCATGCTGACAGTGTGCATGGAGAATGGGCGGGTAGGTTGGCATGGGGGGGTAGTTTGGCACTGCTGGGCTTCCACGTGCCAGCCCCAGCCAAGCCTAGACCTGGTCATGTGAGCTGAGCGCAGGGCTGAGTTTGTGCCCTCCGCCAACCCCTGCTCAGATGTGGCTTCAGGGTGAGCACAGGCCACACAGCTTACCGGACAGGCAGTTTGCAGGGAACAGAGGCTGATGTGTGCAACTCAGTGTTAGCTTGAGGTAGGAAGGGGCAGAAGTGGAGCTTAGCTGGAACCATGCCCATCACCCTCAGATATTTCTGCAGCATCTGAAATTGTCGCTTGCCTCTGGATGAGACACTTCATGTGGACTGTTCTTCCAGTCTCCAGGGATTATGAGACCCACACAGGTCCTTTTCTCTGCAGGAGGCTGAGATACAAACAAAAGGGAGGTGGGGGAGTGCTGTGCAAAGCTCCTGGTGGGAAGGGGAAGCACCGCTACCCTGCGCCCCAAGATCTGCCCTGGCTCCCCACACAGCTTCTGCTTTCCAGGTGCTCCAGGGAGCCAGGAGGTCACTCAGTGGGACTAGTGCACTCACTGGCCTCACTGGGACCCTATCTTGCCTGTGCTCTAGGTCCTCTGTGATCATTACTGGCCATCCGAATCTGCCTCAGCCTCCTATGGGCAGGTACGGGTGCACTTGCTGATGCAGAGCAGCTCTGACGAGTGGACCATGCGTGAGTTCAAACTGTGGCATGTGAGTAAGGACTCAAGAAGATGGACTCAGGGACCTGTCAAGGGTTGGGGGTTTGCATGGGATGCAGTGGTGTTTCTGCTTTATGGTGGTGGCATAATTTCCTTTCCCTGCAATAAGCAGGTTTCAAAGACCCAGTCACCTCCAGAGCAGTCTGTCACTGTCAACATATGTCACTCATGCTATCCACCCTTGCTCTCTCCTTTCCATGTCCCTGCACTGAGACACAACCTGCAGCTTCAAAGGTGCACTCCCTGCCAGTCAAAGGCAGGTCTCCTCCTTGCCACCTCCATGTGTCTCACCATGGCAAGGGACTATGGGGGAGAACAGGGGAGCAGGAGCCACCAGGCAGTGCAGCAGACCTGGTGTTGTCTGTTCCCTGCAGCTGAGCCAGGTGTCTCCAAGTGCCCAAGTGCTCCAAGGGCTGCGGTGTGCATGCATGCCCCTGTACCAGTGGGCTGCGTGCTGATCACCAATATCCCTCTGCCAGGAGGGTCTCCAGGCAGAGCGGCTCGTGTCCCACCTGCACTACACAGCATGGCCCGATCATGGGATCCCGGAGTCCACGACTTCTATTCTGACCTTCAGAGAGCTGGTCCGGGAGCACATCCGGAGCACCAAGGACGCGGGACCAACCCTTGTGCACTGCAGGTGAGGCTCTGTTCTCAGGAACGGCAGGGGATGATGGGAGAGGGCATGGGGACAAGGGTACTGCTTGTGCACAAACTGGGAGGGAAACCAGCACCTGGGAGACACAGCTGGTCAGTAGAGAGTCTCCTGCTTGGGCGTTAGGGATTACAGGTCTGCTTGCAGCCTGTCCCCCAGTCCCAGGGGATGGGGCAGCTGGGGATGGTCAGCTGAGGTCAAGAGAGACTGACTCAAGGCAGTCTGAATGGCTCCCTCAGCCCCATGCTGTGCTGGGAGCAGTGCCCTGGGGTGCTGGGACCAGTACTCCAGGACTTAGCAATCTGGAAGCCATGTCTAGCAGCAGGAGAGGAGCCATCAGCTGTGGAGTCAAGCAACAGTTAACCCTTGCTGCCTGTGCACTCAGCGCTGGGGTGGGCCGCACTGGCACCTTCATTGCCCTGGACCGGCTGCTGCAGCAGATGAAGCAGGAGAAGGTGGTGGACACGTTTGGTGTTGTTTACTCCCTGCGAATGAACCGTTACCTGATGATTCAGACACTGGTAAGACCTCTGTGCCCTCTTCCCCCAGGCCTCTTGCTCCATGGTGTAAAAGCGAGCCAGGCTGGCGGACAGATTAGCTGGCTGGCCAGCCCCAGCACCCTCAGGCTAGTCCCCAACCTGACACTGTCACAGTGCTGCTCAAAGCAGCAGCTCAGCTGGAGTGGAAATTGCTCTTCTGTGGAGGTCTCCAGCAGCTTCATGCCCTGCCAGACCCACAGCAGCATAGTCTCAGAGCCCTCCCAGGAGGCTCAGCAACACACCAGAGCACCTAGGAACAGGATCAGGCCCTTTGCAGGCAGTTCAGCACCCCATGTTGTTGGCCTGTGGTGCACTGCAGGCAATCTAATATTTCTAGTACTCAGAGTGGGGACAAAGTGTCAGTATTACCCTTCAGGATAGACAGGCTGACCCAGTGGAGGAAGCCAGGGGCTCTGAGATTGAAGATTCCAAGGCCTTTTGGGCATGGATGTGGGGCTTTTGGGGCGTGCATGTAGGACACCCTCTGCCCATTAGGCAGTGCCATACCTGCCCTTGCATGCTGTCTGCATGATGCAATACTCTACCTTGCTGTCTGCCTTTGCCTTCCAGTCCCAGTATATTTTCCTGCACAGCTGTATCCTGACAAGATCTTGGAGGAACCACTCCTGGGTTTATCAGGGACAGAGAGGTAAGGGCCTGCTGTGTTTTGCCTGCCGCTCCACATACCCTCATCCACAGACCCTTCAGGTGGCAAGCTGGGATCCTGACCTCAGCTTGAGCCTTGGCTCCAGGACAGAAGGACAGGGAAGCCCAGCCAGCTGTCCCATGGGGGGGTCAGCCCAGGGCTGCTTGTTCCATGCAGCATAGGGACCTCAGCCCAGAACTAGAACTGGACACACTGGGAAGGCTTGGAGGAGCACATCCTCCTTTCCTCCAGTGCTAGTCTCCTGGGCTACACCAATGCCAAAGAGTTGCAGAGCTGTCCCAGGAAAGGCATTTCAATCAGCCTCTTGCTTCCCAACCCACAGGAATGCCCTAGAGACAGGTTCAAACCGGAGGGGCTCATGGCAGCTAGGTGGTCTTGGGATGTCCCTTCCAATGGAGGCCAAAAGGAGAGAGCAGGATCAGGCTGGGCATGGTTTTGCCCACCTACCTCATTGTCTCTGAGGCTGCATCTGGAGGTCACATATCTATCTTTATGGTCAAATTGTCACCTCCCTCACACAGAACACGATGCCCTTGTCCTTACTGCATCTCGGGAATTGGCCCTGGGCTGTGCCACACCTGAGATCTACCTTTGTCTAGGGGAGAGCAGGTTGGCGCAGTCCAGAGGTGGACTGGGGACCTGCGAAGGTCCTGGCATTTGAGAGGTGAAGGTCTGCTCACAGCCCTGTCCACCTACTGCAGACACAGCCTGGATGCTGCTGAGTTTGCTCGAGCTCGCCCTTACCCCCAGTTTCTCTCCCCAGGTCCTGCCCCATCCCGCTGAAAAACTTTGCTCAGCACTACACCCGGAAGGCAGCCAAGTCCCATGTGGGCTTCCTGAGGGAGTACGAGGTGAGAGCTGTCCTGGGCAGGGTGCAGGGATTGCTGCCTTGGCCATATGTGCTGGGGTGACCTGGGAAGCAATTGCACCTGGTCAGGCTGGGGGACACGAAGTAAGTGCCTCCTGAGTGGGTCCCGTGCCCCACTTGCCACATGCCTGGCTGTCCTGGCAGTGTCCCCCCTCCATGGCATTGCGTCCCCAGGCACATAGCTCCCTTGTGCATCCTGCACTGATCAAGGTCTGTCAACAACACACTCCTTCCCAGATCCTATGCAGGGTAGGGACCTGCCTGAACACCATTGTCCTATAGAGAGATGCAGCCGTCTCCTGGCAGTGCGGAGCAGACCTGGCAGCCCACCTCCAGAGGTGGTCACATAGCACCCCTGCTAAGGCTTCTGTATACGCGGCTATAACCACCCCTCTGCCAAGGCTTCTGTATACGCGGCTATAACCACCCCTCTGCCAAGGCCAGGCATCCTCAGGAGTCCTCAGTTCCTCCTGCTCCTCCTGACCCTTCCCCACTCACTGCTTCCTCCACTCTCTCTCACTCTGGCAGACCCTCCTAGAGGTTGTCAAGGAAGAAGCCAGCTCTGCAACATCATCTTCAGGCAACCAGCAGACAGGGCCCTCTTCCAGCATCCTTCCATGTAAGTGCTGTGACACCTTGCAGCCTCTTCCTTCCTGTACCTGCGTGGAGCCAGGCTGGACCAGGGGCAGTGCTCCACAGTACAAGAAAATATTTTAACACACTGCAGTGAGTCTATCAGAAGACTACCAACGTGTTTCAAGGTGAAGCACATGATGTGTGGTACTGAGATAGGTGGGTTTGTTCAGCCTGGAGGAGAGAAAACAAAGGGGAGATCTCATTGCTATCTTCAACTACCTGCTGGGAGGGCACAGGGGAAATGTAGAGTCCTCTCAGAGGTGCACTATGGAAGGACAAGAGGGAATGAGGATGATTTGGAAGAGTAATCCACTCAGTACAAGGAAAAATGAATTGCCATGAAGGTGGCCAGACACTGGAACAGGGGCCCAGAGCATCTGAAGGCTCTCTGTCCTTGGAGATATACAGATCTCCTTTGGCTAAGACACTGAGCAACTTGCACGGCACATATCTAATTTGAGCAGGAGATTGGGATCGAGACCTGTCTTTTGGGAACCAACATCCCTGAGCTAGAGAGGAGCACTGCTGAGGGGAGCACCTTTGCAGAGAAATGGTGAATGGGGGGTTGGATTTGTGTGGCTATGTGATGTCTGGCGGTCAGTCTGCAGGAGCTTTCTGAGCACAAGGCTGCCCTAGATTCCCCCACTTCCCACATGTTTTGCAGATGATCGCTCCAGAGTGAAGTTTTCCTTGCTGGAACAGGGCCCTTTCTCAGGTCTCCTGCAGGTGTGGCATGTCCCGGTGAGTTGTACCCCCAGTAGCAGTGCCCACCCCTGTGCCTGGGTCTCACAGGCAGCAGGTGACACTCCCCCTTCCTCACCTTGCCCCTGCTCCCTGCAGCCTGGTTTCTGCACTGCTCCAGTCACTGCCACAGTGATCCTGTGTGGACAAGAGGGGAATGTGGGAACTGAAGATGTGTATTCCTGCCCAGTTTGGGCTGTCCTCACTTCCCTTCCCTGGTGCTTTCTCGTCTCTCTTTGCTTCCTGATTGGCTGAGTGTCCCTCTTTTCCTGGCCTCTCCCACAGCTGCCAGGGCTGATGGGGTACCTGTGCCACCCTCTCCAGCAGGAGAGTGACGTTCTTGTTCCTTACCCAGGGCTGCAGCTCCAATAGGGAGTATCTGGCTGTCCAGGGGCCTGACAAGTTGACCATGGAGGACTTCTGGACCCTGGTGTGGGAACAGGATGTTCACACCATCCTAACACTTCTTCCGTGGCAGGAGAAGGGAGAGGTAAGGCAGAGCAGGGATCTGTTTAATGGAGCTGGAACCTAGCACAGCTCCAAAACTTGAACTCTTGTCACTGCCTCCTGATCCAGCTTGGCTAAAGCTGAACCTTTCCTGTGTCAAAGTGCTCTCACTGCTTGTAGTGGGAGACAGGTTCTGTCTGCCCATCATGAGGTCCATGGCTGTGGATTCAGCTGGTACTCTTCAAGCTGCATCTCCATGACACCCAAGGACAGCAGCTCCAGCCCCTCTCCATCCAAGGTGAAGAGTGTTTGCTGAGCAGATTCCCACTACTCAGCAACTCTGTGTTAACAGGGAAGCTGGCTGCAATCTGCTGTTGTTTCTAAAAACTCCTCCAGGGTTGAGCTAGGGGGTGAACTGACATGGAGTGATATTGGGGATCCTTTTGGTCCAACCCCATTACAGACCCCTGTGGTGATGACTGATGTGAAATGTGACAACTGTCAACACAAAGCCAAACTTTCTGTTGCGCACAGGTCCCAAGTGAGGCGTGCTGGCCCGTGGAAGGAGACTGTCTTTGCACAAAGATGCTGACCATCCAGTGTGGCACAGAGAAGCTTGTCTCCAGATGGAGATGCATCCAGCTCAAAATGAAACACGTATGTGTTGATGGGGCTGGACTGGCTCCCACTGCTCGGGATGTTCTTCACTGCTAGCAAACAGATCTGTAGGGGCAATGGCTGAAAGGTCCATGGAGTCTTTTCTGAGCTGCTAGAGCAGAGTGCCAGCAGTTCACAAATGCAGGAGAGAATCTAGATTGCAACATCCAGAAGAACATCTGCTGAGTGGACATAGGAGATGCATGGAGAGGCTTAGAGGCTTCCCGCACCCTTGCTGATAGGTCTTTCTGACCCTCTTTGAAAAGGCCCACGCAGTTCTCAGTCTACCTCTCAAGGGGCAGGTCAGGGTGCTGTGGGGAAGGAAAGTAGGTTGCCAGAGGCACCATACCCACTGCACGGGTGATGGGCAGTGCCCCAGCAGAGACTGCCTGGACAGCTTTACAGAAGCTAGCAGTTAGCTCAGGAAAGTATCTGACCACCTAAGGATTGGAGAGCTGAGACCCCTTTGCATCCAGCACTCACCCATCTCTCCCAAACAGCCATGTCAACTCTTCATGTCTCACCAGGAGAAGAAAGCAAAGGAGAGACAGGTACAACGGTTCCTATACATGCTCTGGAGCAGCAAGAAACAGCCAGAAATCCAGAGCCTGGTGGAGCTCCTCACTGCTGTCAGACGGTGCATGCCCCACCGGAAGAGAGCTGGTCCTCTCCTGCTGCACTGCAGGTACATCACATTACTGCTCCATCCATGGGCAGCCTCCCAGAGCTGGTACCCACCAGGCTGCACAGTGCCTTGGCATAGTCACCAGCAAGCTTCTGCCTTCCACCAAGGACCCTAGGGTTTTAGGGCACGTTGAGAGTAGGTCTGTGAGAACCAGGGAAGCTTTGAGCTTGGGAGGTCAGTGCTCTGCCAAGCACATGAGAAGTAGGGGCAAACAGGGCTGTGCCAAGGGCAAGTGTGGATGGAGCAGACATTCCTGGGCTGAGGTGCCCAGGCCATTTCTGGGCTGGCTGCTATGATCGTGGGAGCAGCCCTGATGTCCTCATTTGCTGGCAGCCGGGAGAGCTCACAGTCCCACAGGAGCCAACACAGCCAGCACATCGGCAGAGCTGGCTTGAGTGAGGGATGCACGGGTAGGCTGGGTCTCCAGGCCCCTTCAACAGGCACTTTGGGGTCCCACCCCCCTGGTCAGCACAGACCTCCCTGCCACCTAGACCAGTGCTCGCAGTCCCCTGTCCCCACTGTGCACAGTTGCTGCATGTTTTCTCATGGGGCTTCTGACTTCCAAAGAGGTTCAGCTCAGCCTGGCCTGGCATCAATGACCCTCCCTTGTCCCTTGCAGCAGTGGCATGAGCCAAATGGGGATGCTTATCTCACTGGATTGCCTGTTGCACCAGATGAAAGCTGAGAGAATCGTGGATGTCTACGGAGTGACACTCCAGCTGACAAGAAGCTGCCGTCTTATGACCCCGACTCTGGTAGGTGGAAGGGTGATGGCCTGGGCAGAACGGGACATTCATGCTGAGCTACCTGGCGCCAGCAGGCAGTACGCTACCCTCTCCCTGGGTGCTACCTGCCACTATGCAGAGATTTATTCCATGCTTCCTCCCCAGCCTGCGGCTCTGCCAGCCACTGAGGGCTAAGGGCACTGTCTTTTCCCAGGGACGGGCTTTCCATCTCCTCAATTATGGAGTTAAAATAGGTTAAACTGCATGTGAGCTCATGATAAATGCACTCTTCCTATTCTGCCCTGGAAAGCAGGAAGCATTGGTTACCTCCTATACGACCAACCTGCCTGCTCACACCAGCCTCTGGACATGGCTGTCAGCCTGGGTACCCAGAATCTGCTGGGTTTCCCCTTGTCTGGTACCTTTCCCTCCCGCATTTCCCACACCCAGAGCCTGCTCCAAGCCCCTGCCTGCTGCCAGAGCTGGGGCCACATGGAAGAGGCTCACTGGGACACCCTGCTACATTTGCAGCTGTCCTACAGCCCTGTGGGCTTCAGCGCTGCAGCCATGCCCTGCCATGCTGTGCCAGCCCAGCCCAGCCCTGCAGGCCTCCAGCGTGCTGCTGCTGCTGAGCGCTGGTGGCACAGATGCCCTCTGGACAGCGCTTTCATGTGCTGCGACTACTGAAGGAGTTGATTCCGCATCCCTGGAAACCTGCTCCACGGGGGACAGCAGAATTAGGGCAGATCTCTCCAGGGCATCCCAGCTGCAGAGCCACCTGCAAGCAGCTAATTGCATTCTTAATTAATGTGAACCATGCGCATGGTGGGTGCCAGAGGAGGTCAAGGCATCCGCTGCCCCTGCTTCAGAGCTCCTTTATATTTCAGCAGCGGTCTTGCCAAGCGGAGACACAGCGTGCCCGCGGAGACACAGCGTGCCCATAAAGGCACAGCAAGTGCCGATCAAAAGCCGCTGCCTCGCTGGTGGGGGCCGCAGAGGCAGCTGCCTCCCCACCTTGCCTTGAGCAGCGGTCGCTCTGATCCAGCACAGCCAGTGAAGGGCAGGCAGGGCTGGGCCGTGTGGCTGCCAGCCTCCTCCATCACTGTGGGAGCTTGCCAGCACCGCTTTCTCTCTGGCAGGGGCGTGCTGCTGTCATGCTGGGGGCATCAGCTGATTTTTTGGGGCGGTTAGTAGCCAAGCGAGGGGAAAGATGAACCTTTGAGGGAATGTCCACCCATAACTGCCAGGTGTTGAAGCACCTTCAGCTCCAGCATGGTGCATGTCTCTGGGGATGTGCTCTTGCGTTTGGCCAAGCATTGAGTGTGCCCAGTCTGAAGTCAGTCCTGGACTGTCACTCCAGATTTCACAATCGGGCTGGGCTCATTGAAAACATGCTCTGGTGACCTGGAACCACAGCCATTGTGTGATCTGTGGCTTTCCCGGCCCTTCAGTGGGGCTAAACCCATCGCCGGCAGGGAAGGAGGCTCCTCGTGACTTGCAGCTTAGCCAGCACATTAGTGAGCTGTTTGGAGGCCCCTCTGTCGTGTCCCTAATCCCCGCTTCCTGGCTACCATGTGACTTCATCCCACAGCATTTGGAGGCTGGCCCTGCCCTCCAGCTTTGTGCAGAGTACAACCTCGTTTACCTTTCCCATGTCTTGCCTTTTCTGGAGCCCTGCCATGGCAGTGGTCAGTCCTGAGTGTTTTGTAGCCTAACATCATTTCGGAGCAGCCTGGCATTTGAGCAGAACCTCATGTCAAATCCACAGTGGACTTGAGACCTCTGGACCCATATTTGGTGCTGATGGATCATTCTGGTTATCTTAAAAATAGAGAAATGATGCAACTATACTAAATCCACCCAGATCTTTTTGTCTATCTGTGAGAGCTTGCAGAGATCTACCCTGATCTGCTGTCAGCCCTTGGTCGGGTACACTGGGACCACCATCAAAGGAAACTCCTACTCCAGAAGTCTTCCCTCCTGCCTCAGGTCACTGCCAGACTCTGTGCACTCCAGCGGGGCAGAGTGCTTCCCACTTACTCCCTGCAGCATCACTGGAGTTGCTCTTCGGTCTTGTTTTGGATGCAAACACCATGACACATCCAAAGGCCACTGGGGCAGTTTGAGGAAGTCAGATGACATTCCTCCCTGCTCAGATGAGGATGTTCCTCTCATGCCCATCATAGGGATGATAAAGCAGGAGGAAACAAACTTGGTATAACTACAGCTCCAGGCCTGATTCTTCCTTTCTGGGCAACACTGGTGGCACAGGAAAAACATGGACCACTTAGGACAGCAAATCCTGCTCTGCCATCAGACACTGTTAGTTAATTAGGACCTTTTAAGGCAAATTGCAGGGTTAGTCCTGCAACCAGGAAGTCTCTGTCAGAAACCTGACTCCAGACGTCCCCTTTCTGTTTTGCAGGACCAGTACGTGTTCCTGTACACCTGCATCCGGGACCTTATCGCTCAGAAACAGCCCTAACACCACTGCTCTCCAATTCTGCGGGGCCCTGTCCGGAGCCAGGAGCTGGGGTGGGAGCACTGTGGGGCTCCTGGCACAGAGTGAGCTCTGCAGCAAGAGGGGACCCACCCCAGTACTGCCACTAATGCATCCTGCGTGGTGTTAGCAGTGACATGGGGTCTCCTGAGCAGATGGGTAGTGCTGTCCTGCCATGCACTGCTGCAGCCCCTCGGTGCAGACGTGGCGAGGGGCTGGGTGGGGTGATCCCCTGCTTTGGACATCTCCTGGGATTCCTGGTGCCTGGAAGGTTTGTTAACCCCACTGCAGTACACAGCACCAGCTGTGGGGGCCCTGCGGTGCCCTTGCCCCTCAGTACAGAAGGGGCAGCCCTGGGCTTGCTCCTGGACAGCCCTGGCATTCGCAGGCTGCTGAGGTCTGACACTAGTGCTGGGCACTGTGGTCTCTGTGTGACCGTGGGTGCAAGGCGTGCTGAGATCTCAGACACTGCTGTGGGCAGAGCATGGTGGGAGCTGGCTTGTCTCGGCTGGTGCATCAGTTTTATCTACAAACAATAAACAGCCCTAGGAAAGAGTTTGTTCATAGGGGTAGGTTGCTTTTGTGGGGTCTCAGCCATGCTGAGCCCTTCCCCTGCTGCAGCACAGCAGCCGTTCCCGAAAGAGCAGCTGTGTTCCTAGCCACAGGCAGCGGATGAGGTGCCCTTGGCCAGTCCAGATACTGCAGCCCAATGCACGCTGCAGCTTCTGCTCACTCTCATCTGCTCCTGTTACTGAGGCAACACTTCTGCAGCGAGCCTCCAACCCACACACAGCTTTACGAGGAAGAGACATATTTTCTAATGAAGCCTGGGCTTGAAGTTATGAACCTCCTGGCTCCCAAGTGCCAAGGACCAGGGCAAAGCCAGTGCTGGCAAGCAGCTGTCAGCCCTGTGGCTCACTGCAGAGCACTGACTGCTGCTCCATGAACTGGGTTGTCTGTGCAGCCACGTATAGGGGCGCCACTGCTCTGCAAGCAGAGATGGTTATGCAGAAGCTGAAATCGCAAGTAGTGACCTTGTTGGTTAAGCTCCAAATACATGTCAGAAGGAAGAGTTAAAAAAAAAAAAAAAAAGCAGATGATTTCACAAGGATATTCCTGAGGTAGAAAAAAACTATACCTGGAAACCTGTCTGGAAACCTGTTTACCCTCCTTCGCCTGTCCAGGCAACATGGGGTTATGTACAGTCTCAAAGCAGCACTCCTGTCCCAGTCTGGGCCCACACTCCTACCCATGATACCATACCCTGTTGGAGCTGCCTTGAGAAGGCACAACAGCTATGACGAGGACTGCAAGGAGCAGACAGCCCCAGGTGGGGCACTGAGTTGGCCATGCATCCCACTGCCCCTGTGTTTCCACAACAGTTTCTCCCTCTTCCAAAACAAGGATCTTGCTGTCTGTACCCCTGAGTGGGACACCTAAGCGTGGGCAACCATCAGCCATCCCCAGGACTGGGATGATGCTTCAGTTGCAACTGAATTTGATGCCCAGCACCTTTTCCCCCGATAACGTTTTTCTCTTTGACGGTTGCTGCACCCACCTGACTCCTGTCCCCACCAACTAACAGTGCAGTGCAGCTGCCAGCCATGTGTTGGTGTCACTCACCAGCATGATGTGACAGGTCACTCACTGCTCAGCCTGCACAAGTGACCATTGCAGTGGCTTGCAGCGTTTCTGCTTCTGGTTGGATGCCAACATGCCGAGAGATCTCCAGGAGGATGTGTGAAGACTTTCAACATGAAAAAGGCCTGCAAAACTCAGTGGATGTTCTTATATGCACAAAAGGATCTGTGATGTTGTTTTGAGAGGAGCACTTGCTCATATGATCACAGTAAGCCTGGTGGCTTTATGACTTTCGTGTAACCAATAACTCCTAAACTATGCTTGTGCTGCAGGATAAGTGCCACAGCAAGGAAATGCTTGCTCCCAGTGAGGCCTCAGCCCAATCAGCAGGGTTGTTGGGGTCAAGATGTTTGCTGCTCATGAGGTGCATGCAGTTTGTAGCAGCAGCCACCTGCCATGTTCTTCTGGGGCACCACGTGAGAACACACCAGTGCATGCTGGAGGCCTGACATAAAGCAAGCAAGCTGCAAAATCAAATCTGGTTCAACGAATGATGTGCCCATTGTCTGTCCAGAGTTTTGGGTTGATAAACTGGTGAAGTTTAGACCTGCCCAGCAGCACAGAATATCGCCAGTGATGGGGGTTTTATCCCAAGAGTCCCCAAGAAGGAGCGGTCTCAAAGACCATGTGTCCTGCTGCCACATGCACATAGGACCATCCTTCTTAGACCTCCATCAGAAACAACCCTAGAGTCCAACTTTCACCCTCCAACTCCAGACAGTCTTAAAAATAATTCCTGTGCTACAAGACAGTAGCCTTTCTGCTGGGACCTGCAAGTCCACTCTAACAAACCCCTACGAAGGACAGTGAAAGCACTGATACTTCCACACTGGCAGGCCAATCCCATCCACTTGTCAGAGTCGTCTCCTCACTACCTTAGCCTCAGCACGGCTGACCTCCAAAGCACACAATAGCAGAAGTCCCTGAGCAGGAACGAGAGAAGGAGCTGCTGATGTAGGAAAAGGACTGGTGCTCAGTCCCTCAAACAGGGGAGAGAAGAGCCAGACCTGGATCCAACTCCAGCATCTCCCTGCTGGTGCTGCTGGTGCTGTTGGACACAGCCTGTGGCTCTCATTTGCTATGCATGGCCCAGAAACCCCAGATACTGAGCACGGTTACGTCTCAAAGGTGTGTGTAAATGTAGTCTTTAGCCTGATGCGCAGTAGGCTGTTGTTCAAAGTGTGCAGTCTCCACTGAACACTAACAAGCATTTGCACCTGTATGTCCCAATATGGTTTATGATGTGTAAAACACCTGATACCCTTAGTCGCGGAGGATTTCAAGAACATCTGTGGAGTACCCTGACCCAAGAAGAGGGGCCAATCCCAGTTACAGTGAAGATATGAAAGAGGAGACAATGCCATGAGGTAGCAGGAGCCTTGTGAGGGGCACAGAAGCAGGATTACCAGGGCTTTTGCTCTCTAGAGCCTGGCAGCCAGTGTGTGGGGCTTGTACTGCTAGCTCCCTGCCCTGGGCGGGTGGTCATTACCCCTTTGGCTGTGCATCACCCCACAGTAGCCTGGGGTTCTGCAGAGACACAGCTAACCTTGCTCTGCCAAGCACAGCTACCAGGATCTCCCAACAGCCTGACCAGGACTGCATCCTCAGAAAGGGACAGCTGTCAATGACAAGGAGGGGCAGGAACTCCCCATCCTCTTTTCTATTTTTCTGCAATCAGAGCTCCCCTGTGGTTTTCAGAGTCATTATGCTTGGGACTTCTTGCTCAAAGCCATATTCCTTATGGAGAGGGTCTGGGTCTGGCCCTACAGTTTGTGGCACAGGAGAGAGGACTTAGAACAGGACAGCATTCCCAAGGACTGTTCATGGACTCTTGCCTTTCTTGGAGAAGAGTGGGACAACATCCACATGAAGCAACTTGGCCATACCACAGTTCACCCTTAGCTGATGGCAGTGATTGAGCAAGATGGGAGGTGAGTTCTGCTGGCACCTGCCCCACAGCGCCTCTCAGTTCAGCATAGCATCACCCATCCTCCTTGACAGATGGGCCGCTGCACCAGGATCTTTCTAAAGCCCTTTGGGAAAGTGCTCGTGAGTCTCCTGTGTGTCCATGCGCAGAGATGGCAGTCCCAGCCATGGGGCACAGCCACACACAACCAGGCAGGGCTGATGCATGGACCTGGGCTTAGTGGCACAGAGCTGCAAGGGGTGCCAGCTCCGAGTCGTAAGGAAGCAAGTGAATGCCGCAGTGGCGGAGGCACGTTGCTGTCTGCAGACCTTCCAGAAGTCCAGAAGCAACTGATCCCACAGCCCTCACATCTGGCTAGCACACCACCAGAGTGTTTCCAGCAGAGCCAGCTGTCAAAGTGAACCTGCAGACATCTGCAGCTAAAGCACAGCTGCCCTGGCGAGTATGAAGGAACCTTCTCATCAATGGGACAGGCACAGGACAAGGATTTGTCGTGCAAACTGGCTGGCAGGTTTCACCCAGTGAGTCCGGTATGGCTGCATCTGTGGTGTAGCCCGCTGCTCCGCATTTCATGTCCTGTCTAACAGGGGACCGACTTGGTGATGATGATGAATTTACAACCTCCCACCCACTGCTGCAGTGGAGTCTGGAGCCACAGATGCTTACAGAGGGTGTCGTGGGAGCTGCGGTTTGGATGAAGAATTTTCCAGCCCTGCGGCTTAGAGCCATGAAACCCAGAGAGGGAGAGAGACAACGAAACAGTAAACCAAAACAAGCCTCCAGCTCAGGCCACCCGGTGAGTTCTGGACCGTGCCATGTTGTTCTTCATATTTAGCCTGCTCCAATCTGGCAGCATCCAGCCACCACTGTCCTCCATCAGCCTCTGTGCAGGTCTTCTACCTAGCTCTGCACCTCTGTCCCTCTTCTTTGCAGGGCATGGAGACACCAGGCTGCCCCATGTCTTCTTGCAAGCAGCAACTCCCAGAGCACGGCGTTAAAGTGCATCTGAGGCTTGTGCTGCTCTGTGCCCTGGGCATCAGGGAGGAACCTTCCTTCTCTATGTGACTTCACTTACATCAGCCCTACCTGCTCTTAGGGAGCATGGATACTTCCAGCCCCTGTCCTTTCCCTGCCCCAGTCGGGCAGCTGGAGCAGCATATTGGGCCCTGGGGCTTTCTGCTTGTTTGCAAGTGTTTGCATTTACATATTGGAAAGTCTCTGGGAGCCCTTGCTGGGCCTGGACTCACCCATGACCCGACTGTGATATTTCAGCCTTTAGATGGCCCCGATGGGAGCAGGGGCACTGGGAACATTTCTCTGGCCTTTTCCCCTGTGCCCAGCCTTGAATGGCTCCCCAGAGTATGCCCCAGGCTTACAGACACATGCAAAGCACCAGACTCTTGGCTCCCGTTGCATTCAGCCCATCCCTGCTGCTTTGAGCCGCATCCTGCACTTGCCAGAACCTGGAGGACCAGCTTCAGGAGGAGAAGTAAGGAGGGCTTATCTTATAAGGAGGGCTTATCTAAGATAAGGAGGGCTTATCTTATAGAGAGATCATGTCCCAGGAGTGACTGTCCCCTCCACAGAGGTGTCACAGATGAGGTAGATGAGTGCATGCCCTGGTACACACAGGCCAGTCCTGGTGATACCTACTTTTCTCTGGTGTCCCTGTGCTTTGTGAGTCTGCCTGGGGCTCTCTGCATCTCCTCCTTCCCCTGCAAGCCGTTCTGGGGGGACTGCCTCTCTGTTGTCCTCTCCAGTGTGCGGCACAGTGGAGTCTCAGCTCCTGCTGTGACCTTAGCAATGAAAAACAGCCAGCGTCCTCCTGGTCTGCAGTACTGACTGATTGTCCTCGGAGATCAACTGCCAAACTTAGATTCTGCTGGGGTGATCCTGAACCCTCTAAAATCTGGAAGGGAATAAAAAGAGGGCACAAACTGTTGCCCTGTGGGAGCAGGGCAGAAGACACACTATTGGATTCACTCCAGGGCCCCCAGGTCTGGCATGTGCTGAGGAGAGAAATAAACAGCCTCCAGCCCTCTGGCTCAGCTAGCACAACCTGTCTTCCAGCTTGGGAAGGTCCCAGGCTGGATGTCCAGGACACTGGCAGCACCTTGGGAGGAGCAACAACGCAGCACTTCCCATCACCTCCCCACGCTCTGCAGGAAGAGCATTGCTAAGTGACAAGGTCAAAGTCCAGCAAGTTGCCCTGTCCAGGCCCACAGAGTCATTTTGGCTCTGCGGGAAGGGACATCAGTGCCTGTTGTAAAGACTTAGCTGCAACCCTGCCCTGGCTACGTCTCCGCAACAACTTTGTTAGCCTTTAGGCTCCAACAGCTCTAAAAAGCCTTGCCAGCCACAGTCCACAGCCCAAAGTTTGTTTGGCATTTTGTTTCTGGTCCACAGAGAGGATCTCGCCAGAGTCGGTACCCAGAGTCCCAGCTCTCCTCAGGTCCAAGGCTGAGATCCAGAGCCAAGACCACCTCGAGCATGTTGTGCTGGCATGGATAATGCAGCCCTTTCCCACCATCCCTGCCTCTTTTCTGCCCCTGATGAGCAGAGGCAATAACTGTGCTTGCAGTAGCTCACACGAGCTGGACCTTGTTCCCCCCTTGGGCTGTGCTCTACATTTTCCCAAGTTTTTTTCTCCTGCTTTTAAGAAAGCTATAGGAAGACCTGTTAGCCATGCAGTGTGGAGACAGAAGGAGAAATATCACCTGCCACCCAGAGGTACCACATGCTGAGGTGTCACTCTGAGCCACAACCCCCTGGTGTTTGATCCCAGAGTCTCAGCTCCATCCTTTGAAAGCAGGTCTCTGTGAACAGGGGACGCAGCGGAGTGTGTGGAGGAGCGAGACTGGTGCAGCCACAGCGGGTGAGCTGCTCAGGTGAGCAGGCAGTGCTGCTTGGCTTGCTGTGGAGCTGTGCTCCTCTCATCTGCCCAGCTGCAGCCCACTGCTGGAGGACAACACACAGACAGGTGTGAGCCTTGCAGAAAAACATCCCCTGGTGTTAATAGGAATGAGCTGGATCTTTAATAATTGCCTTTTGTTGGACTACTCGCAGCAAACTGCAATTTCAGTGAGAGCTGGATGAAAAGTGATGCTTCCACCCCAGAGGGACTTGTTCAGAAATTCCAGGTTTACCATGGAAACATCAAAGCTCTTTGGTCCAAACAACTTGATGTCCAGATGCTTAGTTTTGCCAGGAGCCGGGCGACACACTGGAATAAGTGAACGCTTTGAATAGTAACGTCATGAAATGAGACATGGAAATGAAACACCATAGCTGAGCTGGAATAAAAATCAAACAGAAAAGTCAAAGCAAAGCGAGACATACAGAGCAAAGCCCTCCAACTTCAGGCTGTGTTGCTCCAAAAACAGTGTGAAAAATGCCATTGTAGTCAATGCCTTCCTGAGGAAATGGTTCTATTTCAGCAGAATGTCAGCTTTCAATAGGAATCTCTTCAGTGTGATTTTTTTAAGAGCTCTATTAATAGTGTGCTCAGCCAGAGCCCTGGCTCCCCAAGCAGAATTCACTGAGTGAGAAATTGTCAGGAGCTCACAATGCAGTTGGTGTCTGGCTGCTGAGGTTGGAGAGAGAGGGATGGGGAAATGGTAGATAAAAGCTGCTGTTGCAGCCAGGAGCAGAGTAATAGGCCTGACACTTTCTCCAGACTGACACCAAATTCCTGGCTGCTGTTGGAGCAAATCCAACCGTTTCAGGCCCTGCTAAAGCCCCACGTCATAGCTAGGGGGAAAGCTTGTCAAGGAACCCAAGGAGGAACTCTCTCTCTGAGGAGGGCTTCCTGTCTCCCCACCAAGCAGTGTTTTACATTTGGAGCTGTCAAAACACATTGCAAACTTTTAATAAATGACATCTCCAGAATTGCTTATGATGGAAGGGGCTGAATTCCAATTAAATCAGTGCCTGCTCCCAGACCAAAATCTTTGCTCCTCTGCACTTGATGACAAAGTTTCCACTGGTTTCAGCAGTGACAGGGTTTCAGTCCTGAAACTGCAGGATCTGAATGGGCTTTGCAAAAGAAATAGTTTCAGATCCTGCATCACCCAGGCCAGGAGCTCTCAGACAGAGTCTGTGCATCAGCCCCGAACCCTGAGCTCAGTCTTGAGCAGTTTTTCTTCAGAGGAAACACCCGCTCTGACTCAAAAGCCTCAAGGCACCCAAGCCCTGGGTTAGATGGAGCTTTTTGAGTCTCCCACTTTGCAGGCTCACCTTCCTGACTCCACATAGTTCTCCTACCTCTTTTATCCTGAGATAATGGGAGTATCAATTAGGAAACTCTTTTGCCGGAAGGAAAACCACATTCAGAGGAAGCAAAGCTGTGAAAACCATCATCTCCCAGTCTGTGCATCAGCCATGCGGCATCTTACCATGGCATGGACAGCCAGAGGGGTGACTTCATGGGTGCACTTTGCAGCCACCCAAACCTGGGCCCTTCTTTTTCTGCCCCATTCACTTCCTCCAGCCATGGCTGGAGGGGAGGCAGAGGAGGAATACACTGGCTCTGAGGGGAGTTCAGATTCACCTAAAGCCCAGTGGTCAGCCATCTGTCTTCAGTGTGAGAGACCCGCGTTCAGCTGCTGGCTTTATTACAAACAAGATGCCTGGCCCTGTAGAGAGAGATGCAACATGGTTCAAGCTGTGGGACCAGACTGAACCTCTATCACTGTGCCCACTGCCACAGGAGGACAGCAATCACCCCAGCCAGGGGCACGATGGTGACCCTGAGCAGCTAGTGGCTAGAATCAGGAGGGAGGAGCAGAGAGGCCACACAGAGCTGGCCTTTGCAGACTTCTCCCATTGCAGATCCAGTGCCCTTTTCTAAACAGGTGCTTCTGCTGCCCCAGCACTCAGTAGCTCCTCAACAGCCAAGCCTCAAGAAATCCTGTTCTGATGCACATCCCACATGTTTCAGGACACCCTGAGGCTCTGGACTGGGCTGGCACAAGCAGTACCTCCCTGCTAAGCCTGACCTGCTCCCTTCTGCATGATGGAGCTCCAGATGACATGGCTTCAAGCCCCTACTCAACAGACTATTCCTCTACTTTGACCTCTGACCACTTTACTCAAGGTTAGAAAGAGCTCTTGGAGCAAACCAACCACCCGTTCCCAGCATCAGTGCTGTGCAGCTCCTGCAAAGGCAGCTCACACATGTGCCTGACCTTGATCTGAGCAAAACTATAGCAAGTAGCGCAGCTGCAAGAGCAACAAGTCTCGCTGTCCTGGAGAGCTCTCTGGAGATGTCCTCCACTGAGCTCAGCACCATGACGCTGCTGCTTCAGCCTCTGCCCCTCCCACCCAGTCCCTGCCCCAGGCATGGGGATAGCAACGGGGCTGCTCGTGAGTGAGGGCCGGACCACAGGATGGGCAGACCTACATCCCAGGGAATGGTCGCTCCTAGCAAACAGCTCGTTGTGAGCTCCTCACTCCCTTCTCTTCAGCTGCACCCTGACTTTCCAGTTGCAGCTGGGTTTAGCAGTCAGCACAGACACACAGAGTCCTTTATCTGGGGTTATATTTCAGCGTCCCAAAGTCTGGAGCCCTTGAAGTGCTGGTTGGTACTCCTGCCGCCCTATTTATGCTCCTCTGCCCTGCCAGAGCCAGCTTTGCCTTCCCCTGCCCTGCTATCTCACAAAAACATTGTTGCAAAACAAGCACAGGTCCCAGAGCTATGAACAGGTCTTTATTTGTTGAGGTTTCTTTCTTCTTCTTCCCCCCCACCCCACGCCTTTCTTCCCTTTGAATGAAATTCCTGCCAGCTCTAAGAGAGAGAGAGAGAGGGAAAGAGTAGAAAGTTTAACTCCTCCCATTGGAGTGTCTCACGCCCCTGCCCAGCCCTTGAAACCCAATAACCAAGATCATTCAACAATGCCTTCCATTCCCTGGCTGCATCCTTACCACACTCCGACCTGCGGGAGATACCCTGTCCGCTGCATGCGAGGCAGTGGGGTCACTCCCCTCCATTCAGCTCAGCCTTGGGTTTGGGGCAAGCTGGCAGCTCCTCGCACCGTCCCTGCGGCTGCAGCCAGGGCGAGGATGGACAAGCTCTTCTTCTGGGGTGTTCTTCTGGCCTCCTCTGCCCGCTTCCAGGCGATGCCTGCAGAGCAAGGTGCTGCGCCCTTGTGCCCACCCCAGTGCCACTGTGAAGAGGACGGCGTCATGCTCTCAGTGGATTGCTCTGAGCTGGGGCTTTCGGAGGTCCCTCCCAACCTGAGCCCTCTAACAGCTTACCTGTAAGTACAGCCCTTGCTTTTTCTTTTGCAGCGCTTTCTCTGGACTCCTTCGCCAGCTGAAGCTTTCCTCCAGCTTGGAAGTTTGTGCCACATTTTTCTGAAATTAAATTTCCTCTAGAAATTAGAAACAAAAGAAAACAACAACAAAAAGGGCAGCTATTACTTCAGGACCTGCCAGGCTAAGCCAGCTCCCCCTCCTCCCTGCACCCCTCTGCAAACGCTGTTTATATTGTGATGTTATGCATGCTTTGCTTCTTGATTACAGTGGATCAGAGGAGCTGATTTGCTGGGTAGATTCTGATTGTCTGAGACATAATGTAGCATTTATACTGAGCAATTAGTGCAAACTGCTCTGAGATCCTTCTGTCAAACATTTCAATAGCTGTGATAGCTCATGGCTTTTGGGGGTTTGGATTGAGCTAGCCACTAGCAGTGTCCAAGTTACCTCTTTAAAATGAATATTAAAGTCTTACAAGGAGTGTGGGGGCTTTGGTAGGGTGTTGGGTTTTTTTTTGTTGTTTTAGAGTGTTTTTTTTCTGTATTTAAAAATTTTTAATTTTCTGAATGTTTCTCATCATTTCTGATAACTCAAAGGGTTAAACTGCTACAGGGACCAGTGAGTTCGTTTTTTAGCCCCAGAGGCGTTTCAGTGGTGCCATCTGACTAGTGAGGACTGAGGTTGTCCCCAAAGTGAGCAGGAGGCTCTCTGGAAGAATCTCAGGGTTTGACCATGAGAGGAAACACTTCCCTCAGGGAGACAAGTTGGCCCTGGGGAAGATGCTTGGTCTGTTTATTGAAAGAAAGGGTGATAGCCTCAGCTGTGTGGTAGGTAGACTGGTAAGGACTCTGGCTTTCCCAGCTGGGGATGCAGCTATGGAGCTGTCAAGGGAAGCCGTGTGTACCGCAATCAGTTGAGGACAACTGATAGCTCCCAAGCAGTGTGTGGGATGTTTGTTTTGTGCTCATTGTGCTGAGAGGGGGCTTGTGGCTGGGGGTGACATATGGACCGTGTTGCTAGTTTTCTGGTGTTCTGGATTGTCATGAGCTGCAGTTACTCAACTATTAAAGCTGAGCACCCTAATTTGCTCAGAAAGGGCTTTGCAAAGCCAGGTTGAAGCTGCCACAACTGGATAAGAGATCATCCTGCTTGCCCTGAGGAGCTGATTGCTTTACGTCTTGTGCCAACCATCGCATGGTCAGAGCTGTATTGGATCAGCTGAGAAAGAAATGTGGCAGGAGAGGATGATTTTTGCTGCAGAGGGTGGAAGATGAGATAACTATGTAATGCAAGCTGTATTTCCCTGGGAGAGGGAACCACAGAGCACTTCTTGTGAGCTGGGTCCTGTATAGAGCTATTCCCACCCTGCACACACACTGGGGCTAAGTCTGGAGCCAGCTGCCTGTGAGTGAAAAGTCACTACAGCTCTTGAGCATGTCCTGATGGAGGTGGTTAAAAACATGTGGGCTGTAAGGGTGGGAGGCTGCAGAGCTTTGCAGCACTGACGCTACTGCAAGGGCAAGCGGCAGCACTGTGAGGCACCCACTCCACCTTTGCAGTCATCGGCAAGACAGGGTCCCCGTGGCCCCAGCTCTGCAGAGAACGTGCTGTCCGTCAGCTCTGCAGAGTTGTCCCCTGGACTGTGAGCCGCAGAGAGTTCCGCTGCACGAACCAAGGGGCACCGTGATGGTAAATGGCTCTCACTGCCGCTTTTACCCTGACCAGGCAAGAGACGGGATACAGAGGCCTGGGCGGCGGATGCCCTGTGCACGGACCCCCGCGGGTGGGTGCCCTGTGCACGGACCCCCGCGGGTGGGTGCCCTGTGCACGGACCCCCGCGGGTGGGTGCTTAGAGATGCTCCTGGCCTGGGAAGGCAGGTGGCTGCGGCTGCTCCTGCTCCTGGCCGCACTCGGCTGGGATCCGTCTCCGGCCCGCGCCGCCGCACCGCCGCGCTGGGAGCGCGCCCCTGGCCGGGGCCCCGCGCTCCCCCGCGGGCCGCGGCACCGCCCGGCCCCGTTCGCACGGGGGCGCCCGCGGCAGCCGTTTGCCGGAGGCGCCGCGGCGCTGCCGCCGCCCCGGCCCGTCACCGCGCAGGGCCGGCCGGCTGGAGGGGCTCTCCGGGAGCAAAATCCGGGCGTTCGAGGCAGGGAGGTGTTGGAGGGTCCAGAGTTTTCCTTCTCCCCTTAGGGCTGGACCTATTTAGGGGAAAACAGCGCATTTGCTACCGACCCGTTCAACACTGCTGTGAATTAACAAATAACAGATGTAGGAAGGCAAGATGAACTGGGAATTATTGGAGGGGGACCGGAGAGCTCTGTTTATGTCACTACCTTCTTAGGCTACCTTCAGTAAGTCACATGAGGTTAGTTTCTCAGTTATAAGGTGTGCAGTGAGGGCTGATTTTTCAAAGCAGATCAGCATAAATTTTGTAGAAAGTACAAATATTTGAGAGAGATCTAAGCTCTTCATGTAAATTCGGGCTTTAAATATGTAAAGAAATGTCTAGATTTTTTTTTGAGATCTGCAAGTGCTGAAGAGTGAGCCTTGTAATGGCAATGAGGAGCATGGAGCTGAAGGGCAGGTGCTCCCAAAACTCTCCAGCTCCTTTGCTCCATGCCCCATCTTCTAAGCAAATTACTGGTACTCCTTTCTGTAAAGATCAGGACTCTCTCAGGTGCAAAATAAAGGATCCTTGTAATAACCTCTGATTAGATACTGCCTCACCACTAATGAGCTTGCATTCATGCCCCATCCTGACACCACTGTGCCTCCACCGTATCTATCTCTCTCCAAGAATGCTGTCCTTGCTCACTCCTGCACCTCCCTGAACTTGAGCCTGATCCAGGGATCCTCCAGGTGGAATCACCCATCCAAAACCAAGCTTTTCCAGTGGAGGCATCATTGGGGAGCTTGCAGTTGTGGTCAGGGAGAGAAGCAAGTAAACTCTTCCCAGAGACATCTCTCCAATAGGCATTTAGACACACTGGTGTCTTGTTGGTAGCCCTGGAGGGAGTCCAGGCAGCTGACTCAGGTGGGGATTGTCCATTTTAGCTGACAGGTCCCTGCTGCCTGCATTGCTCCTGCAGGCAGCCTGAACTCAATCAGGGCTCATGTTGGTCCTAACAGCCCATTTATCTGGAACAGCACAGACCATCCTGCCTGGCTCATCACACAGGGGCTGGCAAAGAGCTTCTTAGTGTGTGACATATTTTGGGGGGTGAACTGTGTCTTAGCCTGGCCTTAGAATTCAGTCATGAAACACTAAAGATCAGATCCTGTTCAGCTATGTTCAGAGACCCTAGGGCCTATATCAGCCCAAAAGAGTTGAGCTATTCAGAGAGCAGAATTAAACTTTAGCTGATGTGCCAATAAGTCCTGACAGCGGTGCGTCAAATACCACGTCTCTGTCTTCCACAGCCAGAGCCATATGTAGAAGCGCTGCTTTTGAGGGCTGGAGACAAAGATGGGCTGGAGCTGATGGGGGCTTTCTGGAGAGGACAGCAGCAAGCTGAGAGTGCATAAGGAAATTGTATTTTAAAATTTGAGTGGAGAATGGATTGAAGCAGCCCTGAGGAAAAGGGCTTGGGAATGCTGGTGGATGAGAAGCTCAACATGAGCCGGCAATGTGCGCTGACAGCCCAGAAAGCCAACCGTATCCTGGGCTGTATCAAAAGAAGTGTGGCCAGCAGGTCGAGGGAAGTGATTCTGCCCCTCTACTCAGCTCTCGTGAGACCCCACCTGAAATACTGCGTTCAGCTCTGGAGTCCCCAACACAAGAAGGACATGGAGCTGCTGGAGCGGGTCCAGAGGAGGGACACGAAGATGATCAGAGGGCTGGAGCACCTCTGCTATGAAGACAGGCTGAGAGAGTTGGGGCTGTTCAGCCTGGAGAAGAGAAGGCTCCAGGGTGATCTTATTGCAGCTTTCCAGTACCTAAAGGGGGCCTACAGGAAAGCTGGAGAGGGACTTTTTACAATGGCGTGTAGTGATAGGACAAGGGGCAATAGATTTAAATTGAAAGAGGGCAGATTTAGATTAGATATAAGGAAGAAATTTTTCACTCAGAGGGTGGTGAGGCACTGGAACAGGTTGCCCAGAGAAGTTGTAGATGCCCCATCCCTGGAAGTGTTCAAGGCAGGTTGGATGAGGCTTTGGGCAACCTGTTGTAGTGGAGGGTTTCCCTGCCCATGGCAGAGGGGTTGGAACTAGATAATCTTTGAGGTCCCTTCCAACCCTAACCATTCTATGATTCTAGGAAACTGGAGCTGCTGCAAAGGGGAAGGCTCCCGGGCAGCAGAGAGGAGACTGCACAAAGGGGCATGGAGGATGCCAGGGAAATGGGAAGAGCTGCTTGGTAATCAGAGTATTAGCCAAGCTTCGATCTCCCACACCACTGAAAGCCCTTGGTGTGACTTGGTTGAGCAACCTCATCTCAGATTCCCTGGGCTATGGAAGTGCCATATTGCATGGTCTGAGGGGGTGCAGTCCCTGGCTGTCCCCATGCCCATCACCCACTGCCTAAGCATTGGGAACAGGACTATTATTTATTGGGTGCAGGTGCTCAGCACAGAATGGTCCCACTGCCCTGGGATTGCATCCTGACCCCTATCAACCCCCCTGTGTTTGGCTACAAGCCCCTGGCAATGGGAACTGGGGGCAATGCTGGGAGGTGAAGGGATACTCTCAATCTGGTGAGGCTGCTCCTATGTCACAAAAAAAAAAAAAAGACACCATGTTGCTGGTGCCTGCCAGGTCCCTCCTAGGGACACTCTGACCCATCCAATCATAGCTGGCAGGAAATACAGGGCTCAAAGAAATGGAGTCCTGGTACTCAGCAGAGGACACCTCAGTAGTACCCACAGGTGGAAAGATGACAGCAGTGACATCATGGTCATGCATTCAGGTCAGCTGGCCAGACAGCACACACACCCCCTGACCAACCTGTACATGTACAGGTAGGAAATGACACATCTTGCAGTGCCTTATCGCCAGCCTGGACTAAGAGACACAGGGAGAAACTGGAAGGATTTCCCATAATCATAAAATATCTTAGGCAGGAAGGCACCTTTGGAGGTCTCTGATCCATACTCCTGTGCAAAACAGGTCCAGCTTGTGAGGTTTGTCAGGATCTTGTCCAGTAGGATTTTTAGTATCTCTAAGATTCCCTCACCCTTTTCCCATTTTTTACCATCCTCATGGGAAATGTTTTTCTTAATATCCAGTTGCAATTTCCCATGTTCCAGCTTCTGCCCGTTACTTCTCATTCTTCCCCTGTGCAGCTCCCTCTGAGAAGAGTTTGGCTCTGTCTTCTCTACACCCTCCCAATTGGTAATTAAAGACAGCAATAACATTCCTCCATTGCGACGGCTGAATGCACGGACTCCGTAGATGTGATAGCAGAGTGACCCTTATTATTATTTTACAGGCAGCTTTTATAGATTATTACTCCAGCCACAATGTGCCCACGCGCCCCTCACCCAGCTGTGATTGGTTACAAACAATAGTGCACGCACCTATTTTAACTTTACTATTGGCTATGCCTAAAAAGGAGCTATTTTCCACCTGCTAAACTAAACATCATTTTCTCACACACTCTATATCAAATTCCCATACTCCCCATGTCAGCTTCTCACACTCCCTGCACCAGCTGTTCACACTCCGTTTTCTCTTTTACCCTCTTTATCGGTGTTTTCCAGCTTCCTCAATAACACAGGCTTAAATCATGAAGGCCGGGCCCCAACGGTAACCGTGTGTATGATTCCACACTCCATTTCACCTTCTTTTGTGAAGAGTGGTCAAACCAACTCATATTAGTATAGCATGGGATGCGAGTGGAGCAGGGAGTATTGCAATGAGGGGAGGAAAGCATGCACGGTAATGGGGATACTGCAGTGGAAGTGATAAGGATGAAGGACACAAAGCTGTAGAGTACCAGACACCAGTAGCACCATGGCTCCAAGTTCAGCTGGATGAACCATCCCCCCCTTCCCCAGGGTCTCAGGTCCCCGTAGCACCATGGAGGGGTCAGGCTCTACCTCTGCTCTGTGCCCCAACCCCAGAAGCACTGGTGACCACTGTGGCCTTGTCCCTGGCCCCATGCACACCTTGCAGTGAAGGCAGGCAGTCACTGCCCAGCTCACTACATGCAATACTGCTGCTCTGTCCTGGAAAGCCAGCAAAGGCTCAGGACACAAGACAGCTGATGAGGTTGTCAGGCTGTTGCTGTCACAGCAGGATTTGGGCGAAGAAAGAGCAGCACAGAGTCTGGCTGCTCCTGGGTATCACCAGGCATCTCAGGAGACTGCCCAGACAGAAAGCTTCTTGTTCCCCACACTGTTTCCATTGAGGAAAATGGGATCAGGAGCTCTCAGGGCTGTTCTCACCTTGCAGAGATATTTTGAGCCACTACCTGGAATTTAGCATTCCACCGGGAGTGTAGGGCCAGGGCACCACATCACCCATGCTGTCCTCTGAGCTGCCCTCTGGGATCAGGTGCAGCATAGATCCCTGACAGGGATCCGCAGGAGGCAGGAATGCTCTGACATGAAACCAGGCAGACTCTTCCCTGGTCACACAACGCTGCATCCAGTGCAGAGAAAGAGTGGGTTAAGATGCTTCTTTCTTGATATTTGCATTTTCTAAGCACCCACAAAACTCTGGGCAGGTGAGGCAGCAGAGTTCGAAGGCCGACTACAGAGCCGCAGCTGACGCCTGGAGCACAACAAGCAGAAACATTGAAGGCAGCCCAAAACCCTCTCTACTTGTCTGTCCCAGACTCTACTCTCTGCATCCCCCACCTTGGGAAAAATGAGGACAGACCCCACCACAGCCCCCCTGAAGATGGGAAGCACCCCAAGAGCTGACAGAGGAGTCCAGTAGTGGGACAAGACTAGTAGCTGATCCGTAGGAGCCTGGGCAGGCATTGCAGCTGCGTGGGGGGGTGTTGGGGCTGAAGGGGTGACTGGGCTTGCAGGGGGCTGACAAGGAGATGGGATGTCCTGCGGGGATGACAGGGACCTCTGTTTGCCTTTGGGTATTAGGTGACAGTCACATACCCTGGGGAGACAGAGGGAGCAACCGAATAATGCAGAGAGCACCAAATCTCAATGCAAAGTGTAAATTAAGTCCTTCCTGGCCTGGCCATCCAGCCAATTTCTACCTAGTGAAGAGTACACCTGTCCAAGCCACGAGCAGCCATTTTCTTCAGGGGAATGCTGTCGGAAATGGTGTCAAAGGCATCACTAAAGTCCATGTAGACAGCATCCATGCTTTTTCCCTTATCCACTAAGCGGGTCACCTTGTCATGTCTCAAGCCATGATAGAGCACAGGATTTCCAAAGCCACCCCTGCGTCCTGGTGGCCAGACTGATGCACTTAGCGCTGTCTCTCTGCTTGATCTTTTTCCCTACTGGAAGACTAATGGGACATGCCACTCCTGCCCTACATGGCCAGAAGTCCACAGCCTTGCCCTTGGAAATGCCCAGCACACCTGGGAGAACTGCAGCCATAGCAAGAGCAAGAAGAAACATCTATGAGCACGGGGTCTCAGATGTGAGAGGTAAGGCTGATGAGAAGCATGAGAAGAGCTGGGCTCTGACATACACTCTGAAGTGGGTTCAGGGGTTTATGTTTGCCATTTCACAGCTTTGAGGCTTTTTTTTTTTCATTGCTAAAGTATCAAGGATAATAAGAGTTTCCCACCTTCAGGGATTTGGTTTCCTCCAAAGGGTCCCTACAAAGACCATCTGCAGAGCCTGCTGACTCCGTACAGGCATTCCACAAGGACACAGGTGTGTTCTGCATCCTTATTGCATCCTTGCCAGCAGGATTTAAGGGGGCTTTAAGGTCAGGCTGCCTGGATTCAACTCAAATTACCCTGCACCCCAGTTACTACCTCAGGGTCTCCTGTGGCTGACAGTGGCTTTTTGCTGGCATGTTGCAATGAAGATCCCACTGGGCAGCATCTCCTAGCACTAAAGAACACCGACACTTTGGGATACCTAAGTAGGCTGGGCTAACCCAAGACCTGCCCAAGTCACAGGTACCAGGGAGAGCTGCTGGTAGCGAGCCTGGCACTGACTCTGGCTGATTTTTCTCTTCTGGAGAAGGCAGATGAAAGCTAACCAGAAGCAGTGTAATTCCTGCCCCTGTGATCCCCAGCCTGTAATGAGGAGAAAACCAAACTGAGCAGATTTGGAATCAGGCACAGCTTGAGACCAGCTTGTGAGAGAAACTGAAAAGCAACCTGGAAAAGCCACAGCTACTGGGCATATGCTTCCAAACAGCCTTTTGTATCCCCCAGTCATCGTGTGACCCTTATCACAGCCAGCAGCTGAAATTGCCTGGTCCCCTGGCCCACGCAGTGCTCAGAGAACTTCTGGTTAGCAGTCAGAGAGTAGAGGATCTTCATCCCTTTGTTACTGTCATGAGCTTGGTGCTACAGATGCTGCATGGTAAGCCTGGGCTCAAGGCATAGGGCAAAGCAGCGGGAACATGCTGAAACCCCCAGTAAGCACAAAAAGTATTGTTGAGAGAGCCAGTGTCTGGGGGATATTGGTGGTGCTCAGAGAAAAGCCAGAATTGCAGGACCATTAATAGCGAGGTCAGTTGTAGGCTGCCAGAAGAGCGCATTTGGTGGGATGATTTTCCAAGCAGTGCTTAATTTCATTGAAAAAGAAAAGCTTAATGAAAATGAACTGGTGCTTGTGAGACTGAGAATGGGAGAAATGTAGTAACAAGTTAAATCAAGAAAGGTTATTTAAATGTTTTCACTTCATGGTGATTTTTTTGAAAAAACTTTCCATTTACCTATTTTCACATGCTGATGTTATGTTTACCCATAGGCAATTTAATATTCACAATGCAGGACTCCAAAACTATCAAAGCAAATCATCTTGATGTTTCTAAAACACAATATATTGATTTTTTTGTGTTCTGTTCTAAATATTGACATGTTGACTCTTTGTTCTGGGTTCAGGAGAAAGGAAACGTTGAAGTCTTTGAATTTCCAATGAGATGACTCTTTCAGGGTCATGGCAGTTCTTCTTACCTCATCATCTTCCATCCCACTTCTCTACCATAAGCTCTGATCCCTTTTACCACTTCATATCGTGAGCTAAAACTGCTTTGAGTCCAGCAGTGTTTTGCTTTGCTTGGCTTCTGTCCCAGTGTGGATGCTGTTGAGATTTATGGGACACTGTGCTCTCTGGAGAGCGGCTGGTCCACAAGCAAGGATTGCAGACCCCAAATTCTTCTAGCTATAACAGGCAGTGCTGGGGATGACAGGGTAGAGGGCAGTGGATGTAGTACCACAGGTCATGGCTGGGTCCTTCCCAAGATTTGAGCTCAGATGGAAAGAGGCATCCTTTGCAGGGCTGTTCAGAAGTGGCAGCAGGGTGTCTGTGGCACCGGATGTGAGCAGATGTCTGCTTGTTGGTGGGGCACTGTCAGGGCGGGGCTGCAGGAGGTGAGACGCAGGATCTGATCAGCCGGGTCCTGAGGGAACTGGCTGATGAAGTGGCTAAACCACTATCCATCATATTTCAGAAGTCATGGCAGTCTGGTGAAGTTCCCAATGACTGAAAAAGAGGAAACATAGTCCCCATTTTTAAAAAGGGAAAAAAAGAAGACCCAGGGAACTACAGGCCAGTCAGTCTCACCTCTGTGCCCAGCAAGATCATGGAGCAGATCCTCCTCGCGACTATGCTAAGACACGTAGAAAATAAGGAGGTGATTGGTGACAGCCAACATGGCTTCACTAAGGGCAAATCCTGCCTGACTAATCTGGTGGCCTTCTATGATGAGATTACAGCATTGATGGATAGGGGAAGAGCAACTGACATCGTCTACCTGGACTTATCCAAAGCATTTGATACTGTCCCACACGACATCCTTGTCTCTAAACTGGAAAGACATAGTTTTGATGGATGGACCACTCAGTGGATAAGGAATTGGCTGGATGGTCACACTCAAAGAGTTGTGGTCAACGGTTCAATGTCCACGTGGAGGCCTGTGACGAGTGGTGTTCCTCAGGGGTCAGTACTGGGACCAGTGCTATTTAACATCTTTGTTGGAGACATGGACAGTGGGATTGAGTGCACCCTCAGCAAGTTTGCAGATGACACCAAGTTGTGTGGTGTTGTGGACACGCTGGAGGGAAGGGATGCCATCCAGAGGGACCTTGACAGGCTGGAGAGGAGGGCCTGTGAGAACCTCATGAAGTTCAACAAGGCCAAGTGCAAGGTCCTGCACGTGGGTAGGGCAATCCCAAGCACAAGTACAGGCTGGGCAGAGAATGGATTGAAGCAGCCCTGAGGAAAAGGACTTGGGAATGCTGGTGGATGATAAGATCAACATGAGCCAGCAATGTGCGCTGGCAGCCCAGAAAGCCAACCGTGTCCTGGGCTGTATCAAAAGAAGCGTGGCCAGCAGGTCGAGGGAAGTGATTCTGCCCCTCTGCTCTGCTCTCGTGAGACCCCACCTGGAATACTGTGTTCAGCTCTGGAGTCCCCAACACAAGAAGGACATGGAGCTACTGGAGCGGGTCCAGAGGATGGACACGAAGATGATCCTGCTGTAGCACCTCTGCTATGAAGACAGGCTGAGAGAGTTGGGGCTGTTCAGCCTGGAGAAGAGAAGGCTCCAGGGTGATCTTATTGCAGCTTTCCAGTACTTAAAGGGGGCCTACAGGAAAGCTGGAGAGGGACTTTTTACAATGGCGTGTAGTGATAGGACAAGGGGCAATGGATTCACACTGAAAGAGGGGAGATTTAGATTAGATATAAGGAAGAAATTTTTCACTCAGAGGGTGGTGAGGCACTGGAACAGGTTGCCCAGAGAAGTTGTAGATGCCCCATCCCTGGAAGTGTTCAAGGCCAGGTTGGATGAGGCTTTGGGCAACTTGGTGTAGTGGAGGATTTCTCTGCCCATGGCAGGGGGGTTGGAACTAGATGATCTTTGAGGTCCCTTCCAACCCTAACCATTCTATGATTCTATGATTCTATGATCCACCCAATCCCAAAGCCAGCAGCTGGTACCCAGGTCTCTCTGTGGGAGAGGGAGCAGCCAGACCTTTAGTGCACTTGCTTCACAGTTGGCAGCGAGCGCTGTGTTCCCTGGCAAGCAGGGAGCAGGTGTGCGGACCGGAGCGCAGTGGGGAAGGCAGCACAGCGGAGTGGTTAGAGCGAATGTGCGCGGGGTTGGGCCGTGCTCCGGGGTGGACAGCCGCATGTGACTGCCAGTAAGCCTCCTGCCTCCTTCACTCTGCAAACTGCAACCAGGGCAGGCTGGTTGGGACTGGGGTGACCAGTCTCTCCTGCTCACACTTAGAGGGATGCCCCACTCCTGGTCCCTTGAAGCAGGCATGGCTGGGCAGCAGCAGGCATGCCGTGCTGGCACGTTTCCCTCAAGCTGTGCAGGGAGGCCGGGTGGGAGGGAGCTGGTGCTCAACCTGCACATGCTCTGGACTTCAGCCACATCAGACTGGTCCTCACTCACATTTGATCCTGCTGTGCCTCTCCACCAAGCCTGAGAGTGCTGGCCCCAGAGCTGGGCTTTCTGCAGCATGGTGCGCTTCCATTGCAAACACCTTCCTCCATCCTCCCCCCTCTCCTCCCTGCCTAACCCCCCAGGCTAAGTAATATGCCACAGCCTCCCCTCTCTCTCTCCCTTCCTTGAAGAATAAGCTCATAAATCTGCCGAGGGCAATGAAAACACTGAGCTCATGGCCCTTAGATCTGTGCGGGAGGAGCTCTAGCTGGCAATTAAAGGAGTTTAGGGTTTTCTTTGAAAAGCTCTTTGATTCTGGCGGAGGCTCTGGTGCCAAAAGACAGCAATGGAACTGCAAATGCCTCTCCCCCCCTGCACCTGCCTGGGTCAGGGAGCAGCAGGAGGGAGTAGGAGGAAGAGGGGAAAGGAAAGCGCGACACTTCCCAGCTCATTGCAGTGGGGGCTGAGAGACCCTCATCACCCCCTCTCGGGGGAGCACCCTCTGCCAACAGCAGGGTGGTGAGTGCTGCTGTCCTTGAGCCCAGAAACTTCAGCCGGGATGACAAAATGCCTCCACTGCTATGGAACAAGCTTCTCCCCCAGGTCCGTCTTTGGAGAAGCTGGGCTGGGTCTCAGTGAGATAGCTGCCCACAGCACAAACAGTCGCTCCTCCTCTTGGCTGCTCTGAGACGGCTCAGAAGGCATCTGCCATGGGCCAGGCTCCTTGGGGATCTTGAAACAGGAGCATCAGCCAGCTTCATGCACTACAGAGAAATAGCCCTGAGTGGGGAAAGGGACACAAAGGGCAGCTCAATGCTGAGCTCCCTGTAGACAGCACAGGGTCCTGCCTGGGTACCAGGGAGCCAGGAGAGGCTACAGGGAGCCAGAGAGAAGCTGGGGCCAGTGAGCCAAGGACTGGACAGGAATCATCACAGCAGTGCTCTGAAAAGCAGCAGGAAGGGGTAGGAGAGGATTGTCGAGGCCGGGAGGGGTCTGAGGTCTTGGAAAAGGACTTGAGTTTGGCAGGAGCTGAAGAGAGATCAGAAACAGCCTTCATGAGGAAGAGCACAAACACAAGCATGTAGTGTTGCAGCCAAATCAAAACAGAGCCAGACTCTAGCCCGAGTGGAGGCAGCAGCTGTGCCAGTGGTGGGGAGCAAGAGGAGAACACGGTGGTGCCTCCAGTCTTGCAGGGATGCATCAAGGATCCAGGAAGGGGTTATTCAAAACCTTTCCCAGCTCCACCAGCATAGGCTTTGCTGACAGTGATGAAGATGGGCAGCTCTCCAGCATCCTCCCCTCCATGGGATGACAGAGGAGTCTCCCGAGGTATCAACAGCTCTCTGTCTCCATCTGACTTTTTTGCAGTTCTTCCTGTAGCTGTTTAAACCTCTTTGAAGGATTTGGAAATGAAAATCAGCCCCCGTGGGAGTGGAACGAGTCAGACACACCTGTAAGGGTAGGACCTGCTCAGGGAACCTGCTGTCTTTTGTAAGCAGCCACAGGTCCCACTACAAAGAGACCCTGGAGAGACAGGATAGTTTCCAGCACTGAACATCCCCATGGAGTACCAATTAGTAACATTCCCCTTTGTTCAAAGGGAAGGTGAAGCCCAAGCACTGCATTATCCTGCCAGGGCTATGCGTGCTGCAGGGGGAACTGCAGGGGTGGAAGGGGAGCGGAAACATGGTCTCTGCAAGGGGTGGGAGAGCAGGGAGGTGCACACATGGCAGCAGGGAGGGCTGTTGGGAGGATGCCCCACACACATGTTCAGAGATTTTGTAACATGACACTGAGCCCTGCAGACCACCAACCCCTGGGACAGTCCCTCTGCCCAGTGCTACCTCCCAGCGCAGACGTTTGCCTTGTGCACGGAGCAATGAGTTGAGCCAAGGCCGTGGTGACTGTGTGCAATGAGAAGATGTGGCCAAGCACCATGGAGGGATCCAAGGGAACTACAGGATCTGAAGGCACAAGTCACTTCCCAAGGAGGTTATCTTGCATAAGGATGACTCCAGGTGTAATTGCGTCTTGCACCTTCAAGAGTCTTACCGATTCTTTACTTAACATTAGTAAAGCTAATTTTCATCTTGTCATGCATGAAACCATCAGGAAAGGCATTTGCACTTTTAGACAGAAATTCATAGTCTATCTTTCCCTGAGAACATGAGAAGAAACTCTGGTTGCAGGGGAAAATCTCTGCAATTTTTCTTTACCCCTCTTTCTACAGCTGCTCCTAGCAGCAGCCACTGCACAGTTGATCCCCACTGACTCCCCAGTACCTAAGAGCTGAGAAAGGCAATAGCTGTGTGAGCATTTCATTGGCTTCCCAGGCAGCACTCTGAGTCAGTCTGACTACAGGCATGACAACAGTGTGTCTGCTGCTGGTCAGTCAGCACTTCCCAAGGGAAGAATTAGGTGCAGAGTCATGCAACTGCACTGTAAGGCTTTCTTCTCCCTGTACATAGGGGCATGGAGTTGTCAGACGTTGTCCCAAGCTGTTGTCCCAGATATAGTCCCAAGGCTCTGTCCCAAGACTGAGAGGTTATCTGCCTGAGCAGCATGTGGCCCAGGTATCAAAGAACAGAGACAGACATTTAGGGTCGAGTGAGTTGTATTTGCAGAACCAAAGGTGTCACAACCAAGACAGGACCTTGAATACAGGTGCAGATAAGACTTTTGTTGTTGCACTAGTTTCCTCTGACAATGACTTCCACAGATTAATGAGGTGCCTGTTGCACAGAGCAGTTTTACGCGTGCTCTGGCAACAGCATGCGGCACTTTACTCAGCACAGCCTTACTATATGTGCTGTCTTTAACTTCTCTTCAGCTCAGGGCCAAAACAGCAGGTTCTTGTGCTGCAGGCTGTGTTTGCAGCTGCAGTCCTGCACAGGGAAGTGCCTGTCGGTTAAGGTATTGTTGTGCTTTCATGTGGTATAAGACAGTGCAAGATTTATTAGTGACAAAAGCGTGAATGCTGGAAGCCTTGATTTATGAAAAAAGAGGGAGAGGGAACATGTTGCAGCCCCTGCTGGTTAGCGTGGTGTGTCTGAGATGAGCATGCACATGCTGTGAAAACTGCCCTGCTCCTCCATGAGGTGCTCTGGCTCACCTAGTAATACCTTTTCCAGGGGATGACTTTCCGATAACTGATCTTGCAGATGCTTTGTGGAAAGGGCTTCTCCTAGGTGGAGGGACACAAAGATACAGACTTTTAGGAACAGACAGGTGCCCCATGAGCTTTGGCTCCCTTGTGTGGTGAAAGAGGACTGGAGTGCAGCATGAGAAACCTGGATGGTTTTCTAGTTCTGTTACGGTCTTATGATTTACCCCAAACAAGTCCTTTCCTCTTCTGTGCCTCGGTCTCTCTATCTTTAAAGCACTAATAATAAACTCTAATGCACTTTGAGATCAACTGATTAAAGCAGTGCTATAGTTGGAGACCCTCAGCACTTTTCAGCCATGTGTCTGGACCTTTTGAACTCAAATATCTTTTAAAAGTCTACTAAAAAGTTCTTGAGCTTTGCATTTGTTCAGCCACAACATGAAGAAATGCAATACTAAACTCTCAGCTTTGTACCCTGCCTTTCATATCCTCTGACCTCATCACTCCTTGCTTTACGGATGCAGCCACAAGTCTGTGCAGCTACTGAAACACTCCTCTGGAGCCGCATCCAGCAGCTGTTTAAAAGCTCGTGGGCAACACTGGCAAACTCTGCAGAGGAAGTGAACCAAGCTGGTAAACTGCAGCTTGGCCAGAGCTTCTGTAAACCCTAATTCTTTAATCTAATCTGTTTTCTATAGGAAGTTACCTTGCTTTTAGCATACTTTTTCCTGAATGTATGCGGGTAAATAGCAGCTATTTCAGCTCTGTGGCTGTACCAAAAAAAGGAGAGGAAAGATTGGCTTGGGTTAAACAAATAGATTTTTTCTTCAGGTTTCCCATGCAATTAAAACTAAAGCAAAAAAACCCCAAATTATGTTTGGCTCTGGATATCCCTGAAACATTTTGCTTTGACCCAAAAAGGAATACTTTGTTTCATTTTTGAGTTACTTGAAAATCTTCAAACCCTTTAAAAAAAAAAAAAAAGAAAAGAAAGAAAAAAAAAGAAAAAAAAAAAAAAAAAAGAGCTTACAATGACATGTTCTACGATCTGCCCCCATGTCTTTTATCAGCAGAGCATAATTCTTCTGTGAATTTACTTTTGACCAAAACCCTGTGGGTTCTGCCTGAAAGTCAGCTGGCTGAGCCAGTGCTGACACTTGTTTTTCCTTTCAACACTGTTTCTATCTTTTCACCTCCCACTGTACCAACACATGGGTCTCATGGGAGCATCATCCTCATCCCATGGCTGCACTGACTTTCCAGAGAGACTAGAGAGTGGCTGGGAGAAGGGAAGAAAGAATCCACAAAGGCTCCAGAGAGTTCCTCTGGCTCTTCTGACTAGCTCTGGCTACTGCCAAGGCATCTTCAAAACACCTTTGAAACATCTCCAGTATGTTGGGTACTGTGACTGGGCTGGAGGGGAAATCCACATTCCCTTTGAAATCTGTATACTTGAGCAGGCTTAGAATTATAGGGCTGTAATATACAGGAATGTGTGGGGCTGTAATTGTGATTTAGATCCTTGGATGAAAGGTGCTATGTACATACAAAAGGTATTATTATTATTATTGCTATTATTATTACTATTATTATTACTATTATTATTACTACTATTATTATTATAGGGCTGCAATATGTGGATTGGAGATTAAAGTAGCACCAAAAGATCCTGAAATATGAGATGGCTCTTAAGGAAATTTCTTCTTGGAAATTAGGTTTTGTCTACATGGGGGAAGCAGAGCTCTCTGGCTCCCCTGCACTGACAGCTCTGGGGCTTTCATGGAATAAGTCCTGTATGCAGGCGTGACTCCCAAATCCAAGTTGCTCTGACTCTCAGAAGAGTGTTCTCCAGGAAGTGTTCCAGAACAGTTTTTGCAGAAAAAAATTACATTTTCACCATTCTCTCTGAGACGCTCTGGTTGCATGCTAGGCAGATTAAAGCTATCACAAAATAAGTCCTTGGCTCTTGAGAGTCCGATCTGAGAAGTACAGGAACTGGTGACTCTTGGCAAGGCTTACAGGCTGGGATGGAACCTGGAGCAAACTCCTGGTGTCACTGAGCAGCAGAGACAGCTTATGTGCGCAGTGATCCTTCTGCACTCCAGCACAGATGCGGCCAAATCCAGCATCCTGACCTCATCATCCTCTTTCCCGCCATCAATCACACCTCCCCATGAGCAGTCTGGGAGCAGAGCACGAAGGAAGACAGGGTCAGTTTTGGTCCTTCATAGGGTCTGTGGCTTTGCACAGCCTTTGCCGTCAGCATCAAGATGTTTTCTCCTGCCTTGTTCTGCACTCACATCCCACTGACAAGGGGGGCCTTAAGTAAAGCCTGTTGCCGAAGCGGTACTCCCCATGGCAGCACCCGTGGTGATTTTCTCTTGTCTCACAGGCTCTGCAAAGCATCAGGTTTCACCCTAGCATGAAGCTCCAGCTGTGTCTCCTGCGGAAAGTGGGGGAAGGATTTAATCTGCTCTGATTTCCATCAGCTTTGAAATCTCAAGCAAAATCAGCATGTTTTTTTCCACTGACTTCAAAGATTTTGGGAAAAGGCCTTGGCTCTCCTGCCTCAGGGGCTATCACCTATGAGAGTGCAGAGGCAAGTCTGCACTCTGCTGATCTTGCTGAAGAGCTGAACCAGAGGAAGAGGAGGCAGGTGGAAGTGGGAAGGACTATTTTGCTAGAACTGGACCCCTCCCTGAAGGAGGCTTTCTCCTTTCCTGGGTAGCAATGCTGGCTCTGGCTGGCACAGGCTAGATCTGATGTGGCACTGGGATCTAGCTGATGAGCTCCAGTGAGAACCAAGCCTACCCTGTTGGACCTGGTTCCTGAAACACGGCAGGGAGCAGATTGAACTCACTACATCGAGGCACCCAAAGACTCCTTTTCAAGCATCCTGGCCTCCATTCTCCTGCAGTGTTGTGTGAACCAGCAGGCAGCTTCATGCTTTAGCCTGGAAGAGCCTTCATTTCAACTGTGGCTATGACATGCAATAAAGCACAGCAACTTTTCCTGGACAGATTCTTCCCATAAGGATGTGAAACAACTGCCAGAGAGGAATGTGCAAGAAATAGCTAGCCCTCTGGGGAGCCGCCGGCTATAGCAATTTTGCAAAGGAGCTTCCTTCTCACCTGATACTGTTTCTGGCAGGTACAAAAAGGGGGAATTCAAAACCCCTTCAAGGAAGGGTTCATAAAGCCTTAGTGTTATAACTATGCCTGGTGGTCTTGGAAGGAGCAGAGGAGGATCTGGAGTGCCAGACAGAGCCACTTTGACTCCAGAATCAACTCAAGAGCCTTAGAAAAAACGTCTTTCTCAACAGATGTCCAGAAGCTTATCCTAGATGCTACATTCACGTCAAACCAGACCTCACCTGTAGAGCAGATGCTCTTTGGAGAGCAGAGTCTTGACACTGGGACTTGGGCACAACCATGTATCTGGGCATTGTCAAGCAAAACTCTAACCTAAATAGAGACAGGCAGATTTTCAACAGCCTTGAACTACAAGAGGTACTCCTGGAGCAAGGGATCATCCGAAGCATCTAAATATTCAGGCATAAAAACATTTCCCCTGCCAAAAATCTTTGAAAGGGCTGTAAAACACAGACGTGCATCTAGTGAGTGTCCTGAGCCAGTTGTTGTACCCCAGTCTGGCAAACAGAAGCCCTGGAGGGCACTCTGTGCATCCTTGAGCAAGTCTTTGCTTAGGTTTGTGAATGCTGGGCTCTGGGGTTCAGGCATGCCGTAGGCTGTTGCGCTCCTTCTTCATCCATTCTTCTTCCTGTCAGTTTGCCCTGTGGCCAAAGCTTTCTGGCCAAAACATCCCTCATGTGCTGGCTTCCTGGGAATTTTTGTGTTGTTCTGGTCAAATATTGCCCCTGCCTTGTTACTCCACGTGCCTTGTGAAATCAGGCGTGTAGAAGCAGGAGAAGGGCATCTACCTGAACCACAGGGGTCAAGGAGCAAAGGTTGGCTCACATCAGGGGTGGTGAGTCAGGCCCATCCGCAGCAGTTTGTCGGTTGCTAAACTCCCACAAGCAGTGTCTGGCTTCTTGGGAGGAGGGTTCAGATCTGCAGCCCTGCCCCACTCTTTCGCAGTTTCACTGATAAGTGGAGCTTTTCCCCCAGCAGAGTCTGGTGGGCTATCCCATGGAGATGGTGACTCACTGTCACTTCAGTGTGAACCATGCAGATAGGCACTCCAGCAGCAATGTGTGCTGGAGACAGGAAGACTCCCGTTACCCACTTGACCGCAGAAGAAATGCTTTTCTTGGTGCACAGGGACCACCCACCAGAGAATGAGACAAGGCAAGAGCTGTCATGGTCTAATGTCTTGTGGCTTCCTGGTGACACCATAGAGTCTGCTGCAGTTAATGGAAACCCTCTAGTTGCTCAGGATAGCAGAGATCACTCTGAGATGAGCCAACCTTTGGAATCCCTGAAACACAGCCTGTCCCACCAGAGGAGCTCCCAACACGTGCCAGGCCATTGCTGGGCTTGGCTGGAGAGCACCTCAGCCCAAATCCCTGCAAGTATCTTGTTGCTCTTAGAGGGCGGTGAGTATGGTGATGAATGCAGCCAGTATTCATCTCCTACCTTGGACTGTGAGTTTAAGCCAAGAAGCCAAGCTGCTACAAACAGCGTGCAGAAGCTCTCCTCCTCTGCTGTTATAAATGCTTGGAGACTCATCTATAAATCACACACTGTCTTGAGATGCAAGGCTTGGATGCTTACTAGTCACGGAGACCTAGGCTTTTCTTGTTTACAGTAGGAAGGATGCTGAGAAGTTCAGCAGTTCCCCAAGAAAGGGTTCAGAAATGAATGGATTGTATCACCCGCTCCAGTGCTGGTGCCACAAGGGAAGTCTGCGCGCGTGGGCTGTGTCAGTAGAAGGAAAGACCGACAGGATCCTGCCTGCCATGTGTTGCCATAACCAAGATGGATCCCTTGGGTTGGACCCTCAGTTTCTGCTGGCTGGGATTTCATGGCTGCTGTCTTCAAAATTTCCTCATGAAAAGGCCATAAGTTCAACAGGCATTTTTCAAAAGCTTTCAGCCATAACGTTTCATTTTGAGAAGTCTTTGGTCTGAACACAGATAATTTTCAGTCAGAAGTGGCTGAAAACTACTAGCAATTTTCAATTCCGATAAAAATGCTATTAATTTGACAGTGTCAACAACTGGTGTTTTTTGCTCCTTGCTCATTTCAGTTTCCTGCAAGAGGAAACAAATGTCTGCAGGCAGTGATCCCCTAGGATCCCAACAGTTTACCCATCTCTCTCACCCAACACAGTCCCTTCTCCAGGGAATGCTTCTGTTACCTCCGAAGAGATGCAGAATGCTCTCTCTGGCCCAGGGGTCTGGGTTGTGTGTGGACAGGTGCGGGAGATGGGTGAGGACACCTGACACGATCAATGTGATCAAACAAGTGAACCTTTATTTGCACACACTCAGCGTGCTTTATAGCTTTCTAAGAGACTTGGCAATCTATGATTGGTTACAATACAAACAATAGCCCACCTCTCAGTATGATTGGTTGCATCCCGGAAGAAACGTCATCATGGTGTCAAATTCCCTTTCTGCATCCAGGCACGTGCTCCCAGGAAAGGCTGGATTGTTCACATGTCTGTTGATTCTCAGGTATCCTTCCACAGACAGGGACATGATTTGTTGAGCTTGCTGGCTGGTGGCTTGCTCCACAACAAGATTCAGCTCCAAGAGAAAGGATAAGCCACAACTCAGAGTGGCGTTGGCAAACAAAGCCATGGCTGGAAGAGGGTAACAAATTAGGTTGGAAACTCAAGTGTTTCAGGGCAGAAATAGAGCCCACATCTATCTGTGAGACTGTAGGAGCAGGAAATACTGGCTGATGAAGGAGATGTGGAGCAGAGTCTCTCCCTCTGACTGTGTCCTGCACTTTTCTTTACAGGCAACCCAGGATTAGGGACTTAACAACAGGCTGATAAGATTGTCCCCAAAGGAAGGCAGACCTGGTTAGTTGAATGGCTCCTCAAGGGTCATTGCGCTACAGTGTAAGAAAAAGAAGAGACGGTATGATCTGGGAAATGAAGGCTCCGGGGTGATCTTATTGCAGCCTTCCAGCAGTTAAAGGGGGCCTACAGGTAAGCTGGAGAGGGACTTTTTACAAGGACATGTAGTGGTAGGACACCGGGCAATGGATTTAAACTGAAAGAGGGGAGATTTAGATTAGATATAAGGAAGAAATTTTTCACTCAGAGGGTGGTGAGGCACTGGAACAGGTTGCCCAGAGAAGTTGTAGATGCCCCATCCCTGGAAGTGTTCAAGGCCAGGTTGGATGAGGCTTTGGGCAACCTGGCGTAGTGGAGGATTTCTCTGCCCATGGCAGGGGGGTTGGAACTAGATGATCTTTGAGGTCCCTTCCATCCCTAACCATTCTATGATTCTATGATTCTATGATTCTATCTCAGGAGAGGTGATCAGAAAACAGTACAACACAGTTCTCACTTTGACTGCAGTGTTGCCATCTGCAGAAAAGTGCAAGAGATGGATGAGTTGCAACAAATGTAAGAACTGGCTGTGCATTGCCCCAGAGAGCTTCTCTGCATGACAGCTTATGGGAGTTTGAACCCAGCCAGCAGCTCAGTACCCACCTCTGTAGTGGAATGGGGGAGAGAATCAGAAGGGCGAAAGTGAGAAACCTTATGGGTCAAGAGAAATGGAGTTTAGTAGGTAAAGCAAAGCTGAGTGCACAAGCAAAGCAAATCATGGAAATCACTCCCTGCTTCCCATTGGCAGGCAGTTGTTGAGCCATTTCCAGGAAAGCAGGCTTCATCATGCATTAACGGTTACTCAGAAAGACAAATGTCATAACCACAAATGTCCCCCTTCTTCCTCCTTTCCCTATAGCTTTTATTGCTGAACATGATGTCATATGTTACAAATATCCTTTTGATCAGTTTGGATCAGCTGTCCTGACTGTGTCCCCTCCCAGCCTGCTCCTAGGAGGAGCAGAGTGGGAAAAAGATGTCATGCGAGCACTCTTCAGCAATATTGAGAACACTGGCATGTTATCAACATAGTCATGGATCCAAAACACAGCTCCATACAGGCTGCTGTGAAGAAAATTAGCTCCAGCCCAGCCAGACCCAGCTCACACCTCCAATCGATTTGCCAGACTCCAGCATCCACCCGCTTGCACTTCCCTCTGGCAGGTTTTTGCAGGCTTATGTGGAGGTCAAGGCTCTGTTCCCAGGTCCTGTTATCACTGCATGAACTCCTCGCCACAGCCAGATTAAAATTATCCTTTATTTAATCCCATTGTTGGTCTTAGTCTTCTAGATCGTGGTGTAGATCATTGTTGCTGGTCATGGGCAGGATTCTGCTAAATCCTGATAAACCAGTCCAATGTATTCACTTTATATCCAGTTCTTTCTGTAATGTTGTTCATCAGTTATGTTACCTCCTCCCTGACCGTGTTGCTCACAACTTTTTGGAGGCAGGAGGGCAATATTCATATCCTGTAGCACCAGTCCCATGGTCTTTCCCAAAGTCCCACACAACTGGTTACAGCACAAATCTTCTAGGGCAGAGCCCATCCATACCATCATTTTTCTCAAGGTCCAGATAATAATTAATGACTAGTTATCACATTCTTCTGCCTGGCAGATGTGAGGGAATGTCTGGGAAGTTTTGTGCCTGAGGTGACACTTGGTAAAATTAGAAGGTTTCAAAGGCACTTCAGGCTGTCCTAGTTGCTCTTGTTGTCTGCTACAGTTTGAGCTTTCACCAGACCCACCAGGTCCATGATTAGACCTAGAAGTGCTTTTTGTTATCCTATAACGTTGAGTTACCTTGGCAGGGGAGTTTTGGAGGGCTGCAATTGCTCTTAGCATCTTGGGTGCTACAGTCCTACGGCTGTACTGGAGGAGATTTGCTGTCCTGTTACGCATTATTTCTCTCACAATCCCACTATTTTCAAAGTCAACCATTCCTTCTTGGCTAATCCAGGTCTTGCATAAACCACAGGCCTCCAGGGCTGGGATTACTGTTTGCTCGAGATTGCTTTGTTGTGAGATTAAGACATTCAGGAGAGGGAGCATGAGCAGATAATGTTGCTATACACCCAAGCCATGCATCATCAAGCAGACCTGAGAGAAGACCTGTCTTTGCCCTGGAGTAGCACTGACATTGCTGTGTTAGGCACTGGAGTTGCCCCAAAGCTCAAGCAGATACAGACTGCAAATTTTCAGAGCAGCTGAGGTCAGCCTTGTCATAGCAGAGCCGATGGAGGATCAGACCATGATGGCCATACTTGCTCGGTTATCTTGAGAGCCACAAGCCATCTGTCAGAAGCCCTTCCTCAGAGGAGAATCAGAGCTTGGCAAAGGTCCTGTACTGTAGAGCTGTTAGAGATGCCAGGCACATTCACTGCCTACTCAAGGAATGGAGACCAGGGAAGCCAACTGACTCAGAGTCCTCCTCAAACACAGATCACAAGCTGTTGGGAAAGGAGCCTCCATGGAGATCAGGGCTGAGTGGTGGCCATGGGAGTTTTTACCTATTGAAGAAACTGTGGCCAACATAGCAGGAGCTCATGGGGTGAGGAGCTACAAGGAACAGCAGAGTGCCCTTCCTCCTCAAACTGGGGCGGCACTAGCAGTGATGGAGGTGCTGTGTGCCTGGTGTTTAACCTTCTCTTGTCCAGGTGCTACCTGGGACTTCTGCACTTTGCATACAGAAGGTGTGAACAGAACTCTGCCTGCCCTGTGGATTTTGGAGTAGTGGGACTGGAGAAAGTATAGCTCTCATCAACCTTGAACCTGTCATGGTCCCCGCACCTCCCCTTTGTCACTGTGCACATTGAATTCCCTAAACGGTGCCCACCACATGTTCCCTGAGAAAGGGCTGTTTCCTGCAGATGGATCTTGGCAGCACCGGGATCTCAGATATTGTCATCTTGGGATATTGCCGACTTTTAGTTGTTGCTCATGTTGGTGCAACTTGTTTGGACAAGACAGGTGATGCTTTGGTGTATGAGCAGAGGGAGTGCCACTGAGTCACTTGCAGGGCATCTGATTTCCAGATGTGGCCTACACACTTCACTGCCTTTCTCCTGGGAGACCGGGCCACAGGTGTTGGGATCATCCCTTCATTGATCAGTATCTGAAATGGGAGGGAGCAGGGCTGGAACTCAGGCCTTTCCACTGGAGCAGCATCCACTGTCAGCAGGCAAAGGTTCCCATATCCTGCAGCTTCCAGGGAGCTGGGAGCAAAAGTGGCTGGTGGGGCATCATCTCTCCTTCGTGTGGAGCAACGTCTGGGTCAATTCTCTACATGGAGCTGTGGGGAGGAGAGAGTAAAAAGCAGGAGCAGCTGATCCTGCAGTGGGGAGGGTCCTTGGCAGCTCTCTCCAGCTCAGAGCCCCTCCAGGTCCTCTCTTGCTGGCTGTGCTTGGTGTCAGTCTCCCTCCAGCACTGGGTAGATGATGACCAGGACTCTGGAGACCCAGATCAGGTGCATGTGGCATTATGCATATGAGGACACATTACAACAGCCCCAGCAAGGAGATCTGAGCCCCTTCTCCAGGTCAGGATATGGATTAGGCATAGACTACCTCACTCCAGGTTCCTGCCTCATGCCCCTCTTCTGCCCACTTGCTGTCTCACACAGCTTTCCCTCTAGCAGGCCCAAGGAAGGGGCAGGGTGGGAGCTGCATCTTGGTGGCTCAAGCCACCAGCACCAAGAAAAGCTGAGTGAAACCAGCACTGAGCACTCAGGTGTTGGTCCAGCATATGGCAACCAGAGGTGGGGGGTTTGCACAAACTCTGCTTATGATTTCCCAATCTGGGAGAGAATCAGGGAGCACCAGGCCTGCCCATAGAGCTTGGCCATTGCCAGGATAAATCCCCACAGTTTGAAAACTCCTTGTAACTAACAACCTTCCCATTAAGTGTCACAATGGAACAATTCATTGTTATTGATGTGTGCAGGCTCCACATTCCTCTGGCTCTGCTGCCTCCTACAAGAATGTGGAGATTGATCTAAATAGATGAACCCATCTCATCTGCCTTGACTTTGGTGGTTTACTAATCCCAGGTAATGTTCTCCAACTCTTTGGCATTTAAACCTCCACATCTACAGCTTCCAGGTACTGCAGTCAAGTGGATTTGCACTGAATCATATCTGTCTAAAAAAAAAGGAATTAGAAATGCTTTGCTTGAGGGTCACTTCAATGTTCACACCATAGCAACCAGCAGGGATGTTGTCGTGGGTTAGGCTGCTCCAGCAACCAAACCCACACAGCCGGTCATTCACCCTCCCCCACCCCCAGGAATGAGGGAGTGAATTAAAGGATAAACGGGAAACCCGTGGGTTGAGATAAGAACAGTTTAATGCAGATGATTTAATACACAGGGTAGATGCTCACCACCCCCTCGTATGCAAAGCCCGTCTCGTCCCGAAGCTGCAATCCCGGACGAACGCGAGGCCCCGAAATAGAGAGGGGCAGAGAGAGAGAGAGAGAGAGAGAGAGAGAGAGAGAGAGAGCACTCCGAGAGTGGGAGTGCTGGGAGAGAGAGAAAAAGAAAGAAAAACAATAGAGCAGAAGCGCAGCAAGCGCGAAAGACCAAAAGCGGCGAAAGAGCCAAAGCGCAAAAGCCCTTCTGTGCGGCTGCCCCTCACTGTTATACTGGGCATGGCGCTGCATGATATGGAATGCTGATTGGCCAGTTTGGCCTCAATCTTAAGTTCCACCACAAATCACAAGGGGAATGGTGTCCCCCTTGTCCCGGCTATGCTCCCCCCTTATCCCGCCGTGCTTCTGCACTCCGGCACACTGAAAAGTCCTTGGAGTGTCACGTCCAACCACAAACATCAGTGCGCTATCAACATTCTTCTCAGAGCGAGCCTCTGAGTAAAACCAAAACACAGAGCTCTTCTAGCTGTTAAAAAGAAGAGCTGACTCTGTCCCAGCTAAAACCAGGACAGATGTCAAAGCATGAGCTTTCATACTTCCACCAAGTGTGAGTAGTCAAGCTGATTTATGCTGTCAAAAGCTTCTGTTTTCCCCAAAAAACCTGCTGTCTGTGAGTTTCCTCAGTATAAATCAACTGTCTCTCTTACACTCATTGGGAGTAAGTTCCCAGAGTGGTATCATTGTGAATCTGGTGGGACGGGGCTAAGCACTGTCCCAAGCATCAGCACTTGCCGATAGAGATGGACAGACCTGGGTGAGCTGATGGATGTCACTGTCCTGCGGGTCACGAGCAGGCGGGGACAGAACAACAACCTGTAACCGTAGCAGAGAGCTGTCACAGGAATAGCTTTCTTTCCTCTATCTGGAGGGCAGCATGCCCAGGGCAGAGTAAGGTCACCTGTTAACAGTGTGCATCCAGTGGAAGGGAAATTCTGCTCTCATGCTATTCTCCACCCTTCCCGCACAGAGCTGGGACTCGCCTTTTGGACTTGCTCTCTGGTAAGGAAGGTGCAAGCCCTGGAAACCACGGATGTAGTGGGCCATCCCAGCACAGAGGCTAGAAACCTGTCAACCACAAGGACCAGGGTACTTTGGCAGCCTCAAGATTGGGTGGATCTGTTCTAGCACTGTGGTCCCATCTCATTCCCTCTCTTGACCAGATTTATCCTGGAGACAACCAAATGAGTCACTACTGTGATTTCCTCAGTGGACCGTGATTGCGTCAGGGCTGTTCCCCAGACGTGATTTTATCCATGGGACTTATCTCTTTTGCTTATGTTACATTGATTCTGACTATAGAGCATGGCTCCCTGGTTAATGCATGTGCTCAGGGTGGAAGAAGACCACCCCATGATTTTATTAAGTCTACCTATGTGCAGGAGCTCATGGCCTCTGCAAAGGTACATGTCCTCTGTAAGGCATGGCTAAGCACTGGCTTTGCTAGCAGAGACTGCTCATGTAGGCAGCTGGCAATTCGCCTTCCTCATTTCCAACTGTTTAAAATGTCTCTGGTGTCTTCAGTTTTACAAGAAGCTGGAAAGGGAAAAAACCTACAAGAACCCACCTGACACTCTCAGACTGCGCTGTGGGGCCCCAGTGTCAGGGCTCACTAGCATTCAAGCCTCTCCACTGAAGCAACCACTGAAATCAGGACAAAGTGGAAACAGAGTATTTTTTCCAGAAAGAAATAAAGTCTATGAGCTAGAAAAAGGCTGGATTAGTGCTCAAAGCAGGAAGCATTAAGGGATACATAGGCAGAGTTTTGAGGAGCTGTTGACAGCTGAGTATAGGAAGCTTTCGGGATGGTTATACAAGCATCTCATGATTTATTATGTAGGTATAACATTATTGGAGAGGGGTTCCCCAGGACATGAAGCTTCCATAGAAACATCATACCTATTAACCATGGTGTGCTCTAGATTTCTCAGTGTCTGCCAGACAGAGGATTTCCATTAAACTCTCAGTGGCTCTCCAGGAGTTCTCCGATGTGGATAACTCCCAAACCAAAGAAACGCTGCTCAGAAGCCAGTTGGATTTGACACTCCTGATGGTCACCAACCTTGATTAGAGGGAGGGGAGAGCTTTTTCAAACGTCTCTTCATGGGAATTCATGAAACAGTGGAAGAACTCAAAGCGACAAGGATGTATTTTATTGGGTTGATCTGAGCAGAAATTGTGAAAGGCTCCGCACAAAAGCAACAGCTAAATTTTCAGATGGGAGTGAAATTTGTAAATGTTTTGTCTAGCCTGTGTCTCCTTTTGATGGAGTTGGAGACTCCCAACAATGAAAATCTGGCTGGCCTTTAAAGACTTCCTTTGATTTTTCCAGAAGGGACTGTAAACCCAGTGCACAGTCTGGCCTAGCTGAGAAGTCTGGTCCTTTGTAACTTAGTGCAACTGAGAGTCAAATCATTGATAGACCTCAACTTGTTAGTCCAGACAGCTGTACAGGTAAATGAATGGAGGAATGCTATGGAAATTGTGCAAGCAGAATAAAATATACCAAGTCATCCAGACAGTATGAGTCTAACTATCATCCCAGAGTTTAGCTTTTTGTATTTATTTACCCATTATCTTAAAGTGAATATGCAACAGCAAATAACTCTCTTGTTCCCGATAGGATAAGAAGTTATTTCCAAAACATGGATGAAATCTGAGGCTTTCAGTCAGAAATCACAGTAGGCAGCAAGTCTACAAGTTAAGAAAATTTGAACAGCATCCTTAATAGTAGCAGGATAGGTTCACGGTAGGTGTATTGTTGTGATTAAGCTCATTAATAAGAAAAAAAAAAAGCAGTTCTGATTCCCTGGAGGCAGGAAGTGTAAGCTTACATCAAAAATGTAAGCTAAAGAAAGAACTCATGCAATTAAAGATGCAGGGACATCACCAGTTTCACAGCCTTGATGTATTTGCAGTGTTCAGTATATATAATAGGCTCTGGGGTGTCTCCAGGCATGGTAGGCCAGTCCAAAAGAGTTTGTTGAGAAGCTCATAAACCCTGAATGACCTTCTGTGTCAGAAACGTGGCTTGCTCAGACCTTACCGGCTTACAGTTCTCTGCTAGCCAGAGTAAGCAGTCTCGTGTCCACATGTTGCATAGGTACCTTGCTTTGGTTGAAGACTATGAGCTACGAGTAGGCAAAATCGTCTTTAGGGTGGCTAAGGGACCTAAACAGATTACACTGGCAAACTGCGGGTAGTTTTAAAGCTGATCTCCAGGACTGCAGACAAGAGCTGGTTAGCTTGTGCTTTTAACACAAAGCCTGCTTTCCCCATCTTCCCAACAGGCCAAAATGCAAGATGATTAAATGAAAGATAATAATCATGAAACCAAGTGGGTTAAAAGTGGTCATGGTGCTTTAGCCTCCTCAGCCTTTCCGTCCTGGCTGGGCAGGAGTGGCTCTGATGCAGGTAGTTCATCAATAGCAGCTAATTCTCTTGAAATCAACTGACATCAGCCATTAAAAATAGCTTGTGTAGCGAGGAAGCTGTGGTTGAAATGTCTTTAACTGAGTCACCACTACTCTTCCAGCACAATGAGAAACATCTGCTTTAACAATGAACCAATGGGAAGTGACTGTGTGCATTATGAATGGTACAACTGTAAAAAACTATTTAAAACTATCACATATTTCCTCAGCAACCAGGGTGTGATTTATCTCCACATAAAATGCACACTTAAAATAGGCTGTATGGATCACACAGTAAAAGGACTTGCTTCTCTCATGGGACTATAAAGAGAATTCAAAGTCTAGCTCAGGCGTAGGCATGTGCATTATAGGCATCTAAACTGAGATGGTGAGATTCAAATGTCCCCCTTTTTAATAAGTCCAGGAATGGGAAGATCATTTCGTGAAGTCTTTAATTAATTGTTGATAAAAGTTATTGAAGCTAAGAAAGCACCAAAACTTAGTAAGCGTCTTTGGCGTGGCCAAGTCTGTGATTTCTCAGAGATCATTCCCATTGCCTCTGGGGAGGTGAAGCAGCCCGGGAATTCAATGGAATACCTTTCAGAATTTCACCTCTCTAATTTGGCATATCGTTTGTGACAACTCAAACACACCAGGACGGATTTTACAAGCTGCACAGGTTGGTTCATGCCCTGTGAAAAAAATAATGTTGTCCAAGAGTATTATTATAAAGGAATCTAGTAAATCTCTAAAAAATATAATTAAAATTTTTGCAAGGTAACTGCAGCATTAGATAGACCAAAGGGCATCACCAAATGCTCAAAGTGTTTGTCTCTGGTCCAAAAGATCATTTTCGTTTTATCTTCTGAGGATTCTGTTGTCAAATTTCAGACGTCTCCAAGTGGCAGTTTTGCAAAGACATTCTCTGCAATCTAATTTTCAAGATCAAGAGTAATGGATGTCTTTTCTCACAATCCATTTGGGACTGATTTCCAAAACCTTGATGTATGATGGAAATAAGCCATCCTACTTGCACACAAAAAGAATGTCAGGACACCTGCGGCAAAGCTGATGGATGTGTCTAGCTTTCACAGGTGTTCTCCAAGTGCTTTCATGATGTCTCTGACAATGGATAAAGAAACCCAAATCTAGCACCCAGGTCATCTGCCCAAAGGGAGGGTGGAGGGGAGCAGCATTGTGTCTCTAAAGTCAAGTATTGTATTGGCATAACAAGTACTTTTTTTCTAACTCACGCTAGGCTGATGTAACGGCAATGACCTTTCCTCCTTAGGTCATGACTGGGATGACGCTACTTCTGATGATGTATTAATGGAGGCAAAAATGAGAAATTAATAATGTTGTCCCCTCATTCCAAAGGGCTAAAGATTGTGCAGAGAGCCAGTCCCTCATCCCCCCTCACATAATTGAGAAATGGAGTGAATGAGCCAGACAAACTTTAATAGCTAATTATTTTTGCATTGTAATAGCAGCCACTAATAATAATATAAACTATTTCCAACATATGAGAAGCAGGCAATCTGACAAGTTGAAAGGTGGCGGAGATGTGGAAGAGCTGCTCAAACACGCGGTCATCACCATAAAATTAAATAATTTTCTTTGTTGTTCCCTGAGAACAGGCTATGGGTGCTTCCCTTAAAGTCATTTTAAATGTGAACAAATCTGAGAACAAATGGATAAGATGAATAATAAAAATTGTCAGAGCGAGATGATACTCGCACAGCTTCTAAAGGCATCCAAATTTGAGATTACTGACTTACCAATCATCCTGCTTACCCCATTGTTTAAACCAGATCTGCTGCCTGAAAAATGCAAGGGGACAAATGGAATATCAACTTTTGAAAACTCTTCAGGGGCAATCCAGGGGATCACAGACTTTAAGCACATCAGATAGAGTAAAGCTAGAAGAAGGAACAGACTTAGTAGGCAAAATGACAAAGGGTAGATAGGGTGGGACATAAAAAGAGGAGGTTCTGAGTAGAGGAAACCATTCACTGAAGTTGCCAACAGGCATCTGGTCCAAGCGAAATTAGTTCTTGAGTTTCCAGAAAGTCTCCAAGATGAGTCCCCATCAAGCTCTCTTAAAGAAATTCAGTTGATATGGGCTGATGATTGGTTAGGAGAAAGGAAATTAAAGAAAACTCTGTGATCATTTTCAGAGCAGAAGGCAGGGGGAACCAAGGACCGAGAAAGTGTCACAGGAGCCTGTGCCTCTGCCAGATGACAGAGCTTGGCCAGAAGAACAAAACAGGTGAAATTTGATTTTGAGAAGCCCAGGGACAAACTACTACTTGTGTGCACACATCAGTGGGCTGCATGGATGTTATGACCATATGAGAGAGTCCATGAAGGCAGCACATTTTATTGACGAAAGTGTCAACTTGGTCCTCAGGGTGACCAAAAAGGCAATTAGTGTGTTAGGCATTGTTCAGGAGGTGAGGACTACCTTCTTTCCAAACTGCAATGAAATACATAGTCTCATAACTTCAGGATCCGGAGCTTAGAAAAGACACAGTGAAAGAAGAAGAAAGCAGATCTGTAATATTCATTAATTGGTTCTTTGCACTAGTCTTGAATCCCTCCTTCTCTTGGTTACTCCAGCAGGTCCTGCTCTACTGCCCCAGCCAGTTTCACATGCCTTTGACTTGGGAGGTTAAGAAAATGTTCATTTTACCAGGCTTTTCTTCCTGCCTCTGCTCAGAGCTGTTCTCACTCTGTGAAGCACTTTTGTGGAAAAGTTCAACTTCAGAGGGAGTTTTCAAGCCCATTGTGGGTGCAACGTGGTCTCACTATGTGGGAACTGCTAGTAAAATGATTACAAAACTATGGTCACTGGCCCCATCACAAAAATGACAGAGTAGTTTCGTCAACTTCTACTACCACTTTCTTGACTCTTCTTGTCTTGCCAAAACAGTAACTTCACAGGAACCATGTCTCTTGCTTCCTTATTCCTAGTCCATCCAGGGCCAGAGAGACCCAGGTCCTTCTGATGGATCTCCATTTAGGTCAGTTTTTAAGTGCTCAGTGTATTTGGTGCTGGAATGCTCAAAAACTGAGCCATTATGTTGACAGGTACTGCTGATGCTGCTTTCTTATGAAATCCAGACTATACTGAAGTGCCTACGAGGAAGCCAAACTCTTCTGAAAACCTGGCTTCCAAACAAGCAGCTCCTGGCGAGGTTTTCCCAGGCGAGTGCCGCACACTGACTTCTTTGCAGGAGCTGCTCAATGGGAGAGGGAAGTTTCTATTTTAGTTTTTTTTTTTTTTTTTTAAATGGAAAAATGCCTTTTGTCCTCAAATTGAATATTTCCTTCGGAACATAGTGATGTTTGCCAGAATGTCTCAAGTTTCCACTGGGAAAATTGAATCATTATGAATTGACTGGCATTCTCCAATGCTCAGCCAAAGCACTTGTCTGGGTCAAACAAACTGTATTTGACTTCACAGTGACACTGAACTGTATAATGAGAGGCACCTGCTTGGACCTGTAGCTCCGATAATTCTGCTAACAGTTTTCCTAATTGGACTCCCAGAGTGACTGTGATGTGATAAAGACATTAATGCTGGAAATTTGTTTTCCATATGGAAAACAGGTATTTGAGGAAAGAAAATATTGTATCTCAAGCTTAGCTTTTGATCTGAAAAATATATCAGGAATATTTCAGGCAGCCTTGATAAGATTAGCTGCCTTTTCACCGGGTCCTTTCTGATTCCTTGCTGGTGGTCTTTGCAGGTAGAGATCGACAAACTACAGGAAACAAGAAAAAATCCTAGAAGAAAATACTCCAACTGTTCTCACAAGTTGAAAAACAGCAGCATTTGTTGTCAGTTGAAGACAATGTTTTGTCTGAACTGATTTCAAGCAAATCAATCCATTTAACTGTGTCAGTTTGGATGAAGAATAATGTATTCCAAGGGATTTTGTGAAAATAGAGCATTTTAATGCTTCCAGAGTTTTGCAGCCCTTGACTGCGCAAATAATTGAAAAACCTGTTGCCAATTTGCCAAGTCTTGCATTGTCATTCCACAAGTGCATTTGGCAAAGCAAATGTTAGTCATAAACCTTTTCCCTATCTCTGCAATAAGTTCATTATTTTGTTCCATTTTCTGCTGAGTACCCCCACATGTTGGTGTGGACATGTGGTAAGACAGAGACAGTCTGGGTAACTTGCCACAAATTCGCCGTGTCTTGGCGAATATAGAAAGATATCTGTTCAGATCTTAACACAGAGTAACTCCTTGGCAGCAAGCCAAGGGTGACGTTTTCATTGTGCTCCTTCTTAGAATTTTTTTGTTGATATCAAAAGCTGGCTATGCAACCCAAAGCAATAACAGTTGCCTCTGGTGACAGATGGTAGATACCAAGAGGTGCCCTGGTCTGGAAAATGGTGCTTTTGCAGGGCCCTGCATGGGTGGGCATGGACAGAGCTAGAAGCTCAACATCAAATGTAGGAAAAGCTGCAGCATTTTTTCCTAGTGAGTGTAAGCAGAAAAACAAAATCCTGGTTTTGTATGGGGGAATGCAGTCTGTAAGCTGCCCAGTAGGTGCTCCTCTCCAACTATGGAGAGAAGGGCAGCCGTGCAGATAGGGAGGCCCTGGACATGGGGACAAGTTTGGAGGGGGAGATAAGGAGATATGACACCCATCAGTTGGCATTAGAGCAGAAATTGAGAATAGGACAGTGTGGGCTGAGAGCCGAAGCAGACGTGGGCTGAGCTGCAGTGCCAGCGGCAGGCACGCAAGGCCATCCTGCAGGCACTGGCAGGAAGCGGAGCTACTTTGCGCCCCTGCCTGATGGAGCCTCTCTCTTCGGACAGGCCACAGGGAGCATCGATCAGTGCAAAGCAGATCTGGCCTTTGTGCTTGTCTCTGCTGTCAGGAGGATTTACAGCTGTGGTAGGGAAGGCAGCGGTATTAATAGTGCAGAGCGGGAGCAGAATCCTTTGAGGACACAAACTGAATGGAAGGATGGTCTGGCATGGCTGGAACCTGCACCCTGCAGTGAAGCACTTACAGCCTTCCTCCAGTCCCAGACAGGACACCAGCTTAAAACCCTGCATCAGCAGCTTCTGCTGATGAGAAAAGGTAGCTTCTACTCAAACCACTGCACTGACTGCCCTGGCCAAGGGCCAGAAAACCTGTGGTCAGAGTCAAGAGTGCACAACTTCCCAGCAGATGTGCACATGCTGGAGGTGACAGGGCAGCATACAGTGATGTGCTCTCACTGTAGCATTTTGCTATTTGATTTGTTTTGTGATTCAGCTCATAGGTCTTTGCAAGTGGTAAAGCTCTGTTTTCCTTGTTTTCTGGGGATCTCAAGGAAAGGGACCATTTGAGTGTTCCATGGACAGACAGGGGCACAGCTGAAGTCAGAGTGGTCAACCACTTCCAAAACTCACTCCCCAGTGCCAGCTCTCCTCGGCCCACCTGCTTGTGCAGTATATGTAGACACAAATATCTCAGTAGATGTAGGCACACCCTCCCCGTGGTAGGACATGGTTATTGGGCTCCACATGCAGCATCTCCAAGAGCTGCCTGACTCTTGCCTGTGGCGGCAGGGAAGGCAGTGCTGCTCTTCCTAGGGCTCTTCATTTAACAGGGAAAGAGCAAATAGAGTGCAAATTTTGAGCACCAAGCACAAGGACACTACTGTTTGCGTTTATGTTGTTTCCACAGAGCTCCCTGGCTTCAAGATACATTACTAGCAGCATGGCTGAAGGATGACAGGCTGGGGAGAGGGGGAGAGGGAGATATACCAGATATCAAAGATTGGATTAGTGGCTTCTGTTTGGTCTGGAGGTACCACAGCAGCAGTCCTAGGTGTTGACCTCCCACCTCCCAACCTCTCCAGGCATTAGGAAGTGCCAGTGACTGTCTCTGCGAAGGCAAATATCGGTGTCACAGGTCACTGTTTGGAAGATCTGTTGGCAAAGAACTGGGCAAGTGTTGATTCCGAGAGCACAGAAGGCAGCACACACGTGACTGGTGGCAATGTCAAACCTTTATACTTCTCAGAACTTGCAGCAAACACCAGCTCCTGGAATCACACGAAGTGAGGATCTTTCCTTTCAAAAAGGCATTTCCCAGGCCTCTAAAGGTTCAAAAATCAGAAGGCAAATAAAAGAAATCCAATATTCTTCATTGTTAACCCTTTTGCCCAAGCAAGTAGATGATATTCAGAGTCATGAAGGGCTGGTTTTGTTAGGATGAAAAGTAAATTATAGAAGTTGGGTGTATTCTTGATGTAATCTCATTTATTTACCAAGAACACAGGCTGGGGCCTGTTCCCTTGTGCACTGCAGAACAAACAGCACCGGCCTTGCTCATAAATCCCACACCTGCCCCTCCATGCCCAGGAAGTCCTGTCTCTTGTCACTGAGCAGCTTCTCCCAGACCAAGCTCCATCAATTGCAGCCTGAGTCCAGGACCTGATACTGCAAATCCTGCACCCACAAAGCTTTTGGTCTGAGATTCCTCTGTAAGAGTGGGCAGCAACTATCAGGGAGATACTTTTTACATCTGATTGATTGTTAAAATCAGGTTGACTTTTGGAGACTGGATGGATGTGTTTGGAGCCTACAGTGCAGCTATCTCTGGAAGGGAACTGGAGTGCACTGAGGTGATTGCCTTGAAAAGCTGATGTCTCACTAAGATAAATCAATATTTGCATCATTCTGCAAGCGTATGGGGCATTTGAAGGCTGGAGATGGACATCTCTGGTGTCGAAAGGAAGACTGGAATTGCTTGCAGTATTGTGACCAGAATGCACTGATGCAAGTGGATATAACAAGGAGGTAGGAATATACTATCTGATGGATCAGTGAAACTCGGAACACTGCCAGGTGTCCAAATATTATTGGGATATTAAGTTAGCAGAGCTATTCCAGACTTTTTCAGAGGCTGAACAGGCAGATCTACACCAGGAGTCTCAGTACTGTAGTCTCAGGGTGATTCAGGGCTCATCGTGCCCAGTGCCTTGTGGCTTTCCTTTGCATTTCCAGGCAGAAGACCTCTTAAAATACTGCCCTGGCATCAGGACTCCTTACAGCTGTGAGCAGAGGTGGTCACTCCCTGCAGCAGGCCCTGCTCCAGGACAATGTATGAGGAGATAACCCTGTGATCACTCATAGCACACAAGCTGTGATCATAGCATGTCATGCTGAGATTCCTTCCATGCACCTTCTGCACAGTGGGCACCATTCCCCCTGCTCTTGTTGGAGTTATGAGTTACCTGCAGCAGCCGGTGCTGAGTAATTGTGTTCAGGATATTGTTCTTTCCTTTTTCTGTGCTTTGCTGCTTCTGTTTGAGATATATAAACCTACTAAATAATGTGATAAACCTTTTAAAAGAGCTTTGCTGGGGACTGCACCTCCCACCAGCCTGTGCAGTAGTGCGTGCCCTTTCCCTGATGAGCCAACGCCTCAGCTCTAGGACAGCTGTGAGGCATGTCCCATGACGGCACAGCACTTGGTTTCCAATAGGAGGGACTGAGCCTGCAAGTAGGGATCAGACCAGGTGCAAGACTGCAGCTCTCCAACAGAGACAAAGTTTCAAAAATATCTGCTGACAGCTAAGAGTCCGTGTCTCTGCTGTTCTCTGGGCATGACACTGGTTTTGGTGCAAGAAGCTCAGTCAGGTCTCAGAGGTCACAATGCTTGGATTGCCTAATTCTGAGGACAGATACACATCTCCAGTCCAGGCCAGATGGGGACACCCACATCAGCGTCCCTCTTCTGCTGGGGCACTGAGAAATAGGGAGGCTGTGGGCACACTCCCCACCTCATCTCACAAAAAATAATCCATTAAAGGCAGCTTGATCCAGCCCTGCCAACTGCCAGGAGCAGTGTGGAGACCTCTCAGAAGATCCTGCAAGTCAGCTGACCTTTGGTTTGTGGCAATGAGGAGCAGCTCATGGCAATGAATGGGCCAGCTCGGAAGAGGACATCTGCACCGCACCTGTGGAGTCCGCTAATGACAGTGAGGTGTCCCTTCCTCTGTTAGTCATCATCTGTCATTCCCCACGATAGTCTATGTCTTGGCACATCGCTTTGTGGCTGTGATGGTGGTTTCAGATTCCTCCCACAATTTTCAGTGGGTCCTGGGCATTGTGTCAGCTCTTAGGCATAGTGCCAAAGAAGACTTTGTCTCTCTCTGTGCCTCAGTCTGTTGGAACAATGAAAGACTACTGATCCCAAATCTGAGTCCATAATGCAGGGGACAAATGAAACAATTACTGATTTCCTCCAGAAACATTTTGCACAGTTGAACTGAACAAAATAAAAGCAAGATCAAACTGGAATTGGACCCGCGTAGGCTATGAGGGGATGCTGCTTGGCTCCCTGTCATCCAGAGATGCCTCCTTCTACCCTATAGGCAGAGCAAGAACCACAGGGACCTGGAGTAAGGCAGGCCACGGCTCTGAAGATGGTTTATGTAGGAACAGGCTGCCAGCAACCATTCCAACTATGGGAACGTGTCTGCCCATACCTGAAGGAGTGTGGCCACATCCTGGTTGGGAAGGCAGTCAAAACCCAAAGTATTCCCTAGATTACCCACATGAATGCCTCAATCTCTGTGTCCAAGGTCAGCTCCACTCAGACAGGGCAGAGAAATCATCTGAGGCTGAGCAGGCAGCCAGAGCCTTTCTGTGTCTCTGCATAGCAGCATCCAGCACCTCTCTGCAGCCCCTTTCTTTGCTTGCGCTGCTGGGCTACAGGTGAAAACCCCTCTAGCCCAGGCTATACAAAAAGTGCCTGCCAACATCACTTGGCAAATTGCTTATCTGTCCTGGAGGAAACAGAAAAAAGGTATCAAGATACTGCAGTGGGGCTGCAAAGGTGCCCACTGGAGCCAACAGACTTCCAAAAGCACGGAGCAGAGAGGAGATTGAAGCAAAATGGGGAGATATATCAGGGAAGCATACTGTGCTGTCCTGACACCAGTGGATTACTGGTCCTGCGTCCAGCCTCCACCTCTTGCACACAGAGAGGCTCTTCAAGGTGCGCTGAAGGGGATGTGCTCTATCACATTCCCTGTCCAGAGCTCTGCAGCAACTGCTTTCCTCCCACCCCTGCACCCAGCCCTCAAAGCACTTGCTGTGCATCTGATGGTCATCAGAGCTGATCTGGTGGAGCGGCAGTGGCAGGAAAAGGTGGTGGTCAGACATCAGCCAGATGGGATGTCCTCCAGCACCAGGACTGCCAACAAGCCTGATGTCTGCTTCTCACTTGGTTATCCTCAGTCTTATGATTTGCACAACTCTGGGCACTCTCTCTTGTTTCATCAGAGCTTGCATTTTACTTTAAGGAAATCCTTCCTTTTCATTGTCTTCTTTCTCCTACTCTCAGTAGTTTTGTCTAGCAAGACTGAGATTGGGAGTCTGGCCATAACTTGGCTTGAGAGAGAGAGGACTGCAGATGGAGGGACCAAAACAGCGAAGCAGTTCAGCTTCAGCAGTTCACAGGTGCAGCTCCTGGTTCTTCCAGACTACTGAAAAAGCTTCGGTAAGCAGATATTACTGCAGCTGCCTCTCATTACTTGTGCAGATTTTGTACAGGATACAACAGGCAAACAGTGTCCTGTCGATGAAGCATGGATTGGATTCATATTTAATCCCTCAGAACCTCGGTCTTTCCCAGACAGAGCAGTGCCTTGGGCTGTCTAAAGGAAAGGTGCGGCTGCTCATATCTGGCTCCAGCAAGTTAGGTGAGGGCACTGAACAGCAAGGCTGGAGAGGGCACCTCCTTTGACATCTGTGGACCCCTAATCAACCAGGGAACATGCAGGCTTCATACCCTTCTCAGGACCATCAGTTTTGATGGCAATAACATAGATGTTGCTCTCCAACAGCCTTGATCTTGGTAGCACAGGATATTTTCTTTCTGATGGAGAGCAGTGCCTGGCAGCATGGAGGGGCAGCAGAAGGAACCAGGATGTGCTCACTGATGCACACCATGCTGATCTACCAGCACTCAGCAGCTGTTTTCCATTCTGCTCCCAGAGGACTAGGCAGTTTGACCTCACGGGAAGGAAAACTTTAGGGTGTGTGGACAGGATTTGGACAACGCTGCAGGTAGCAATCCCCTTCCAGGTCAGCAGCACTCCCCTCTCTGAAAACCTCCACATGGGGCGGTCCCTAGTCCTCCCCGGCATGACCCTGACCAGCGCTTGACCTGAATGACGCCTGCGCCAGGCAGGCAAGGCTGGATGCTGCTGCAAGCCAGACACCCATGCGTTGGTGCAGCCTCTTGGACATCTCCTCCCCACCCAGCTCTCCTTGGCCCTTTCTCTACTTTATTCTTCCATCTTTTAGTACGTCAGATGTTACTCAAGCCCACTGATGGTTCTCCCTTTTGTGCTGCGGCACATGGACGGGCTCCCCAGACAATAGGCAGGCTTCACCAATGACTGGGAAGTAGAGGTAAAAGATTACTGCCATGAGGTAATTGGCTGGAGGAATTTGAACTTTCTTTGCTTCAGGAACTGCCTCCATTGTCCTACCTGCCATTGTCAGCAAAGCGGAGACAGGGAGGGTTCCCAGCACAGTGTGCTTGCGACAGGGAAGATTTACCTTCTGAGTCCCAGCTCCATTCACAGACCTGAGCCAGAACCTGAATCCTTGGGCTGTGACTGTTTTCTGCCTCTGGGTGCAGCTTGCTCCACCTGCTTTGACACTTCTTTTGCCAGGTTTCTCAACCATGTCTGGTTAGTGACTCCCCCTCCCCCTTATTCAGAGCATAAAAATGTTCCAACTCTCTTTCATTTACCTCAGCAGCAAGAATAAAAACGTCTCCCTGATGACTTTGGTAGTGATGGACAGGTAGCATCACACACCAGATCATACGAGCGCATGAGTACATGACAAGGCCAGTGGAAAGTCAGTGCAAAAAGGTGAGATCTTGTGGGCTGTGTGAAAATGAGATGATATCCATTTCAGCTGGAAAAAACACTTTCGCAACTTGCAATTGCCTGCATGGCTTTTTTGCAATCCCTCCTTGATGTGGGTGTAGCAGGCATAGACCAGGAAATGCTACACTAGCTGTGCTGACACTTCAACATCCTTTTTGCTGTGAAAGGCCATTTTGTTGGGATCCACAACAACTTCAGGCTTCCACACTGCTTAGAGTCTTGACTGCTCCAGGCAGGGGCTGTGTCTCTGATAAATGGTTAGTTTAACCCAATATGAGTCCACTTGTTGCAACTGCACAACTTTGTCACATCCTCTTGCTGTCATGATTTACTGAGTTTTCCAGCTATGTGAGGTTATGTCCTTGGATACATTTAGGTCACTGTGTAAGTGAGTTCCTTAGAAAACTAACAGGAAGTTTCAAATTATCTGTTTTGGGGGACCCTTTAGCACACCCCTTGCACAGACATTGTCAACAGACTCTCAGGTGGAGACAGTCAGGTAGACCATCTGGGCGGCAGCCCACTCCCTGTGCTCCATGGACATTGCTTCTCCCAGCCCAGAGATGAGGAGAGCATCAGAGTGGGGAACAAGCTGTGGGTATGCATAACCCCAACCTTAGTCTATGCACCCTGAAAGCTCTGGTACCTGGGTGGTGGGGGAAAGACAACAGACAGAACCCATGTCCCAGAGTCATGCCATGGCTCCGACACTCCTTGCAGATAGCAGTGGGAGTTATCTAGTAGTATCTTGTCTCTGTGTGTAATATCAGTCTTGTGGTTTTCTGCCATAGTACCAGCAAGAAGACCAGTGCTTCTCAGTTTTTGTAAAGCCCTAGATACAGGACCTAAAAGGTATTTTAAATGTTATTTTAAGTTTTATTTATGCTTCTGAATTATCTCAAATTCTGTTTTTTTTTTCACTTCTCCTGATTCCTTCCTGTATGTGAGGTCAGACATTGATACTCAGACAAGGCAATAGCTGGGGTGGCCTGTGAATCCCACCCCAGAGCCCATTCTGCTTCCTTGTGTAAGGTGATATTTCCATTCTCACTCTGTGCAAATCCATCCTCCTACACACAAAAAAGGGAAGGCATGAACATTTGCAGGAGGATTTTTTTTTTTTTTTATATTTCCTTTACTCATTCAGCTTTGTCCTGATGTGATTGTTCCTTCTCTTACTTGTTTTGGCACAGAGCACACCGTCTCCAAGGCGAGTGAGCTGAAAAGCAAAGCCTGGACACTGTCTCATTGCTAAGCAGGTGTTAGGTTGTTACAGGATTTTCTCCTCTCGAGGCAGCCGCACTGCAGATGTCGTATTATTGCTGTTTGCAATTTTCAGGATCTTACTTAAGTTTCTTTGAAAATCCCAGCATGCACAGGTAGCCCTTTATCTCGATGACAGCTTCTCGCAGTTGTGACTAAAGTGGTGCCACAAGCCAGATTAAAAAAGCAAAGTGCAAACCTTAAGGGAGGTTCTGCTGCCCCATCGTCGCAATGGGCAACTCCCCTCCGGGGGCAGGGCAGGCAATTAGGAGCATCCTGTATCTGTGATACACCTCCCTGCTGGCAAACACATCTCACAGTATAACAGAGTACCTGAATCCACGACAAAACGCACTACTATGAGGTTGTTAGTTGGCCTCAACTCTTCCCACTCCCCCCCCTGCTTCCCCGTGTCTCTTAGACGTTCACCCACAGGTGAAAAGGACTCTCTGCTCTGGAGCAGCGGGGACAGGCACACCATCCCTAATGCTAGCGCGACCCGACAGCAGCAAATGCTGAGCACCCACATCCTCAGCTGGGCAAAGCCTGAGGATGCAAAGGAGACTCCCTTCCCAGACTCTGGCACACTGCCAGTTCCTGTGCAGGGCACACGCTTAGTGTACTGGGCAAGGGCTGCACTCGCCACTCCCAGGCAACTGGTGCCTGTTAAAAAAAAACAACCTACAGTGAGATCCAATGCTTCACATCCAGAATTGGATTAAGAAATGGATTAAGAAATTTTTAAACTGATTTTAAATACAAGCCAGGCAGTATGAGAGTTGTGTCTTCACTGGAGAGGGCTGATGCCCACATAATATGAGCCACATGGGCCAGAAAGAAAAGCTACAGCTTCTTCTGCTTGAAAATCAGGACAGCCAGGAAAGATAAAGTGCTGACACTAAATCAGCACCCTGGTATCAGGGCTTAGTTTCCCAGCTGATCCCAGCTCCCCTGGTCTCTTCAGGAGCAAGCCCAATCTTGGGTTCACAGGGTGTCTCTGAAAGTAGCACTTGTAAGAGCAGGGCAGTGATGCTGGAGGAGAAACTTTACCTTGTGGTGCACCACAAGCCAAAAGGGAACGTTCGCAGCAGCCTATCTTCTCATGTCTGTTGGCCAGCGTTACAACACTGTTGGCACCAGAGCTGGCTAGAGCAGTGTCAGAGATGCCAGAACTGAGCCTTCCACCCATTTCAGGCATGAGAACACAGCCTTGGTTCTTTTGGTTGCTTATAATATTGAATCATCTTTGCTAGCTGTGCATGGTGGCTGGGAGTTTTTAGAAAGTGCCATTTAAACACAGGTTTCTGCAGCACAGTCTTTCCAAACCAAACGTGGGAATGGTCAATGCTTGGTTGTTTCTGGGGACTGTTTGCCAAGACAGAGCATTGCCTTCCTTCATCCCTCCTGCCAGCTCCCATGCTGACATGGCTCCTAACCTTTGAGCAGCAGTTCAGAGACCAGAGGGCCATGCTCCTCACTGCTGTATCTGTAGGTTGGGACTGGTGTTTCTCAGGGCAGATGCGCTGCATATATATTCTCCATGGCTTGTTGCGAGTTCATGCATATGCCTCACCTGCACTCTGTGCTTACAGCTCTGTTGAGTAATCTGTAGAATTCCAGACTTCACTGGGACCTGGGCTGCAACCCTGACCACTCTGCAGCAAAGCACTTACGAGAGTAGTGGGAATCTACACAGGTGCAAGTAAAACTTAAAGCAAAACAAGGTACAAGGGGTCTTTTGGGAGAGCTGAGTCTGGAAAGCAGCTTCTCTGTGTTTGACAAACCACAGCAGCATCTGTAGCAAACACAATCTCGGGCACAGGGAGAGTTCAGGGGTGGCTGCAGCATGACGGTGCAAGGATGCTGGTGTAGGGCATGGTGCTACAGGCAACTGAGATGGAGGTGGGAGAGCATCTGTCTACAACACAACCTTCCCTGGATAAAACCCACCGGGGACCTTAACTCTTGGAGATCTGCATGCTTCATATTCACAGAGCTTTATAAGAAGGGTTAGAGAAGCACTCCCTCTCCATGAGTTCAAGGATTTGGGCATAAAGCCATCAGCTTGCATCTAGAATGTTCAGTGCTCATTTTCCTCTGACCTAAGATCTTCTATCACCTTCTGGGTAAAAGAAATCAGTTATCACTGGAGTTAACAATCTGCTACAAGGAAGAAGACACAGGCTTCTCATCAAAATTTTTCCTATTATTTCTTGTCAGCAAGCCTCTTGTGCTTTTCCAGGAACTTTAGAGGATCTGTCCAGAAATGCCAAATCAGGTACAAGCCTCCATACCCTAGTAACTGGATCCCTGTTTTCTGAGAGAATGATGAACAGCTGCAGCACTGACATCAACTTTTGGCAAGTCTAAGAGGTTACATGCAAGGAGAGGAAGCCCATGTAAAGGTCTTCCAATGCCAAGCCCCACTCTCTCTGCCAGCTATTGTTTGTGCATTGATATCTCCCTGACACTCGAGCCATCTCTCCGTCCTAGCATGTGGGTTTCAGATCGGGGCATGCACAGCCCTGGAGAGAACACAGACGGCTTCAAAGCAGTGTGCCAGTGAAATGCAGAAACTCATCATCTTTCCGTCAGGGGAAGATGGGCAACAGCTGTTGAAACACAGCCCAGCACCAAGACGAGGGTTCCCATGGGGCCACAGACCTGTCCCACAGTGGTAGTGCCTGGCACCCTGCAGCTTGCAGGGCCATGTGCTGGTAGCTTGCTCATGACCAGCAAGAGGATCCACTTACGATGTGCAGGGAAACCAGGTTTTTCTCTGAGCAGGAGTTTCCTAGAGCAAAAACTGCTCTTCGTCAAATGCAAAAGTTTCCAGGTAGCACACAGATGCGGTTGAAATTTTTGAATGAAAACATATTAAAGAAGTTGGAATCTGATGTTATGGATTTTGTTTCAATTGAGGTTTCATTTGACTTCTGATTTTTCCAAATTCAGCCTCAGGTTAATATATACAGGTACTGTCTGTCATTAAATATTGCATTGTCATGGCTTGGCTTTTAGTGAATGAAATGTTTTGATGTCAGCATAAAGCATTTCAATCTGCCATTCTGACATTTTCAACTAAAAAAAACATATCAGAACTTGTCCCTGTAAAATATTTCCAAATTTTTGCCTGCTTCCTCCAGTTAGTCACAGACACGAACTCTACAGAGGGTCAGTAGTGCATCTCCCCCAACCCTCTAGTTCACGTGTACTGCTTTATTTGTTAGTTTCAGGACTTTGGGATCAGATTCTGCCCCATACATGAGCTGGTGTAACACTCCCCAAGATAAAACTTGCAAGGGGGGAGGCAGTCCAGCCCAATGCTCTTCCTGGCTTTGCCCTGGCTCTCCCCCATCTCAGCTGCAAACTGCTTTTGTCCCCAGCTCAGGCAGAAGTTACACACTGTCTGTGACCATACAGCATGCCAGATCCTTTCTCTGATTTCTTGCTAGCCAGAGAACTAATGGGAATAACTGTGTGTCGTCAGATGCCCTCAATATGAAATAAAACAGCCTGTTTGCATACACTTCTGGTCAATTGCAGGCTATCAGTTTCCTGCCCACCAGCCTTGGGCTCTGCCATCTCCTTTCAGTGGGTCTGAAAGTAAATGAGCTGGAGAGCATGGGCATCAGCTGTCAGGGATTTCTGAACAGCCTTGAGGGAGTTGGAAGTTGGCAGTGTTGGGAGGATGAGTGCAGTGAAGAGAAACAAGACAGAGCCAGTAGCTCTGGGCCAGATGTGCAGAGGTCTCTTATGTGCACAAATCAACTGCGGGCACCTTAGAAAGAGACAAGAAGGGCTTTCAGCTCTCAAGCAGAGGTGGAATTCAGTATTCGGAGAGCTTTCTTCCCTAATTCAAATACTGCCTCTCCTACCAGCTGATACTTTGCCACCGTATGTGGGCCAAACGCACTTTGTGCAAACTGTGTGCAATCAAAGGAAGGATGTGGATGGCAGTGGTTGCATGGGTGCCTGATAAGCACTTAGAAGCATGTCGATGGCATGCGTGTGCAGACCACGCTAGCTTCACTCCAGTCTGCTCCTAAAAGGAGAACCAGAGCTTGCAGCAAGTGCTCTGAGTGAGGCATAGGTACTGAGCTGTGCCCCGAGGGCATGGTATGAAAAATGCCTTAATCTACCATGGCTGACACAGTCCTCCTGTGAGCAACATTCTGGGTCAAACCAAACAGCCACTGAACCCAGATGTACGGTACATGGAGCAATGAAATGGGAGCACTTTGTTCTTCAGCAAAGTGTGCAGGAACCTGTACAGGAACTCGTGTTTTAGCTTAGGACTGCAGCAAAAAGAACAAGAAAAAGCATTACCCTCAACGTGGCTGGACCCCCATGTCCTAGGAATCAGTGGTTTAGGCACCCTTGAGACAAAATGGCATTAGGCAATCCTCCTGAAGAGTCACAAGTAGATTTGTCCTCTGTTAATTTGTCTTGTATCTTTGTCTTGTGTCTGTACAGTAACAGTTTCTTACTAGGACCTCCACAAAATTCTTTACTCGTAATTTGCAGCCGAAAAGTACTTCCTCCTAGTGCATCAAACCAGCATCATCTTCTCTGTCACACCTCTCTTCACACATCTCTTTGCCAAGCAAAGGAGTCCTGGTATCTTCACTTCTACACTGACCTAGTTCCTTAGACCTTGTTCCCTCTCCTATGATCTATCTGCTCCTTCTGCCTTTGTTTTTTTGGTACAGTCCAAGAAGCCATGCTTTGCAGGTGAATCATTTACTCTCCCAGGAATCTCTCTGTAGCAATTCACTCTGTTCCCACTGTGTGAGCTCCACCAGGGGTTCAACCATTGTGCTCTCACTTTCTCCCACATCCACTATGCAAGTAGCACAGAGGTGCAAAGCCCTTTATTGGCCCAAAGAAAAACAGTCCTTTGCATGTAAACTGCCCGCAGAGGTCTTCTTGAAGGTGCTGGGCTAGATCCTGGAGCAGGCAGGGCAGACTGTAATGCACAAGCTACCTTCTCAGGCCCTGCAAGTCACAGAACACCTCCAGTCTGCTGGCAAGCACCTTGGCCGTGGAGTTTCTGTCTCCTTAGAACAGCCTCGTGACTTACAACCATCCTTGCCTTGCCCTGCTTTTTACCTTTCTGCATTGCTCTTCCTGGGACACAGCATCGTCCTCCCAAGCCAGCCCGCAGCTAAGTGTGGCTAGTGTCCCAGAGCACAGCTGGGTAAGAGTTTCTCAACACAACATTCGTCTTCCTAAATATCCTGGTTTAATCAAAGCAAAAGATGCCAACTTGAAAGCACAGTATTTCCATGACTCAGTTGATTTCAAGGACATTTGTGTGGGGAATGTGGCAGATGCACCTATTGCATTTGTTTGCTGTTTACTGCTCCTTATCTCTTTCAAAAGACTTTGGCTGGGCAACAAAGAGGAAGATGCTCCTGTGTTTACCTTTCCCTGGTAGGTGTTCTAGGTCTTTAGAGGATGCCTACTCCCAGCACGGTGAGTTCACTTTCCATGAGAGTTACCAGGTCTGTTCCCAAAGAGTCCAGTGAGTGGAGAGCCAGAGCCCAGAAGAGACTTGAGGAAGAGAAGGGAACAAATCTACACTCAGACACAAGGAGGCTCTTTCCAGGGATCTAGTGGAGACCATTTAGCTGCTAAAAGTCAGGGCACTGCTGGGCTGTGGGAAAGCCTGAAGGAAAGTCCCTTGCCCCCTCCAAAGGACACTTGCTTGCAATCTCATTTTTCTTGCTTTAAATAAATGTTCCTAGCTCTCATTCATGCCCAAATATTTCTTTTTAGTTTAGAAGTTCTTTTGGTTTTGATTAGTTCACACTAAGGAAAAAGTTCATGTTGATCCAGCTTCAACACTGGCCAACTCTGAATCCCATTATGTGAGGCAGAAACGTAAAAAAGTTTTAAGGAGCCTGAGAAGTCCTGCTTGGACACTTCCAAGACAGAAGATATTTTTATTTTCAAACTACTTTCAGTTTAGAATGTCCTTTCTGGGATAAATTTTTTTAATGCCAAAACTGGACTTCTGTTTCATGGGAACCACCAAAACCTTGAGCCTGCAGAATGGTATCGGAAATTGAAAACATGGCCCTTGCCCAACATCCAACCCAAAGTAGCCTGGTGCATTGCCTACTCTGTCTGGAAGGTGAAAGCAGAGGGGCAGGTAGGAGGCTCCATCAGCCTCTCCCTTGGTTCGGTGTGTGAGACTCTCCTACTCCAGCAGCAGCAGCTCTGTGCTAATGGGCATTGGAAGGACCAGGCACTTGTACATCTGTAGGCCAGAAGGTGTCAATGCCCATCGTGCTCCTAAGAGCTATGTCCAGCCAGACAAGCCATCTTCTCCCTGCCTTGTCACAGCACAAGTGCTTTCTCCTTTTATCGCCATGTAGACTTTCTTCTGGCAACTAGGATAGTTGCAGCCAGAAGATAGGAGCCCATGAGAAAAGTCTCTAGGAATACACTTCGCAAGATTCAAGTTTTGCCTTTTTGGAAAAAAATGCCCTCATGTTCTGATCCAAGTTTCATCCCTGTCCCATGGCACAGCAAGGAGAGGCAGGTCCTTGCTGCTCCTCAGCCATGTCTCCTTCATGTGGCTGCAGCCTGTTCTGCCAACTGATCTGCCCTTCTTACCCTTGGCTGTGCACCCCACACCTTCTTCCTTTCTCCTCTGCTGTAGAGAGAGACTCCCTTCCTCGGCAGACCCTATGGGCCCTGGGATGAGATGGTATCCACTGACAGTCCTGACCTGGCAGATGGTTTCTAAAAATTATTTCTTCTTGTTCTCACATCAACCATTCCTAAGGGCAGAAATGCACTACCTCCTCTGCTCAGCCCCTTTCTGCTCATGTGCACATAACATGATGCAGAGCCAGGGCAGCTATGGGACGAGCTGAAAGTGGAGTAGCAAGAGCAGCGGAAGAGTTGCTTTTACTGTAAGTCACTGCTATGCACTACACAGATCAGACTTCTGAAGACCTGCTGCTGCAGGGATGGACTTAATCTCACCCTGGCAAACTGGCCTTGGCTGAGTCTTTATTATTGAAACATTGTGGATATCTTGGATAGGCCCTGCACATGGGGGATGATCTAAGATAACTGATCTATTTTCAGACATGGAGAGGTGGGAGTAGAAACATGTTCTGCTCTTGCCTATTGCAGTGATATGGGATTGAAGAAGGGCTGGTGCCTCCAGATATGGTGTAATGCAAATGAGCTCTTGCTGCTTTGATCTCTTTATCTTCCCCTTCTCCTTTTCTTTATGGAGACTACCTTTAGCGTAGTTTTCAACCTGCAGGCTTTTAGGAAAAATTTCAACAGGCTGTATGGCTCCAAGTACCATTCTATCATCAACCCCAGATATACCCTGAGCAATTCATGCATTTTGTGGTGACCTCTGAGATTTCAAGATAAAGGGGAAAAGAGATAACAAAAACCTTTATGAATCACTCTAGTATAATCTGAAGAATTTCTAAAACCATCATTTATTGCCTTTGGGCTTATTTTGCAAAGGCAGTGTAATTGTGCATTTTTCACTGGATGCTAATGAGCGCGGCCAGAAGATAGGTAGAGATATTGCTTATCTCCTAGTGATTTCAGAGAGACAAGAGTGTTTCATGCCTTGCAAGAACAGGTCTAGTGTTGGACCTTTCCAGGATAAGGATGAGAATTTTGGTCTGGTTTGTACAGCTGCCCCAGAAATCAGACTGCTACACCAGAACTGGAAGACCTTAATGCTGTAATTATGCAATTAATTAATCAAGAAGATACCGAGTCATTAGCTTCTCCTCACAGCCATACAAATTTCTGCTCAACCACCTGAGTGTAAGGAAGGTCCTTTTTACAGTCCAGGAACATATGTTCAGCACCATCACTGAGAGGACCTAGGTTGAGTCTGTGCTGGGAAGAGAGCACATTACTATTCTGAACATCTTGAAAAATGTGAATATATTCGTATAAAGGAGCAATTAGGGCTTGAGAAGATAGTCACCATTTGGGATTCTTAGCAGCTTCCTGTAGGCTCAACATTTGTGGATAGCCGTCAGATAAGTTCTTCGGGGCGACCTTGACTCCTTACAAAAGAGGAGCAACAAGTTCATTTCCCTAAATACTGAAAATCCTGTCTAGTGGCCTGGGCAGTGTCTGTCATCACTTCCAGTTGTTGCCACATGCATGGGATTTCGCTGAGGTATCAAAGAAGCCAGGAGCCCATAGTGTATGTACCACACTGCTGAGTCTCTGAAGGTCTGTCCCTTGAACCACACTCTGGGCTTGCAGAAACCTTGTAGATAAAAGATCTACTTGAAGGCAGCTACCCTGCTCTCATGGCAGGAGGACACAGGCTATTTGTCATGCTGAGTGACAGAGGGACTCATGGAGAGCACCTCAGGGGATTGAAGCTAGTGACCAGAATTTCTGCACTTCTGGAGTACAGAGAGATGACTGGGGAATGACTTCTCCCAGCCATAGCTAGGAGCTGCTTTTGCTGTAGGAAATGTCCTAGCCCTGCAACGGCTTCCAGGAGAGCACCATCTCTCTGCCAGCCATGTGGACTTTGTAGATCTTGAGCCAGATGCACATCTGGCTCTGAAGGTTATGTGCTTGACCCCCGCCAAAACCTTATCACTGTAGATTTCACCCTCTAACCCTCCTGACTGAGCAGCCACAATCTTGTGTTACTCCAGTGTGGCTTCAATCTATGCTGCTTTAGGTCTGTTGACTTGTGCTTGTGTTATTCACACTATAGTGCACGTCTGGGGAGACACTTACAGTCTGGGGAAATACTTACAGTATGCTTATAGTCTGGGAAGAGGTGTATCAGGAGGTTTGGGGGTGATGCACAGGGTACACCTCTCCTCAGTTTTGTGGGCAGTTCTAAAGACATCTTGAGTTTCTAAGTGACACATCAGTCCCGCTGTCCCTAGAGGTATGTCCTGGGGATACTGCTTAGACCTTTCTTGGGCAAGTGTCACAGGGTGCCCTTCATGCAGACCTACATATTGTAGTGTAAAAAACTTCCCTTTTGGCCCAGAGCAGACACTTCTACAAGGTCCTGCAGATGCCTTCCCCAGAGCTGGACAGAGTCTGCTGGGACTGCCCTGCTCCCTGTGGGGACATCCATGGCTCCACGTTTCAGAGCACCAGCACCGCAACCTGATCCCACCTGCCGGAGCAATTATGCCAAAGATAAATTCCTTTGATCTTTAAATCTCACATCATCTCTGAACTAAAACACTGTGGTAACCATCTCCTAGCACTGTTAAAGAGCATGGCAGACAGTCCTACTGGACTACCCAAAGCATAGTGTGTGTCACAGCATCTTTTGGTAAGGAAGATCAGCTAATCAGTGAATAATCAAAGATTGTTCATGAAAGAAGGCGACATCAAAGCAAACAATTTAAGAAACCCCTCGAGGGCCAGAGTAGATGTAAGGTCTAAGGCTGAATCACATGAGCTCAGTTTCCGTGAACTGTGTCTCAGTTTTCCTGCAGGTACAAGTTAGAAATGCTTACAATAAATGTTTAGAATTAGTTGGGGAAGGGGAGGATGTTAAATCACACTAATTATAGCCATGATGGCTTTGGTGCAGTGCCATTGGAAAGCCTAGGTAATTTCAACACCCAATGCAAAAAGCCTTAAAAGACTTTGCTTCATGGGTAAATGGGGGCCATACCAGAGCAGAGTTTCAGTTCCAGGATCAGCAGAGTAGTACACTTTACTGTCAGCATTTCAGACCACAGCCGTGCAAAATTCTTTGACAGCAGAAGATTTCCTGCTTTTATTTGATAGCTTGCAGACAGGCCAATCACTGGGGAAAGAAGAGCATGAGAGCTCTGGGGCAGGAGAGGGATGGCTTGTCCCAGCGCACTAATGCAATGTGGTCTCATGAAAAAGCAAGAATCTGGACAGTTCCTCTGCTAGTCCTACATTGCAAGCCTGGGTGAAGCTGTAACACCCCATTTCCCCTCCTACCTTTCTGATTTCTTTAGAGTTTAAGGGACTTTGGGATCTGAATTATGTTTTTTGTACATTTCTATAATGCCTGCTATGGTACAGTCCTCATCTTTGTAGTGTTTTCTCCAGTGCAAATGACAGCAGCCATGTTTAGATATGAGTGACCCAACATTTGTTTGACTAGTCACTCAAAAGAGAGAGCTATTTTGGAAAGTCAAAATCATTGAGAGAGAAAGGTCAGAGGGGTCCCTAATCCATTTAGTCCATGAATCGCTAATCCTTCTGCAGATGTTGCTGAAAAAAAAAAATCCAACAAGGTTCAAATACATGGGATCTTTTTAAAATTTACTAAGTGTGGCTGGCTGAAGTAACCACTCTTAAATACTTGAAAAGATAAATAGCTTCCCTGATTACCCCGACAGGAAGCATTTACACTTCTGCATGCACCGGTGATGGGCATAACATAAGAAACTTTACTAAGAGGAAAAGCATGAGCTTGGGAAAACACAGCAACAAGTCAACAACATCTTTACGTGAGTAATAAGTCAAATATTTACTCCCACAACACTTCAGGCAAGAATTCTGTGCCTCAGCTTTCACAAAAGCATGGACAGCCTGTGGAGAAACATCTCATACTTTTGTGGCTAGCAAAATCACTGAGCCCAGGACTGTGCTCAGGAAGTTCATTTCCAGGCCTTGGAGGAACTTGTTCTTCCTTCACACCATCTGTCCTTGCACCATCCTTTCCATGCTGTCCCCATACCATGGCCAGTGCAGGAACTCCACCCTACCAAGCTGGGTGTGATGTCCACTGCTCTAGAGAAGCTAATGTGGGACCCCTATGGGATATCACGCTGGAGAGTTAATGGCAAAGCTGAATCATTGGCAGCATATTTGCATCTCTGTTCATTAGCTAGCAGATCACTACTAGAGTTTGCACTGTGAGCCTCCTCTTTTCAGTATTGTGAGTGTAGATGTGTTGTGCTCAAGTCCTGCAGGACTCAAACTAGCTAGAACATCCAATCACTCAAAATATGAGTTTTAAATAAAATTGCCCAAAATGTACCCCATGCAATAGCCTTGGAAATCAGGGCGGTATTTTTCTTCTCTGCCTCAAGACATGGTGGGAGGAAGCCCTTTCTCTCAGACCTGTCCATGGCCAGGAGCGTCAGGGGTGCAAGAGAGTGAGAGGGAGGGGAGCGGGGTATTTAAAGAAAAGCCATGCAAGATGGAGCTGTGAGGCTGTCAGAGTGATGGGATACTGGTATTTCTCCTCTGCCTTTTTAAGATTTCTTCAGAAATCAGTTTATTTTTTTCCTCCTCAGGGTATGGATCTATGGGGAGGAAAGAAGGGGTCAAAATATCTTTGGCATCCCCAGTTTTACCAGCTACATACTGATGCACTGCTGAGCAGGACTGATGAGGATCTCCACATCCCTGCAACCCCTGTCCACCTGCCCAGGGTTGTGGGACAGGCAACTGTCCCCATGATGTCTAGGACAGGACTGGGCACCCAAATTGCAATTGAATGAGATTTGAAGTCTCTCCTGCAGCAAGCAAGCAGCATTCCCTACACTGTCCATAGAAGGCAACTTAAGGAATATGCCTTGGAGTTTCAAGGAGATCTTGGATGTTTCAGATCTGTGTTTTATTTCATAGCCTTTCATTTTACGTTACTTTTCATTATTTTTACATTGTTTCACAACATGTCAAAACATCAGACTGATTCATTACAACATAAAGAGGAGACACTTTGATGTAGGGAAAAAAGATGTTTTAGTTGGTGCTAAGTAGCAACTGCCCTTAGGGATTTAAAAATAGAAATAGAAGCAGCATAAAATAATATTTTAACCCTTCTATTGTATTATGGGATCATCCAAATATAGAATGCAGCATTGCACAGAGAACAATGCTGACAACAACTTTATTTTTGCATTCATTCCGAAAACAGAATTTTGAATTCTTATAGATCTTTTGGGAATTTTTCACCACTTCTTTGGAGAGGAGAAAATTATAAAGAAAAATATTTGTAAAAATTGATGCTCACTTGCAGATACCTGGACACAGCTTGCTCTAGACTTGGTCACAAGCATGGTTTTCTTCTTGTGCAACTGCTCATGAGGGCAAGGTTGCAGCTATCAATTATCAGACCTCCTGAAGAGCCTTGTAGCCCAGAAGCGTCCCTGTTTTTTCCAATTACCAACATGTCTAATGCACCATTTGCTGCAGACTTTGCTACTTTTGCATCCTAAGATGATGACAGCTCTTCAGTGGGTGGCACACAGTGACTCTGTAATGAGCGAAGGGCTTAAGACTCAACAGAGCCCCCAGGCCCCTTGGGCTGAGGCACAGTCTGCTCTGAGAGGGTCTGTCAGACCCTAAGGAGCCTTTAGCTGGAGATGATGAAAACTGAGACAATCACAATCAGATTCCTCCCAAACCCTAAACTCAGATTTTGTCACCCACGGAGGCCACCTCCGTCTCTCATTTCTGGTGTTGTTCTCTAGTTTTTCCAGTTTAGAGCAGGCCTGTCCAAGAGAATGTACCCCTTCTTCCATGGCTGTCCTGGTTTTAGCTGGGACAGAGTCAGCTCTTCTTTTTAGCAGCTAGAAGAGCTCCGTGTTTTGGTTTTACTCAGAGGCTCGCTCTGAGAAGAACGTTGATAGCGCACTGATGTTTGTAGTTGGCACTGAGTCTCAAGGACTTTTCAGCTGCCGTGTTCTTGCCAGTGTGCAGGAGCACAACAGGATAGGGGGGAGCATGGCCAGGACAGGGGGTCCACGACTCTCCTTACGATTTGTACTTGGACTTAGGATTGAGGCCAAACTGGCCAATTAGTATTCCATATCATGCAGCGTCATGCCCAGTATAAAGTGAGGGTCAGCTGGAAAGAAGGGCTTTTGCCCTTCCAGGACTCTCACTTTCGGACTCTCAGAGTGCTCTCTCTCTCTCTCTGTGTCTCGGGGCCTCGCGTTTGTCCGGGATTGCAGCTTCGGGACGAGACGGGCTGCGGATAAGAGGGGGTGGTGAGCATCCACACTGTGTATTACTTATCTGTATTAAATTGTTCTTATCTCAACCCACGGGTTTCCCATTTCTCCTTTAATTCTCTGCCTCATCCCTGGGGTGGGGGAGGGTGAGTGAGCAACTTTGTAGGGTTCGGTTGCCGGAGCGGCCTAACCCACGACAATGGCTCACTCTCTCTTCAAAAGCAGCCGTCTATCCATACATGGGAAAAGCTCCCTGTGGTGACAGGCATGAACGGTGGTCAGAGATCAGGCCCAAGGACATACTGTCCTGCTCCAGTGTCACTGGGCTTCCTGTTCACTCTCCAAAAATTGTGAGAGGCTAATACTGCTTCCACTGCTAAGGTTGAGCAGACCACCCTAAAGGAGCAAGCTCGGGTCTCTGGTTACTTCTCTCCATCCCTTTGCAGGCAGAGCCTGGGCTGCGATAAGATGTTAAAGCTGAAATGCTGTTTGCAGGGGCTTCTCATTTTTCTTCTTAGCAGAGCGTGGACACAGAGACTGGCATTGGGGTTTACTCTGTGCAAACCACAGTGTGACTGATTGGAGACTTCTGTCTTTCTTCCCCACTAGAGATCTGAGCATGAACAACATCAGCCAGCTGCAGCCCAGCACTCTCAGTCACCTGCGCTTCCTGGAGGAGCTGTAAGTGTGGAGCGGCTGCGTCGGGCAGAGTATGGTCAGGAGAGGTGGGGGGAACAGTGGAGAGGGTGCCGGTGGCTCTGGTAGCAACCCCCAGTATTATCACTGGGGCTACAGGCTGAGATGGAAGGAGGCTGCATGCTGGGAGAGGTTTTATTTGCTGTTCTAGCTGTAGCATTTTATTGAGGACATTATCTCTAGGCTGAGATGGTGCATACACCAAAAGTCAAAATAAAAGAGGCCCGGTCCATTATGCAAAAATCAACACTGTGTCCTGGAGCAGAGCCAGCAAACAGCAAGCTTCATTCACCCTTCTGCATACAGGGTCCTCCTCACAGCCTCCTGCAGTCCAGACACCTTAGCTCCCAGGCACTTTGCAGTTCAGAATGGCAATGAGCCTGGGCAATTGAAGACCGAAAAATTTGCCCCAGAGACTGAGGAGTCCCATCGTTCACCAGTGTGTACCTCGGTCTGAGCAAGCACACTCAGACACAGCAGCAATCGCAGTCCCTGGGGATTGGCATGTGGCTGTGTGTGAGTGAAGGAGTGGCTCCACTTCTGAAAGTGTGAAAATTAACCATCAGCATTAGAAACCACTGGAATACTATGGGAGCCCCAAAAATGGGAGCCTAGGGGGCGCAAGACTGAGGCTGGCCATTTCTGTATGGGTAAATTGCACCTGTATGGTCTTATTCCACTTGACCATGAGAAATACCTCCAGGTGTTATTCTCATTCTGTTGCTCCTTTCAACACAATAGCTTCTGTTGGAAAATGCAGTTTCTTCAAAACACTATTATTACATATCATGAAATACCAATATGAATGCTGCACTTAATGTATATGTTGTAAACTTACTTTGTATATAACACTTACTACAGTTTAATTTGTCTAAATGAAACACTTTGACTTTACTGAATAAGTTCTTGCAGCCACCGCTACACGACATTGACATTTCAAAATAGGTAGTTTCCAAAATGACAGAATTTCCTACAGAAAAGATGTTTTCACTACCCTGAAAGAAAGCATTTTCATCTCCAAGATATACTATCCCACATACTCTATGGTGGAGTGACTGTGAATCATCAGCATGCAGTACTACAGTGTAATGCCAGTGATGTGAACCGAGCGAATCCGGAGGAGGGCCACAAAGATGATCCAAGGGCTGGAGCACCTCTCCTATGAAGACAGGCTGAGAGAGTTGGGGCTGTTCAGCCTGGAGAAGAGAAGGCTCCGGGGTGATCTTATTGCAGCCTTCTAGAACTTAAAGGGGGCCTACAGGAAAGCCGGAGAGGGACTTTTTACAAGAGTGTGTAGTGATAAGACAAGGGACAATGGATTTAAACTGAAGGAGGGTAGATTTAGATTAGATATAAGGAAGAAATTTTTCACTCAGAGGGTGGTGAGGCACTGGAACAGGTTGCCCAGAGAAGTTGTAGATGCCTCATCCCTGGAATTGTTCAAGGCCAGGTTGGATGAGGCTTTGGGCAACCTGTTGTAGTGGAGGGTTTCCCTGCCCATGGCAGGGGGTTGGAACTAGATGATCTTTGAGGTCCCTTCCAACCCTAACCATTCTATGATTCTATGTGAACAGGTTGTGGTGTTGACTTTTGTAACACCTTACTGACACAAGCCTCGGCACTGTGTGACTGTGTGCAGTGCTTGGGCATCACTGTCATGAGCAGAAAGAAAGCCCTGTCTGTGCATTAAGAAAAGTTTGCAGATGAGCGTGCATATTTATTTGAACACACATGTGCAAAGACAAACTTACTTCTCTCAATATTAGGTCTTGATTAAAGAGACCAGACCAGATACTGATGTTCATTATTCCTATTACAGGTCAAATCTGATAATTATCAAATCATAGTAGAGGTTTTTAACTTCAAATGGTCTTGCAACTCATCTTCATTTGTCTATAGCTTCTGTTCATTGTAAGGACCCTAGCTACCCACACTCCCCTCCCCATTAGGCATGTACAGACCAAGCAGGAGTAATTTTTTATCCTCCCTTAGCTCTGGAGCTTGAGCTGCCCATAGAAGGTGGGGTTTTTGAGACCTTGCATCTATCTTGTAGCCTTTCTCTTTCTGTTTTGTCAATATCTGTGTTGAAGTGTGGACACCCGAAGCATTCAATAGGGGTAGTACAGCTTTTCACACAGAGACCATACTCTGTTGTATACCATTAACAGTTGTCTTGCTGTAAGCAATCGTGTCCTGATTATGTCATGTACAAACAGAACACTCTCAACCAGCAATGAATAAATATTCATAGGCTCCAAAAGAGCCAGCTTCCCACAAATAAAAATAATTATGAATGAAACAGATGAAGAGGCAAAATTTAAACAGGAAAATATGAAAAATAACTGGAAGTTGTTAGAGAACATTTTAGTAGAGTTTTAAAATGCCACAAGTCTTCATTTGGAAAACAAAGCTATTTTGACTAGGAAAAAGCATCAGTTAGGAGAAGAATTGGAAACTGCAGCATTATATCTCTATGCATACCCAAGTTCATGCTTGAATTTGATAGCAATAATATAGCAATCCTGTTTACGGAAATCAAGACATCGATATGAAATCAAGCAAGAAAGGATTATTGTATATCATCAGAAATCTAAAGTCATTCTTCCAACAACAGTATCTAGTCAGGGACAGTGTGTGTATACGCATTATTCATAGGGCTCTCATTGACAAGTAGTACAACTTGCCTGGCATTTCCCCTGCTTTTTTCACTTATATCTTTAACAAACTTTCATCCTAAAACATTACGTCAGGACCACCACACTTGGGATGGGATCACACTCTGTGCCGGGACGCACACAAGAATCAAGCAAACAAATCCTGCCTGTTTATACATCCTCAATAGAAGTTTGTTCAGGTTTCACAGCTCAAATCTCTGCAGATTTCATCTACCCTGAACATATTCCCTTGGGTCTACTGGGGTGACATGTAGCACGAGACCAAGCCTTCTGTCTACTCCCCCCATGGAAGAACTACTCCTCCTGGGACATGTTGAGTCAGTGAAGACCAGAAAACGCTGCAGAGCAATGGTGTTCAACCAAGGAACAGGAATAATGACACTCTGAGGACAAATGTGCACTGTTGCAAACCCTTCAGGCTGCTGTGGAGCACTGCGAATCCAGGTTGCTGGATCCACCTGAGACCCGAGTATCTCAGTGCTCTGCAGGCACCATGCCAGGAGAGGACATGAAGGGAGAAAATGAGAGCAGAGGTGGCACCTGAGGGTCTTGAGGATGGCGAAATGATCATCCCAGCCACACCATGGTGTCCAACCAGGCTGTGTTCCACAGGACATTTCTGCATTATTTCAGCTCTCCTCTGGAGACCAAATGACTGTGTCCCTCAAGGGATCAGAGGCAACACTGTGGTTAGGGCACAGATGAGGTCGCCAGGACTGCTTCACCTCAAACTGCTCACTCACTGTGTGGTCTTGGTAAAGCAATTTTCTCTGCCAGTGCCTCTATTTACCTATCCATCCAGTGATGAGAACGGGCCTCTCAGGTGTGCTGGGACCTGTTAGTCATTAGCTTTTACTGCAAGCTTCTCAGGAAGATGTTGTGGATGCAGTCAGCACTCATGGTCAGAGGCTACCAAGAGGCCAGATACGCCGGTCTCAACTGGCTTTGAAGAGGCGGTGCCACCGAGGACTCCTCTTCAATGCCTCTCCATCAATCTGTGCTCTCCTCTGTCACCACCAGCCTCCAGCTCCAGTGGGGAAACAGCACAGACAGGAGAGGCTTGCGCCAGGAGCAGGCACAGTCCCAGCCCAGGTACTCACTGGTCTTGCCCTTCAAAGAAAGCCTCCCATGATAGAGGTGTTCAGACCTGGGCCTCACACAGGCAGGGAGCAGCCCAGAGTTTAGAGTGTGTCCTCTTTGTTTCTTTCTTTTTTTTGTTTCCTCTTCTTTTCTCTCGTTCTCTCTTTTTGGCAGCAGGAAGGTTGTTTAAAGTTACTAATAAATTCCAGTTAATGAAGCCTGAAAAGCCTGAGCTGGGAGCCAAGAGAAACAAGGGCAATCAGTACCGAAGGAATAGAAAGAGGATCTTGAAAGCCAGCCTGGGAATAATAACATGTTGAAATGTGTTTGCCAGCAAGGGCTTTGTTACCGCGCTTTGAATCCAAACATGAGCACTTGGTGCCAAGAAGAGAAATTGCAGCCAAAGGCAGGTGTTCATTGCCATTCACCTCTTGCTTCGGGGCACAGCGGCAAGATCAGACCCCTTCCCAGCCACTGGCTCTTTCACCTGCCTCTTCTCAGGCCCCGAGGGAAGAGGGACTCACCGTCACGGGGAGTGCCATGCCTCCACATTGGTGCAAGCACAGGAGGCTCAGGACCTGCACTGTGGCCTCCCCTTGCAGGCTGTTCCCTTTCCCAGACAGCTCTTGCAACTCAAGGGACTGGAGGCCAAGAAACAGCATAAAAGCAAAACAAAATAAAATGCAAGTGTGTATGCTGGGAATGTGACTACAGCATCCTTTTTCTCCCCCCCTGCACCGGGGAAGAAACCCCCTTCCCACTCCTCTTCCCACGCCAGTGCAAGGACCGATGGAGCCATCATGGATTACGAAGCACCAGCACCAGCACCAGCTGCGATGGACCACACTGCTGTGACTCTTCTGCAACTTGACAGCAACCAGAGTTCACCCTGGTTCATCCAGGACTTTTTGTCCTGGTTGACATCACTCTTTGGCAGAGGACAGCACTGGTTGTTGATTCAATGGGTGAGCAACAGCAGAGAGAGGGTTGAAGGGTAATTCTTCTGATGAAGTCTTCTAAAGGTGCAATCTGGCATGGTGCAAGGACAGATGTTGGCTAGGGTACAGGTGGAGACAGAGGAGGAGGGCTTCTGAGGAGTTCTCCATCTAGCACATTAAAAATAAAGCCAGTTATTGAACAAGTCCAAGTCAAATGCAAAATATTCTGAAAAATTAAGAGATTTCTATTGTTTTTCTTCTGCAATTAGGCTGGGGATAGTGTTCAACATTTGAAAAATCCTTTCAAGTAGGATATTTGGCCCCAATTTTCCTGAAAACTGCCTTCCAAATGACTAACTTTGTTCTAGGGTACCCCACTTGGGGGTAGACAGAGTAGACAGAGTAGAGTCAAAAGTCAAAACTGCTCTGAAGTCTTGGAGGGAACAAATCTCCCCCGAAAACCTCAACAGTTTATAACATAAGGGGATGGAGTGAAGGCATTCAGTGTCCTGTATTGGGCTGTTCATTAAGGAGTTGCGTCTTATTAAATCTTACTTGGCAAATGAATTCAAACTAGCTTGCAGATGAACATTCGTGTGGGTTGAAAACTGGCTTGAGGACCATAAACAAAAGAAAAAAAATGTCATCAATCTATCGAGTTGGAACAGGCATTTGGTGGGGGTACAGAGAGCAGTCAGAAACAGGCCTGCATAGTCTTCTCCTCAGAGATGGAACAAGGCAATAAAGACCACGTTAGAGACACCTCCAGGTAATACCAGACTAGGACTAGCTGCAGATTCCTGTGTGAGAAGGGAATGTCTGAGCCCAAGCCTGGCTCTTTTCTTAAATGTACCATGTTTTCACTTGTACGACTTAATTGGCTTCATTCCTGTTTTCCACCAGCGTGAGAACACACTCGAGCATAACACGGAGCCCTTGACCCCCACGTGCCCAGGGGATGGCACAGTCTTGGCATGATGATTACTGTGTAGACAGGAGCGTGGATGGTTTATCTGGGCACAGATTCTGCCTTGACAGTGTTAGTGCTTGAGAAATGAACCAGAGCAGGAGATCAAAGGAGGAGGCTGACATGCTCAATAAAGATCTGGCAAGAGGAAAATTCCACTGGGATATGGACACGTTTATCCTGTCCTGCCAATGGGCAATGTTCCTGCCTCCTAATGTGAATGATAAGGGCATCATCGTGTTGCCTGAGCACATGACATGAGCGATCATGCCCAACAAACAGCCTTTGGGTGTGCCATGGAAGTTGTGGCACGACCAAGAAGCCCAAGACACAGGAGGGGGTGGGAGCCTGTGGTAACCGAACTGCAGCAACCATGAGGTGGTAAACCATGAGTTTGTTCCAACTTGGAGTGTATTGGGAATGCAGATCAAAGCCTGGAGGAATGTTAGCAGAAATCACGGGAGTGGGGAAGGGAGGGGAGCAGAATCTAAAATCCACCCAACATGCGTGCTTTCCAAAGCAAGCCTGCCAACTCCAGCTCCCACCCTCCCCTTCCATCTGACCCTTCTCTCCCTCTTCCATCACTCTAAATCCAGAACTTTCCCTTTCTCCCAACCCTATCTCACAGTATAAGCTCAGGACATACAGCTGAATCAAGTCTGCCTATCCTAAAAAGGCACCTGAGCCAGCCTGGAGCAGAGCTTCTGAGTTGTAGATCAGACATTCACCCCTGCAAGAGCAGGTCCTTTTCCCACTATGTGCTTAGAGTACAAGGGAACACCACCTCTCACTCCTTCTTAGTGGGGTTATTTGCTGCAGTCTTCTCCACAGAAGAGCAAATGAAGAGCTATCTCAGGAAAAGCCATACTGGTAGCATCACTTCAAATGTTATTGTACCCTTTTAAATAGAAAGGAAGGGATGATTTCAGTGAATTTGCTGCGGGATCTGGCTTCTGAAGATATGTTGAATGGGCGTCTGTCTGCCAGGCTGGGACATTTATGAAAAGTTTGAGTGAAAGGAATAGATGAAATCAAGCACTAGGGAGATTGCCAAGTAACCATGAACAGAGGAAGGGTCAACACACAGGGAGTCTTTCATGTCTCTGGTCTGCTAGTCCTCTAGGCTGCTCTGACAGTGGGGAGGAGGTAAAGCCAGAGGGATAATAGCCAGAGGCCAGAGGTGTGCCAGGGACATAGCATTGTCTCGGTATGGCAGGGCCAAGGACAGAAGCAAAAGCAACAAGGGTCATGATTGCCTTTCCTGAGGCTGGGAGATGCTTTGTGCCTCTAGATTCATGCAAACGTGGTGCCCAGTGAAATCAGGGCATCTCCCACAGAGCTGCTTTTCCCATCACGTTCTGTTTCGCCCTTGGTGCTGAGATGCCACTAGCTGGCCCAGCACGTCTCACCAGCAAGCCAAGGGACTTGGCCAAGGGAGCCCCCCTGCCATTCTGTTCTGAGGCCAGGAGCCCCTGCTTGGGCTCCATCCAAGCTCCACATTCCTTTTCTGCTAATCCTGGAGGTCCCAGATCCATTTAGGAACCTGACAAACACTCAAACACACCCAGGAAAGTGAACACAAAGGTGTAGAGCTGCCAGGAAACAAGTCGAGAGGCACATTTAGCTGTGAACACGTGTGGACTGCTGCCGGCAGAGGCATGGGGGCAGACAGGAGCTTCAGGGAGGTGAGGACAGACAGCCGCCCCCAGAGCAAGCACAGCCTGGCAGGACGGATGCTGGGATGCAGGAACACCTCCCCTTCAGGCGAGCACTCCAGTCTCTTGGACAACACTCCCTCCCATGTGGAAATCAGCAATCAAAAGGAGCAATTACCCCAAATCACAGCCCCCAAGTGACAAATAGCCCAGCCTGCCAGGCGGCTTGCATACTGCAGAGAGGCAGGTTACAACCTGCTCACACACATTAAAGAGAGGACCCTGTGCTGTTTATGCTGTTGGAGGCCTAATTATGGGAGCAATTTTCTCTAGATTCCCGAGGGGAGAGACAGGGAGGCAGAGAGCTTGGGCACCCGCACATGCCTACTCCGCCACCAGTAAGTGAGGCTCCTCAAAAAAGCTCAGATCCTCTCCATGACCTTTGTAGAGTCCTCACTGCAGTGCACTCTGCTTCCAGCCTGAATTACACGGTTCACCTTCAGCACCCGTCTCCTTTGCAGACAAAACATCTAAAAAGAAACAGGCTTTGTCACTGCTGAATGAACACAACAAGTTTGCCAGCGTCTGTGCCCAACCTCTTGGACCTGGTTGGGACTTTCTGGAAGACAAGCCTGATCACAAATTATGTTCACTGTCTCCTTTTGGGAGATGCAATATTCCAGTCCAAATCAAGCAAATAACAACAAGTTTCTTACCCTGTGACTATGGAGAAGTCCAGCCTGGCCTCTGTTTGACTACTTGGGGATTAGGAAGTAAAGCACAAATGCAGTAGTAATTTGAAGTCGTAATCAGGTTGTAGAACCTGTCTTCGTGATTTCTGGCTGACAGGCACTGGGACTTGGTCCATGGTTGTCCTCATGGGAGAAACAAGATTCTGCTTAGGACAAGCCTTGAGTCAAGCATCCTGGACTTTACTCCTGGCTCCACCACAGGCTCCCACCATGATGTCTCAGGACAGCTGTCTTCATCAGTGAAAGTGATGGTAACAGTGATGCAGTTTCCAATGTCAGTGAAAACTCCAAAAACCTGTTAATGCCCTAGCCTGCTCTGGGCCTTGCTAAAATTTGAGCACTCTGATCAGATGATGCTGTACAATGGTGAATCCTGGGTTTCCTTGTATTAATTCTTTCAGCCAATTCTGAATGTTATGCCCTGCTCTTTGCTCTGTGCTCTGTGTCCCTGATGGTCCCGCTTTCCTTTGTGATGCTGCTCTTCACTTTGTCTTCCTCTCCCATTCCTTCACATTCATCAGCTTCATTCATCAGCCTTCCCAGGCTGCATTGTCCCTGTTCTTGTCTTCCCTCCTACAGTTTTCTCCAGCCATAACTTGTCCAAAAACCACTTTTTACTCTTCTCTCTTGTTTTAGAAACCATACTTGAGCTGGCTCTACTGTGGCACCTACATGGTACTCCCCATCTCCAGCCCCTTTCCTGGTCCTCCCTCACAGCAGAGATACCAAACTCTCTTGTGTTGAAGGAGCTGGGCCTTATCTGTGACCCCACAGGTCAAAGCAGGGCTGGGAATGAGCGAGTGGAAGCAAATCAAGGGGCATTGAGCTTCGATGGACAGGACAAAGGAGAACCTGCAGGATGCAGAAACAGGCCACATGCAGACAAAAGGGATAGATAAGGGTACATGATTTAGGGATAGTCCTCCCAGGACCACACATGAGCAGAAGGTAACTCTCCCCCTCTTCCATCCTCACTGACAGGTGTCTGGCGTAGAGCAGGGTCTGTAGGTTGGTCAGCACTCTCAAGCAGAGGTCCACCTCATAGGCAGCCTGTGCTGTAATTTCTGTGGAGCGAGGTCCTCTGCGGGTATCCAGGGAATGACTTGAGCCATGAACAGTCACTGGATGCTGAAAACACTGGGATTCAGGTCTGCCAGGAGTAATAAGCTATTCTTTTCTTTGCCTGTTCCCCAAGCTGTGAGAGGGGGTGATATGAAAAGGTTGCCCAAGTGCATGACCACAGCTCAGCTTGCAGTGTTGTAGCCTCCTCCCCAAGGGGACCGTGGCAAGATGCATGAATTGTTAAACTTCTGCAGACAAGGGACTGTCATTACAAGGATATTGACACGTTACTGGCTCTTCTTTCACTGCAGACGTCTCTCTGGAAACCAGATCTCCAGGATTCCAGGGGAAGCTTTCTCCGGCCTCTACAGCCTGAAGATTCTGTAAGTAACCCAGTCCCATCTGCAGAGCCACCACCGTCCCCACCTCACCCAGCCCCTTGGCACTGGCCATGCGTGGGGGCTTGCAGCCATCCAGAGTGAGGACAGAGTTACAAGGCAGTGCAGTGCCCACCCTGGCTAACATGCCCCTTGGTGAGCGGGGCACTGTGTCCCCACCTCGAGGACCACCCACCCCTCTGCACTGCTTCCCCACTTCTGCTACAGCAAAGCATCAGCAGGTCACGTCCACCCTCCATGCTGTGTGGAAACACTCTGCAGGAGAATCTACAGAGGTTCACATTTTGCATAAAATTCACCAAATGCCCTAATGTGGTGTACCCCAGATATGGTGTCCAGGTCCCAAACTAGCCTCCATCTGCACTGATGCGAAGTCTTGAGGCTGGGTTGGGGCAACCCAAAAGCCCAGATACCTGCATGCTGGCAAGTGCCGTGGAAAGCTCCTGTGCTCTGCCCAGCTCAGGAGCTCAGGTGCCCCTTTGCAACCAGCCTGTCCTTGCTGCAAACTTCTGCATGGCCCAGGAGGCTTCTGCAAGGCTCTGGAGTGGCCTGTCCTCGAGAAGGGTGGGATCCTTGTATGGTCTTTCTTTAGCCTAAGCCCAGCTCACTCATGGAGGTGATGGGGACATGTGCAGCTGGGTCCAGGAGCACTGCAGACATCAGGCCATGCCTGGGAACTGCCAGACCCTGGTCAACGAAGGCCTCCTCATCACTGTGGGCAGGCCACCCACATCTGCCTGTCCAGTGGAGAGGGACTGGGACTGCCCACGCCTGCGAGAAGGTCCAGGTGACAAAGGTCACCACCAAATTCCTCCCCAGGGTATTTTCCTACAGGCCAGTGTGCCTCACTGCTCATGGACTCGCACGAATTTTTGCATCCATGTGACAGTCTGGCAGGGTCTATGCAGGGTACTGAAGTGGGAGTCTCTCTTTCTCCCTTTCAGGAACCATCTTAAAAATCTCGTGCAATAAACATTTCATCCCCAAGGGGATGTTTTGAACTCAGCCGCAATGTGAAATTGTTGTAGCCAGTCCAGTTTATACAGAGCAAGCAGGTACAAACCTGCTCCCAGGATTAGAGAGTATAGGACTGTTTACTACGTCTTCTGAAGATGTAAAGTATGAATCCTGCCCTAAATCTCAGAGCTTAGAGATTTATCCATCCCCTGCATTAGGCAACAAATCAAAGGAACTGAGGAACTGAGGAAAAACCACAGCTCTCCCACCCAATTTCAGCAAGAGGAACTTTCTCTTTAAAAGAGAAAACAGCAGGAGCTTGTAAAGACGCTTTTGATCAATTCTATTCTATTTGTGTCAAGCCCAGGTAACGACTGATGCAGAGCGTAAGAGCGATGCCTCCCTTTGGGAGCAAGCAGTGTGCTCTCTCTGCCCTGCTACCTGTGTGCAGACGGGCTCACGGGCACCCATGGTGCCCCCCCACGGGGCAGCACCAGGAGGGACACATTCATGAGTGACCCCATTGTATGCAGAGGCCAGAGCATTTCCACCTGGGAAATGGTTGCACAGAGAAGCTTGTTCCAGGCTGTCTTGTGAGAGATGAAGTTGGTGTCCTTATGCTTCTGGGCAACCTGCCTTGCTCTCAGCCAGATGTGCCCAGTGACACAGGGTAGCACCAAGGCTGTCACACCAACCCCTCTAGCTGCAGGGCTGCCTTAAATTTACTCTAATCCGCCCAACCTTTCCCGTGGAGGTATGCAGAGTGCTAGCCCAGCTCCAAGGCCGGAGGAGGAAGGGTTGATGCTCGCAGTGACCGGCCCATCCAGGCCCTGCCTTGGGCCTCTTTAGTTAAAGAAGCTCCTACTTCCTGAAAGCAGGGGCACTGACTGCCCTTATTTCACTGGGAGCGTTTCACTTTCCAAAGACTCTGATGCTCTCCTGGCCAGGTTTGCAGGGGTATGTCAGGCTGTCATGTGCTCTTGCTCTTGGAGATGCTCTGATTGCTTTCTGTAATGATACGGTGGGCTCCACAGGAGTGAGGTTGTCGGCTGATGCAGTTGCGGGTCCCTGCACCTTCCAAGAACAGCAATCATTCACCCGCTGTCACCTATTTCTCTGTCACCAGGAGAGTGAAGCCAGCAATGTGGGCCATGGAAAAAATAGGCTGGTCCCTGGGAATTGCTGGAACAGGACTAGAAGTTCTGCCAGGACAGACCTTAGGAGCATCAAGCTTAATTACATTGGAAGGGGTCTTTGCAAGGATAGAGACACTCCCGACCTCCTCTACTAAGAAAAGACTGAGGAAGAGCACGAGGTGCTGATGAAGGCAGGTGAAGGCCACCATGTGTTTTCTTCACATTGTGATTCATGTCCTTCAGGTCACTACAGTGGTGACCTGGCTGGGGCTGGTGACTCTGCAGCAGCTCAGCAGGATCTGCTCCATCTCCCCAGGGATGGGAGGCAAATAGAGTCTTTGCCGGCATCAGCTTGCTGAAGAGTCATGGGCCACTGTGCCTCCTCTCTGACCTCCTTAGGACAGCAGTGTGAGTGCAGGGTGCCTTCCACAGTAACACTACAACCTCATTTGATAGTGCAATAAAATCACCAAAACCTCCTGTACAGAAAGGTGACTTTATTGCCATTTTACTGGCTAGAAAAAACAAGGTGGGAATTGAACCTGGAAGCAGGGTGTCCCTTCCCAGGGCGTTGTAAAGCACCTTGTGTCTTCCCTCAGAGTTTGGTTGTGATGGAGAGCAGAGCCTGGAGAAAAAACATGGGGCTGTCTCACCCTGCTCCTTGCACCCTGAGATTGAACAAAAATCCTCGCCCTCTTCCCAAGCTGTGCGTCAGTTCACTCTGCCCTTGCTGCACTTCTCTCCTCCCAGTCTGCTGAGGGCAAGACCCTCCTGGTGTGACGGCTGCTCCAAGATCTCCATGTGACCTGGCACTTCGAAACTGAGAAAAGCAGTTTCAGAAGACAGTAGAAGGCATTTGGGGCTAATGGTGAACCACAGTGATTTATAGGATACTGTCATGAATACTATGGATACTACACAAATATGGGGGGTGTAACCAGCTGTAAATTGGTGTAAACTGATGGGCCTCATGTAGCATACAGAAGTGTGCCAGGTAACTGGGGAGCATCAGTTTGGCCCCCGTTACATCCGTGTCCTAATAACACTGCCGTGAAGCTACTCTGTGTGGAGCCTGTTCCCCCAGGGTGCATGCTGCAAGGCTGGTGGGACCCCTCTGAGAGAAGCATCATCCACGGAGGAGCATGGGGCTGGTGTGAACTGTGCCCTGTCAAGTCCATGATCATTGGTCCTGGTTCTCCTTCCACCCTTGTGAAAGTAAAGTGTAAACTCCAGTGATCAATCCATGGGTGCTTTCTGCAATGCAGTGGGATGGGGAAGCTCATCCAGGTGGACAATTGTCACACAAAGACCAATACAACTTCTGGGACTCCTGGTCCTCCATATGGGTTTGCTTCCACAGCCAAGGTATGCTGGGCAGGTAAGACACTGGGTTCTGCATTCCAGTGAAGCAGAAAAACTAATTGTTTTTTTTAACAGTGAGACAGATCAGAAGTTTGGTGATGAACCAAAAGAAAAAATGAGTCAACTGAGGATTAACTATTTAACCTGAAGGAGAGGTGAATGAGGATGGACATCAACCTTTAAGAACAAGTAGCTGCTGCAATAAGGAAGGAAACACATATTCTCCATATCTGAACAGAGGACTAGCAGGTTTTGGAGCAGATGGCACCAGGGATATTCAGGGCAGATTGCATCTATGGTTGTGGATGCTCTATCATAGGTTGGTGGAGATGTGACAGGTGGTAGGTGTTGCCGAGGTTGGGAATGCCTGCCCCAAACATGACCAGTTGAAGCCTGCAGGTGTTCAGGAGATGACTCACACTAGAATCAGAGATCTTACCTCTGGTGACAGGAGCGTCCCTTGAGAAGACAGGCTGGTAGCTGGGGATGGTAGCAGCTTTCAACATTTAATATTAATGTGCTAGGGCCTTAGAGCTAATTGCAGTCATGTACATATCTATGGCATCCAGTCATTATTAGCCAGCTGGATTGAGTTGAATATAATGAACTACTAATTAACTAATCAACCCAACGTACCGACCCTGCCTACAAGAGGCAGGCCATTTCCTCCTGGCTGTGGAAGATGCAACAGTGTCCTTGGTGCCGCAGCCTAGGTTGGTGAGCAACACATATCCACAAGTAAACTCTCACATGCCTCTTGGGCTGTCAAGGGGCCTGGTGCTTTCCCAGTCTTTCCAGAGGATTAATACATGTTTTACAAAGGATGGGAAGCACCCTGGGAATTCTTCCACAAACCTACCTGTGCAGATGGTCCTCTCCCTGCCCTCGGAGTGAATCCCAGAGCTACTGGAAGCAGGACCAGATTCTTGTCTCTACCTCGTCCGTCTGCTTCTCTGCACAGAAATCACCTGGAAAGTGGCCATGAAGATACCTGTGCAAAAGCCATGCAGGGGTACAGCCAGGGAAGCAGGTGTGTGGAGACTTGGAAGAGCGCAAGTGAAGAGCCAGGCTGCCCCACTCCCAACAAAACATCGTGACACAGGGGAATATGCCAAGATCTTCATGCACCAAGCCTTAAGCCAGCCCCCAACCAAAGGCAAGGGAAGATGTGGCCTCCTTGGCTCCCCTCAGCTGAGTGCAGACTGACAGCAATGGATGCTCAGTAAGTGGTATCTGGTGATCTGAGGTCTTCTCAACTGATGGATACATCCCTTTGCAAAGAGACTTTGCAAGTGCACTGCTCCCAGGGGCTCTGCTCTGCAGCATGTCCAACCTCCATCCCCCTCAGAGAGGCTGATGATCCTGGGTCTGTGCTTCATGCCAGGATAATTAGAAAACAGCTCAATAGACCAGTTTGTCCCCTTTGTCAAGGTTCTACACTTGCAAAACTAATTCCTTAGTCCATGCTCTCCCAGCCTTGGCGCATTCCAGGGTGGCAGTATATGCTGCTTAGTCAGAGTCGCTGGAAAACTGGAAACTGTCCCATCCTTCCAGACCTCCTCATGAGTTGCCTGAATGCCCCTTAACTCTGAGTGCCCTGGCTGGAGTGCCATCAGCCAGGAAGCATCCATCCTAGCTGGCCATGTGGCTGAGCTTGTGCTGCCACAGCTTCACACCATATCCCACCCCCATGCACATATCCCTCAACAAATGCTCTGCCGCACAAGCAGGATTGCCAGGCCTCTCACTTTCCTGGCTGAACATGCTGCAGCAGCAGTAGCACTTACGAGCCAAGAAGGAATCCCAAACCAAACTCCGCAGGGAAAGACTCCAAGTACAACCACAACCTGAGTCTGCCTCACCCCAAAATGTGGAGGGCAAAATTCCTGGGTGCATCCTCTTGGCTACAGACCCTACATCCCCATCAGCCAGCTGGGGTGGCCCACCTCGCTGTGCAGTTCTTCAACAAGCCTCGACCAGTCTGAGTGAGCCTGCAGACCCAGTGCTGCCCACAGCCTGCCTGCACAAACAGTGGCGTGCGTGCTGCCCAGCACCTGCCTGCACAAGCGTGTTGACCCACTGCTGCCCGCAGCTGCTCCCACACACACGCTGCCCATGGCTGGTCTCCATTAACAGGTAGCCTGGAGTGAGCCGGACAAGAGTTGCCTTGCTCTGCAGATGCCACATCTCCTGGCCAGAGGGACCCTACCCAATTGCCACCGCTACTGGTCCCTCCTTTCCCCACCGAGCTGCAATCGCAGCATCTCATGTGGTCCAGGCTAAGCACTGACTAACCTAGATTGTGAGCACACATCCTAAAACATCACTGAAAATCCATGTTGTCCCAGGATGGCAGGTTTTCAGGTGGATTGGGACACTTCAGGAATCTCCAGACAGACCCTTTGACAACCCTGAGCTTGTGCAGAATAGAAATGACTTTGAGACAAAAGGAATGGTGTGACACATCCAAGAGACGCTCCCATGGGGAGGGAAGAGGAACCTGCAGAGTTTGGAATGTCTTTAATTCCCATGCACAGGCTCCAGGCACAGTTGCCTCAAGCTATAACAGCCCTTTGACTGTGCTGGCTGAGTCACTTCAGCCTCCCAAGATGGGGACATTTCATCATGCACAGGCCTGTACGTCTGAGGGCTGTAAGTCTGCTGAGACTGTCTTGTGCAAGGATCCTGGTGTGATGGGACCTGATCTCAGCATTTTTTTGGTTGTTCAGGTGTGGTCTCTGCCAACGGACAATCCTCCTGTTTCTGAAAATAAAACATGACATCTGAAGACTTGTGATTCATGCTGGTTCCAGTCAGACTGCTGTGCATAGCAGGTTGTGTGTCCGTGTCTGACAGTGTCTGCAAGCTCCAATATGGTCGCCTGAATAGTGCCAACCCAAGGTGACAGTGGACCATCCAGACCTGGTTTTGAGCACTTGCTGGCCTGTATAGTCTTTGCTTGTCATGTTCATCAATGTCCTCAGCTTGTCCAGAAGACCTGGTCCTACATTTGATAGTGGCTCATCAACCAGCACAGTTCTGTAGAACTTTACTCATTGATACAGCTGCTTGAAGACAGCAAATTGCACTCAGCAATTGAGAAACTTCACCAACCAGAGTGGTCATAGGGCTGGGCAGGTAGTGAGATTGCTCCATGGGTGCAAGAAGCCAAACTCTGGCTAAGGTTGTCTTCAGGCTGCAGTGAAGCAGCAGCCTGCAGTAGGAAACCTAATGAAGTCCAGGAATTTTGTTTGAATTGGAGCCAGGATGGAGAGGAAGGAGCAAGGACAGATGCTGATGAACAAAAGCTGAGACGAGTGTGATCTGGGATCTCAGGGTTGCTGTGATCTTACAGACTGAGGACCAGGTTCACAGACCATGTCTGTGCCTCAGTCAGTCACCCTGCAGTGTACCTAGGATCCTGATGCAAATCCCTGCACCATCCTCCATGCACACACCCTGCAATACAGCTTCCTTTCCTCGGGGAGCATGAATGCAGGGAGGGGACAGGCATTTCCAAGGCTTTCAGGGACGTGAAGTCAGGAGTTGACTGATTTGCAGAGCTGTTCCCTCTTTGCAGTGCTTTTCACATAAGTCTTGCAGTGACCCCTCAATACAGAATGCTATCAGTCATCCTTGGAGCTGGCCTGGAGCCCAGGACTCCTGCTGTGGGTGCTGTCCTCAGTGAGCTACAGTATCGCCCTCCTCCATCTTACAAAAGACCAGCATCCCAAAAGTGGAAATGCCACCACTTCGACAGAGAGGGACCTGTGATCCTGTTCCAGCTCTCCAGGTGCCCTGCTGTCCTCTGAACCTTTTTGCCATCCTCCTTTTGTAGCAACACCTGGGCACCCCAGTACAGAGCAGCCCCCAGAACCAGATGCCACAGCAAGGAGATCTGCTCCTGATAGTGTGTAGGGACCTCCTTGATATCATCCCCCAGGTTTTGCTACAATTATTCAAGCTCTTGTCAAAATCGTGTTATATGTTGTTGTTGAAAGAGTCTTTTATGGAAAAAAAAACCCATAAAATATGCAAGAATGGTTTAGCATGACATGTGAGGATTGACTGCAGTGACCAGGGGTCTGACAGGAGTTATCCTTAACACCGAACTGTAAAAAAAGCCATCCTGGGACATCCAGTGGTAGACGCAGCATGTCTTTTCCTGATCAAACCTGAGCATCCAGTAAGCAGAGCTGGGGCTTTCCTAAACTTGAGGCTGAATAAAGAATTTCTTGTTTAATACCCAAGTGACCCTGTCTCTAGAAAACTATCTATCTAACCCAGTCTGGAAATTTTTTTTGGCCTTTCTGTATCACGCTCTGACGATGAGTTATTGGAGATAATTACATGCTATATGAAGAAACACTGTTTCTTGTCCCAGTCCCAGCATCCAAAAACTTCTCTAGCTGCCCTGCTGTTGTGAAAAATAGCACTGTCCAGCACTCCAGTGGTTTCAGATGCTTCTCTGAAGCATCTTCCTTAAATATCATTTGTCTGCACCCAAATGGCTTCATTTTAGAACTAGTTCATGCTGATTGTGGTCTGGAAAGTCTCTAAGTCTGTGTTAGTGGTTGGAGAAGGAACTGGTAAAAGATGGGAGGCAGCAGGATCCAGCAGTAGTATGACAATGGGTTTTGCTTTAATATTGGTTCCAGATACTTCCACTGATGATCTCTGAAGACTGAGCTCAGATTTCATAGAGCCACTGAGATCCAGTGGGTGTCTCACCAAAACCCCAACAGTCCTAAAGCCCCACACTGTATCACTCTGTATTCAGCCATGCATCTTCTTGATTTTTAGCAGATGTGAATTATTGTACTTCTTCACTAAGTGGCGGGTCCTGCACTTGGGCCACAACAACCCCCTGCAGCATTACAGGCTTGGGGAAGTGTGGCTGGAAAGCTGCACAGCAGAGAAGGACCTGGGGGTGCTGGTTGACAGCCGATTGAATACGAGCCAGCAGTGTGCCCAAGCAGCCAAGAAAGCCAACGGAATCCTGGCATGTATCAGAAACAGTGTGGCCAGCAGGAGCAGAGAAGTGATTGGTCCCCTATACTCAACACTGGTGAGGCCACACCTTGACTACTGTGTCCAGTTTTGGGCCCCTCACTTCAAGAAGGACATTGAGGTGCTGGAGCGGGTTCAGAGAAGGGCAACAAAACTAGAGAAGGGTTTAGAGAACTTGTCCTATGAGGAGCGGCTGAGGGAGCTGGGACTGGTCAGTCTGGAGAAGAGGAGGCTCAGGGGGGACCTTATCGCTGTCTACAATTACCTGAAAGGAAGTTGTAGGGAGATGGGGGTCAGTCTCTTCTCCCACGTTATGAATGACAGGACAAAAGGGAATGGCCTCAAGTTGTGCCAGGGGAAATTTAGGTTGGATATCAGGAAGAATTTCTTTACAGAGAGGGTTGCGAAGTATTGGAACAGGCTGCCCAGGGAGGTGGTGGAGTCCCCATCCCTGGAGGTGTTTAAAAACCATGTAGATTTGATGTTGAACATGGTTTAGGGACCCTGACAGTGCAGGGTGAATGGTTGGACTCGATGATCTTGAAGGTCTCTTCCAACCAGACGATTCTATGATTCTATGATTCTATGATGATTCACGGGGCTGCAGGACCCAGTGTCTTATGTACCCAACATACCTCTGCTATGGAAGCAAACCTATATGCAGGACCAGGAGCCCTAGAAGTTGTGTTGTCCACAGTCATCTGCCTGAATTAACTTCCCCATCCCAGTGAGCTGCAGAGAGCACCCATGGGATTGATCACTGGGGTTTATACTCTGCTTGGAAGCGTGGAAGGAGAATCAGGGCTGATGACTATGGACTTGACAGGGCACAGTTCACACCAGCGCCATGTTCCTCCATGAGTGATACTCCTCTCAGAGGGGTCCCATCAGCCTTGCAGCATGCACCCTAGGGCAATGGGCTCCAGGTGCAGCAGAAAGGAAGCTCCTGGTGCTCTGTGGTCCCTGCACTTGGCCCATGTCCACACAGAGCAGGTGGTGAGAAGATTACCTGGGAAGGTGAACAGGGGAAGCATTTTGAGAATGGCAGGATGGTGGGGAAGGGGGACAACAGGATGATTAGAGGAAAATCGGATATTGATGGAACAGGGATCTGGCATTCCCACACTGCCTGCTGAACCTTTTCTCTTCTAGACCTAATTATCCCAACTACATTCCTCTACCACTCCTGTAATTTTTATTCACATCTCCCCATGGGTGAGGATCTGGCATTTCCTCATTCATCTCCCCGTTGTCCTCTGGCTGCTCTCCCACTGCCTCATGCCCTGCAGGACAAGGTCCAGATGGAACAGCGTGACCTGGCCAAAGCCTCCTCAGCATCAAGAGGAGCAGAAAGATCACCACTGGTGTCCTGCTCCTCACTCTCCCATGTAGCCACCCCCACAGGGTGTCCGCACTCTCCCAAGAGCAAGTCTGTCTTGCCTTGGGTCTCCTGCAATTCACATGATTCCCAGGCAGTTTCAGTAGGGCTGCAAGCCTATGTCCAGCTGTATTTGTGGAGCTGGTTATCCTTGTCCATCCACAGAGCCTTTCTCTTGATCTCACTGCAGCATCCTGCATTGTCCAGCCCCTCGCTTACATTAGCACTGATCCTCGTAGGTGCAAGGTGCCTTGTGTAGTCCTATGTTGTCAGCAGAGGTAACAACCTTCCCCTCCCAGCTATCATCCGGGTCCTTAGCAATAATGCTGAGTGTCATCTCCAGGAGAGATACTGTTAACCCTTAAACATGTTCTTCCTTTGAGAGGGAACCACTTATTATTTTCATTTATTATTCAAGATCCATGGGGCAGCAAGGAAACCATTCAGCAAGCTCTGTACCCTAGACTTCAAGAAGGCGGACTTCGGCCTCTTGAAGCACCTGATGGGCAAAGTGCCGTGGGAGGCGGCCCTGGAGGGACAAGGGGCCCAGGAAAGTTGGTCCACATTCAAGGAGCACCTTCTCCAAGCTCAGCAGAGGTGCATCCCGACGAAGAACAAGTCGGGCAAAAAGACCAGGAGGCCGGCGTGGATGAGCAAGGAGCTCCTGGACCAACTGAAAATGAAGAGGTTAGCCTACAGAGGGTGGAAGCGGAGACAGATAGCCTGGGAGGAATACAGAGAAGCTGTAAGAGTGACCAGGGATCAAGTGAGGAAGGCTAAAGCCCTAAAGGAATTGAATTTGGCAAGGGATATAAAAAGCAACAAGAAATGCTTCTATAGGTATGTAGGGGACAAAAGGAAGTCCAAGGAGAACATAGGCCCCCTCCGGAAGGATACTGGTGCTCTGGTTACCCGGGACATAGAGAAGGCTGAGGTACTCAATGAATTTTTTGCCTCAGTCTTCACTGGTAAAGCCTCTTGTCTTACCACCCAAGCTGTGGAAAGAACTAGCAGGGACTGTGAGGATGAACCACCGCCCACTGTACTTGAAGACCAGGTTCGAGAACATCTGAGGAACTTGAAGGTGCACAAGTCCATGGGACCTGATGAGATCCATCCGCGGGTCCTGAAGGAACTGGCGGATGAAGTTGCCAAGCCACTGGCTATTGTATTCGAGAAGTCGTGGCGGTCTGGCGAGGTCCCCGATGACTGGAAGAGAGGGAACATAACCCCCATTTTTAAAAAGGGGAACAAGGAGGACCCGGGCAACTACAGACCGGTCAGCCTCACCTCTGTGCCTGGCAAGGTCATGGAGCAGATTCTCCTGGGAACCATGCTAAGGCACATGGAGAGCAAGGAGGTGGTGGGTGACAGCCAACATGGCTTCACCAAAGGCAGATCGTGCCTGACCAACTTGGTGGCCTTTTATGATGGGGTGACAACATCGGTGGACAAGGGTCGACCAACGGATGTCATCTACTTGGACTTGTGCAAAGCTTTTGACACTGTCCCGCACGACATTCTTCTCTCTAAACTAGAGAGTCATGGGTTTGATGGATGGACCACTCGGTGGATAAGGAATTGGCTCAATGGCCGCACTCAGAGAGTAGTGGTCAACGGCTCAATGTCCAAGTGGAGACCGGTCACGAGTGGCGTCCCTCAGGGGTCCGTGTTGGGCCCGGCCCTCTTCAACATCTTTGTCGGTGACGTGGACAGTGGCATGGAGTGCACCCTCAGCAAGTTCGCCGATGACACCAAGCTGTGTGGTGCCGTCGACACGCTGGAAGGGAGGGATGCCATCCAGAGGGACCTCAACAGGCTGGAGAGGTGGGCCCGTACCAACCTCATGAAGTTTAACCAGGCCAAATGCAAGGTCCTACATCTGGGTCGTGGCAATCCCAGGCATAAATACAGACTGGGTGGTGAATGGATCGACAGCAGCCCTGAGGAGAAGGACTTGGGAGTACTGGTGGACGAGAAGCTCAATATGAGCCGGCAATGTGCTCTTGCGGCCCAGAAGGCCAACCGCGTCCTGGGCTGCATCAAGAGGAGCGTGGCCAGCAGGTCGAGGGAGGTGATTCTCCCCCTCTACTCTGCCCTCGTGAGACCTCACTTGGAGTACTGCGTCCAGTTCTGGAGTCCCCAACATAAGAAGGACATGGACCAGTTGGAGAGGGTCCAGAGGAGGGCCACGAAGATGATAAGAGGGCTGGAGCACCTTTCCTATGAGGACAGGCTGAAAGAGTTGGGGCTGTTCAGCCTGGAGAAGAGGAGGCTCCGGGGTGACCTTATAGCGGTCTTCCAGTACCTCAAGGGGGCCTACAGGAAAGATGGGGAGAGGCTGTTCAGGAGGGCCAGTTATGATAGGACAAGGGGTAACGGTTTTAAAATAGAGGGAGGTAGGTTCAGGTTGGATATTAGGAAAAAATTTTTTACCATGAGAGTGGTAGAACACTGGAACAGGTTGCCCAGAGAGGTGGTGGATGCTCCATCCCTGGAGACGTTCAAGGCCAGGTTGGACGAGGCCCTGAGCAACCTGATCTAGTTGGAGATATCCCTGTTCCTTGCAGGGGGGTTGGACTAGATGACCTTTGAAGGTCCCTTCCAGCCCTAACCATTCTATGATTCTATGATTCTATGATTTTGAGCATGACCTCTCTGCTGCCTTTTTGTACCACATCAAACTTGTCTCCTCTCCTGCTAAGAACAGCATTGCATGTCAGTGTTTAGTGTCTTAATAAAGTGCAGACAAAGACACAGATAGATGATGTCTGTGCTTTGCTCTCCAATTTCATGGTCTTTTATCCTGTACAGAAAAAAAACCTAGATTGCTTTGGCACAACTCATTTTTCACTAGCCACTACTGACAGTTGCTTGTTTCCCTGCTTTTTCTTCTGTGTGCATACAAATATTTCAATGATAAGTCCCTGTTTTCTTCCAGAAATTGAAGAATTGTGTGGCCTATATCTTCCTTTTTTTAAAGTTTGTCTCTATAAATGTTTTTTTTTCCAACTTTCCTTTCATGACTGACCTGCAGTAAAGCTAGCAGTCTCAGCAATAGAAAGGTTTCTTGCTTGCATCAGTACTCTTTGGGCTCCCCCTCAATACTAAGTTCATGCTCTGTCCCTTTGACACTGGTGGTAATTACAACAGCCCCCTAAACACCATTTCCTTTTCCATTTCATCTCCGACTACTCCTTGAAGGTTTTGGAAATAGAAATCTCAGATATGTAAAATATTCCTTTAGGCACTTTTGCCGGCCCAGCTACCATACTGGGATGTCTCCCTTATCTGGAGGGACATGTGCCCATGATGTCCCAGGTCTGGGAGGAACAAGCAAGTTCAGGTCAGAGGCTGGTCGAGAGTCAAAAACTTAGCCTGTCCAGAGATGCAAAGATGATAAAACCAGTGTGCACGGTGCACACGGTCACATGCACGGTGCTCCAGAATGTCAGTGAAAGAGGATAGAGGCTGGCCAGGTCAGAAATACCCCTGGGATCTGGTTCTGACCCTGCCTGAATCGCTAGAGCTGGTCAGACACCCGGTCCTGAGGCAGGAGCACTGCCGCCCAGGGTCTCTTCCTCCACAAGCACTTGTGTAGTTACCTCAACGTCCATGGCCCTTCTCCATGTCCTGCACTCTCTTCCCTTTCTGAGACGTCCTCCTGGGTCCTGCACGTTCAGCGCAACAGCTCCAGTCATCTGCTCTCTCTGAAGCCCCTGGTCTGGTTGGGTTTTTTTCCACATTGGCTCCGGTTACTACTGCAAGTTGTGCCAGTGCTGCAAAGCTCCTTAGCAAACAGCTATGAAGTGTCTCCTTATCCATTGTGTTTGCAGCTGTCTCACAAGTTGAATAAGAAACCTGCCCATGGGCTAGTTTCCATAAACCCTGCAGAGGTAACCACCACTGACATAGACTGGGAGAACGATGTCTGACAAGTGTAAATATGGGACAACTCAGCTGAAAGCACTGGTATTGCTCTAGGCTAACAGATGCACGTGTGCACAGCAAAGCCTCTTTATGGTCACACCCTTCCAGCAGATCCCCCATCGCAGCACCAAACTCACCCCTGGGACCCTCTGCTGCAGGATCCTGGGCCAGCCCGAACTGCAGGTCACCAGCCTGCAGCCTACAAACTTGCTTAAGAGCCCTGGGTGATCGACATGCTGCTTTCCAGCCCCTCCAACTTTTCAGCAAGAGTCCAGGACGACTTTAGAAACAAACCGCAATGTCCTCCATTTTGTGTCAGGCTATTTTTTTTTTTTAACAAAATTTTCTTTTTTCTAATTATAGGATGTTGCAGAACAATCAGCTGAGTCGCATCCCTGCAGAGGCACTGAGAGATCTTCCAAACCTCCAATCTCTGTAAGTCATTAAAAATCAATGCTACAGCAGCTCAGTCCCTTGAGAGCCCCCGGGGCTTTCCAGCACTTGAGTCATTAGTTCCTTTGTCAAGGATGTTCTGTCCCTCGTTCCTTTTCTTTTCCAATTAAAGCAACGATTACTGCCATTTAGCTTAGAAGGGAGAGGAGGGCGGTTTTCATGGAAGGAACACTGTCTTGGTAAAGGATGTTGAAATTACAGCTCCCCATGTGTGCGTTGTGATGAAAAGGCCACCAGTGCCAATGCATATTTCAAGGAACACTGGAAAATATCCGCCCAGAAGGGGCTCTGTCCTCTCCACTGTGGACCACAGTGAGGAAGAGACCTGCCAGGGAGCATAGAGGGCACTCTGGTCTGTCAACATGCAAGTTGCTCTGTTTTACCCAGATAGAGGGTAGTTATGTCAGGGTAGAAATGCTTTAAAACACTTTTAATTATTCAGCCATGGGAAGAAACTGAGGCTGTGATCATGCATTTCCTTTAAAGTAACCGTATCCACAGCAGGTTTGTGCTACTATATTCACCCAAAATCACATGTGCTGAAATATTTGCAGCTTTTCTGGGTAGGGGCACACATGCAATCAGACTCTGGCAGTGCCACCGAATTTAGGGCAGGTTTGTTTGGGAATCACCCAGCTGGCATAAGCAGCACTGCCGAAGCCTGTAAAAGCATTCTGGATTGGGCTGAACAACTGAAAATCCAACCTTAACCCTAATCCTTAACTTCAGTCCTAGTCTCACTGTATCTTTTTATCACAGAAATATTCATTGGAAGTGGTTTCTGGGAGTCTCCAGGCCAGCCTCCTGCTTGGAGGGGGACTATCACCAATACTAGGTGGGGCAGTTGCAGCTTTGTCTATCCAAGCCTTGAAACCCTTCAAGCATGGAGATTTCCCCCTCGCTAGTGACCTAGCTTGAGGCTGTCTCTCCTGGGGAAGAAACTTTTCCTCAAGTTCAGCCTAAAACTCCTGGAGTGTGATTTGTGGTCATTACTCTTTGTTTGATCACTTTGAACCACCCAGAAAAGCTTGGCGCCATCATCTTCAGCTGTGAGTCACTAGCAGATCTCCTCTTAGTCTCCTCTCTGCCAGGTGAAACAACCCAGCTCCTCCCACCTCTACTCGTGGGGCAAGTGTTCCTTTTCATCCTTCTTACACTGGGCAGCCCAAAACTGGGCACAATTCTTCATGTGTGGCCCTCCCAGCACCAAGAAGGAGTTTCTGTAAATATTAATTTAAATATTAATTTGCAGTGGGGGTGTTAGTTGTGCAGGATATGAGTGTTCTTTCTGCCAGGAGAGATTTGAAACATTTGTTGCTGAAAGATCATTGGCACATGGTTGTGGCTGTTATTAAAATGTGTTTATGTTACCATCAGTGCCAGAGTCAAGACCCCCCACTCTGGGGATCGGAAGATTAGATTATTTTCAAGTGACTTCCCTTTCACAGGAAACGTGACATGGAAGGTCACTGCAATGGAGCTGCCCCAGGAGCGCTCCTTTCCCCTCTCAGCCTATCTCTCCTATGCCCATGAAAGCATGTGACAACCAGTGCCATCAGAGCCCATGGTTCAATAGACCCAGCCTTTGCTTCTGAAGGTTCAAGCACCTGCAGGCAGCACTGCTGCTCAGGCCCCATGGCCTGGGGAACACACTGCTGATAGATGGCCACCTCGGCTAGTGCCAAGAGGTGCACACGCTCCATCCCCTCAGCCAACAGCCCCCATCGAAATACTACATGGCACATAAGCAACGCAAAATGTTTCAAGAAGCTGCTCACAGTACTTTTGGGCTTCATTTAAGGCTCAGAGTGGGAGGATGGCTTATCTTGAATCAACACAAAGGTACCTGCTCTTAGTGCACTTGGAGGCCATCTCATCCAGTGTGGGGCATCCTAGGTGTCTCCAAAGTTGGGTGAGGAGGGAGAGTACAGGCCAGCTGGGATCTTGTGGTCTTCCTGAAGAAACTGAACATTAAGAGTAAATTTTAGGAAGAAATAAGCTGCTTCAGACACCTGAGGGAGACTAGGCTTGGAATAAAATCAGAGGGCTGAGTATCAGGGCATGTCTGGTTAGGACATGCCTAGTGCCTGTCATATTAGGACTGGTTTCAAGAGCCACAGCAGCAGGGGCAAGAGAGATTGCTGTGTCAGTTGTGTAGTTCAGTCCGGTCTTTCTTCCCAGCAGTGCACAAGTACCTGTGCCTGGTCCCTCCGGGCTTCTTCACCCCTCCTTTCCTCACCATCTGTTTTTAGGATACCTGTCCTCATGCCTCCAGACCAGGGCCATCTTTTCCGAGCCTTCCCTAGATCCGCCTCTGAGGCTCATGTCCCCTTCCTATCCTCTCTTTGGACACAAATTCCTGTCCCAGACACAAACTGCTCTCAGGAGGGACCAAGACAATGGCCTCCCACTCCTGCCTCTTTCTTAAAAAGAGAAAAAAACCTATTAGACCTGACAAGACCTAGTTTCAGGGTGGGAGAGGGGGCAACAACTTCTGACCTGCAGGACCGCTCCATCTGATGCTCCCAACTACACCAGCCAGACCCACAGCTTATCCGCTAGCCACCAGGCACAATGAAAGTAATTAAGTTCAAAGGAAGACTCCTGCTGGGAAAATAAGCATTTCTTTAGATGAAGCTTAAAGTGCCCCTCTAGCCAAGGGAGCCTGAATACACATTCTCAGGGTCTCAGACTGCCCAGGGCTTCTGGGCTATCTTTACACAGATGACTATTTAATTAAATACGCTTTTTGGGAGGCCCATCTTTGAGAACCAGCAGAGAGTATCAGAAAATAAGAGATGTGCATTGGGAAACCAGCACAGTCCCTTGTGGCAGATCTGCTGTTGGCAACACCTCTACCCCTGAGCCAAACAGGTATCCCGCTCGACAGCTCAGGAAGGTGAGACCTGCTGCCATTGGGCTGAATCTTCATCACATCTCACCTGATCAAAGAAACTGGAAAGGGATTAGCTAAGCCATGGGAAGCAAATTAGTGGGAACTGGTAGACACAGCAAACTGTGGGGCAAGATGCTGTGGATCTTTCCCCATTAGGATAGTAACATCTGCACATAGTCATCTCTAGCTGCATACTCAGAGTTCGCTTGTTGTCAGTTCTTGCTCTGCACTGGCAAGAAAAACAAGAGCATGGGAAAGCAAAGTGATCTTTTGTAGGGCAACAGCAAAGTCAGGAGCAGGACCTAGGTGTCCTGGCTTCACTTGCCACATTAAGGTGTTTCCATGCCTCTTTAAAGACTCTGCAATGGCACAATTGGTGTATATAACCACCAGTCGAGGAAGTATTTGGGACAGACCATGTGAAAGATGAAAAGCTCCAGGAGAGAGGTTTCTGTAACAAAAAGCAAGCAGCAAAGCAGTCGTATCTTCTGTAGGTCTCACATCAGTGAACCCACCTCACCCATCCTGTTCTTTCTGTACTTATGAGAATTCAGAGTAAAGCCATAAGAGATCAATCAGGTCCCCTACAGTTGCTTTTCCGTGCTATGCCTCCAAGGCTGGGTCCAAATCTTCAAACCAGAGCGGCAGTCCCTGGAAGCAAAAGTATCAGAACTATCTCACCTGATGGAAGCCTCTTCCCTGTCCAAGCTAACTGGTTGAAGGATGAGCAGGAGGTGCCTTGTAGAAGGACTCTAATCACAGATCACCAACGAGCTGTGGTAAAATCTGCCCTCAGTACAGCTAGTACGGGAGGTGCAGGCATGTAGTTATTCTCCGAAAGGGCATGCATGACCCAGCTCTGCCCCATGATAGCACTGTGTCAAGCCCTGTCTGTGTCTCTAGCTTGGCTACTTGAAAGTGTGGAGGGCACGTGCAGAAAAAGATGATGATTTGCACTTTCTCCTCATTATAGAGAAAATGTACAACATAGAACCCTTGGGCACGGTGAAGGTCCAAGAACCATGTCTGGTAACTAAGCCCAGCATGTCTTTGAGGCATAGCCCTGTTCTGAGTGGATGGGAACATTTCTGAAGACACACAGTGTGTTATGAAATTCTACCACTACCGTGTCTCACAATGGTGAAAGCATGGCCTGCTGGGTGTCCATTTCATGCTGCCTCCACAAAGGAGAAGTCAGTGTTTGCAGAGTATTGCAATTCCCCTTCTAGCTCATGTTTAGAGAAGTTCTTCTGTAGCCACCTTTTCCTCCTCTCTCCATTCCAACAGAGAAATGTTTCAAAAAGATAAACGAGATTTGAAAAACAGGAGTGGCACAATGTGGAGAGTCACTGTGTCTTAAAGCAGATACAGAGCTAAGATGCTCTGCTTGGTTTTTACTGCTGCTGCCATGACTTCTCCAAATGTGGTTACTAACCTCAGACCAAGAACCTCCAGGACAGGTCTGTGTTAGAGATCTATTTTTTTAGCTCTTTTTCAAATACCTGAGTCATTTTCCACAAGTTTATGAAACTCTTATGTATTCATTGCCAAAAAATTAGCCAGCCTGGAACACCCATCGGTCACCTACAGCATGGTTTCCGAGCATTACTGGCCAGGCTATCTGAGATCCGATGTACTCATGTTGCCCAGAAACTGTTTTTTTTTCCATCCAGAAGGGGAAGTGGCTTTATGGCACATCGTCACAGCCTGCGAGTTACTGAACTTGCGTGGCACTTCGTGGAATATTAACTCTCTGCTTTGTAAGTTGACAACACAAGCTAAGCAGGCAGGACAGCTGAAAAGAGGGGTGAAAATGGGAGCCGACAGGAGTGGAGTGGAACAAACAGCTGTACTAGACAGAAAGGGATTGTGTGCTGGCTATTTTCTTGCTCTTTCAGATATTTGCATTTGATGTCTGTGTTTGTCATTCTGGAATTCAGGCAGGATTTGAAGGGAAAGTATGTCTCTCTTACGGACAAGCTGCCATAGGAGAGGAAAAGCAGACAAGCCTTTTCTCAGGTTTGTAACAGAAGCAGCCAAACTAAGTGGAAGGTGACAAAAACAGTCTTGAGCGTAGCTCTACCAGTAAGACTTACCAGGCAATTCAAGCGATGAAGTGGCCAAACAAGTAGGACAGAAGGGGATGTTTCTAGCCACTGTGGGACAGAGAGAGTTGATATTTACTGTCTGCACAGCACCGAGTTAGAGCTGAAATGTAGCAAAAACCTAATGTGTCAGTGGAGTCTCTGAAATAGGAAAGTGAAGTATAATGATTAATAAACTCCCATTGTCTCCAAAGGTGACAGCTATCTTGCCTTTTGAGCAGTCAGAGAGGATGCCCACTGAGATAGGACACATGCCCAGGCCTTGGTAGCACTTGGAACTGAACGGCTGTGTCCCTTTGCTGCACTGATGAGGTCCAACCAGGTCCCAGGCATGAGGCATGTTCAGATCAGTACTGAAGTCCTTCTGCTTGCTGGCTGGGAGTGCTGGACAGTGCAGGCAGCCAGATGCTCCTCAGGCACTGCAAAGATGCATGCTGTGAAGTCGTGGTACCAGCTAGGAAGTTTGCAGGGAGTCTCTAACAGGAGTAGGAGATCCACTTGTACATACATGCTGAAGTAAAGTCGAGGCAGAAAGGAACTCCAATAAACACTGTCGCTCAGAGAACAGAAGGAAAGTTATTCTTCCTTTTTATTGGGAGATGATGCACAGAGAAGGAGTCTTCCGCCCAGAATGACCAGAAAGTCTGTGGCACAATCAGGGCATGAACTCGACTCTCTGGAGTACCTTGCTCCCAGGAAAGCTTGTTCCATGTGCAATGCCCTCTTGCATTGCACATGCACCCTGCATGCCTGCCTTTTTTTGTGGCAACCTGAGCAAAGGACTCCACCACCAGGAAGAGGAAGCAGCAGCTCTCTGTTAACATGGCCTGGGTCCTGCTCTCGCATCTGTTTCTAGAAGACCAGAAAAAAGGAAGGAGAAACGCTGGCCAGATGTCACAAAGACCATGCTTACACTGCTCTCCCTCTGTGAGCCTCCCTGTGCTCCTCCCTTCTGATCTGGCCAAGATGAGGATCTGTCTTCATACAAGGAGCCTTCCCAAAGCTGCCAACCCATGATCCTCAGGTGTGCAGAATTTTCCACAGCAGGTGTGGTGTCACCCACAAAAGATGTTGTGGCACAGGAACCAGCAATGGGAGGGCACTAATTTTGACTAGCCTAGATGAGGCATACTGGCTCTCAGGAAACCTAAGTTACTGAAGTTCCAGTCCTTCACAGGACAGACAGCAAGCCAAAAAAAATGACTTTAGATTCAGGCAAGTTTAGGTGAAATGGGAGGGTGAGGGTGTTCCCATGTGGATGCTCTTCAAGAGCCCCATGTGATCCCCCATGCCTTTTCTAACAAAGGAAGATGCAGCCCTGAGTTTTGGTAAATACTTCAAACACACTAACAGGACTTCCTCCTGCAAACTCTAACAGGTTCTGGGGAGACTGGCAAACCAGGTGGAGGTTTCCAGTCATTCAACATAACTGCGCCAAGGGCATTCGTAGGTCTAGGACACCTATTCCCTGTCACTTCATGTACTGACCCCAAGCTTGGGTGCTCCAGGTTGGCTTACTGCGCATCACTGAGTAACACTCATCAGGGACTTCACATGATCTGGGCGACTCCTCCTCCAGAAAGAGGCATCCACTACAAGGGTCCAGCATTTCCTGACCAGAGGTGTTCATGATTCACTCTACCCCATGTACGTCAGTCAGCCTCAGGAGGCAAGTGTCAAATCCACCCAAATCCCCCAGACACACTTGTCCTTACAAACATCCATGGGGCCAGAATCTGCTCCCTGTCAGCTACAGGATTTGGAGACATCACCACCTGGAGCCCAAGCTGTCAGGAAGGAGACCTTGGCAGGGATAGCTAGATGAACACCAAGAGGAATTTGGATTTCAAAATAAGAAAATACAAATCTCTGGAGACTGAGTCTCCTACCAAGCGTGAAGGAACTGCTTCCCAGCAGGCTTGCTTTATCTGGGGAGCATGTTGGGAAGCCCAGTGGGGAGGATTAGAGAGAACACGCACACCTGATAGCAATGCTCTGAGCCCTGCAAGGGGTGCCAAGGCTTTACGTAATGCTCTGATCCAGTTGTGATCCTCTGGCAGAGTATCTGATTACCCGTGGTTTATAGGTGCAGTAACAACATACCATGTGTATTCTGGAAGAGTCGTGTGTCAGTCTAATTAACGACTTTGTGGTTTGTGAGCACTTACCTAAAGCAGATGGGCACTGTGTCTGTTCCTCTGCCAGGCAGAAGGAGTCCAAGGTATTTCAAAGTGAGCAGGTGCTATAAAATATAATTACCAGGCTTGCAGAGGTAGGGAAAGCAAAGAGAAAAGAAACCTGATGGATTAAGAGATCAAGATAAACTCTTGGTTTTTCTTTTGCAAATACTTGTGGAAAGTGATGAGAATGGCTGGCTCTTTCTGGAGTTTTCACAGATCAGCGCTTTGGGAAGGTGCTTAGCGTGTGTCTGGCTCTTCTGGGTGGGTGTTGCCTACAGGAATTTGGAGGGGGAAGAGGGGATTAGCCAGAAGAGTGTCACAGCTTTTCCAGTAGGGGTGGCTATATGGTGGCCTCAGGGCGGTCATCTCAGCTTCTCTCACCTGACTTTGAGGCTAGGGGCTCCCAGGAGGATAAGATTTCCAAGTGGCCTAGTACAGCTTTTCCAAAGTTACCACTGTAGTTCAGCTCCACAGTATCAACCTGTGCTTTCAGCGTGGTGATCTGTTTTCTAGCCTATGGCCATGAATCCCAGAGCTCTGTGCATTTCCTTGGGATTCCCTCCTCCAGACTGGGGAGGAACTGCACTAATAGCTAATTGCTGGGATTTTGAGAAACTTTGGGTAGGGCAGTAGCAGGTTTTCTGACCCAGTAAGACACAATAGCATAGACACAAAGCTTCCAGAGCCACATTTCTCCCTGCTGAGTAAAAGCATCCACTCGTTTATATCCCACCTCGTGGTAGCTCATTTCCCCTCCCACAGAGACTTGTGGCTCCATGTCACCTCATGGAGACCCCAGACCCTGAGAGTGTGGGCATAGACGCTCTGGCACAGACTAACACACATAAAGTCATCTATCACCCAGTGGGACACCAGCAGTGTGGAAGGCTCCAGCTGAGGAGCACCCTTTAGTCAAGAGAGAGAAGTAGATGCACTGGGGGAGAATCTCATCTCCTGGAAGTAGGCACCTGCCTTCGGAGACGGAACGCTCACAGTGTTGCCTGGTCCTCTCCATTCACAGCTGGAGAGGGACACACAGTTCAAAAGGAGACATCTGAATGTAGCTGAGATGATGACACCAAGTTGTGTGGTGTGATCAACATGCTGGAGGAAAGGGATGCTTTCCAGAGGGACCTTGACAGGCTGGAGAGGTGGGCCTGTGAGAACCTCATGAAGTTCAACAAGGCCAAGTGCAAAGTCCTGTGTGTGGGTTGGGCCAATCTCAAGCACAAGTACAGGTTGGGCGGAGAATGGGTTGAGGAGGAGAAGGACTTGGGGGGTGCTGATTGATGAGAAGCTCAACATGAGCCAGCAATGTGCACTGGCAGCCCAGAAAGCCAACCGTGTCCTGGGCTGCATCCAAAGCAGTATGGGCAGCAGGTGGAGGGAGGGGATTCTGCCCCTCTACTCTGCTCTCGTGAGACTACCCCTGCAGTGCTGCGTTCAGCTCTGGGGCCCCCAGCATCAGAATGACATGGAGCTGTTGGAGCAAGCCCAGATGAGGGACACAAAGATGATCTGAGGGCTGGAGCACCTCTCCTATGAGGACAGGCTGAGAGAGTTGGAGTTGTTCAGCTGGGAGAAAAGAAGGGTCCAGGGAGACCTAGCAGCCTTCCAGTACCTAAAGGGGGCCTACAAGAAAGCTGGAGAGGGACTTTTTACAAGGGCATGTAGTGATAAGACAAGGGGCAATAGCTTTTAACAGAAAGAGCAGAGATTTTGATTAGATATGAGGAAGAAATTTTTTACAATGAGAGTGGTGAGGCACTGGACCAGGTTGCCCAGAGAAGTTGTGGCTGCCCCATCCCTGGTGGCGTTCAAGCCCAGGTTGGATGAGGCTTTGAGCAGCCTGGTGTGATCTGTGTATCAAACTTAGTGTCCTCATTAAATCCTTGGTACCTGGTGCATGGCATGTGAATCAGGGAGTTTACCACAGCTCTAGCTCATCCCCTGGTCTGCATGTGCAGGGATTTGTTCAGGAACATCTAAACATCTGGTAGCCCAGCTCCAGAGGAGACAGAGCATATAAATCGTAGTCCGGCAATACCGAAATTGGGAATAAGAGGGAACTAGAAGTCTGGTGTCTTAGCTAGAAGTCTGCAGAGCCCATTCAGTCCAATAAAGTAATTTTCAGATATTTCTGCATGGTCCAAGTTATCAGTGATAGTCAGGGTCTTGGATCAGCCTTGATTGTGGGATTTCCCCACAGTTGTTGCTACCCCAGCAGCCTCCAGCACACAGAGCCCGTCCTCCACTCTTGTGTTTGCCAGCACAGAAACCATTTGTGGCACATGAGATTCAGAGAGTGGTTACCAGCCACTTTTTGACAAATATCCCCATTGCATTCACTCATCCTCTGCTCTCAATCTCTCCATCATGCCCCAGTCCCTGCCCTTCAATGTTCCCTTTCACCAAGAGGAGCAGCAGCTCATGAGGAGTGAAGCCTAAAGATCCTGCACCACGAAGTCAAGCCTCCTTTCCACAATGCACTTTGAGCTTTCTCTTGTTTCCCAGGCCAGATGCACCATAATGCTAGGAACACTGGCTTCAGTCCTTGTGGGCAGTTCGTTAGCCCTATGTCCCAAAAGAATTGACTCTCCTGCTGTTGGCTCGATGGCAAGTTTGCTAAAGCAAAATGCCACAGGAAAATAACCTGTGACTGTGTTTTCATCTGTTTTCTGTCTCTCAGTGACTCCTCCTCAGTGCAGCATGTCAGGGAAGCAACTGTAGATGAGTAAGAGACCTTCCCTCCATGTCAGCATGTGTCGGTCTCCTAGAGCAAACCCTTTCCTGCTACCTGGTGGCTAATGCACCCAGCAAACTGTCAGCCATCACCACTGCAGCCGTACACAGGTGATGGGCAACAGCCCGATAGGTCCCATTTACTGGGATCCTGTTCTTATTTTAGCTCTCTTTTCTTCCTCACAGTCTTTGTTCACTGCATCACTCTGAAATATTTTTACAGGATTCACTTGCTACTTTGCCACAAATCTGTTGTTCCCAGCTGAAGCCAGCCACAGTCTCCCTCAGGAGAACTCTAGTCCCGTCAGCACTGGTCCCGCTAACATCGCCTTCCCATTTCAGGTGCTTACATGACAGCAGTGTCTGTTCTCTTTACATCTGTCCTGCAGAAGGATTTGATGTCTTCATAAGCCGATGGGATTCAACCCAGAAGACAAACTATGTCATATACATTGTTCTTAAAAACATTGCAAGCATTTTCATGTTTTCTACAAATGTTTCCCATTAAATTCTGATTTCACTCCAGCTTTACTTGATTCATAATCTGTTAATGCTAAATCAGCCTGACAAGTACAAGTCTTGCATACAGGTTAGTTTTACCTTTAACTAAAATAATCCAGTACCTCCAACTCATTGGTTGACTTTTCTGATATCTTTAGCAGGAACCTTTTGGAGTCTTATGGAAATGCAATAAAAACTACTTCATCCCCTGTCCCTCAAGGCATGTAATTATTTCTATACATTAAAATGGAAATAATGACTTATAGCAATTTGAGAACATGTGGACTTTGATGTAGACAAAGGAGAAAGGCTCTTCCCACCTGATCAGATTCTCACAGCATATAAATTCTTATAACGGAAGACAAAAATTGCTTTGGAATCAGCATGGCCCGAAGAGCTTAGTCAATTCATTCCTTGTTTCACTTCTTTGATCTATTCAAGATTTGATGGTTTGCTGGTAACAGCAATGTTCTTCTCTATAAATCATGTGATGCAGTAAGGTTTAAGAAAGGTGTTGCTTCCATTGGGTGTTTTTAGGATAAAAGCGATGGAAAACATCTTTGTTGGAGACATGGACAGTGAGATCGAGTGCACCCTCAGCAAGTTTGCAGATGACACCAAGTTGTGTGGTGTTGTGGACACGCTGGAGGGAAGGGATGCCATCCAGAGGGACCTTGACAGGCTGGAGAGATGGGCCTGTGAGAACCTAATGAAGTTCAACAAGGCCAAGTGCAAGGTCCTGCACGTGGGTCGGGGCAATCCCATGCACAAGTACAGGTTGGGCGGAGAATGGATTGAGAGCAGCCCTGAGGAAAAGGACTTGGGAGTGCTGGTGGATGAGAAGCTCAACATGAGCCAGCAATGTGCACTGGCAGCCCAGAGAGCCAACCGTATCCTGGGCTGTATCAAAAGGAGCGTGGCCAGCAGGTCGAGGGAAGTGATTCTGCCCCTCTACTCAGCTGTTGTGAGACCCCACCTGGAATACTGTGTTCAGCTCTGGAGTCCCCAACACAAGAAGGACAAGGAGCTACTGGAACGAGTCCAGAGGAGGCTACGAAGCTGATCCGAGGGCTGGAACATCTCTGCTATGAAGACAGGCTGAGAGAGTTGAGGCTGTTCAGCCTGGAGAAGAGAAGGCTCTGGGGTGATCTTATAGCAGCTTTCCAGTACCTAAAGGGGGCCTACAGGAACACTGGAGAGGGACTTTTTACAAGGGCGTGTAGTGATAGGACAAGGGGCAATGGATTTAAACTGAAAGAGGGGAGATTTAGGTTAGATATAAGAAAGAAATTCTTTACATTGAGGATGGTGAGGTACTGGAACAGGTTGCCCAGAGAAGTTGTGAATGCCCCATCCCTGGAAGTGTTCAAGGCAGGTTGGATGAGGCTTTGGGCAACCTGGTGTAGTGGAGGATTTCCCTGCCCATCGCATGGGGGTTGGAACTAGATGATCTCTGAGGTCCCTTCCAACCCTAACCATTCTATGACTCTATGATTCTATGAAAAAACAGAAATCTATAATGTCAACATAACATAGCAGTGACTTACGATCTATTGGCATAGAAGTTGTCTTGTGGCAGGACCACCTCAGTCCTGTAACATGATTTATTGGCTACAAAGTCTTTCTGGAGCACAATGAAAAAGATGTCAGGGAAGAGCAGTGAGGTAGTTCTTAACAGCAATCTGAAGATAAGACTGAAACAAAGCAATCACAAGTACTTTCTCGGTGATTGCTGTTGCTGAGAGTGCAGGACCTTGAATTTCACCTGTTATAGACCACTTCGCAGCAGAAAGCATGAGCATGCCTGAGGCCGGAAAGAGAGACAGTACAAGTGTCACGGTGCAGACAGTGTGCTAAAGAAGCTCCTTCCACTCTAGAGCACGCTTACTGCTCAAAACCTTCCTGCCTCATCTCTGAAATCCCCTCTTTTCCCTGAGGCACCTCTTCTCAGAAGCCAGCTCTGGAGAGGAGCACACCTAAGTCAGTGGAGTTTTGTCCCCACTCTTGTTTTCAGAAATCTGGCATCCGTTTTGGCATTTCAAGTGTTTAATGGTATTTCTACAAAGAAGAAAGTCTAGGAGGGTTCAAGAGCAGATGACTACTATATCCAAGTGAACACTACAGTCAGGCATGCCACTCATCTGGATGTACTGCAGGTAACTTTCATGCAGTGATGTAGTCATGGGGTGGTGTTTGGCTGCTGTTAATATTCCTCACTGGCTGTATGGAAGCAGGAGCCTCTTGGGCTCCATGTGCTGTGATCCTTCCTCCCAGGTGTAGTGTGCACAATCTGAAATTGACCTGAAAGACGCAAGGTAGTCCCTGTAGCTTGTGTAGTTGAGTCAGTGCACAGACAGTGAGGAAATGTTAAGGTTGTGTTTTCTTTCTTTGAATTCAGGTGAGCTGATGTCCCTGGAAGGGACCGAGACTCTCCTATATGGCTACATCTCATAATCTGGTTCAGGAATGATAAGTCAAATTCAGAGTTACTGTTTTTTGGGATAGACTTTGAGCAGACAAGATTTTTCTGGTGCCATATACCACAGGCATCCAACCTGCTGCTTACTCGCTCTTTTCTCTGCTTCACCCAGTGCATGGTCAGCCTGAGCTGTTGCTGCAGATCTGTGCTTGTCACCAGGACTGGCAGCAATACCTTGGCGATATCAGACCAGGTTTGAGGAGAAAAAGTTGCATTAAAATACAAATCCAGTTCAAGATACAGGTTTTGGAGTTGTTCCTCTGCTTACACTGGCCAGATCCAAATCCCTGGTCTGGGTTCAAGAGTACCCCAGTCTCAGAAACAAAGTGCATTCCTCGACCTTATTTCTTATGCCAGCAGCTTTCTCTGCCATTCAGCTTGTCTCCCCATGTTGTTCATGGAGTGCTCTCCAGTACCTTTGAAGAGCAGTAGCATTTTAACTGCAATGATGAACAACAATACGTTTTCAAAAACCACTGGCAAATCTCCTTGATAGAAAATGCATCACCCTCTTTATGGGCAAAAATTGTAGCTTGGTCACTGTGTTCTTGGTAGGACCCAACAAGCAGCTTAACTGCCTCCTGTTTGCAGTCCTCAAAGAACAGCAGCGGAATCAACCACACTGGCATTTGACATTGCAACAGAGCAGCCTGGGCCAGGTTTGTAGTTGGGAAGTCAAGTGGCTGGGACCAAGAGGCTGGTGTCTTCGTGCCTCTGCTATGACTAGATCCTTCCCTCATGGTGGGAGATCCTAAGATTCACCAAGAAGGAAATAAAATTCTTCTGAGTCATCCTCTATGGCCTTGCTACACGACCTTCCTTCCCTTCAGGTAAGCTTCTGCTGTGCCCACATCTCCCTCCGGTGGATTTGTCTCCTCTGACCATAGCAGTCTAGATATTACTCATCTCAGCTAGTCAGCGGTAGAAAGTGATCAGCATCTCCGAGGGTGAATCATCCCTGTTATCTCAGAGCCCTGTCTGGGGCAATGAATCACTTTCTGGAGGAATCTGGTTTTCTCTTCTGGCTATGGAAAGACTCTATAATTGGTTTCAAGTTCTGTGTGAATAAGGTTGGATGTGTTTTTCCTAGCCCTAAGAGTGAAAAAAAAAAAAAAAGCCTCTCTCCCCACCTCCCACTTTCATTTAGCAAAAACAGTTCACCAAGCTAACACACATCATCAGAGGCACATCATCAGAGCATGGGTACTAAAGCAGAGCTGAGCATCTCTCCTTTCCCATGCCTCCATGCAGGTGACTTGGCACACACTTGTGTAGCCCTCAGAGGAAGCTATCAGAGGAGAGCATCTTGCCCAAAAATACAAGTGCAAAGAGCAGCTTATCCATTAACCAGAGAGGAATTTCTCTGCACTCCAGAGCTGGAGGGATTTGAATTTGTAACCATTGTTCTGGGGGCAAGTCAGAAATGAGAAAGGCTTCCGACATGGGTACTGTGTACATCACAGATGTTTTTTTTGCTGTCAGTGGAAGGAACTCATTTGGTCAGATGAGAGCCTTCTCTGCTTAGGAGTAAAAAAGCATAAAATGCAATGTGGTTATTCCATTACAATGACCTCAATAGCTTTTTCTGAGAGGAAGGATTTGGAGACCACACACAAACTGCTGAGCATATCATCCTAAATGAACAGTTCTCTTTAGCAGTGACCCAATAAATCCCTGCCTCCATTTGTCCTTCATCCATTAGTCCCTGGCTTTGAGCAATGAGATGTGAAATTTAGGCAAAGGAAAGGTCTATATAGCTCATGCTTGTGAGCGTCCATGCCGTGAAGGATCCCTGGCTCATGTCCCAGGAAGACGAGTGTCGTGTTGTTTATCAGACTAATAGATAAAAGTTTAGCAAACCTCAGTCACTCTTATTTTATTTTACTGTGTGGCAGAACTGGCAAATAACACAGAAAAAATAGATGTCTGCATAAATTGCCATCTCCTCCCAAGAATGTTGACAGCAGATATAGAAACTCTACCCCTGACTGCATCGGATGCCTTACCTGTGTACACAGTGTGTAAAAAGCAGCAGTTTCACCTCTTTACGGCTTTTGAAATTCTTTCCTGGAACATGTGGAGAGTAGACTTTTCAGCTCCCAGTGATCTTGAGTTGGGTCATCATGTTCATGATGATCCCCTGAGACAATTCCTCTCTTGAGACTTCATTCTCTGATATTCCCATTTATCGTACTTGTGATTGGCACCACTTGGAAGGGGGTAATGATGAGTGACATCTTTGCTGTGCCCCAGCATCTCCAGGATTCATTAGTTGTGCTCCCAAGTGAAGAGGTCACAGCACAGGTTGAGTGGCTTGAGCTGTATTTCTCTAGCAGCTTGGCAGAGGTTATACCTTCATGGCTATGCCCATCAGGTACTGTAGTCACCTTCAAACTTTCCTGCATTTACTGCTAGCAACTCAGTGTAGCAACCAGGAGCTCCATTTGGAGAAACATTCATGAGATCATTCATACCAAGCTGAAACTGATGGTCACTTGTCTATATTGTTCCTGTTTTTCTCTGCCCACACTGCAGTGACTGTGGAATCCACCTTTCAATAAACAAACATCCTTCAAAAAAGACTCTGACAAACATAGGTATTTAATTCCATCTCAAACCCCTCTCATACTCATTTTCCATCTCAGACTGTAATAGCTTTTAGGAAAAGGCACACACTATCTTGACTGCCCTCTCAGTGCCCAGAACGTTGTAGATGCTAAAGAAATTATAATCACAGCTCACATACATGGTCCACACTCACACACTTTTGCATATGAGTCGTATAGTAACTTCCAATGTGTTTTCCATTGACCTTTATTATGAGGATTCATGAACCTTAACTCGCTCACTCATATACATATGTATCCAGGGCATGCTGCATTTCCCTAGTGACAACTCAATAGAGAAGATGGACAATGGGTCCCAGATGTGACATACAGTAGATACAGCCGCACAGCAGGGAAGATGGGTCCCAGATGTTAGATACAGTAGATGTGTCAGTGCAAAAGGAAAATGGATCCCAGATGTTACATGCATTGAATGTGTAAACATTCCTGATGAACCACAGAGAAGCTTCAGGTAAACCGGAGATAGAAAAGCAAGTAAGAAATGAACAACATATTTAAACTGGAACCTATCTATGCAGCATTTAGTCCTCTATGCAAGATACAGCCATGGCTTTTAGTCTGCTCTCATCCTTAACTCTCTGACTCTTGCATAACCCCATGGACTTCAAGAAGTTCCTCCCACGATAAAATAGATGGGAGCATGGTCAGTCCAGTGAGACTCAGAGAAGAAAAGGACAGAACTGTCTCACCTGATAAAGTAAGTCACAGGGATCACTAGCTGTGTTGGTAGGATAACACAAAGCTGATTTTTAGCCAAGTGATGTGATGAGCATAAATAGGAGCAGGAGGACTCAGCCTTGTGCATGACAGGCCCTATCAGACATGGTATCTTTGGCAGTAGGAGCTCAGTGTCATGATCTGGGAGGTCCCTGCTAGCCCATGCTGTAGATGGTCCAAGCACTCTGTCTTCTAACAGCCAGTGCTAACTGCTCCTGCAGAGCAGCAGCTCCCTTCACAGCCCCTTGCAGTGTAGGGCAAAGCTACTGCTCCCTTCATACAGAGGAAGGGGGAGGCAAAGAAAAGCCAAGCAACTTTTCCAGTGTGGCACTGAGCCCATGGCAGAGCAGGGGCACTGGACAGGTAGCTCCAAAACTCAGCCAGGCAGACTATGTCCTGTTTTCCTGGCTCAGTGTCACACTTTCAAAGCAGCCCCAGCTGCCAGGTGGAGCAAAAGAGCTTTCCAGTGCCCTGCAGCTGTGGTGTGACTCAAAAACTACTGTGTCCTGCCCATGGAGGATTCCCTCAGCCAAAGAGGTGCCAGGGGCCAGTCCCACCGACCCCCGGGGTCAGCTCTGAAGTGCTTGTGGCTGCCATGCTGTTTAAAACAGCCTGGTAACTTGTGGAGGGGCCAAGCCCAGAGGGTCTCAGGCTCTGGTGAAATGGAGAGGTGTTAGGTACTCCTCTCCAAGACATCATCTGCCCAGCTGTGGGTCATACATGTTCAGTGAAAAGTGATGCACCATGTGCATGACCATCAAGGCTCAGGGCTCTCATCAAGGCCAGTATTTCTTCCTAGTATAGTCCACGAGCTATGAGGGTGAAGGTTATTTAATTTCTAAAAGAAAGCTGGCTGCACTGGAAGATCACAGTGGATCCTATGGGTGCTCATCCAGCACAAGGAGGCACTCAGGCACACCAGGGTACAGATTGGCACCTCAGCAGGAGGCAGCTCTCACTCAAGTGTCCATCAAAACAAAATAACCACCAGTCTAGCAATGATTGCCTGAGTCAAACACCACAAATTGGACATCTGGAACCCTATCTCCATGTCAGCTCACAAGTGGAGAGTGGATGGAGCAAGGCAGACATGGACCCAGCTATGACACCCCTGCAGGTTCCCACTGCCAGACCTTGTGATATATCTGGTCTTGCCCTGGTCCCTGTGCATTCAAGGTGTCAGCTGGCTATTGTGTCCCAGTACATTCTTGGCCCAGGGGATCTCTCAGGGTTCCATGATCTGTTCAGAGTCCCTCTCCCCAGAGAAGAGGGTCCTGTTCCTTCTGCCACCAAGAGCTGCTCTTCCTTCCCTTTTCCAACCAGCTTTTGTGCTTGACAAACACTGTGTTTCCCAGCAAATATGCAGGACCCACATGGCTTGGTGGGCCTTTGAGCCACTTTGCTTACCCTCTGGCTGCCTTCTGTACTTTCTCCATTTCCCTTTGCCTGACACCATGGGCAAGGGCAGCAACTCCAGGCACCCAGGAAGAGGGCTGATCGGGGAGTTGGCGCAGCAATGGAGTGCAGCTGCCCAACTGTCAGCAGTTTCTATAGTTGTACAGAGATTTTGGCAATCCTTCTTGCACGGTTCTGACCTGAGGTGTTTTGGAGGTGTCTGCAACTGAGGATAACAAAATCCTCTTGTCTGTACCAAAGGCACTTTGAGTGCAGTCTAGGTATTGCTCTGATTTCATTTCCTGAGCATCTGTCATGGAGGGCTTCCTAGAGGTATGTGTCGCATTAAGTCAGGAGTGAAGACTCATTGCAGTCCAAACAGAGCCCTGCAAACTTTTCCACTAGATCTTGTTCCACAGCCAATTGGGAACATGCTTGCATCTTGAACCTTCATTCACTGCCTGGGATGGTTTTCACATGAGTTTTTAGTCTGGAAATGGAGCTAGGGAACTCTTGTGAGTCTTGTTTGAGGGCTGTGAGCTCTTCTGTGACAGGGGCAGAGAGCCCAGGTGTTGGAGCAGGCATACAAGGCAATGTTTTACCCATTCATTGTGTCATTCATAGAATCATAGAATCATAGAATCATCAAATCATAGAATAGTTTGGGCTGAAAAGGACCTTTAAAGGTCATCTAGTCCAACATCACTGCAATGAGCAGGGACATCTTCAACTAGATCAGGTTGCTCAGGGCCCTGTCCAACCTGACCTTGAATGTTTCCAGGGATGGGAAACTCACCTCTCTGGGTAGCCTGCTTCAGTGTTTTGCCACCCTTCTCATATAAAAATTATTCTTTCTGTCTAGTCTAAATGTATCTTCTTTTAGTTTAAAACTATTACCCTTTGTCCTATTGCAACAGGCCCCGCTAAAAAGTCTGTTCTCATCTTTCTTATAAGCCACCTTTAAGTATTGAAAGGCCACAGTAAGATCTCCCTGGAGCCTTCTCTTCTCCAGGCTGAACAATTCCAACTCCCTCAGCCTTTCCTCATAGGAGAGGTGCTCCAGACCCTTGATCATTTATGGGGCCTCCTCTGAACCTGCTCCAACAGATTCCTTCTCCCACTGTATCTGTTATGTTCACAAGGACATGAGAGGCAGAGCAGAAATTGAACCCAGTTTCCCATCCCCCAGGTTAGCACTGCAGTCCTCAGCTGCCTTTCTTCTGTCTCGTTTGGTATGAGTTGTTGGGAGAAGACTTTCCTCCTCACCTGGCTTATTTGGGCAGGCTCAGGGACCCAGAACCTCCTGCCTCTGTGTGTTCAGGCCCCATCAGGTGCTGTGCCTGGCAGAAAGAGCAGCACTCGTGCAGCTGGCTTGCAGAGGGGTGAGGCAGAGGTGGACTGAGTGCCCTTGAGCAGGGTGTCTTGCAGGGCTCCAGAGCCATCCTTCCTCACTGCACCCTCAGCTCCTCGCATGGCAAGTTCCCCAGAAGCTCACAAGCCACGTACTGACTCAGTGCAACTGGGAGCTTTGCCTGAGAAAGGAGCTGAGGTGTTGGCCTCAGTCATTAGTAAGCGATGGGAAAAGTTTAGCTGCAGTGACATCATCTCCTTATGTTACTACAAGGAACTTAGATCTTATTGTGGGATAGGACATAACTCAATCAAGTCTTTCAAGATAAACTCAGACAGGAAGAGAGACATGATTGCCTGAAGGCACCAATTAGACATTTCTGGTGAGATCAGCTCTGTTCAACCGACACACTTGCACACTGGGGCCAGGGAAGACAGCAAGCACCTTATTCTCTGAGAAAGAAGTGGTCTCAGGGAGGGATGGGCAATCAGCTCTTCCTCCCACTGCTGTTGTCAGTCCTCACTCCTCCGAGGGTCGCAACTGTCTCCAGATCATCCTTTCTTTATGCCCTATATTCTGCTGCTGACAGATAATCAAGACACAGAGGAGCTCCCTCTCTTTGGAGAGATAGCAGCATAGTCCAGTACCACCCAGTGCTGCCTGTGATCTTTGGTGGCGAATTTTCTCCAACTTTATCAAGGGAAATAGTTGCCCAATATATTGCAAAAAATGCTGGGAGGGTAGACTGGAGTTTGAGGCCCCAGTGTCTTGTGTGACTGGGCTGTGGGCGATGGAGGAACATCAGAGAGTCTACACTGCAGACCAGTTACTGCACATAGTTTGTATAAGGCATCCAGACAGCCTGCTGTCTGGCTCTACTGTGTGCAAGGCAGAAAGAACAGCAGCAAAAGTCAGGATATTTCCTGACAGCATGGCACTGTGCATTTTTATTTGTTACCAGGTTGCCGCACCCCCTGTAAATGCTCCACAGCTAGGAGGAACTGGAAAGATATGGGCAAAGTTGCTTCTGCCAGTCATTAGGTGACCTTATAGCGGTCTTCCAGTACCTCAAGGGGGGCCTACAGGAAAGATGGGGAGAGACTGTTCAGGAGGGCCTGTTGTGATAGGACAAGGGGTAATGGTTTTAAAATAGAGGGAGGTAGATTCAGGCTGGATATTAGGAAAAAATTTTTTACCATGAGAGTTGTAGAACACTGGAACAGGTTGCCCAGAGAGGTGGTGGATGCTCCATCCCTGGAGACGTTCAAGGCCAGGTTGGATGAGGCCCTGAGCAACCTGATCTAGTTGGAGATGTCCCTGTTCCTTGCAGGGGGGTTGGACTAGATGACCTTTGAGGGTCCCTTCCAGCCCTAACCATTCTATGATTCTATGATTCTATAGCTTGAGATTCGCACCACATCTCTTAGGGAATAGAGCATCTGTTTCTGGTTACCCACTGGTGCACACTTCCGCCAGTCATGGTTCAGACAGCAGGATGCATGTGCTTACAGATGTCTAGGAAACACACGTAAACGTCCTCTGAAATGCTCTGGAAGCAGTTCTTGGAACAAGACAGTTCTTTGAAACTGCTGGGTCTGTGGCACAGGAAACCAAAGATCTCAGATTATAGCTTGGTCAGAATTAATACAAACCTTCTGACATGCTCGCTGCACATAGCCCCACCACCACTTGGACCTCCCGAATGACTGCAGCAGTTGCATTGGCTTATCTTCTGCACATTTGGAAGGAGGAATCTCCCACTCTTGGCCTTTGTCATTAGGAAAGGGCCTCCCTGCCTGCTTGGCTCCTTCTAGGAATGTTTTTGATCCGACCATCGTCTCTGGTCTGTTCCTGGCAAGAAGGCAGGCAGTTCCTTCACAAGCCTTTCTCAAATACAATGAAGTGACTCTTCAAAGGCATCTCAGAGTCTTAACCCTGCACCCACACGAAGGCTACCTGACACTGTCCTGCCCAAGGAAGGGCTTCCCTTTTCCACCACACACAAGTTCTTTTGCTCCCCAGAGCTGCCACCGGCTACTTTACTGCCTCTACTGGCAGTAAAGGCACCAGCTGGTGGGGCTCAGACATTCTTGCCTTTGATGCTGACCTGCTCCTGTCACCATGGCTCAGCACAGATGTGAACATCTGCTTAGGGAACAACGATGACAGAGGCAATGCCTCAGACCAAAAGCCAAGGGACTTTTGGTGTTCTTCCCAGGCAGCTCCCTCTCTCCCCATCCCTGTAGTCCCTAAAACAGAAAATGGAATAGAATCTAAGGTGATTCCAGGCAGCTTTAGAACTTTTGTCTAAGAGTCATGTTGAAGTCATAACTATAACTATCAGCAGTAGATGCAGATGTAAAGCCAGAAGCTGAGACTTTCAAGCAGTTGGTGATTTCCATATGTCATTGTTCTTGAATGTCCCACTTAAAAGCAGCTCCTTTTGCATGCAACAGACAGGATGACGCTCTGCAGTGCCTTGCTTGAGCCTGTGAAGGCACTTGGAAATCTTGTCTGTGCAGACATCTGGAGACCACTGTGTGTCATCCACTCACTTGACAGCAGGTGTGAGATAAAGTCCCACTTCTAAGTCACGCAGCATCTTCATGAAAGAGGCATCTTCCTCTGTAAGCAACAAATGGGTTAATGCTTGCAAGGAAAACCAACTGAGTGATATTGTGAAATAAAGATTAAAACGTCTCCGTGGAAGGTGAGGAGCCAGCCTCAGCCTGCGCTGTCTCATTTACCCACTAATCAACCCAATTATCTTAGGTATAAATCATAACACAAAACACTTACGGAGCCAGAATCACACACTGAAGAAAGGAGAGAACTGTTGGGTTGGTTTTTGTTTAATATAATTGATATAATTACTAACAACTCTGTGCCAAGAACTTCAGCTTTTCTCCTTCCAGAAGAGAGTGGAGAGCTGTCTGAAAGCCATAGCAATTAGCAATACCCACATGCACAGTTTTTATTAGAAAGAACGCAGCACTATTCCAGAATAAGCCAGCAACTCCCTGAGGAGCAGTTAAACAACCCAGAGACCTTCCGGTACCAGAAACGCAGCCATCACTTAGTCCATGCTCCCTGTTCACTTGTTGATGCTGCAAAGCACATGAGGAATCCTGCCAGTGATGCTGCCTGTGAAATGCCTTCACCTGGATGTTTTCTTGTTCCTAATTTCGACTTCAGTAGCTCCAGATAAGTGCATCTTGCTGTGCTATGGTCCAAGTAAACTGCCGTTTCTGAGATTGCTCAGGCCCTTGTCCACCTCACTGTAACCAGCAGAAAGTCTCCCTTTCATTTCATTGAGGCATCCGGCTGGGTCTGACTGGAGCAGATTAAGGCAGCAGTCACGTGGCTGGAGCTCACCAACACTCCCTGAGCACGCTGCTCTCCAGATGGTGTTTTATGGACAGTGGCCACACTCATCACAATATGCCACATTGCCACCATGCAGCCCCTGTGGAGGTGAGGAGAGTTGGGGTTCATTTGAGTCTTGCAGAAGTGACCTCTCATTGATGGCAGGGTGTGGGGACATGGAGCAGAGCTTGGCTTGGAGCTGGAGCTTGCCCAAAGCTAGTGGCCATCCCAGGATTGTTAACAAACTCTTTAGATGTATCTCAATTATTGCCTCTATACTAACCACAGGGATCCACCAAGACAGGAAGATTCATAGATTCATAGATTTCTAGGTTGGAAAAGACCTCAGAGATCATTGAGTCCAACTGTCCCTAATCCCCATTAAACCATATCCCTAAGTAGATCATCCACCCTATTCTTAAACACATCCAGGGATGGGGACTCAACCACCTCCCTGGGCAGCCTGATGCTGACCTTGATGTCAGAGTATCTCAGAAAAATCCACCAAGGACACATGCTACCTCACTGGCACTTCTCTCATACCTGTGGACCATGGATGTAAAAAAGTGCCTTTCTTGAGTGTATGCCTAAATAGCCATGGAGCAAATCCACCAGCATTAATGGTTTCCCCAACACTTGGGCACTGTCACGCTGAAGCCAGACTCCCTTGTGGCTCACGACTGTGGCTTCAACCAGGAGTTCATGACCAAAGTGGGACATAAAGCTAGACAGTCATGGGGTCCACCTCACTCCCTTGCCGTGAACCATCCCTGTCTTGGACAGCTCAGTCTGGTGTATCAACCCTTGGCTGTGTTTTAAGATCTCCATTTCTGAAACCTTAATTTGGTTTTGAAAAATGATGAAAAATGAAAAAATGTCTCTGTGAAAAATAAGCAGTACTTTTTAAAAAAAATAACCCAAACAGATTATGATGCCCAAAACTAGCAGAATTCTTATGCTGAAGAAGGAATGGAAAAATTAAGCAAAGATGGACATTTCCCACACAGTTTGAATTTTGGTCCAAAAGTTCTTGTTTGTCCCAAACATTTTGATGAAAATTTTCAAACAGAGCCTTTAACCTTGCCCTGAGCTGCCGCAGGCTTTGCTTTTTTTGCTCTTTATTCTTTGTCTTCTTGGGGGAGATGAATAGTGCTATGCTCTGATTTGTTCGTAGTCTTGGTGAAAGGAGGTAAATTGAGGCAGAAATTGCAATATGCCCACCCTCTTCAGGAGATGAATATACACTGTCTTGTGTCAGCCCTCCAAGCAAAGTTTCCAGTCCTGTGGCAACTGAGCTGAGTTTTGGGAGTCACATGCTTTTGTCATCCAGAGGAATCACTTTGGCTGAAAAACTCTCAGCTGAACAGCCATGCACCAGAAAATGCCACTTTGCAGCAAGTATATTGCAGTTAGGAAAAATACATTAATGTATCAAAATGGGAGTAATGAAATCATTATTTAATCCGCCTTGGGATATCATTTCAGTTTGAGGTGATTTTGCATCAAGACTTGTACGCTACATTTAAAAAACAGTTTTTCAAGGGAGATCTCAGGAAGATTTGACTGCACTTCTTGACCAGGTACAAATCTCCAGCTTTGTCCATTCAGGTCACACCAGCCAGTGCAGGAAATGCTTTTCTCTGTGGTATAGGAAAAGGTCTGTTTCCCAGGACTATATGAGAATTTCACCTGGGAAATATCACTGCTACCCCACTGCAGAGACCACAGCTCTCACCTGGGGTGAGCTCACCTGCTCTGTGCACACGATGGGGCATTTGGTCTCCTCCTGCAGACTACACGTTTATTGAAGGATGCAGGGAAGTGGTTTGTGAACTAGAAAATGTCTGTGCTCTTCGGACAAGTGTCTGGTGTCAGGGGTCTGCTCCATGGCCCAACCTTCATCAAAATATGACTTTCTGTAGTCAAAAGTTCTAATTTTGTTGTGGGTTAGGCTGACCCTCCCACACAGCCGGTCACTCCCCCTCCCCCACCCCCAGGAATGAGGGAGAGAATTAAAGGATAAACGGGAAACCCGTGGGTTGAGATAAGAACAGTTTAATGCAGATGATTTAATACACAGGGTAGATGCTCACCACCCCCTCTTATCCGCAGCCCGTCTCGTCCCGAAGCTGCAATCCCGGACGAACGCGAGGCCCCGAAATAGAGAGGGGCAGAGAGGGAGAGAGAGAGAGAGAGAGAGAGAGAGAGAGAGAGCACTCCGAGAGTGGGAGTGCTGGGAGAGAGAGAAAAAGAAAGAAAAACAATAGAGCAGAAGCGCAGCAAGCGCGAAAGAGCAAAAGCGGCGAAAGAGCCAAAGCGCCAAAGCCCTTCTGTGCGGCTGCCCCTCACTGTTATACTGGGCATGGCGCTGCATGATATGGAATGCTGATTGGCCAGTTTGGCCTCAATCTTAAGTTCCACCACAAATCACAAGGGGAATGGTGTCCCCCTTGTCCCGGCTATGCTCCCCCCTTATCCCACCGTGCTTCTGCACTCCGGCACACTGAAAAGTCCTTGGAGTCTCACATCCAACCACAAACATCAGTGCGCTATCAACATTCTTCTCAGAGCGAGCCTCTGAGTGAAACCAAAACACGGAGCTCTTCTAGCTGCTAAAAAGAAGAGCTGACTCTGTCCCAGCTAAAACTGGGACAAATTTCTACACCACATTCCTTTATGGAGGATTGTTTATTTGAGGGCTGGGCCATGACAGTTCTGTTAACTTCCTTCTCTCAATGCTTTGATAAGAGACAAAGCACTTTCTCTTTGCAATTTGAATTCAGAGATCTTTAGATAGCATAGAAAAACAAAACAAGCTCTGTTGGCTGCATATGGAAATCAGAATTTTCTTTCTCCTTAGTGTAATTGGTTCCTGATATTTCATCCAAATTTGAAATGCTTTCCTCTTTTATTTTGATTTTAAAATCTACAGAGCACACATTATATCCTACTCATCATTGTTGAAATGAGAGATCTTTAAAGGAGATTATTCCCAAACTTAGTTTCTAAGCTTTTTTTTTTTTTTTAAATAACCTTAATATTTTTTTGGTTTCTCATTCTGTTTTGGAACAAAAAAACATCTTAAAAATTAAAATTTCTCACCAAATTAAACCTCAAATTCAACTGCCTTAAGGTTTCCGTGATGATTTAAAAAAAAAAAAGTAATTGGCAAATGAAGGAGAAAGAAAGGCCTGAACATGTGCCATACAGAGAGCACAGGCTTAGTTCCTGCTCCATGACATATGGTCTGACTTGCTCGCGGTGCTTTTACAAGTAGCTCTTGCTGTTTGGATCAAATGTAGGACCCCATGAAGGACTGCCACATATTTCACATTTCCAGACAAATCCTTTTCTTCTGGAACGTGGCTTTGGCCACACGGTTTGGCTGCGCTGCACGTCTGCAGCAGTGGGTCTGAGTGGGCTGTGGGGTACCCCACATAGGGCTGTGCCTCCACAGATCAGCTCAGGCAGATCCACGACAAGCCCAGCCCCAGGGGATGCAGCTTTGATGCTCATTTTGCAGTGGGGTGCCTGCAAGTCACAGCAGGCCAGTGTCCATCTGGTGAGTCCATATGAAAGGACATAGCCCAGCCACTTTGTTTAAAAAGCTGCCACCAGTCAGCAGCACTAACTGGCCATCAAGAAGAGATCATCCTTGGCAGTGGTCAAACACCTCCAAGGGCACGCAGGAGTCTTGCACTGAGACCTCCTTATGCTAATCACTATTTACAGCATAATCCAATCTCCCTGGCCATCAATCCATCCCCTCTCGGCACCAAAACTCCCTTTTCGTAACACTGCAGGCATGTGAAGCAATGCTAGATCCCTCTCTCACTTATCCCCACCCTGTTTCTTTCCCACTCAGGCGCCTGGATGCAAACCTTATCTCTGTGGTGCCCGAGAAGAGCTTTGAGGGACTGCTCTCCTTACGTCACCTGTGGCTGGACGATAATGCCCTGACGGAGATCCCTGTCCAAGCTCTGAACCACCTGCCAGCGCTGCAAGCCATGACCCTGGCTCTCAACCAGATCTGGCACATTCCTGATTATGCCTTTCAGAACCTCAGCAGCCTCGTGGTGCTGTAAGCCTTCTCCACTAATTCCTTCCTCGAAGCCGTGGCCACATCTGGGTGGGACAAGGTGCTGAGATGGTGCCTGGAAAATGGGGTCCTCCTACCATGGGAAGACCTGCTGATCACTCCCCAGAAGGGTTTTTTTTGCTGGTGAGGCAGCAGGCAGAGGTTTTGTTCATGACAGTCGAGGAATTTCTGCCATTTGATATGAAATGCTAAAATTCCTGCTTTTGATTTTTTTCCTGTTTTCCGTACTTTTCACTGAAGAGCCAAAAAAGTATCACTTTCAAAAAACGCTTTGCATTTAGAAAAAAATAGTATCTGGAAACAAAAATGCAGATTTTCTTCCCCCCCCCGAAGGTTCAAGAAACAAAAAAGCTTCTCATTTCTATTTCCCCCTTCAATCCCTGTATTAAAACTACAGGAATTTCTATCAACATGAAAACTTGCAGTCAGGTAAAAAAGCTTTTTTTTTTTTTCTGGAAAACATGCCAAGAAAATTTTTTTGACCAAATATGATTTTGAACAAAAGGTCTAATCTCAACACCTTGTCCAAGCCTATGTATGCTTATTTGCATGACTGTGTTATATTTGCAGATCAACTATTCTTTGCGGTGATCACAACATCACAGTGCATGTTACTGTCCAGTTTGTGTTTTAAACATTTTCCTGACAGCATTCAGAGCAATGTAGAGAACGGTGCTGCTCTCAGACGTACCTGGTCCAGGAGGGAAACGTTACTCCACAGGCAGTGAGACACTAAACCACTATGTAATCAGAAAGCAAACTGATGTCTTCGGGGCTTGGGCAGGACGTGCATATTTTTTATCAATAACGGGTTGTACTTTGTCTAGCTTTGAAAGGAAGTTTACATGTACAAATTAGCCAGTCATTACTTTTTTGATGTTGATTGGCAAGTTCAGGTGTGATTGCCGATTGCTTTAGAGCTCCTGTATCTACATGAAATGCTACCTTTTATTTTGCTAATAAGTATGGACACCAGGGTATTAAGTAACCTCAGCGTGTGGTGCCCTAGTGAAAGTTTAGCAATTATTTCACTTTCAAAATTTACTGAAGCCATCCAGCATAGAAAGCGCTTGGACAAAGGACAGTCCAGAGTTTTATTAAGCATCAAGTTCAGCTGTTTAGGCAAAGCATAGAGGGTTATTTAGGAGAAACGCTAAAAGCAACTTGAGCAACGTCAAATAAGTAGTTTTCACCCACGATAGTGCTCATTCTACAAGGCATCCCATGACCATCATAATGCAACCACTTCATTGCAGCATGGGTGGTAAGCTGGCATTTAGGGTTTTATTTCAGTCTCAAAAGCACGCTGCTTTCCTTCTGGCTTATCCCATACTTTGGGTGAGAAGCAACTCCTTAATTAAACAGGCAAGCTCAAGAAATAAAAGTCATTGACCATTAGGTCACAAGGGAGGGAAAAATGTCCCACCACAGACAATCGGAAGGGACCACATGCATGATCCTGCCAGGCGCTGTGGAATACAATGCTACATTTTTGTGGGATCACAAGTGTTTGGCAGAACTGGCCCCATAAATCTTTCCTACGCTTCCATGCATACTCTTGTCAGGGCGCAGCCAGTGGAAAGTCACCCAGTGTTCTTCCTGCGCCCCTACCAGGGACGTTTCCCTGCTTCAAACCCATTCACCGAGAAGAGACGCAAACACTCCCAAAAGCCAGCCCAGCTAGGCAGTAAAGTTTTTGAGGAGACTTTTCCTACCAGGATGCAGACAATACTTATGTGCATTCCTCTGCAAGTGAATTTGCACATAGATGAAGAAAAGCTGACTGCTACCGTTAACATCGGGAAAATTTTAGCCCAAGAGGTATTAAAATGAGCACCTAGGGGAGGAGAGTCAAGGGCAGATGTGGACGAGCACAAGGGGAATGTCTCATACACAGCCTGATTAATAGTCATGGACACGGTTGACCACAGCTGAGGGCATGACCTTCCCAGGTGCAGAGATGTGCTTTTCCTCCTCCACACACCTTGGGCCTTTGGGAGAGATGTGGGTGATTACCCAGCACTGACACAAAGCACCAACATCAGAATATACAAGCCTCAATCTGGAACAAGTTAAGGGGTTCAGTCTCTGCTAATAAATTACACCTCTGTTGAGGAATTCCCTGATCTTATTCCCATCTTTATTGCTGCTGCAGGTTTCTAACTAGGCCTGCAGGATGTTCAGTAAGCAGAGCCTTATGTAAATCACTGATTGTGAAATCGATGAGTCTTGGTAATTGATGTCATCCTTTTCCCAGCTTTGATAACAAGGGCTTCATGTGTGGCTATGTTGGCACTGTGCTGCTGATGGCAGAAGGTAGATGGCTAGTTTGATCAGGGGAGCTCTTGACAATAGGATACTGAAGATCTTAGCTCCAAGTCTGACAGAATGTGTCTTAGCATCTACAAGCAGAAACAGTCCTGAATATTTTTCAGTTAATGGTTTGTATGAAGCAAAGGGTTTTTTTACAAAAAGCATTTTCTCCTTCTGGCCTTAAAAACTTTTCATTTACAAGTGAGCATCTGGAACCCCCATGCTGCTGTGCTGACAGGCTGATAAAGTGCATAACAGCAGTTCTTGTTAGCATCCCTCATGTCCTCTGTCAGCTGAATTCAGCAGAAAGTCAACTCCTAAACCAGGAATCACAACACCTCTTTCAGTCTCAGTCCCCAGAGGCATCCGCAGTCCCTGTAGTAAAGTCTCACAGGGACAAATTTAGGACAGTCCCAAACCATCCCAGGCTTTCCTCCAGCACTGCAGACATGTCCTTGCTGTCACATCTCTGCAATGGGCTGCATTTCGCTTCTCAAAGGAGCTGTGAGTGCTCTCAGCAGAGATGCTAGGATATGGGTGGGACATGGAGTCAGAGTGCCCTCTCCTACACAGGCCAGGCAATAGAGAGGTTTGCTCTGAAGCCCTGTAATGATGGACCTGGCTGGAAAAAGTCTTTGTGTAGTTTTACTTTCATCACATGGCAGGGAATCCCTTAAGTTAGAGCAAACGAGGTCAAAACCCAGATCCTTCTCTGTTTGAGTCCACAGGGAGCCTTAGCTCCTGGAAACATTACTGACCCAAACATTCCTGCGATGCTGAACGTCCCACTGTCAAAAAGACCCAGAATTTGCTGCTTCATATGGAGTGAGCTTGGAGCCAGTGAGTTAACTTAGCCTTGTAATGCAAAAAAGATGCTCCACTCCTCTTAATCAGGCCCTGACCCGTGTCTGCCTGCACACAAGTCTTTTGAAAACAAGGACTCTGGGAAAGTTGTTTACATGCTGCTACCAGTTAGCTTTGCTTAACACTCCCAAATTTTGCATTCTGTCTCTACCTCCTCTGTGCCATCTCTGTATTTGTTACTCTCTGTCATACCCTTCCCTCATCTCGACTTTTCCAATCCCCATTCTGTTAGCTGTTTTGCAGTTACAAGTTAGTCTACATATCGCACTTGTTCATTCCTCCACAGCTTTGAGGTGGAAAGACCAGAACCACACACTGTAGCAAAGACAAAAAAAATGAATGATGTGTTGATACAATGGCATAATGCCATTCTATAGTCCATTTTCTCTTTTCTAGTCATTCCTATTGTTTTATTTGCTTTTTTGACAGTTACTAAACACCAAGTGTTCCTCTCTGTAGATATTTAAGAGCCTGTTACTGTGTATGCTCAGATAAGACCGGTTTTCCCTCCTTTACATTCATGTAATCTGAATTTTAGCTGATGTTTTATTGTTGAGGACAAGCCACTCACCTGCAACTGCTTCCCTCGTAGGACACCTAGCAAGACCTTCCAGCTAAATGTGTCAGAATCTCAAGACAGTAAACAAAGAAGATTTAGTAGAATTTATTTTCTCAGTGTTTTTATTATGTAAGGACATGACGCAGCTAGCTTTCTAACAGTACCAATTAGTGACTAGAGGAGAAAATCAGTTTTCAAGACTCCTAGGTTACCATTCCCATTTTGGTCTTTGTTCTGGTGTTACTCTTGCCAAAACTTTCAAAAAGCACCACTGATTTTCAATGTCCTTTCAATTGCCTGGGAGCAAAAGTCGAACATCTTAACCCTGCTTTCCAGGGCAGCTGAGCACCAGTAGTTTCAGTTGACATCTGTGGGACTCAGAGCTCCCCAGGATGACAAACCCCAGTCTGGTAGATCAGAGTGCCAGGATGAGCCTGCACATCACTACCTTCACCTGTACAAAGGAGCTAACAAGTCCCTCTTTGAGAAGGTCTTGGAAACCTCGATGTTGGCAGGGAGTGCCAGGCACATGCAATTCATTATTGCTAAGAACAATATCGTCTGGAACATCTGGGTCCCATTCAGGGGCCTTTTATTTTGCAAAAGTGCCTTTTCTCTCTGAGGACCCAGCATGCTGCCTTGGTAAAAGTGAATTTCCCTCTCCAGTACTTGATGAAGAAGCAAATAGCACTCCAATGCCCCCCTGAGAATATCACTTCTGATCAAGTTTTATTCTTCACCAGACAAGTCTCATGCTGGTCCTTCACTGTCAGAAATAATCCATGGGAATTTGCACCATCTATGAGGTTTCTCTACTTATCCGTAGCCAAGTTGAGGAAAAGGACAATTTTGCTACAACAAAGCTGGAAATTTATCATGGCAATGGCTGGTCCAGAGGAAGAATTCATATCATGTCAGATTTGAAGTTGGCGCAAATCATCTAATGCAAATAATTGATGGAAAATATTTGCATTTGACCTTTTTGAGAAGAAATGAAGTGATTAGAAATGAAAGCAATGGAGAATCCACCACTTCTCTTTGTAGTTTGTTCCAGTGGTTAAACATCCTTAGTGCTAACAAAAAAAAAAAAAAAAAAGCACTCATATTTCGCCATTCGAATTTTCTTTGGCTTTATCTTCAGACATTTGTTCTTATTATTATTTTCTCCACTAAATCACAGAACCATTTTAGTATCCATTTTCTAACCGAGAATAATCCTATACGTTACACTGCACTTGTCCTCTTGATCTTACTTTTAATAAGCTAAACAGACTGAGTTCTCTAAGTCTCCATCCTATTTTTTTCCACCCCTTGGATCATTTTTATTTCTCTTCTCTGTGCCCATTCCAAATTATCAACATCCTGTTAACAATGTGGATACCAGAAAGACATTTAACCTTCCAGGGCCATTTTCACCAGTGCACAATGCAGATGTAATATAATTTCCCTTTTCTTACAGTCTACTCTCTTGTTCATGCAGACAAGCACCTTTATTAAAGCATTAAATTTTTTTAAATGTCCTGTCCCCTTGGGGGTGGCATTTCCAGACTGTGAGTTCACAGCGCTAATGCCAGTACAAGACTGTTCTTCATGATCCTTTAATCTGCTGGAAAAACATATGGAAAAGGAAGTGAAATTAAAATTAAACAAATTCTACTAGGAGAACTGCAGGGATGATTTGGAAAAATCACATTTATGCCCAATTTGTGATAAGTAATTGTTGGCAAGGACAGAAAATCTTCCTTCTAGAAACTGTTGCGGTTTTTTGTGTTTTTTGGGGGGGGAGGAGGGGGCATAAATGAGTCTCATAGAATTGGCTTTTGTCTGGCGTGCTTCTAAAGTCTTATCACCGGAGACACCAGACAAGATGAAGCATCTCTCTCTAGCCTGTCTGGGGTACTGTGGCCATTTGGTATTCTGTAGCCACTGTAATTTATGCTGCCTTTCAACAAAACGCAGCATGAGTTCACCTGACCCAACAAACAAGCTAGTCTGTTGCATGACATGTGGTTGCATGCATGCTGCTGCAGGAGCACTTGGGGTAAATTGTCTGCCACCCTGCCAGAGGTCAGTCGTGACAATTGCTTTTGCAAAGAGACCACTGTTTTCTAATGCAGGTGTGTAACTGAAAAACAGTCGGCATGCCAGCCCACAAAAAAGACAGTGACTGCCCTGCTCCTTCCTGGACAAAGCTACTCTCATGGATGATTGCCCAAAACCAGCCTCACTCCATGAGACTGACCTGCAAAAGGAGATACATAGATCTTAAACTCATTGTTCTCACTGAGGAAAGGGGTGGATACTACCTCCAACAGGAACAGCAAGAGCTTCAAGACTTCTCATGTTTTTGTATCACAAGAGGGTTGTTTATGGCCCAGAACCAAGTATCTTGAGGTGCTATCAAACCATCTGTAATTTATGGGACAGAATATAATGTCGTGTCACCTGAGCTCAAATTGACAAACACTGGAGATGTTGCAATTCCACTTGTTAAACTTTGTTTGCCAGGGGAGAAAAAAAAGGCAGGATGGAAGAAAGGACTGTCTTTTCAAGTGTTTACCTTTCCAACGCTCTTGTTTCTATTGTTGCCATGTGATTGCGTAACAACTCTAGAGTTCAGCTTGGACAACAAATTTTTTTATAACTCTCTTTTTTGGTTGCTCATAAATTTCTCACCAACGAAGAACTTCTTTCTGATGATTTTTATTACTCTGCCTCTAAACAAAGCACTTTAGAGCCAAATGTAGATACAGCAGGCGATTGCTGTTCTATTCTGTCTCCTTGCTCGACTTGAGCGATAGCAGCCAGCTGCTCAGCATGTCCAAGCTTAGACAAGGTGTAAAAAGGTGTAGCATCCCAATGAAGCTCCAGAGAGCTCACATCTTCCCTAGCATTCAGCATTTCCTTTCTCCCTACACTGTCCCCTTGCAGCAGACAGAGGTAAGGGGCAAGAGGTTCCTGTGGTACCCCTAGCGACTCCAGATCCAAACCCTCGATTTGTCACATGCAGTATCCAGTCCTCAAAGGGACCCAAAATGATTGGCACCATCTTGCACTGAAAGTGCCAAGTGAAGTACAGGCAACACGATCTGAAGCTATCCTGTAACATTTGACAGAGGAAACCATCTGGACTTGAACTTGCCTTCTTGTGACAAAGAGAAGTTTCTCCTGTAAGATTCCGATTTTGATCTCAGCTTCTTTTTTCCTCTAAGAGTCACAGTCAAACCAAGTTTTCTCACAGGCAACATCCTTTTCTTTTTTCCCGTTTGCTCAAAGGAATAAACATATTTTATCGCTCATCTTTCCCCTCCCTTTCCCTTCCTCTGAAATATTTGTGTGTTCTCATCCCAATGACAAACATGCATCTTAGGCTAGTTTCTGTTTTGCAAGCCCCTAACAAACTGCCCTAGAGCTTGGATGTTCCTCCACTCCCAGCTGTCTTCTGTTTTACCCTAGAATATTTGGCAGTGGGAGCTGCCTATGCTCAGCCAAAGAAATTCACACTTGAATCCAGGTGGAGTAAGAGATTTTTCAAGCTGAGACAGATTTAGCAGCAAATAATGAAAATGTCATTGATCCATCTGCGAGCGTGGAGTCTCCCCCAGGCTCTTGGAAGGAGGCAGCAGTGTTGGACAAAAGCTGGTGCGTCCCTGAACGTGGGCAAGGGACACAAGGATCTCAAAGGCAAATGGTGTGGTAGCAAATTCACCACATGGGACTCGTGTTAAAGGAGATCCTGAACTGTAAAATGAACTGATAGGGAAACCTATCCTGACAGAGAGCAAAGAGGGTATCCTGTCCCAGAGGACCTTACCTACTTGGTGGGCATTTCTTTGCACATACCATCCCAGTGCAAGCATGGACACCACTAGTGTGCTTAAGCACAGGCTGGTAGAAGTGCAGGCTGGGCAGCAGTGGATTATCTTCACCTGTTTTTCAGCAGACTTTCCTCAGGCAGCTCACAAGATCTCTGTATATGGACTTCAAGGTGCACTTGAGTAGGATTTCAAAGGGAGATGCACAATTAGCCATGCAGCTCCCACCAGCTGTAAAGGAAGTCAGAAGGCAAAAACACTCAGATGTGCACACACACCGTCTCTGACAACCGGAGAGGATGAATCTAAGAATTAAGGCCTGAGGTTTGCCAAAAAACTGAGACACGGGAGTAAGGGGCTCCTGGAAACAGAGAAGCCAACAGATGGGACTCCAGGAACTCATCATCTATGGAGCTTCCAAGCCAAAAATAACCAAGGTGGCTTTGCATGGGCTCCCAGCACACGACTCTCCAGCACCAACATTAAGACTGGGAGCTCCAGAGCCCTTAAGCACTAGATGTTGGTGGCATATAGCACCAGGAGGAAGGGGAACAGGGAAAAAGTTGTTGACTTAATGTAGAGAATGTGCATCAGCCTGTCGCATGGCCCCTGCACTTCAGCCAGACTCTCTGAAGCATTAAACTGAAAACAACTTTCATTATAATCGAACTGGAGCTAATCCAGGAACTGGCAGCATTTTCATTTTTATGCAAGTAAAGATAATAAACTGTGACTAACAGGATGATTTTGAACTCAAAGCCTTCTTGCTGCTACTAAGGCTCTGAGGAGTCCAAATATGACTGTGTCCTTAGCACCTGGTGCCCGTGAACAACTGTTGAAGACACACAGGACTTTGTAGTGTTGGGCTCAATGTAAGGTGAGATCTGGAGTGTTTCTTGAAGCTTCTTGCCTCAGCCTGTTCATCCAAAGTGACCCGGCAGCTATGAAAGCAAAGGTCTCAGAGAAACTCCTACGTCAGCCTGTGTTTCCTGGGAGAAATGGGAGCTCTGTACCTGCTCTGCAAGCATTATTACACCTAGCATGTGTCTCATGGGGCAAGAGAAGGACCTTATAACACCCAGCTGTGCTCAGCTTGCAGGATGTCTCTGGGCCATGGCTCAGACTGGCAGGAAAAGGTCAGCTTACACCTCCACTGACCATCTCTATTTTGTCTACAGGCACCTGCACAACAACCGGATCCAAAGCCTGGGAGCCAATGGCTTTGATGGGCTGCACAGCTTGGAAACCCTGTGAGTCACCTGTTTTCTTCTTTGTCCTAAAGAGCCCATGTGTGTTCATACCCTCCAGCATAGCCCACAGGAAAGGGCTGGTGTCTCTGAGTCAGCCCCACTTCACATTCACTCATCAATGAGGGCAGCAGCAGGGCTGGCTCCAGGCACCAGCCCAGCGAGTAGATGCCCAGGGCATGGTGCTTCCTGGGATGGTGGCAGGCTGGACTTTCTCCCTGCATCTGTGCAAGCTGATCTGGCTGTGCTGCTGCTGCGGAGGGGTCTGCACACATGGGTAGAGTGGTTGGGAGGGGATTCTGAGGCTCTGGACACAAGTCTAGTCCTGGTGCAATACAGAAAGCTTGCCTGCATGCCCTGCTCAGGGCATGTCCCCACCTCCTCATCACATGCATGTTGTCCCAAAGACTCCTAATCACCTGACTCCACTAAAATGAGGGGCTTGCTTGAGTTCAAGTCTGGTAAAATCCCCAGAGATCTGTAGAATATCTCTCATTCAGATGGTCTTACGTTACCTGGCATCACCCATAGCCAGATGACTTCATCTTGCACCATGTTCTTGGCATGGCTGAGTCAGCAATCTGTCAGGAGACCACAGGGGAAGATGGGAAGCAGGAAAAAGCTCTCCTGCAGCACACATCTTCATTAGCAGCAGATGGGTCACCCTAAATTCAAAGAGAGTTAAGACAGCCTTGCATACACCGAGCCTTTGACAGCAGTATGAATTGCTTGGGTCTCATGTGCCGTGCATTGGTCTAGGAGAAGACAAAAACAAGCAAGCAAATAAATCAAGGCTCTGAAAGACTGGAAGAGATGCCTATTGCCTTCAGTTGTGGAGAAACACACCCCTTCATGCAGGCCTTAGGGTCAGTCAGGCCCTCACTCCTTGCCAGAGAGAACTAGGGGGTCCGGGTCATGGCAAAAAGAGGTGATGCTTCCCAGTATTCAAGTGCCACTCAAGCATACAAGGACCCTCTGAGCCCAGGACAGTGCCAGCAGCAGTGATTGGGTGAGAACGGATGCAGCAAGCAAGCCCTAGGTCCCCAGACACACTCGTCAAGGGCAGGACCATGACACACATTGTCTCTTTCAGACTGGCACATCCTGGGACCACCCAGAAGGGCTCAGCTGGGGAGAGGTTGAACCGTGCCAGGGATAATGCGGGAAGGCAAGCTGCGGGATGGTCTCCTCTGGTGACCCATGGGTCTACCGCATCACTGTGCCAACTTAGCTTTCTCCCCAGTCATTTCTGGTAGGTGCAGAAAAATACATGAGGGCAGAGTCATGGCATCCAGGCAACACAAAGGCAGGCAAGTTGCAGGAAGAAGTGGAGAACTTGCTGATGGAAGAAAACTCTGTTTGGGCTATAACCCAGGCAGACCATGCAGCAATATCACAGCTTACATCAGGGTAACCTTATTCTGCAGCCAAGGTGGTTAGAAGCCATCCCAAGCTGAATGGAGCTGCAGAGAAAAAGCTGGCCCCTTACTTAGGGCTTACTTTGCCCTGGGAGATGACTCAGTTTCCACAGACACTTGTACTGAAAACACATTTTCCCTCTCTTCCTTCTGCTGCTCTAGCACTTTCTTTGCCTTTTGTTGCCCATCTGAGATGTCATCCAGCATTCAGGCAGCTCAGCATCCCCACAGGGACAGGACTGCATAGCGCTGTGGGAACATGACTCTCTGAAGGGCTGCAGCAGCAGGAGTCCTGTCCCTGCTGACCAGGCAGCCCTGGGAGTATTCAAACTCCAGAGATTGTCCCCTTGCCTAACTACTGCCTGTGTCCAGGCTCTGATGGCCTGGACTTGTGCATGTGAATATCCCACAGCCCCCATCCTCCATGAGCTGTCTGCAGCTGCAAGGACAGCACTGTGGGCGAGATCTCCAGACTCTCCTCCATATCTGATCACACTGAAGGAGCATTCTCAAGAGAAAGTGAGATGGCTTTTGCACCTCGTGACCTGAGCATCTAATTCTCACCTCCAGGCTAGCAAGTATTTCAAGTCACTGATCTCTGAGGAATGCGTTGTTCCTCAAGAGAAGCCATCCCCCTTGTGTTAATCTGCAGTGCTCATCTGCTCTGCTGATCAAAGCTGACCAAACTTTGTAGCATAAAACAGCAGAATGTTTGGCTGCAACAGCCCAGTCAAGCTCCTAGACCTGCATCTCCTACCACCTCTCAGCTCCTGTGCATGTGAAGACTGTTGCAGTCTCCGCATATATCCTTTAACTCAAATTATGATTACATTCTGTTGACAGCACTTAGCACATTTTCTTGGCTTCTGGAGGCCAAACTGTGCTCTCAGTTAGCCCGTGGGTGTTACCTCCTGGAAGGCAGCAGGATGGTAAGAGTTGGTGAAGACAGAAACTTCTCCAGGGTTCCTAAAGTGAGTATTTGTGTCCAGATGCTAATTATAAGCCAGGCGCGATAGTTGAAGAGCTGTAGAAGCTGAGAGGAAAAAAATTGTTTTGGGCTTTTCAGAAAAGCCTAGGAAGTTTTAGGTGCAGAAACCTCTGTTCCCCTAATGGAAATATTTCTTCCCACATTCAGCTAGACAGGGAAACTTCTATTTTTATCATGCAGCCAAAACTTTTAAGAAAAAACACTGCTCCACGCAGATCTCAGCAGTGTGCAAGCTGCCTATGCACCACCACACCGAACGCCTACCCCAGGTCCTATCATTTCTGCAAAAAACAGATGCCACTGGAGCATCTCTGTTCTTGGACAGGGCTTGGCCCTGGTGTTTTAGGAGAGTAGTAAATCTAGAAAGAGGTAAAGTGAAGCCTGATGAGTGACTTCACATTTCTCCTGCATTGACCTGCAGCTATTGTGCACAAGTCAACTCTGCCAGTCACAGAGCAAGAGCAGCTCTGTGTTTTCCATGCTGATGAGAGGGCAAGTAGATGTGCAAGACCCACCAGGTCTCAACTGGTCAAACATCAGCATGTAACTGGACAAAGCAGCTCCAGGAAAATTTTCTCTGTCAGGGCAAGATCTGGCTCCCCCTTGCCTTCTCTTCCTGGGAAGGAAACCTGGGCAGGCAAGCTGGAAGCAAATCAGAGCTGCTCTGGCCAGATTCCCAATAGGGTTTCGAAATAGCCTAGAAACCTAGTGAGATTCCCTCACTGGTTACCATAAGCCTGAGAGATGACACAGAGCAACCCTGTGGGGCTTTGGGAAGAAACCCAAAGCATGGCTAAGCCATGACACTAGGTATTAGATAGTCGAAGTGGATGATACTTGGCATTTTTTAGCCTTCTCCCAAAGAAGCGGAATAAATAAGAGTGTAAATGTTCTTATGTGCCACATTCTTCCTGTAGCCCCTTTGGGTAATGGACTACATCCTTTAAATGTCGTGTAAGCTGAGGGGTACACATAGATGCAGAGCAGAGCCAGCGCTGCCCAGTGAGTGGAGCAGCGCCAACTGGGCATGGAGGCTTTGAATACCAAGGAAAGGACAACCATAATCCATAGGCATGCCCAGAGGGGAAGACCTGTGTCCAAGGGGAGCATGTGGACCACAGCAAATGGCCTGGTGCAGTGGGGTGGGGGAATCCCAAGAGGGCTTTAGGTGAGCAGTGGGGCAGTGAGATGAAGGAGAAAAGTCAAGGGGAAGCACAGTCTTTTGCAAGAAGTAGGAGCGAGGCGTGCCAAAAGCTGAGACTCCAGCTGTGTTTCACAGCACTTCTTCATGTCACTTCGCAGCTCCTGCTTTGCCTTGTAACACCTGCCCTGTACTGTATTGCTCTTTAGGCCGTCTAATGTGTGCTGTAAAACATCGGGTGGCATAACTGGCTTCCTGCTGTTTGGATGGAAGGATCTTAACTTTTATATTTCCTGATTATGTTGAACTTTATTTCTCAATCTTTAACAATGCAGAGAGAAGGGGAGGGGGATTAGACTATACCGGTTCTGTAGTGTGACCCTGGTAAGTAGGGTTGTTCATGGAAAAGTTGATGTAAAGAGAAGTCAGCTGCAGCTGGGAGCATTGCTGCAATGACAGAGGTTGATTCTTGGAAACATTCAGACCTTGTACTTGGGGGTGGGGGCACGGCCCTAGGGGAGACAGGGCTGTGTTTTCAGAGGAGCAGCAAGGAAAAAATGCCATCCAAAGCTTGCATGGTGCTAATACAGGAGACAAGTTCTCCACTGCTGTGTGAGGACAGTATTTCTCATGGGGAGATCCCTGTGACATGAATTTCCACAATGACACTGGTCTTGTGCCCAGGTTTCTTCCTTACCACCTCCTGGAAAGCTGACCAGTATCCTAAGGTCCTTGAGTTTTGCAGCCAGTCTGAATGTACTAAAGGCTAATGAATAATATCCTCATGCCTTGTAGTGCTTGACTTTGACCTCGTTAAATAGGTTGTGAATGCATGAAGTACCTCCAGATGGTCAAGCCACAAATAACTGCTGGATGAAGGGACAGAAAAAGCAGGTGACCTGAAACTATGCAGCCAAATAGATACATACGTGTGTGTGTGTGTGTGTGTGTGTGTATATAGCACTTCACAGATAGCCATGGGGAAGGCATCTAGTCGTGGAAGTTGAATTTCAGAGCTGGTCCCCAAATCCTAGCTCCAAACAGCAGCACACATAAACCATCATTCAGCATTTCCTTGCTTGACTGCTGTTAGGGAGCCCTCAGCATTGCCAGTGTCCCCATGGCAAAGCAGGGCAGACCCTAGACAGCAAGCAGAGAGTGCAGCTGAAGGAGTGGAGAGGTTCCTGCACAGGTCTTCTTATGTCTTCCACCAAAACAGTAGTACCTCACTGAAAACACCCCTGGGCTGGGAGCTCTGCTTTGAGAAAAAGGAGAAAGTGTTTTTCCTCCTGTATCAGGACTATTTTGCGCAAGCAGGGAGAGGAGGATTTGTGGCCCTGAGCACCAGCTGCCACACACGGCGAGGAAATCCGTCGAGGCAAGTCCTTGGGGCCTCTGATACGGGGTAGGCAGGTGACAGAAGCAGCTCTGGCAAGTCTATGCTTTCGTGTGGCTCTTGGGCACAAATGGGCTGGCAGTGCCCAGCAGCACCCCAGCATGGGTACGTGCAGGGTCTCCCGTCACAAAGGCCACCATGTATCCTCCAGTGCCTACTCAGGGCTCAATTTTGAGCTGCTGAGGCAAAGGGAGAAATCCAAAAGCAAGAGCTACAGCCCTCCTAGTGGTCCTGCCCATGGACATGGCCAAGTTCCCTATATGGATGGAGCAAGGGCTTAGCTGAAAATAGGGGCCAAGGCTCCTCCCTACCATGGCACATGCAGCAAGACAAGACCTTGATGTTGGCAGAGAGAGAAAACGTGTCTCAGCAGCATTCTTTCTCCCCACCCCATAGCAGGGCTAAGATAGCTGCTTAGAGGCAGGGATGGGAAATGAATGGCTGCTCCCTCAGACCAGCCTGAAATGCTGAAGGCCTCCGGACTATGGCCAAAATAGCCAAATGATCTGCCCTAAAATTGCTGCTCCTTTAATTGTTTGGGCATCTCCAGTCCATCTCTGGCATGGACATGATGGGGAAGCCATTCAGAGAGGCCCTGCAGCCCTCACCCATCCCCTCTGTCTGAGATGACCCCACTGCTTCCTGTCTCCCTGACTTCTCCCTCCCCATCCACAACCCTGTCAGCTCCTCCACTCATCAGACAAAGGAGATAAATCACTTGGAAAGAGCAAATCTCCATTCATTAGAAAAACTTTTGATTTATTTTTTAAAAGTAGCACTAATAAATTAAAAATGTCTCGCAGAAGGGCTGAATCCAAAACCCTCTGGCTCCAGGGTTTGCCCTCTGGCTCCAAGGCTCTGCAAGGCTCTTTCCTCACAGGAAATGCCCTTACCACAGGCTTTCGGAGCACTCTGCCTTATTATCCGGGTAATTAGTCAAGTCTGTAAATGCAGAGGAGAGCTGGAACCTAACAACTCCTCTGGAGAGCTGGATTTTCTATGGGAGAAAAAAAAATTAATATAAAGTGTACCTAAGGCAATGAAGACAGGAAGGAGGAAATGGGAAATATCTCCACCGCAGCTCAGACAAGGGTTCTTCAGCTCTTTTAGGGTCAGGCAGACCTTGCTGTTCTCCTGGAAAACTGTCTGCCAAGTCCTACTTTGCTCTTCAAGTGGCATTTGGCTTCATCGGCATGTTTAATTTGAAACCTTTTTTGCAGTCTCTTGATGCTAATCCCAGTCTGTGCAACTCCCAAAGTAGATGATGGTTCTGACTCCTCCAAAGATGTCCTGTTTGCTGCCATGAGCTTCTCCCTCCCTCCTCAGCATCCTGATACTCCAACCCTTCTGTGTCAGTGTGGGTCCCTGGGCAGCTCATCAGAGGCAGCTTGGCTCCATGGTCCCACTCTGCCCTGCCAGAGGAGGGAGGAGACTTCAGCAGAGGCTTGGGTACCCGGATTCAGGGATGGAGAAAGGAACGTGGCAGGTAGCTTTTTAGAGAGAGGGACCACAGCTCAGGGCCCTGGTTGGATGGGTCCCTGTGTCTGGTCCAAGAACAGAGCTATAAAGTACATTGCCTGCTCTGATCATTGTGTAAATAGAAAGTGACGTTTCCAAACAGAAAAAGCCACCTGTAAAACTGAATTGGCAAAATGCACTAAGCACTGGGAGCGTGGGGACTAGACACTTCCCTTCTGCAGTCTCCTTGGACCAACTAGTCTCAATTTGCTGCACCTTTTCTACCAAGATCAGAAGCCTGGACTTCCAGCAATGTGTCCCCACTGATGCAGCTTAGGTTCTGAACCAATCGGGTACATTCCAACTGGGCTCTGAGCTTTGGCTGACATGACCTCAAGCAGACATAGAATTTTGGAAAATTATGAAGCAAAATAACAGAGTGTGAAACCAATGAAAAGGTAGTTCTGGAGATACTGCCTTTTCCATGGGTGATGGCTCCACTGTAAGGCTTACCCCCTTCCCAAGACTGTGCCTATTCTACCTTTCCCCACTAAATCCTCACGCTTCCTCTCTTGCTCCCTGCCACCTCTCCAGCCTGGCTCCCTGCGCCCTGGCACCACTGATCTTGCAGTGAGCACTGAGTCTCCCCAAATCTCCAACTCCTGGCACTCCAGACATGCTTGCTGTGACCTTTCAGGGGTTCCCAACTCCTTTGGCTCCTCAGGCTTCATTTTTCTCTAAGCCTTCCCCTTGGACATAGACCCTTTCACTGAGCAGCTAAGCAAGAGCAGCTGCCTGTGCTGGAGCAAGGAAGCCTCTGCCTCCAGAAATGTGTGAGGGTGAATTGATGGCCTGTGAAAAGGAGGAACAAGCACTGCAGGCAACAAAAATGGCAGTACAGGCAAGCTGCAGGCATATTTTCCCCATGGATGTGCTGATGCATGGAAGCTCTGCCCCCCACCCCACGCTGCCTTCTTCCAGCAGCAGCACGCTGTGGGGGACTGGGGGCTGATCACCAGCAACTTGTGCACCTTGGGGGATAGGTAGAGGTCCCCAGCTGCCTTCTTGCAGTTTGTTAACGCTCTGCTGTAGACCAGGCTTCCTCCAGCCTGCCTTCTTCCTTGCCTGGCAAAGTGCAGCAGCCTTGTCCGTGCCTCCCCTGCCTGAGTCATCAGGTCCATGGTTATTGTCAGTGCATCCCAGCAACCAAGGTCCCTGCTGCTCAGCTTTGCGGTCAGCTCCTTTTGTGTCTTGTAAATGAAATGTGCATGGCAGTGCCTGTGCTCCCAGGACCCTCCCATGAGATCCTGCTCTCAAAAGCTTATTTCAACCTTGCTAAATAAATCAAATTGAATTGAAAACATATTTTATCCGGTACCTTCATCAGTTAGAGAAGAGACAAATACTGGTTGGAACAGACAGATTCTGGGCACTGCTGCGTTTTTAAATGGAGAACAGAGCTGTGCAAGGAAGGACCGGAGGCTGCAGGCGTACGAGGCAGAACCTGCAGACAGGTCCCACCTGCCCCAGCAAGAGACCTTTCAGTGCCACGTAAATCCTGTAAAATGGTGCAGCACCGTGTAAGTGAGAGACTGGGATGTTTCCAAGACAGGCTGTCAGAATGAATCCTTGTGCAGAGGTTGCAGCTTACTCCTGGCAGATATCAGGTATCGTTAGTACCTGACAACCATCTGATGGTGTGGGGACATATCTCCACTCCTTCAGAACACCCATAAACTCTGCTGCATTCCATCACAGCCTGGCTTCTCCTTATAATTTGCTAAAAATGAGCCTTTCTAGGACATGAATAGTTTCTCAAATTAAAACACTGACAACAGCTCACAATACATCTTTTCTTTCTCCTGCACACACTTGAGCATCTCCCTCTTGTGTGTCTCTGTTTAGGGGATGGGCACATGGCTCCAGGCTGGCTGGAGTCAGGCATGTGCATCCCTCTCCCCTCCTTTCACTTGTTATAGGCACTTGCTGCATCTCATCATCCAGACTGTGCTGGGGAAGGGCACACACTCAGCGCATGTCTCAGTCATTACCAGGAGAGCAGGATTTACACTGATGCTACACAACAGAAGTATGGCACCTAATGGTGCAGTTACTTTTCATACTCCAGACTAATCAGACAGCTTTACCCAGCTCAAGCTCAAACACAAGCCATGACCTTGATACAAGGCATCTGGGTAAAGCCATCTGGCAGGTGTTGGGCAAGAGGTCAAACTGCATGGTCACAATGGCTCCCTTGGGCTTTCAGACTACCAGTTAAATCATTTCCAATGCTTGACTTGGCCACAGTAGCCAGAGTGACTAGTAGCAGGGGTAATTACATTCACTGGCAGCTTGATTAGATGCCAGCACAGGACAGGAGGAAATGCAAGCCCTTATCGGAAGCTGCACAAAGTCTCTTTCCGGGGCACCACAGTAACATCTCGAACTACACTGGGATTGAAATAGTCAGCAAGTGTCCCATCTCCAGCTTCTAATCTTAATGCATCTTCACGTTTATTAGCTGCAAATTTGTGGTGTTTTGTGGCCTGTGGAAGAATTTATAGTACTATATAATTTTTTTTTGGCTTCCTGTGTGGAACCACTAACAGTTCCTAACAGGCAGAAAATTGACCTGAAACACTTTTCTGTCCTCTCCTTTTGGCCCAATTGAAAATATTAATAGTTCCAGGCTGCATGTTGTCAGCTTCAAATCACCCTGGCAGTTAAAGCCCAAAATAACTGTGCTTTTGATGTCAATTTACTTTTATTTCTAAATAAACAACAGGGTAAGAAAGAAGCTATAGGCTCACTCTAGAAATAACAACAATGGAAAGCCAGCCAGTTCATTGTGTCTTGGGCAGACTGGGTGACCTTTGAGAGGTTTTTATTTTAACTACAAGAACAGGCAAAGCTCCTTTTGACATCCCACTGTGACTCCTGGAGCTGGTAACTTGGAGTCCAACTAAGGAAAGAGATTTTTTATAGCCATTTCTCTTGCATATCATTTCTGAACCTCTTGGCTGAGTGACTTTTCTTCCAAAAGCCCTTGATAATGGGCAAAAGTCTCTTCCTTATGCCTTGGCCATTACTTTTTTTTAATGAGCCTTCCCCATTGTTTTGGCGCAGCAGTGGTCATGGTGCTTTGGCATCCTTTCACCAGGATGGCATTGGGTCTACTTTCCTAAATGTGCTAACAAGGGTACCACTCCTCACCAGGAGACTCCATATGCAGCATACAAAGTCTTGGGGCAGACTCCAGAGCCAGGGCAGCTGAGACCCCCGCAGAGCCAGGTCCAGCTCCCTTGGGCTAAGAGGCCTCCCTGGCTAGCCCCACAGCCACCCCAGCCCAGGTGCCACAGCAGGGCAGTGGGAATAATGTCATCTGGTGACAAGTTTGGCTTTTTGCGGCTTTCCCAAAGCTGGAAGTCATAGGAAAGTGTTAAGAGTGTGGAGTTGGGACCAGCAAAGCATTGCTCAAGCAGCTCAGATAAGGCAAAGAGAGAAAGGGGACGCTTGAAGGTGTTTTCTATGGCACATGCATTTTCTATATCCACCCAGCCTCTGGAAAGGCTTTGGAAATGATGCTGACACACTCAGTGGAGGAAATTTTGTTGCCACTCAAGTCAAAACGCAAAATCTTTTCTGACCCACTGAGTCCCGACTCCTTCCCATCTGCCTTGATCCTACACCAGGAAAGAAGCTCTGGAGATCCACCAGCTGGCACACTGGGCCAAATTCATCACAGAAGAGCAGGCATAGAGGAGCAATGTCTGGGATGGATGTAGCCCTTCTGATATCAGACGTCTATGGAAAGACCTGAGGACTGAATTTCACTAAACAAACAAAAACTTCCCCACTGCCACAAACATCCACAGCCTCCCCTGCAGTGAAAGTCGGAGTGTGTGTCTGGGTCATTGCTTGAACCAGAGCCTGACTCAAGTTCTGAGAAGGAAGGAGAAGGGAGAGGGAAGCCATCCTTGTGTTCTGGCTTGGGTCTGGGCTTTGGGAGAACTGCCCCATCACAGGGAAGAGATGATGCCTGGGGAACATCTCAGGTACTGGTTTCTTCCAGTCTCCTCCAGCCCAATGAACCCCCTCCCTGAAATCAGAGGAGCTTGGTACAAGGCAGCCCTGGAGACAAGTCAGGGAGGTGTGAGCGGCACATGGATCAAGAGCAGTCTGCTGCAAGCATCACTCAGAGGAGCTGTTAACACAACTGGGTTTGTTTTCCAGCAGGGAGGTTCATCTCACCGAAAACCAGGAAGCACTGGCAGGAGCGAGCACTGGCACATTGTCTCTCCTGAGCAGACGGGGGATGCTGGCAGCCAGGTTGGAGCAGCATGACTACACCTGGTTGCATTTCCACTTTCCAACAAGCCCAGCTAGCATTCAGAGACAGCTTTTTTACCCGGAGGGAGCTGCTGAACACAATGCTCTTTGTATCTGTCGAGTGCAGGGGGGAGGGAGGCACTGAGATGCTGCCAGGGCTGGGAAAGGTGTGTATTTGCTCAGGAAGAGCTGGTCCTGTACATACTTGCACACACACAGAGCTACAAACAAAATGCTCGTCTGCTGATGAAAGACCAGCCTGCCTGGAAGAGACGAGGGCTGGAAAGGAAATAATACATCTTTAGAGAAAGACAAGAGCAAATATTACAGCATGCTGAATTATTCCTCATAAATAACTTTGGTTACAGATCTAAGCTCCCTTTTTCTGTTAGTGAATCACGGGTGAGCTGAGCTCCTTTCTGTTGGGCAGTATTTTCCATGTCAGCTGCTCACAGACATGTCAGGTATCGCTGGGGAGAAACTCAAGCCCACACCATTACACAGAGCTTCCCCTGGCATCAGTGATGTGATGGTGGTGGACTGTGCATCTGGGGATGGGGCTCACAGTGCCTCTCCTCCAAGGTTGGTCCCTTGGCATCACACAGGCTCGTCCCAGCCCCTCAGTCTGTGCTATGAGGGAGGGAAGTGGGGCAGGCAGATCCCCAGCCTTGAGTGACCTCTGCAGCTTCCTGCACTGCTGTGTAACCTTGGAAAGTCACTGCAGGGTGAAACTTTTAAAGGTATTAAAAACCTTACGCGCAGATAGAGGTTTGGGACTGTCAGTCGACAGGCTGCTAATGCCCTATGATTTCATTCAGTGCAGTGATCTGAAGGTTAATAGGATTTCACTGATGCTTTCAAAATGCCCAGTGATGTCCTATCTGCACTTCTAATCATTCATTCTCTTTGGAAATCCACTCCTGTGCCACTCTGAGCTTCGATGAAGGGATGTGCATTGTAGAAATCCCATCCTTCAGTATCATGTATCAGTTGGAAAAACAACACGGTGGGAACAAGCAATCCAGGGGATTCCTGGAATGCATTAACGATAACTTCCTTATCCAAGTGATAGAGGAACCAACGAGGAGAGGTGCCATGTTAGACCTTGTTCTCGTCAATAGGGAAGGGCTGGTAGGTAATGTTGAACTCGTGGGCAGCCTTGGCTGCAGTGACCATGAGATGGTGGAGTTTGAGATCCTAAGGGCAGCTAAGAGGGGGAAGCTCAGCAAGCTTGAAACCCTCGATTTCAGAAGAGCTGACTTTCGCCACTTCAGGAACCTCCTTGGTAGTGTGCCATGGGATATAGCCCTGGAAGGACTGGGAGCCCAAGATTGCTGGTTGACTTTCACGGATCATCTCCTCCAAGTTCAAAGGCATTGCATCCCTAAAAGGAAGAAATCAGGCAAAAACACCAGGAGACCTATATGGATAAACAAGGAACTCCTGGCTAAAATCAAATACAAAAGGGGAATACACAAAGCATGGAAGCAGGGACTGGTAACCTGGGATGATCACAAGGAAGTTGCTCGTGTACTCAGAGACCAGGTTAGAAAAGCTAAGGCCCTGACAGAGTCAAATCTGGCCAGCAATATTAGAAATAACAGAAAAGGATTTTATAAGTATGTGAGAGAAAAAAGAAAAATGAGAGAGAATGTGGGGCCTCTCCGGAAAGATACGGGTGACCTGGTTGCTGAGGACATGGAGAAGGCTGAAATTTTCAACAACTTTTTTGCCTTAGTCTTCACTGGCAACCACTCGAACCACACCACCCAAATCACAGAGGGTGCTGGCTGGGTCTGGGAGAGTGAAGAACCACCCAGGGTAGGAGCAGATCGGGTCTGGGAACACCTAGAGAACCTGAAGGTGCACAAGTCCATGGGACCTGAAGATACATCCACGGGTCCTGAAGGAACTGGCGGCTGCAGTTGCTAGACCACTAGCCCTCATATTTGAGAGGTCCTGGCAGTCTGGTGAGCTTCCTACAGGTTGGAAAAGGGCAAACGTAACCCCCATCTTTATAAAAGGGACCAAGGACAACCCGGGAAACTACAGACCAGTCAGCCTTACCTCTGTGCCAGGTAAAATCATGGAACAGATTCTCCTGGTAGCTGTACTAAGGCACATAAAAAATAACCAAGTGGTTGGTGACAGCCAGCATGGCTTCACTAGGGGCAAGTTGTGCCTGAGTAATTTAGTGGCCTTCTACAACAAAGCTACAGTGCTGGTTGACGTGGGTAAAGCAACAGATGTCGTTTTCCTGGACTTGTGCAAGGAGTTTGACACTGTCCCACATGACATCCTTGTCTCTAAAATGGTGAGACACGGATTTGACAGATGGACCACTTGGTGGATAAAGAACTGGCTGGATGGTCGCACTCAAAGAGTTGTGGTCAATGGTGCGATGTCTACATGGAGACCAGTGTCAAGCAGTGTCCATCAGGGGTCTGTTCTGGGTCCAGTGCTGTTCAACATCTTTGTCAGTGACATGGATGACGGCATTGAGTGCACCCTCAGTAAGTTTGCCGATGACACCAAGTTGTGTGGTGCTGTGGCCTCACTTGAGGGAAGAGATGCCATCCAGAGGGACCTTGATAGGCTTGAGAATTGGGCCAGTGCAAACTGCATGAGCTTCAACAAGTCAAAATGCAAGGTACTTCACCTGGGTCGGGCCAATCCTAGGCACAAATACAAAATGGGCACAGAGTGGTTTAAGAGTTGCCCTGAAGAGAAGGATTTGGGGGTGTTTATAGATCAGAAGCTCAACATGAGCCAGCAGTGCGCTCATGCAGCCCAGAAGGCCAATCGCATCCCGGGATGTATCAAGAGAAGCGTGGTCAGCAGGTCAAGAGAGGTGATTCTCCCCCTTTACTCTGCTCTTGTGAGACCCCACCTCCAATACTGTGTCTAGTTCTGGTGTCCCCACCATAAGAGAGACATAGATTTGTTGGAGCGTGTTCAGAGGAGGGCCACAAAGATGATCGAGGGGCTGGAGCACCTCTGCTACGAGGACAGGTTGCGGGAACTGGGATTGTTCAGCCTTGAAAAGAGAAGACTTCGGGGGGGCCTAATAGCTGCCTTCCAATACCTGAAGGGAACCTACAGGAAGGCTGGGGAGGGACTTTTTACAAGAGTGTCCACTGATAGGACAAGGGGAGGGAAATGGGTTTAAGTTGAAGGAGAACAGATTTAGATTAGATCTTAGGAAGAAATTCTTCAGTACAAGGGTGGTAAGACTTTGGAATAAATTGCCCAGAGAAGTTGTGGATGCCCCCTCTCTGGAGGTGTTCAAGGCCAGGTTGGACGGAGCCTTGAGTAGCCTGGTCTAGTTGAGAGGCGTCCCTGCCCATGACAGGGAGGTTGGATTAAATGATCTCTGAGGTCCCTTCCAGCCTGTGCCATTCTATGATTCTATGATTCTATGATGATCGTGTCTTCCCCCATGTAACAGAGCCTGTATAACATCAGGCCATGGCAGTGATGGACACCTGACAGGTATCATTGAGAGAAACTGTCTCAGAGAACCCATGTAGCTGATAATGAGCTGCTTGTGCCTTGCAAAGACAGATGTTTAAGCAGTCATGCGTTGGGCTATTTACTCTTGGATTATTTTGGGCTCAAGCAGAGAAGACTTGGAAAAATCACTTGTCTGCTTGGACCCAGATGAGAACTGAGTGTGTCAGAGCAAGTACTTTAGGAGATGCAGAATTCTCCTATCTAATAGATGTCAGCTGGTATGAGGAGGGAATGCATCACTCTCGGGTCCCGGGGATGTGCACAGCAGCTTCCTATGTGCTGGGACTCTGCTGCCACATTGCGGTTTGGACATGGCGGACCTTGTGGTCTTGTCAATGAAAATCTGAACAAAAACTCTATCACAATATGTAGTGTGCTACTGGTTGCATGGGGGATATCACTGGTGCATCCAGGTGGAGATATCCCCCATGCACCCAGTACCACAATAAAGCAATGCCTGCTTTCTAGCACTATAAGTTGTGTTAAGAGTTTCTGCCCAGATTTTTGGTGACAATCTCGTCACCGGCCCAGTGTTCCTCTCCTGCAGATTGCTGATTATTGAACTATGTGAACACTTTCCAGACCCTGAGGTGTAGGTCCTACAGAAGCAGAATTCATTTGCTCAAATCCATACTGGAGGAGAGAAAATAGTCCTCGGTGTGGGGAGGGAAACCCTGCCATAGCAGGACCTGCTGCATCTCCTGTGCTGCAAAGGGAATCCAGCAACAAGGCCTGATATGGAGCTTTTCAGGGCTGCACAAGATAAAACTCACCCAGGCCAACCTCATGTCTAGGGCACTACAAGATAGGGATCAAAATCAGAAGAAAGATACGGAATAAGTCATACAAGCCTGGAGTGCTGGAAGGCATAAAGGAAGATCAATTTGGAGAGACTCTCTGTGGTGATTTATTGTGTAAATATCTACAGGGCAAAGCTGAGATGGTGCTTTAGAGTAATTCCCAAGCAGGGACAATGGTAAAGAGGAAGACTATGTAAGAGCGAGGGGGGCCAAGAGAGATCGTAATGTAATGACCATGCCTGGGCCCAGAAGATGACAATTACAAGATAATTGGGCAGCAACTGATTGCTGTGTAAATGCACGGTTATTTCTGCTCCGTAAACCACAATCCAGGTTACATGGTAATTACTCTGAGGTCCATTAAGTGTAATTATACAGTAATCTCCAGGAACGAGTAATTACCCTCATGTTCTAAAGCATCTGCCACTTAAAACTCAGTGAGTTCCGTGCAGGTAGGAAGCAGTCACATGGTTTTCAGACTTCAGTTTCCTGGTCTGTGGGATGGTCAGTACAGGTTCAAATGATACCATTTCAGCTGGAACTGCTTTTCAAAGAAGACCATTGGGAATGCTGGGAGGAGTGCTACACATCTAAATCCCAGTCAATCTCCCATGGGCCCTCTTCTGTCAACAGCATCATCAGTACCTTCAGAGGGCTGTTCCTCCTGGACTACCAGCAGTGCCTCATAGCTCAAATAAATCATTTTCTGGAGGTCTCAGTCTATCCTTAGAGAACAAATACAGCCCATAAAGTTTCTTTCAGGTTCAGATGGCTTCCAGGTCAGGGCAGGTAAACTCTACACTTGTTGTTATGACCAACATATTATATTTTACTTGATTTATTATACTGCAAATTAAACTTAAGACTCTGTAGTACCAATACCTCTTGCACATCACTTACACCTTTGGCTCACAGTTTCCAATGTGGGGTTCACCCCAACCATCGGAAGAAGACCTAGGTCTTCCCACAGCCCTCTCTTCCCACTGGTCCTAGTAACAGCATGTCCCAGGGGTAGGGAACTCTGGCATCCCCAGCACAAGCACCGAAGGAATGGTCCCCTAATCCCCTCTGCACTGCAGAGCAAGGGGGGCCAAAGAAAGCCCATCCATAGCTGAAGCTGCTCTTGTATTGGAAAGGCAGGAAAAATAACTCACAGCCAAAGCTCCTGGGGGTGCGTCCCTAGAAGTGGGGGACAGGCCACTCTAGAGATGCCAAGCAGCAGCACAGTCCAGCGTTGGGCATGGAGGAGTCCAGATGGCAGCAGCCATGGCTTGGACTGGCTTTAGCCTGGAAGTACTCCTAGCAGGGAATATTCCTGCTGCAGGAATGTGTGAGATTTTGTTTCCAGGCAGTGGCTGGATGGCCTGGCCACTGGATGGCCTGGATGGCCGGGCCACAATGGTAGGAAAAAAACTGTGTTCCATGCTTAACAACCAAGTTTCCGTGTCTTCAAAGCACAGATACACTCTTAGTTCCTACAGCCATGTTAATGAATGTTTTTCTCTTCTCTTCTCTGTCTTTCAGGGATCTGAACTACAACGAGCTGCTGGAATTCCCTGGGGCTATTAGGACACTAGGCCGACTGCAGGAGCTGTGAGATTTTTCTATTTATTTCTCTTCAAGAGCATTCCTCGATGGAGAGGGACCAATAAAGCATCACATGTGCTCTGGCCTGGGGAGACAACTCAGTCTAAGCCTTTCTTTTATCTTTCTGAGCCCTCTCCACCATGCACATAAAAGCAATTTATCCTATCGATTTCCATCAACTCTAATCACCCACCATCAGCCTCTGCAGGATGGCTTGTGGAGGGGAGTGGGAGATCCGCCATCAGACTTGGAGTAGGTTCCTCCTGCAGCTCTTCATTCTCATGTGGCATCTGATGAACTCAAAGTCCATCTGATCTCCAGCTACTTCTAACGTTCATTCCTCAGCTTGGGAACCCAGACATGGGGTTATCTGTGTTATAGGGAGAATATGGCTTCTGCGGGCCCTGTACCACCTCCTCTGACATGCAGAAACAGTTTGATCTCCCTTAGGAGAAATTTAGAATAGGGAATTACAAAAGTTTATGACCATTTTAGTGGCTATCTCTCCTCTAATCAATCAGCCTGGGAGACACTAAAAATGGGAAAACATCTTAATAGCCATTAAAGTAGAAGGTAGAAGCCCCAAGATGGGATCATCAAGTTGATGTGTATCCATAGTTCCTGCGTACCCTAAGACCATGTCACACTGATGACCAGCTGGAGTGGGACAAAAGTAGCTACTGTGGTGCTTCTGGGAGGCTTGGAGTAAAAATCTGATACTATCTTTTTCTTGGTAGAAAATTCCTGGAAGAATTTCTTGCCAAGGAGATTTCTCAGATCAGACCAGATATCATCAATACTCTGACATTCAAAATGAGAATAAGATCCTTACTTCACTTTGAGATGGCTTTTGAAATGCCCGTCACTAAGAGGCAATTTTCAAACAACCATCCAACTAATCACTCACACAGACTCCTCTGGGATTAAACAACCTGGGCATCACCCAGAGCCTGGTTTTGGTCCTGGACACAGGAACCTATGGCTGCCTTTGACGCACAGGAGATCAGACTGGGGCCACAGAGCTCTCTTCTGCTGAAAAAGTTTGCTGATAGGGATTTTCTCAAGCTTAACTAAAAATATCGCAGCTAGATCTATAAATACTTTAAAGTCACATGGGCCAATAGTTCATGGTAGGCTGCACTGTGGTTAAGAGCTCTGGAGCTATAATGGAGACCATCCATAAAAATTGTAATTCCTGGAGAGTATAAGTGTTTTGTTTGCTCCTGTTTGCTGATTTGTAAAGTGTTAAACCTTAAGTTCTTGTATTCTTGATGGGTTCAGTGGAGTGACATATGGAGCACCAAGTCATACATAGAGTAAATGCAACAGAATGAGGGCTTTGTCCTGCCAAAGGACAGGCCTTGTTTACTTCCTGGGGTGATGCTACAGCTGGATGCTGTAGCATGCTACACCTCCTATTTAATGTGCATTTTGAAGGCTCTGTGCCTTTAAAAGTGTTGTGAAAATAGGTGTTTCGAAGCCTTTCTCATCCATTAATAACAAGATATTTGTTTCTCCCAACAGTGGTTTTCATAACAACAACATCAAAGCTATTCCAGAGAATGCATTTGTTGGGAATCCCCTCCTCCAAACAATGTAAGAAAATCAAACAATGTTTCCTAAATCTTTACATCCACCCGAAGGGACGTTTCCTGAGGTCTTTGGTTGGGATTTCTGACAATTGTCAGCATGACTCTGATTTGACAATTGTTGTACATGGACCAACGCAAGCTGAAATTAGCTCCTTCTCAGCTACGTCTCAGGTTTTTTTGCCATAGGTTCTCCTTTCCCTGCAGCTGAACTTGGCTTCAGTACAGACTGATAACAATGAAGGAACAATATATCAGTGGTCCGCATGGAAATCTTGCTGAGCATAACAGGATTTTCTAAGCCCTGTTTGACATCTGCCTCTGTCCCTTGTGTTTATAAAGGCCGCTAGTCTCCTACAGCAGTATGTGTCTCAGAGCTGGGGCATCAGGTCATTGGGTGTCTACCCCAGATCCATGGACACGAAGTTCTGCAGATAAATACACCCAGTTGTCAGCTCATTTCCTCTCTGACCCAGACATAGGTAGAGATTTTTGGACAGTTCTTCCCTGAACCACACTGATATTGGAAATCATGGCAAGCGATAAAAGCTCTGCTTGGCCAGTCTGCAACATAACATTGTAGGAATTCCAATATCTGGAAAGCCATAGTGGCACTGAGTGATAACAGTCACTGCTCCAGTCAAAACAAACCAGCCTCATCCCCACTTCCTTAAGCACTAGCCTTGGACTGATGTGAGCATGGGACACATCCGGAATACTCATATCTCCATGGGATCTGCTCGTCTATAGTATTTCACAGTCAGTGAAAGGGAAAGTGCTTCTTGTAGGAGGTGATTCAACTCCTCTAAAGCTAGTTGGATCCTAGAAGAGTTCACTTCTCTCCACTAATCGTGAGAAGTAGGAAAGATGCTGGTGCTGTGGATATGTAAGATCAGAGGAAGTGTCGTCAAGTGCAAGGTGTTTCCCAGAAGCGTTACACCACTACAGCAGGGTTGAAGGAGGTTTTTGTATCTTTCTAGCTTGTCTGGTTCATCAAGACCCTAAACAACCCTTTCAGAGCAGCAGGAGGCCTTATTTGTACCAATGTTCAGCCAAAACAGGCTAGTGGGAGAGCCTGGGTTATCTGGAAAACAAGGGTTCCTCACAGGATAGCCATAGCTTACTACTAGCTGCTCCAAGACTCTTGACCTGTAATAGCATCTTCTCTTCATACACAGTAGAATCTGACCAGTCACTCTTTTCCTTTGCAGCCATTTTTATGACAATCCCATCCAGTTTGTTGGACAGTCTGCTTTCCAGTACTTGCCAAAGCTCCACACTCTGTAAGTTGATCAGGCACATCCTCAGAGAGGTAACACATCCAAACTCCGAGCCCTCTGAGCTGGACACTCTAGTGGCCTTCTCCCTTCCTCTTTTCTAGACACCTTGTGCCAACAGAAGACCATGATGCCACTCTTCTGGCCAGCCCCAAAGGCAGTGAGCCCAGGAGTAGACACTGCAGATGTTTTCCGCTGAGGAATAATAATTTTGAGAAAGGCATTTTGGAGGGAGTAATTCATTCCTCCTGTCCACCTAGTTGATAGTCAGTGGAGTCTTCTAGAGTCTCCACAGGTGCATCAGTGCCAGTAAAGAACTCAGAAGTGCCACTACGTTTGCTGCATGCTGCTCAAGCAAGCCCTGCACTGTTGTGTAGTTGCCCAATCACAAGGCTACTGAAGGCATTTGCCTTCTTCCACAAGATAGAGAAGCGGAGGAACTCATGTCCCATACCACCGACACCATGGCACAAATAATCTTACTGGGTAGCCAGTGGTGACAGTGCTTCCTTCACATGTATGGCCCTAAGCCTGCCCCAGGGTCATGACCATGTGGTGGGCACCATCTGGACCAGAATGGCTGCTCCACATTGACTGGCCCGGACTGGTTTTCTTTTCAGCTAACCTATTGTGGCACAGCACTAAATATTGAGGCAGAGGCAACCTCAAAATCTCTATTTGTAAGCCTACCCAGCCTCTCACTGCAGGAACACACACTCAGGCAAATAAAGTAAATCCTCTAAATATTGATACATTCTTTATCTCCAAATGCATAGACCCTGGGAGGCTTGTGGGATGCCCTGCTTGCATTCCCCATGGCAATTGTTTGGGATTTTTTATTTAATTTGGGTAGAGATCATGCCAAGAATGTCGGTGGTTGGGGAGGGTCTGAGCTTGCCAAGCCTCCTTGCATAGAAATGCCCGACTCTGGCTCACGGTATCTGAGCTGCGTTGAGACATCTGCTCCAACACCCAGCTGGCAGTGGCATGCCGATGACGGGGTCACCTTTGGACTGGGCCTCTGATCACATTGGGTGTGAAGAAGTAGATTTGCCGCAATGGTTGATGGGTCTGGGACCTCGGGCAGCTGCACTTACTTCTGGGTTCTCTGTCCACCTCACTTCACCCTCATTTCTCTGCAGGTCACTCAATGGTGCAAAAGACATCAGAGAATTCCCAGACCTTAAAGGCACCACCAGCCTAGAAGTTTTGTGAGTGGCAACTCTCTTCCTTTTACCCTGCTATTTGTGCTCTTCCTCCTTCAAGGCGGCCCAGCGAGGACAAATTTCACAGTGCCATGCAGTTGGTTGTCTTCAGCTCTGCCTCTCCCTGGTCACTCATCCCTCTGCTTCGTTTCACCCCTGTGGCTCCTGAAAGCAGCTTTCCTTTCTGTGAGTTGCTCTCTTGGTACTCTTGAGTGTGCTCCAATCTTTTTTTAATTTCTTTTTTTTCCTTCCCTTCTGCATCTGTGAAGGAATGAGCCTTTGGGTGCAGTGCTTCAGTGTGGTCTGCTGAGACACAGTGTCTCTGCCCATCCTGGGACCAGCACTGCTAGTGCAGCGCAGGAGACATCTGCTGTGTTTGCCACACATCTACCACCCTGGCTGGGGCTCCTGGAATGGGTCTGGTCCCATCCCTGCACCACCAGAATCAGGAGAGCAGGAGGCTGGAGGACATGCTGTCTCTGGCCACCCACAATTCTCCTCTGTAGGGTGCTGGTCCACACGCTGTGCCCGAGCTGGGAGCACAGCTGAGTGCTCCAGCCTGGGAGTGTGACCTGGTCATGCCTTGCCTCAGGGACCCCGGGACACACCTTACGTCCCACATACATGGGCTTCTGAGGCAGTCATGGCTCCAGGCAGATCACCAAGTCTGGACAACAGGGAACTGAGATGGCAGAGCTTGCCACAGAGGGCACTGCCACCTACCCTCAATGTGGCCAAGGACAGCAGTGAACTCAGTACTCAGCAAGATCCCAGTATTTCTTATAGGCACATTCACCTTTACCAGGTCCAGCAGCAATGTCCAAGTCAGATTTTGTTTCTCTCCAGAGATTTCATTATCCCATTGATATTTTCTCTCCTGACGCCATCTGGGACCAGTAGCGGGGCTTGTGGAACACAGTCTGTGCGCTGGATCTCAGTAACACCATTTCTTCTCTCTCCTCCACTCCTCTAGGACCTTGACCAGGGCAGGCATCCATTTACTCCCCAGGGGGATGTGCCAGCAGCTGCCCAGCCTCCGCGTCCTGTGAGTAACACATTTCTCTCTTCCTCCTGGTCTTTAAAGAAGTGCCATCAGAAACCAGGCTTTCTAGCTCAGGGAGGGGACCAGCTATGGAAGGCCATCCTGTGACTCTTGTTCCCATTACCTTTTTCATGCAGAAAACACCACGTTCTTAGGCACTACCTTGACCTCTACATGTTCTTGAACTTGCTTGCTTCATCCCACAGTGATGCTCTGGACTCAAGGCTGTAAGCAATGAGGCACATCCACATTTGCCTCCTCCTTACTTTGCACCAGTGGCAACTGTTTGCCCCATGTGAGGAGGGTAGAGAGGGTGCAAAGGGCAGTGGGTAAGAATGACAGCAGCATTTCAGAGCTCCTACATATACACAGCACAAAAGCCAGGAGTTAATCACATTTTACAAAGTGCTCTGCCCCATTGTTGGCTTACTGCAGTTGGAGCTCCAGTAAAGTGCTTTAATCTGGAGGAAGGATCCTGTTCATGCTCCTAAAGTGGACTGGCTTGACCTGATGGATACCTGCAAGGCCACATGGCCACAGCCCCTCACATGGTGCAGCAGTGGCAGGTCAGGGTTTTGCTCAGAGTCTCTAAGTTGCTTTGACTCTACCTACTTGGCAAGGCACTGAATGATGCTGAGTGGAGGGATGTGCTTTTTTCTTTAACTTGGTACATGATGAAATCGGCATCTCAGAAAGTCTCCTGCATCTTCTCAGGAATCACATCCCTCATTCCTGAGATCTCCCACCTTGACTGCGGTCAAAGACATCCTCAGGAACTGAGTCATAAGCCAGATTTATACAAGTTTGCAGCATTAAGGCAAGTAGGAGGCTTGCCTCTCATGAGTCTTTATACAAGCAAGCTGAAAATGAAAACAAGTTTGTTCCAGGAAAGCAACAGGAGTGAATTCTTGACCACAGGAATTGGAAACAAGAGGAAAACATGGAAATAAAATAACACAATTTGTAACTTACTAGATCACAGCATTTTGGCTCCAGCTGTCCCTGTAGGGAAGATCTCTCATCTTTAGACATCTGAACCAATTCAGTGGACATCTTGCCACCAAAGTGTAGCCTTTAGAATGGCCCAGGCTGTGCCCAAGCACTCTGTTTATGTTTGCAAGTTATCAGACTGTAAACTTTCGCAGCAGAGCCTGTTCTTCATGCTTGCCTCCTCCTTGTGGGACAGTTTTACTGGGACACCCCACCTTGTGCCTTGTTTCTTTTCCCCAGTGAATTTTACTGAAATTATTTGCGCTGTTTTCAGAGTTTGGAGAGAGGGTATGTGGGCCAGTGTTTGTGCGTGTTTACATCTCTCTTGCCTTTGAAATGTGCTGGCCTTCTGTCCTCGAAGAGCTAGTGATTGTTCTCGCTGCTTTCCCTGTCGTGGTTTAGGCCGATCCGGCAACTAAACCCACGCAGCTCTCCCAGTCCAGTAAAATGGAGAGGAGAGAAAAATGTAATAAAAGAGCTGAGGATCGAGACAGGAACAGAGGAGCACCCACCAACCACGGTCCCGGGCAAAAGAGGCTGTTTTCTTAAGGCAAAACTATTTATTAACAGCTACCTACAAAAGAGAAAAGCACACAAAAACGGTTACTTGAGAGGATAACAAGAAAACAAGGCCAGGTCTTAAAAACAACACCACTCCCCTCCTTTGCTTCTTCTTTCTGGCTCTACCTCCTCCCCCCAGCGGCGCAGGGGGCAGGGAATGGGGGAGTGCAGGTCAGTTCATTCCAAGTTGTTACTGCCGCTTCTCTTAAAGGAAAAGGAGTCCTTACACCATTGTCCCTTGCTCCAGTGGATCCCCTACTCACGGCGAAAGCGTGAATCCTACCCGCTGGGGGGCAAATCCTTACCCCATCGGATTTGCCCAAGTGCGGGCTTTACCAGTCCTGGGCTTTTAAGGAGCTGTAGCCACTCGCCCTGGCGTGGGTCATCAACAAACTTTAAATGTGCTCCGGCGTGGGTCGTCATGTCGACCTTAAATGAGTCTCCATAGAGACTTTAAATGCGTAAAATGTGCCTCGACCTGTGCCCAGGATTCACAATAGTCTCAGGCTCAGGCATCTCCTTTAACAAAGCACCTCCCCATCGGCGGGGGTCATCTCACGGACTCTAGATGCACCGTGCTCAGGCTCTGGCATCTCTTCTCGACGTGGGTCATCCACTGGTTGCGAGTGGGTCTCTGCTTGCTCCACCGAGGGCTGTTACAAGGGGCCGCTCGCAAGGGGGACTCAGCCGCGGCACACGTTGTTCTGTTCCATCTTCACTGACCTCTTATCTGTGTGGCCGTTTCTCTTAGATTTCAGTCCTTTCTGGGTGAACTCGGCCCGATGGGCGCCCCAGGAGCGGGGCTCTCCCCGAGTTCCCCAAGCGGCTCCGCCGCCGCCATCCTCGACGGGGCGGGCATCGGTACGGAGCGGGCGCCGGCCCGGCCGGGAGCCGGGAGCGGGGGCCGTGCCCCTCTCCCGTCTCCTTGCTCCTGGGCACAGGCACACACCTTTCCGGTTCCTTTGTCCGACGTAAATTGGGCAATTCGCAGAGGCGCCGATTGGCTCAAGCCCCGAGGGGGACGGGAGTCCGGTCTGATGGGCAGCTTCTGCCACCCGGACCTCCCCCCCCACTTCAAACCATAACATTCCCCTACTTTGCCAGCCCCTTGGCAGTTCATCAGGTCGACATTAGGACTGTGACACATCTGCACACAGATGATAGAGTTAACACCACATTTCTGGCCTTCTACTGCTCACCCCACCCCACAGATTTTCTGCAGAAATCTTGCACGGGGACTGTAAGAGCCACCCCAGAGGCATGAGGCTCACAGCTGTGCTGCGACACCGCTCTGTGTATGAGCATGGAGCCCAGCACACCCAGCCTTGCCAAGCTTGCTGCTTTTGTTCAGAGCCTCTGTGGCTCAAGGCACAAATTTGTCTTTCCTCTTAAGCAGAAATAGCTGAAGCTTCCCTGAGCAGAACTAAAGTCCCTTGATGCCACTGGTACCTTCATCCTGATGTGTCCACAACACAGCTTCAGTGACTGAGGCTGCTCTGCTGGTATATACTGGGCTCCATCTGGTTACCGTCACTCTGGAGTAACCAAAATTAACTCCTGGGGCTGTGTTGTCCCTCCTTCACTGTCTAGCTGAGGCACCACCCTGTCAAGCCCAGCAGATTGACAAAGGGACCAGAGAAAAGTCACTGATGCTGTAGCTCTTTCTCCATACTGGGTGAGAGTCTCCAGAACAAAGCACAAAACTTTTGCTTGGTTTTCCCTTCCTCCTCCTCCCTGTAATGCAAAACTGGTGGAAAGGAAGTTGACAAAAAAAAATAAATAATTGAAATGGTTTAGCAGCAACTTCCTAGCAGAAAGATGGAAACTGAGTTTGGAAAGTCAGCGGAGAGGCCACATACAAAACTTTACCCTGGGGAAAATTTCCCTTGAACTGCCACAAATCCAGCCTCTGCTGGTGGGGGAAAAAGCTGATTTTAAGTGCTAGTCATTACCCAGCCCATTTCAGTTTTAAGAAATTCACATTAAGCTGTGCAGGATATGTTTTCCTCTGACTATCAAGTCTACCCTGGAAGCTGATGAATCCACCGAGCTATGAAGCAGTGTGAACAGGAGTTTGATCAGAATTGCTTTCAAGCGGCAGCACTTGAAAGAATGGGGAGCAGGGATTTTCACTGTCTGTAATGTCCTGTACCAAATCCCTTCTGTCCCACAACCCTTTCCCTAACACTGGGTAGGAGCTAGGAAAGGCTGAATGGAGAGCAGGCGATGGGCAGTTGGGTTTGCTGTGCCAGGAAGGAGGCAAGGCAGCTGGCACACTGCTCCGCTGGCCAAAACCTCCCCAGGCTCTGCAAGCAGACCTGTAGCTGTTGTGAGCTCTCCCATCCACAACAGCAGGATAGGAGCTCTGGCACAAACACCTCTCTGCTTTGCCCACAGGAAAGCAAGGCTGTGCGTGGCAGAAGTAGGCACTGGGATGCATTTCACAGCTGACTTGGGCTGGGGAGAAAAAGCTCACTCCAGCTGCAGAAGCAGCTCCATCAGTCCGCAGTTTGTGCTGCAGGGAGCTGGGCTGGGGCTGGAGGAGTCAGTAAACCACCAAGCAAACCTTGCCTTGCATAAAGACGCTCCGAGCAAGCATCAGGTGTGTGTGGAGTGGAGATCGCCCTCGCCTGGGGTTACTGTGCTCCACAAAATGGAAGTCGGGTCATCCCCTTCTCCAGCAATATCTGCTTACCAAGGGAGGGCTCAGGGGCACTCGCTTTTGATCTCCTAATGTTCTGTGCTGGTCCTTTCCCTGCAGAGAACTGTCACACAACCAAATCGAAGATCTGCCCAGTTTCCACCGGTGTCAGCGGCTGGAGGAGCTGTGAGTAAAGAAATGCCCTCACTTGCACCGTGCTCAGGGGAAAGGGGCTGATTTGAGGATAGAGGCAGCTCCCAAACACAAAACCCAGCCTTCACCAAGCACTGAGAAAGCTGAACCTTATAACTCACTATTTGGACTGCAAATGGACCAAGGCTCCACACTTTGCTCCTATGCAAATACAGAATAAAAATACATCCCCTGTGCATAGGAGCTTAATTCACTCAGGTCTTTTCAGAGGTCCCAGCCACAGAAAACAGAAGTAGGACATGTCAGCACTGAATTTTACTTCATTAACTCAAGTCCCAGTATGAGCTCATCTCTACCATAAATGTCTTCTCTTTCAAGGAGGGGGTCCCATGCCGTGGGCACAACACAGCACTTATCCACACTGCTCAGGACTAGCCACCCCATAGAGAAGATTGACACTTTCCTTATGTGTAGCACTTGAATTGGGTCTCCTCTGGGCCCTGGGAGGCACCTCTGTTGCTCTGAGACAGTTGTTCATGTTCAGTTCAAAGTTTCTGGAGCTTTAGCCCTACATTTCAAATCTAACAGAAGTTCTTGGCTTTTTTGAGAAAAAAAAAAAAAAAGGGAAATAATAGACTCCATGATTTTTATAGAATTCTGAAACATGGAAGAATAGATGTGTGGGAGCAGCATTCCAGCCGCAGCAAAACTGGACATGAGGACAACTGGACATTTCACCAAGTGAAATCACATGAAAATGAGGGTTACATAGCCTTTGCTGCCTCTTTGGGAGTTCTGAGGACAAAGTTAGAGCTGGGCGTATTTTTATTCAAAGTATCCTCAGGAAAATGTTTGAAAAAATAGAAAAGACATCCAAAAAAGGACAAAAAACTTTCAGAGTTCCAAACCTGTAGTTTCACTCATTGTGCCTCTATTTCTTCTTACGATATTCTATAATACAGCAAATTCAGACTTATCATTAATATAAAATCACAGTAAAATCCTGTTTCAGGCCACTTAAGTCAGACAGACTGTGTCTTAAATTAACATTTTCTTACAAAATGAGTACTTGGTCCCTTAAACCCAAAGTTATCATCCTGTAAGACTCACCCCCACCAGGCATCAGCATTCCTGCTAGGAAATACATTGGAAACAAGTCTGGTGGTGCATGGTGGTACAGCCTGGCATGCAAACAACTTATGTGTGCCAGTTGCTCCGCTGTAACTGCCAATGTGCAAGTTTTTACCTGCAACACACAGGTGGTCCCTCGCAGCTAAACATCCCTGAATACTTTTTCGCTAGCTTGCTCCAACACTCCTTCTTCATAAGCTCCACCTTTCCCACTCAGTGCTCCCCCTACCTGAGACCTCCAAATTTGTGCACAGAGTTTCCCACAGCCCTCACTTGTAATCTTAACTAGACATACAAGGAATGACATCGTGGCTACATGGGGCATTGAGAAACCAGCAGTAAAGCAGATATGAGAACCTCAGGCCCCTTTCTCTGAAACATGAACATGTGACCAAATACCAGCTGAGCCATTACAGCCACCACGTGCAGGTCCTTGTGTGAGATGAGTCGAGATCTCTTCTGATTCTGAAAACAAGTTAGTTATCCAACAAATGTCCTAGGCAGTGGTTGCAGGTTGAGCACTAGGCAGTGGCTGTCTCCACTTGCAGAAGGTCATGGGGACACCACTTTTGCAGGTCTGGAGATTCATGATGGGCATTTCGCAGGAATTTTTAAAAATATTCACCATTGTTCCACACTAGGGAAAAGAAAACTGAAAACCTGTGAATACTTCCCACAAAGTGGATGTTTGCATCAGTTCTAGATGTCTTTTGAGAAGGGGTGGGGAATGTATAGGTCAGTCAGCAAACACCATGGCCAGCTCTTACCCTGCTCCCTCTCCTACCCCAGAGTGCAGGAGGCTGCTGGAAGGGAGATAATCAGGAGCTGAAGCACTTTATGAAAATACACATGCAGGATGTGGATGATGGATTCAGAAATACATTGGGATTTTTCTTCATGAAAAGCTGAGATGCCTTCAGCCCTCAAAACCTCTTCATCATCACCAAGGCAAAGGGAAGCACCATGTAGTCCTTCCTGAAGCATCACACAGAGCAGTTTGCTGGCTCTCTGGCTCCAAGCTCTCCTCTTTTGCTCTGGATGAAGCAGTTTGCAGGCTTAGGGTGGAGCAGAGTAGGAAATCAGCATGGCTTTGGAGATAGTGGGGTACCTTTAACCACTGCACATCAATGGCACTTCACTGTGCCATGATTGCATCAAAAGGAAAGGCTGTCTGAGCCCTGGGCTGTTTAGTTGCTCATCCTGTTTATCCCTTGAAATGAGAGTAGGTCTCCCAAGCTTGAATGACAGCTTCCACTGTGACAGTGCCCATCTGCTGCCATGGGACAAAGATCCCTACTAAGTATGAACACTGCCTTCAGCTGTTTTCTCAAACCAGGTTCTGCTTTTTCAGTGGTCTCCAGCACAACAGGATCCATGAAATCAGAGAAGACACTTTTGTGCAGCTGATGGCCCTGCGGTCCATGTAAGTATTGTCTGGCAGGGGGAAGGACCGGGCTTTTGCTGGGGGAAGGGGAACTGTGAGCACACAGCCAGGCTGATGTAGAGTTTCCCACCCCCACTCCCTCTGCCTCTGCTGGGAGACTTTGCTGTCCGGTCCCTCTTCCACGTCCTCTTAGAAAAGAACAGGGCCAAACCTTCCCTCTGGCTTTCCTTCTGCATGCAGACACCCCTGTAAATAAACTCATTACCTGCCAGCCTTACTGCCCACACATGCAGACACTCAACACCACGTGCTCTAACCACGCTCTGCAACACATTACAGACACCTGCCTCCTAGATGCCCGTGCAGACACGGACTGGTGGCAAGGATTTACCACAGTGTGCATGAGCTCCAGCACTCCTTTCCCTACACATGATAGTCCTGGGCCACGCGCTCCCGGAACATCCATGTAGAACATCCCGTTTGATTTGAGACTGTCTCCCCACAACTCAAAAGCATATGTGAGACGTATTAAGTGCACACAAGCATGCACATATCATACACGCGTAGTGACCTTGCAGTAGACAGCCCGCTTAAGTGCTTGGCATCTCTGAGAAGCTAGTAAGGCTCCGCAGGGCATGATTCTCCCTACGTGTGGGAAAAGCTCTCCAAGTGCTGATGGTCTTTATTTACTGTTCTGTTAGGGAGTGAACAGAATCACATAAAAGCTTTTTCCCATGGTGCAGCAATCTGAGTGTCATTTAATAGGCCAGCATTCCTAGAGATCACATGAGCATCGTGTACACCATGTTTATAACCGCACAGGAACACTGGTGTATTACATGTAACACTACAGACAAGTATGCAAATACAAGCATGCTGCTGCCACACTATAGTCCCACAAATGTACAGCTGCACGTGCAAGCTCTAGCATTTGCCTTTGGGTATGTTCTGGGTCCCTGTGGGAAGGATTCATCTCACTCAACTTCAGCCTTCTGCAGTGTGACGCGTACATCTGGGCAGGCACCCCAGCTCCTTTCAGAGCTGGAGAGATGAAGATATACATAGGAGACTGCTCATGCAGTCAGCCTTAGGAGAAAAAATGCTTTCTGATATGCTGGTTCCTCTGTGCTGATGACAGAGGGAGTTGAGCCCTCTAGCTCAGATGGAAGCGGAGCTTATTGAGGAGCCTCAGTGAGTCCAAGCCAACTGTACATGACAGGAGACACTCTAAGATGACCTTGGTTCACCTTCCACACAGCCCCTGATCCTATCTGCCCTTGCTGGGGCACCTGGCACTGTGACCACATCAAGGATGCTCTGGCACTAAGGCATAATCTCTCTACTGCTCTGAGGTTTAGCATGTTAGCTTAAAATCTCCAAATTTACAGATACGAAACCAAAAAGGAACCTTTCCCATTGGTCTCAGTGGAGGAAATCCTGCAAGGCAAACTCTTGTGCCATCTGTTAGAAACCACCCAGAGCGACCCAGGATATTTGTTTCCAGGGAGCTGCAGTGAGACAGAACTTGCTGCCAATCAAGGAGCTACATATCCCACATTTGCTTGCATCAAATTCCTTGACCAGGCCGGTGTCAGCAGCTTCACTGCCCTGCTCCTCACCCCTCTTGCTGGTGTGTCCTTCCCTTGCAGAGACCTGAGCTGGAATTACATCCAGTTTATTCACCCTGAAGCCTTTGTGACCCTGCACTCGCTCACCAAACTGTAAGTTGCAGTGATATTTCTTTCACAGTGGGCCATGGACAGTAGGTATCTGAGGACCTCAGACTGGCTACCAGGACACTTGGCATTTAGATATCAGAAGGCTGCAGTGCTGAGGTGCATGTCTCAGCACTGACATAGGCAGATCAAATCCCAAGGTTTCCTATCAATACTAAAGGGATGATGAAAGTGCAGAAGGGTCCATCTTCAAGATGCTCTCACCCTGAGCACTTAAACCTCCACTTTCTAATGCTTTCATACCTGCCTTAGATGCCTTTATGAAAGATGAACATGATAGACCATTTCCGCAAGACTCATTGCAGACCATCTTTGCTGACTCTGGAGGGGTCCCCAGTTCTCAGCCCCCTCACTACTCTTGGGTATTTTATGGACTGGGAGTTGCAGTCACACCTGACCTGTTATGGGAGAAGTGGTGGGGGAAGAGATGTCTGAGGTAGATATGGGCACAGGGAGGTAGATACCACCCAGAGCTTTCAGTGTGGGCATTAATCCCTGCCCCTCATTTTCCCCAGGGACTGCAGTATCAATCCATTTATCTCCAGAGGATCCTGGTCCCCATGCAGCACTCAGCCTCATTTCAGCATCACATTTGAGAGATCGATTGAGGCAGACAATATGGCTTTCCAAGCCTCTGCTTGGCTGAGCTACCACTAGCAGCAAAATCCTGACCACAGTCTACTCTGCTTTCCCTTCATCAGGGACTTGACTGATAATCAGCTGGTCACACTGCCTCTGGAGGGTTTGGGTGGACTGACCCATCTGAAGCTCCAAGGCAATCCGTCTCTCTCTGAGCCCTTCACCAAGGAGAGCTTCCCCAAAATGAGGTACTGGCGGTGTTGGCTCTTTCACTTCTGGTGCTCAGCACAGCCTCTATTTGCTTACAGCAATCAGCCTCCTGCTTTCCTGTTTATCTCTGTCCTTTCAGGCCAACAGATTGCAGAAGCTTCATCTGCTGCTAATGCGCATCTTTCAAAGTCTTACGTGGGAGAGCGGCGATGTGCTCCCAGGCCCGCTGCCCCCACCCCAAACACAGACACAAGTGGAAAGCATGGAGCAAGCCCAGCTCAGGGCTCCTCTCAATGGAAAACATTCCCAGAAGCCAGTCCTAGCTAATGACATGCAGCTTTCCTTCAGTAAACTCTGTTTGTGTGGCCATGTCTTATCTGCTATGGATTAATGAGGAGCCTGGAGGGGTCAAACTGAGCAAGATGAGGCTGCAAAGGCTCAGAGCACAGTGCCGCACTGCAGGCTCTGGGTCTCCTGATCCTCTTTTAGTGGTGGGTCTCCAGTGCAGCATTTGCCTTCATCTTCTGCTTGGATCTCCCAGGTAGTCCCCTTGGAGACAAGGATGCATGAGCTCATGCTCTCACTCTTCCAGTACGGGTTCCTAAGGCTTCCCAAATTTAGACGCCCACTGCTGAAGTCACAGGCGACTGCACCAGCATTGAGCTTAATAGCTTAGGTTTGATGAAAAGTGGGGAGTTGTCATTTCAGTATGCTTTAGCAATGGTGCCTGCAGGGCTTTCTCTTCTGACTTTTTTGACTTATAGCTGGGATCTGCTGCATGACTGGTTTTCAAATGGCAGGGGATCTCAGAAGCTTCTGGAGGGCTTTCCAAGCCCAGGATAGCAGTCTCTTGTGCAGAGTGAGTTCAAGTTCAGCACTTTCAGGGGCATTTCTCCTCTAAATTAATTCCATTGACATCTGTGGAGCTGTTTTGGCTTTGTACCAGACAGACTGAGTCTACAGGAGCGGTTCATTGAACCACACCAGGTGATGGATTCATTAATGTTTCCTAAATTTTGAAGTAGTGCCATTAAGTAGTCTTATTCTTGGGGCATATGTCTGGAGGAATCATCTGAGAACAGTTCTTAGCCATTCTGGGAGGATCCATACCTCCCTGCCACCTTTCAAGAACAGGATTTAATTTGGAGCTTACAGCAGGATATACAGCTTGTATACAGAGTTTCCATAGCCTCCTGGGGCTCAGCCAGAAATGTTTGGGAACTTAAAACTAAAGCATATTTTTAGAATATAAGGTTTCACCATATTTACTGATCTTGCCAGAAGGCCTTAATTGTCTGGAAAACCTGGGGTTCCTTTGCCTTCATCGGCAGTCTTCTTGACTTTAAATGGCTTTAAACTGAAAGAGGGGAGATTTAGATTGGATATAAGGAAGAAATTTTTCACTCTGAGGGTAGTGAGGCACTGGACCAGGTTGCCCAGAGAAGTTGTGGATGCCCCATCCCTGGAAGTGTTCAAGGCCAGGTTGGATGAGGCTTTGGGCAACCAGGTGTCCCTGCCTGTGGCAGAGGGGTTGGAACTAGATGATCTTTGAGGTTCCTTCCAACCCAAACCATTCTGTAGTTCTGTGACTTCTAGCAAAGAAGCAGGAGTTTTCTATCTTTAAAGAAAATGCAGCTGCTGACAGATAGCCTGGTGTTTCATTCAGATGATGTTCAGCTGCTGTTTAATTAATCTTGTAATACATGCTATAATGAACAAATAACAATTCTACCTTCAAGTAGAAATCAGACATATAAAAATAAATTGCTACACTTGACAGGTCTGAGATTTCCCTGCCCGAGCTGGTAGGGGTGAACCACGCTGATGGAACTGGAGTTTGGAGTGCCTCTCTGACCTACAGCAACAAGCAAAGGGGACCTTGCCCTTTCTCAGGCTCTTGGGAAGCTTCTCACCTTGAACAAAATGAAGGATGCCCAGCAAAAAATGGTCTTGGGGTAAAAAACAAAGACTCCACTTGCACATGGTATATCACCAGAGTGCCTGGGAAAGAGAGGCTGATTCAGACTAGGGACAACTGCAGAAAGATTTTTAGGAATTATTCAGGAACTTCAGTGCAGTTTTCAAACCTGGTGTTTGATGACGTATTATTTATAGACAGTGTCTTAAGCATCAAAAGTGAGGCAGTGCAGAGACACTGTGGAGTGAATTTGGCCCACCCTCTGTCCTACATGGAGTTCTTTTCACTGTAGCAAAGTCCTGCTCCAGCGTAACCATCAGTTGATAGAATGGTTTTTCTATAGAATGTGGAAATTCAGCAAAAAGTGCAAAGCAATAGAGTCAGGTCATGGAGGTGACATGCCTGAAAGTTCCACTTTCTCCCTTTGCAGAGTCCTTGAGGTACCTTATGCCTACCAGTGCTGCGCCTATGGAAGCTGCAGCAGCTTCTTCAAGATGTCCGATCAGTGGGAGGCAGAACACATGAGCCCTGAGGAGGAGGATCCCCACAAGAGGACCATGGAATTGTTTCCAGGTCATACTGATAATCACTGTAAGTAAACTGGGCTGAATGAGGATTAATCCATGGGCAGGGCCATGCCGCGAGCTTGGATGTGATCCTGCATTTGCATGAGTGATCCCACTGCCAAACGTGGAGTTATACCTGCCTTGGGGAAGGCAGGTTGATCCTTGTCCAGCTCTGATGGCCAGCTGCTGTGCACAGGCTTCAATTAGTGTCACCGCATTGGAGAAAGAGCTGATGTGGCACATCCAAACCTTCACAATCTAACAGCAAGATCTGGCAGTCCTCAACAGGATGGGCACGTGGGCTAATTTGGCCTTGCTGACTATAGAGGGAGGCTATCCAAGCCACCTGAGCAAGGTGGCTGAGGTTATATGGAACAGATTCTGGGCTTGGTCATCAGACTTCTGGGCAGTACGGAGTGTCTGGCAAAATTCTTTGTTGCTACAACATACAGAGGATGGGCCCTACAATTAATCTGAATGATAAGAGAAAGAACTTGAACTGGAACGTGCAGCTGGCTGGAGGCAGAGAGATCCATGTCCACTCTCCTTCTGTGCTCATACCCTGATGCTATAGCAAAGGTCAGGGTTAGGTATGAACTAGGCCCGTTAGGTGTGAAAAGGACACGTGTGGGGAATACGATTTGCTCAGCATGGGGGCCAGCCTATATAGGGCAGAAGTTAAAGACGAGCAGTGCCTTCTGTTCAAGAATCAATTTATTCTGTGCTCCAAAATGCAGTTCTGCATGGACCTCCATAAAATACGCTGGGCAGAGTCAGCAGACCTCCTGCACCCACAGATTCACAGCACAACAGCAGCTGCAGGCAGAAAGCTGGTGTGATCCCTTTGCAAGGGAATTTCAGAACAACATGTAGAAAAGCATGAGCTGCTTTGCTTGCTCTGTAACTGCTGAAGAGTGGAAATAGCATTTCATGACACAATTTGGATGCTGTGTTTGTTTATATATTTGTGTAAACACTGAGGCCACATGCACTGCGGCGGTCTGAAACAGCCTGTAGGCAAAACCACATCATGCTATGCGTTTGTAGCAGAAAGGGAGAGGGCTGAGTCCCTGAGGAGCACTTGACTCACCTGCTCCTGGGAGCACCAGGCACCAGCCATAACCAGCGGCTCTGCAGCATCTCCTCATGCTTCCTAAGCAGGCAGGACTGAATCTGGAGACAGATATTGACCAAAAGCAGTTGGGGTCTCTGTGTTACAGCAGTGACAGGAGGCAGGATGACCCAGACACTTTATGACACACCCAGCAAGTGAGTCACTAGCCCTGTGTCCCTGCCATCTGCCCTGCCCCACCCCCATCTTTCACAGACTAAGAATAAGCTTTAGCAATGTCGGCGATCCAGCCAGAGACTAGCAAGTGTGACTTCCACCAGCATGACGTGTGATGTGGCTCCTGGAAGCATGGCAGACTTGGTGGTTACACTGGGCAGACTGTACAGAGGAATCATATGTTACAGTCATTGCTGCAGGAGTTTCTTCTCAGCTGAGTCAGTTTTTCCATCATTAATGCAGCCCATACTTTTAACTGTCCTTCTGCATATAGTTGCGGTGTTTGCCGAGCAAATTACAGCATCTGTGAAAAGATCTGCTTTGTGGCTAGGGCCCATAGTACTACTTGCAGACCTGCTCTTGGTGGGCATCAAAGCATTAGGCATCTCAAAGGATACTCTCTCCTGGTCCTGTCAGCTCCCACAGGCTCCCAGGCCTCCAAGCCAGTCTCAGTCCCATGGATTCCATGTGTGCTCATGAGATATTAAGACCAGAAGGGAATGCTGAGCGAATCCAAGATGTGCCCCATGAGACTATTAGCAGCTCATAAATGCTCACATTTTCAGATGTGAAGGCATGAGGTTTGTCTTGAAATACCAGACCACAGAGGTGCAAATGTAAAATGCACAAGAACATCCTTCCTTACTATGTGCAGCTTTTGCACATAACTCTCCTTACCTTAGCAATGCATGGTCTATTCTCGACAATGAGAATTTTGTGATATTGCTGGTTTACTTAATTAATCGTTGCTTTATTTCTGTTCCCAATGCTTCCTGTCTGATGGCCACCAGTGGTATTTAGCTGTGTTACATGAATCTTGTAACACTTCCTCATTAAAGAAGAAAAATGCTCCCAAACATTCCTTCCATGTAAGAGATAAAGTGGTCTCATTAAGAGAAAATAACTCAGGGCTGTATCCCTGCAGTGTACAGCCAGGTTTGTCAGATGTTTGGATGCTGTAGGAGAACTTGTGAAAGGAATGTGGCACACCTCCAGATAGCCGTGTCCTCTCAGCTTTGCATAGTGCTTCCAGCAAGGGGTTGAGAATCCGTTTACAAACAAGTCCATAGAACCTCACAGCCAGGCAGTGAAAGGCAACTTGTCTCAGACAGCCATGAAAGGGCAAGAAATGGGTCTCTGGTGGCACATCCCTGCTCCAGCAGCCAGGCAATGCTGCCTCCCACAGCATGTCCCATTCCCGCATCCAGCACCCATCAGCCAAGCCCAGCACCCAAAAGACCATCTGAATTCAGCCACAGAGCACATGTGGTGCCATGGACCCTAGGCCAGCTCAGCTCTTTCCCTTTCTTCCAGGGCCCCAGATGCCCAGGAACCCCCTGGACACCACCTAAGTGTGTCCATTCACATCTGAGTAATGGCCAATCGAGGCCCAAAGGAGTGCAGTTAGTGCATGCCGGATCACTCTGTCATCTTGTCATGACAGATCTTTAAGGTCGTGCTATCCAAAATTATGGTGCTTGGGATATGCCTCTTTGGATTATAATTGTAGGCATTTAGCAGATACCTCGTGCCCCAAGCCTGTCCCGTGTGGCTGGACAGCAGCCCAAAGGTGATTCGAGGGCTTGTCACACAGGACATCCACCCAACACTCCCCAGCAGCTCGCTCCTGCCACACTCCCAAAACTGACTGCAGGGAGAAGACAGGCAAAGTGCAAGTATTACCATTGCAATGGGACACTTCTGTCGCAGACCCAGCACCCCCACTTTGAGACTACTGGTTTGAGGATAGAAAGGGGGGGTGTTTTCTTACATCATATGTTTGCAATAATGAACAAAGCTACAGAAAGTGAGAACACACTTGTGTGGTTATCATATGGTTATCACATTTGCATGGTTGACAATAGGACCCTGCTTTATCCAGTCCAGCACCTCCATTAGCTTGTAATGGTGATTAATTAACTTTTGCAACCACCCAGCAAATCCTGTCTGGTCCTTAGAGCTACACTTTTCCTGCTTCTGTCATTCAAGAAGGTACCCCAAAAAGCACCTGCCCAGGCCCCTTGCAGCCACCCGTGTCCTAACCCTGAGGGAGAGAGCAATTATCTGCAAACCCCACGTGGGGACTGCCCTGGCTAAGGCAGACGATACAAAAGGGGAAGAAGCATTCAGCCCAGTGCTTCTTGTTCTACCCCTTCTCCAGCAACTCTCCTCTTCCTCCTGCTTTGATGTTGGTACAGCCGGCTGGAAACCATTTTCCACAGAAAGGGCACTACTAGCAAAGTGGGTTTTTTTTCCATAAGGCCTTAGAAAGTGGAGTTGCCTTAGCAAAATTCAGATAAATAAGGGCTACTTCAAAAGCAATGTAGTCTGCCTTGCTAGAACACAACAGCCATTTTCTTTTCTCTACAGTTCCCAGGCTGGGAGAAGTACTGATTTCTAGCAGAGAGGTACATTTTCTACTTTGAATCGTGCTGTGCTGGCCGAAGAGTGCCTTGCAATTCACAGCTAGCTCAGTACTTCAGGCAAAACAAAAGATCACTACCTCACTTCATGCAAATGTTTAAGCTGTGCTTAGAACAGCCTTTTGGCATGCTGGCCCTTTGAAGAGAAAAGGGATGGGGCAGGTTGCACTTTAACATTACAATGGGTTGGGTGGCAGAGGGGCACAGAAAGGCAAGTCTGCACTGATTTGAGTATCATGACTGCACATCACAGCCTCCGCACTGTGGATGGAAAAGACACTGGAGATTTATAAGACTATAAAACACAAGGAGGACTATAAGACTATAAAACACAAGTCTTGCCAGACTCCAAAGCAGCTGTAATATTTCAACTCTTATACAGATAGATTTTAAAAATGTCATTTTTTTCCAAAGCTCATTGAAGCTGAGAATGTCACAATGCTTGTCAGGAGGCTCTAAAGATAGCACGCTATTTGTCATCATTCTTTAATCGAATAATCCCAGTCATATTTTCAAACACAGACAGGGAGTAGACCTCATGAGAGGCACCATTTCTAAACAGATTAGGCAACTAAATCTCACTTATCTGTATCTTCAGCACTGTGGAAACTCATCTTCCTGGCCAGTGTCTCAGCTGCCAGGTGCACACCTGGGCACCAGCATCCATTCATATCACCCAAGGGAGAGTTCATCCCACAGCCACAGATACAGCTCCCTCCCTATCGGGCTGTGGCAAGCACAAAACATCCTTTCCCCTTCCTCCTGCCTGCATAAAACCCTCCAGAGATCTCCACTGGGAACAGAAGGCCAGGCTGGTGCCATGGGTGGTAATGGTGCAGCAGGACAGCAGCTGTCCTCACTGTGTCCCAGCACTGTGAATCAGTGATTGTTTGAGAAGAGAAACAAAGAACAAAGCAGAAAAGCATGTCTTGGATTAGAAAAAGAGGACACCATTCTCCTTAGTGATGACATACATCTACAGGCCATGGAAAGCACAGCTGAGGTCTCAGCCCCATTCTCTTCCAGCAGCTTCTCCTTCAGGCAGAAAGTCTCTCTCTGACCCTCAGAGAGCCCAAGCCTGGCACACGGTGCAGCTGCCAGCATGATGGAGATGCTGGCCCAGCAGGGTGGGCTCTGAGGGCACAGATCCAAAGATCCCACAGATCCAAAGTCTGCAGGCATGGGCTATCAGTCTGCCTTTAAGCAAATCCAGGACTGAGAACCTCCAGGGGTAAAACCAAGGCATCGCAGTTCCAAGAAATCATAGGACATAAAATAAAGCAATAAACATTGGGTTCTCTTATGTTTTTGCTTCTGAACCGTTTGGTGGTTGTTGCTGACGAAGAATTTGTGCTGCAAGTAGAGGCTAATGGCTCTTTGAACAAAGCTCCCAAGTCCTTGTTGATGAATTGGCATTGGACGAGGCCTGTCCAGAAAGCTTCTATTTAGAAGATGCATTTGAAGGCTTTGTTTTCTGTAACCACATAGGCTGGAGTATTTCTTTATTTTTAATAAAGCATGCTAGGAGGAGGGATCTGCAGTCACACGACTCCGGGATCTGTGGCACTTACACTTCAAATGTTGGGAGAAACCTGAAAACAAAGGGGTTGGCCACATTGCAACTCACCAACATTTACAAGACCTTCTCCCTCTACAGCAGTGACTGCAGAGAACAAACTGGACACCAGCAGCTACTTTGAACTTGTGGGCTGGGAACTTGATGGGAAGGTCTGTGTTGAGGACAGACAATGAGAAAAGCTTCAGGCCAGCTAGCCCTGATGACCCTCCTCCTTCTTTGAGCACCATTTCTCTGTTATTTTTCTCCCCAGATGACCTAGATGGAGACGACCTCCAGCTGGACCTTGAGGAATCAAAGCTGCACCTCACTATTCAGTGCACACCAAGCCCCGGTGAGCAGCCAGGGAAGCCTTTTGCTCTGAATACAGTTGGAATCCTTTAAGCTTCTCTAAATCCCCAGGATCCCACAAACCTTCCTGCAGTGTCTCACAGACATGCAAATCAGAAGCCTAAATGGTTGGGCTTTTGCCAAACTGGGAACAGTGAGGAGCTTCTTTCTCCCACTCAGATGTAGCTGCCCTCTTGCGAGGAGAGGACAAGGTCATGGTATCCCTGATCAGGAATCGCAGGTATCACCAGATCCTCCATCCACTGACCTGTCTGCACATAGACTCTGGCTCTCCAGAAGTTCCTGTTCCCTTGCAAGACTTAGACTTTGCTTTGTCCCAGCCAGCCCAGAATATTGCATGGCAAGACCTTGCCCTTGATCTCCTGATCATACTTGCAGCACTGCAGACTGCAGGGGTAATCTGTTTCTTGAGAAAGGGAGAGAAGGGAAGAGCTGGATTGCACCCAGCCACTTTCTCCTTTCTTCCATCAACAGCATGCCAGAGGGCACAGCCTGGCTGGGACACGAGGAAACTGCCTCCTGATTTTGTCTCTGTTCACAGCTCAATGGTGTCCTACACAAGCACAGCTGGAGGCTGGAGAGGCCTGGCTCCATCTAGGCACCTGTGCGACACTGGCAGGGATGGAGTTTTCACCAGTTGTCCCACTGAGCTTGCTGTTTGCAGAGAGAGAAGAAGGAACAAGATTTTGTCAGGGGGCATGCCCTGCTGCTTGGGTGCCAAGGTGCTGGCCCTCTGAGGAAAGCCAGTCAAAGACCTCCAACCCCTTTGAACTGAACAAGATTTCTCTGTTTCGTCTAATTTCTTTTGCTCTCTACTGCCTAAAACTTGGCCCAAGCTGTTTTTGGTTTTGCTGAGCTCCCACCCTGACCCCCTCACTGTAACATCCGAATCCCTCCCAGAGGTAATTCTGTCTCATTGCACAGTCTCTCTCCGCTCTTTGCTTTTTCCTTTGATAAATAGCATCCACCAGTCCCCTTTCTACCTTTCCATGGCCTTCCCTTGCTCACTTCTCTTTATGTCCATCCTCCACCATTCTTTCTCCTGACATCCTCCCACGTTCCCCTTGCCCAGGCCCCTCTGTCCTATCACTGCCACCCCAGCTCCCTCTCTCTCTTCCTCCCACCTGCTGTCCCTCCCTCCTGCTCTAACAAACACTTGCGCTCATTTTGGCCATTCCCTCCATGCAGGGGTCATTTATGCAGAAACAGTAAGACATCACTTAGCCAAGGTCTTGAGTATGAAGGCAGAGGTTGGCAATGTCAGAGCAGGAGGCAGCATGCTGCTGTCTCTTGCACATCCCTACACCATTAACTCCAAGATCCCAGGGGTATATGAGAAGGAGCAGATAATGGCAGAGTGGCCCAAATGCCAGGTTGACACCAGGAGTATTGGTGGGTCTGGAGTCCCATAGAAATGTGGGGTGCTATGATGGTGAGTTCCTCTGGACAAAGGCCTACTTGGAGCTCAGACTCTGCCTGATTGAGCAGCATAGGGCAGGTGGGCCACGAGAGCAAAAAGGCTTTGCCATGCATACAGTCATGGAGTAGCAATGCCAGACCCCGACATTTTTACATTTTAGGAACTCTGATGAGTGTGCTGTTTCTCACATTTTGCATATGACCTCTCTCAGACAATGCTGTATGCTCCTTTCCAGTCGTCAGCATTCAAGGGGCCAGTGGGGCCAGGAGACATCAGGGACCTGGCCACTGTTCGAGCGAATGGTACATTCTGGGTATAACTTTGGGATTTTTTTTTCTTACAGGTCCCTTCAAGCCTTGTGATCACTTGTTTGAGAGCTGGATCATCCGTTTGGGAGTCTGGGTCATCATTCTGGTCTCGGTGCTCTGCAACGGGCTGGTCATTCTGGCTGTCTTTGCCTCTCCCAGCTACCTCTCTCCAGTTAAGTTCATCATCGGCTCCATAGCTGGAGCCAACATGCTGACCAGCATTTACTGCAGTATGTTAGCTGTTGTAGACGCCCTGACCTACGGCCAGTTTGCCAAATATGGCGCCAGGTGGGAGACTGGTGCAGGCTGCAGGGTGACGGGATTCCTGGCAGTGTTTGCCTCCGAGGCTGCCATCTTCCTGCTAACATTGGCTGCCGTGCAGTGCAGCATTTCAGTTTCCTGTGTGCGGGGCTATGGAAAGTCACCCTCCTTAGGAAAGGTCAAGGCTGCTGCCTTTTGCTGCCTGTTGCTGTCCTCTGTGGCTGCCGTTCTGCCTCTCTTCTCCATTGGGGAATATGGAGCATCCCCTCTCTGCCTTCCGTATCCCATCCCAGACGGGAAACCCACCACCCTGGGTTTCGTCGTAGCCTTGGTGATGACAAACATGCTCTGCTTCCTGACTATCACAGGAACCTACATCCGACTCTACTGCAACCTGCTGAAGGGGGAGTTCAGCGCTGTCTGGGACTGTGCCATGGTCAAGCATGTGGCCTGGCTGATCTTCACCAACTGCCTCCTCTACTGCCCAGTGGCCTTCCTCATCTTCTCATCCACACTCAACCTCTTCGTCATCACCCCAGAGGTCATCAAATCTGTCCTCCTTGTGGTTCTGCCCCTGCCCGCATGCCTGAACCCCTTGCTCTACCTGCTCTTTAACCGCCACTTCAGAGATGACCTCCGCCTGCTGAGGCAGAAAGGCCAAGACAAGGGGAGCTACCCCCAGTCCTGTGGGGTTGATGACGTGGAGAAAAGTTCCTATGACTCCACTCAGGCTCTGGTGAGCTTCTCTGACATCGACCACATATTCGAGACACCTGATTCCCTGGGAGTGCACCCTATCCTTGACAGCTACAGCTTCCCCTCCATGACGCTCGTCCCCTGCCAGCAAAGGGTGGGCACCAGGGGAAAGGAGAGGGGCTTCTCTGAGCATTGTCCCTGCCTCAATGACAATGAGGTGCTGATCACTTCAGAGAGCCAAGACCCAGCTAGCACCAGCCTCCGGATAACCTTTTTCCCCTCCACGCCCACGTCACCCTACATGTCTCACTTATAAACCTCCTCCGAGTAGCTGTGCCAAACAGCCCCACACCACACACTGAGGGCCAGCCCCAGCGCCGCGTGTCCAGCAAGGTAACAGCAGGCTGCTCCATGTAAAGCACCAGTACAACCCGTCTACCCTCACCCCTCGTCATATCTGCCTGGGCAACAGGCACCGCTCTGCCAGCTGCCGCTCGCCTGGAAGGGCTCTAACTGAGCTCCAGATACTCAGGGCTGGCCATGGGAGGAGATAAACTCCCTGCGCGAGTTTTTCTCCTGCTAGGGAGTGCCTGGGAGAGAGCCCCACCAGCTCAACAGATGGGTCAGAGAGACTCTCCTCCTTGTCATCCTGCAGTGTCACAAGCCAGGAGGAGCCTGCAGCAAAGCCAAGCATGCCTTCTCAAGGCAGAGACATCTTACCAAGCAAAAGCCATTGCTGTGTGGCAGAAACATATGGAAATGGATGACTGCAATGAAGTGGCCACCCATAGGGACCTCAGGCCCTGCCCTCCAGTGTCCTCCGCAGGTCCCATACACCCCTAGAAACGGGCTTGTGTCTGTCCCATGCCATCAACTGGAAGAGCAGAATAGGCTAAATGCAGCATATCCATGCATGCACCTGAGATTTGGACCGCCTCCATTTTGTGAGGATCCACTTGATCCACTAGGAGCCTCATGGGTTGGGCAGGACCCCCACTTCAGCTGATATCAGGAGCTGAGGATGCTCAGCCTCTTTTTCCATCTGACCCACAGTGTCTAACAAGGGGCCTCTGAACTCCAAGGCAGCCAAATCCAAACATCTCCCTGGGAGGAAGCTATGTGCTTTCCCTGAGGTCACTCGGCAGCACCTGACCAAGGCACTCAAGGGAACACGAGCTGTCTCCACCTTCATCACTCCCTGCACCTCCGCATGCTCAGCACATCTGGGGCACTCCTGCCTGTTGGTCACCTTGCTCCTGGTCAGGCACAGTGAAAATAGGGTCTGGCTCCCTCGCTGCCTCCAAACTTCGCTCCTGGAAGAGGCTGTTCATTCTTGGGTACATGTCCTCTATGTACCCAACAGTACATTTTGAGGACTGCATTTGCCCTCCCCTATATTAAGGGCAACTTGTGTAGAAGGAGAGAACAGAAATCAGCCTGGCGTGATGATGGCATCAGGAGAACACAGGCCACTGGGAACAGTCTCAAATTTACTCCCTGCAGCTCAGGAATCTCCCAAATCCACCCTCTCCATCACAAACCCTCCCACTGCCACCCAACGCAGCAGGGAGCCCCACAGTCAGAGCTCAGGCCCTGGGCAAAGCTTTGGTTCTGCTGACGTTACTGCAGCTGTATAAGTCACTCATTCTTGTGAGATAATAAATGAGCCTGTTGCTGACCAGTGGCTGGCTTTTGTCCCCTTGCATGCGAGAAGCACTTTGTTGGTTCATTCAGCGGCTGACTGCCTGCATCTCTCAGCAAAGCTGGGCTGCAGTGGCTTGCTTGGATGTTATCTGTATTGCCTGAGTGAGGACTGGGAAATTGCATTGTATCCGCATGAGCTGGCACCATCCTCCCCACCTCACTTCTTTAGAGGGAAAAGCCAAACCACTCGCCTTTATGCAGCAGAATTACACCACCAGTGTCCCTCCTCAAGCCCCATGGACCAGACCCACCAGGTGGCACCCCATGATCTGCTGCTTGGCTGTCTGGGTTCATGAGCAGGACTGTCTGCTGCATAAGTTTAAGGACATCATGTAACAGGGTTTTGCATGCAAAGGCAGACTCTCCAGACACAGCCTAGCTATATTTCCCTTCTCTGCACATGTGCCCTGTAGTCTTATCTCAAGAAGAAAAACTTGAGAGATCAGCAGGAAATCAGAGGAATGAGATCCAAATATTAGAGAAGCAGATGGGAACCCCAAATTTAATGACAAAATCTAAAGCTCTGCTATACAGTTCAGGTGGGAACTATGAAAAACATGCCCTGTTGTGATACTTGAATCCTGACCCAGACTTCTGATATCCTACAGATGTTCAAAATAAGTTCTCATGCTTGGCTCATTAAAAACAGAGTCATTTTCTTCCATTTCCTTGGGGCTGCTCATATGCACATGACTGGGACAGTCTCATATCTAGTTCAATTTGGATAGATAAAATGCTCCTTCAGAAGTGGGATTTTACATCCCTAGCACAAATCCAAATTCTTCAGCATGTATACTAACTCTGTAAGGAAACCCTTAATTATAAGACACACAAAAATAAACCCTACTGACATTGACTGACAATGAGCATCATTACGAGTCACAGACTAACTGCAACGCTCTCTTGCCTGAAATCCCTGGCGCTGCACTCCTGCCAGGAGTATTAATGCCACACACAGAGCTGTCCTCAATGGATGGAGTGCATGAGCTTTCCATGGCCAGCAGGGTACAGTCACACATCTTGGTAGCAGGAGCTGAGCAGTACTTGGGACGACAAAAGCAGGATGCTGCACAGTCAGTGTAGTGGAAATTGAGTCCCAAGCTGTCCCAGCTGGTAGATAGTTTTCCCAAAATGTGTGGATGTTAACGCATACTTCCTACACACATATCAGTGTGTGTGGACAGTCTGCCATGGCTGGAGAGACTGTGGTGTAGAGCCAACAGCTTCCTCTTGGGATTACATGAATTACAGCTCTCATCCAAACTGCCTGTCCCTTACACAGTCTTAGCCTAGCTGGGCACATCCTGCTATGATGTTGTCACAGATATCTCAGGTGGTGACCACCATGGGGTAGACCAACTAGCAAACAGCGTTACAGACATCCTTCATGGTACTGAACACAGAGCAACCACATGAGTCTGAGTTCAAGACTGGTAGGAGTCTGGCACAGCCAGTTTTCCAGGGGTCATGCTCATGACCTCTGGAGCTGGCTGAAGAGGAGGAAGAGCATCTGAGAGTGTCCAACCTGGTGAGATCCTGAGAAAATGGTAGCATTGATGCAGGCACAGGCACTGTCCTTCCCAAGAGCAATAACATTCCCCCAGGAAGTTGTGAAAAAGTCTGCTGTGGGGCTGGGTAAAAGCCCTCTGGACTGTGTGGGTCCCTAGTAGTCAATGTGCAACATCTCACTCCATTTTCTCACAGACAAAGCAATGGCCAACAGCCCTGCTGGTTTGGCTGTGCCAGAGCACAGCACAGCCCAGCACAGCCAAACTCAGCCCCACAGCACCTCACTCCATCTCTCAGGGTCTCCACAGTAGATGCTGCTTACATATGTCTTGACCCTGTCTTCTACCTCACTTGTGTCTTCACAGACACACACCTGGAGGGGGTCCCCTGTGAAGGGGACATTGCCTATGCCAAGGACAGGCTGCAGGGCACCTCTGGGGAAGGAGGGACTGAGAGAGCACCAGGACACCCCGAAGGGCTTTGAGCCCAGAAAGCAGACACACTGTAAAGCACAGAAGCAATTCATTGCTGTTCAGTGTGGAATCTTTTCCCATCAAGGGTCCATAGGCCACCTCCAGGGAAGCTCTGGTGAAACAGTTGCCCCTGAAAGCCAATGTCCATCTGATGGCAACACAGGAACTGTCTGCCCCAAAGAGAAAATAAAGCTTCTGGGTGCAAATCCTGTGTAATGCACCAGCCAGCACCCTCTCTTCCACTCTGCAGAGCCAGCTGTCATCAGGCTCAGAGCCCTTCCTCTTGGTACTTCTGCACACATCAGTCTCCTTGCCTGAGTACAGTCTTGTCACGGAGCAGGGATAACACCTGTTCTCTCTGCTTCCCTAGATGAGGCGCTCCTCAGAGCTCATGAAACCTGAAGCTTTCTCTGAGCTGTGGTCCTTGCAAGATTTCTATGAAGAAAGGAGGGAGCATAAACGCAGAGCATGTTCTGTCCTGAGCCACAGAGGTGCCTGAGAAACAGTGAGAGCTTAGAGATCTGCAGATCTGAAACCAGTATCCTCCCCTCTGCTATTGCAGGTCATAAATCTAGAGTATGAACTCCCTGGCGAATGCTCATTAAAATGCCTTTCATCACAATTCTAACAGTGTACATATGGCTTTCAACCCTACAAAACACTAAATACAGTAATTATTAGAAACAAAAGTAAAATCAATCCTACACTCCCTTCTTAGCAGTTGGTTTGGCCCATACCAGTGCCAGACAGACCACCTTCGGGCAGCTCAGCCCAGTGCCAGTCATTAGGGAACGGAGGATAACCCTGCTGCTCCACAGGCAGCACAACCAGTCTGGATTACCCAGTCCCATTGGGAATCAGAAGCCAGCTTGGAATATGTAAATCACTGCTGGTCAACCAACAGAGGTGTGAAACAACTTCAGCAAGCCCAGAACGGAGGGAAGTTCTTGCTCCCCATCCTCTGTCAGCAAGAATTCATGAGGCTGCTCTTCTGCTTCCTGGACTAAGTTCTGGCAGTGAGATACCCCACTGTCTGGATACCTCCCTTGCAGGTGATCCTCTCCAAAGCCACCAAATGTTAGCATGGGCCTCCCAACAGCAACCACAGGTCCTTGAGGCATTGTGCGCTCTTTTCATTGGAGATAAGGCTCCCCTGGATTCCAGCCTTTGCAGGGGATGTATGCAACTAAGGGAGTGAGAGAGAAATTTAAGTCTAGGCCTCCTTCCTGTAGCACGATTGCTCTCTGTCGGAAGGGGTCTTGCTGCCAAAGAGCCCCAGACAGCCACCACTGAGTTGCACCTCTTGGTTGGACAAGTGGAGCTGGGCTGTGAGTCCCAACACAATAAGGCTAAAGTTCTGTCAGTGGGATAGAGTGGGTTGGCAATCCCTCCCACTCAGCTGGTGGTTCCAGGTCCCCTCTGACACACTTCAAGTTTCCCGGAGCTGATGGTGGCACACTGCAGGCACTGCCTGCAACAGCCTGAGTGAGCAAGAGGGCACAGAAGTGGCGGGACACGTTGAAAGTGAGGAGGACAAGGCCACACCGCCTTGTGGGTTACGTTTTGTCTGATGTGGCATATTCCAGGCAGAGGCCCTCTGGGTAGCTGGATGACATGCGGAGCTGCTCTGGAAGCCATTGTCAGGGTAGGGCACCGTTGAGGTTTCCCCTGCACACCAGCAAGGCACTGTCAGGACACCATGAAGGGGCGAGACAGCATGTTTCAGGGAGGACTTTGGCCCTGAGGGACCCGGAAGCATTGTCTATCAGGACAATGTAGAGACAGTTCGTAGGCACTCTCAAATGTCAATTTTTCACTTGTCCAGCCATCATGGCTGTAGATGTGCAACTCCTCTGAAACAAAGCCAGTGAAGCAAGCACCCTATGGTATTATTTTTTCAATCTCATTGTTTCTTCCACCAATGTTGTGATTTCTGGAAGCCTGGGCCATGATTCAGAATGCTTGGGATGGCAGCACTGTCACAGCCATGGGAATGCAAATGACAAGAAGCAAACTCTGCATTAGAGAGTGCAGTATCTGGCACTAGCCTCCTCAGAGGCCAAAGGAAAACAGATATTTTAGAGAATGTAAGCCCATCTTTGAGACTGAGACCACATGGAAGCTCTGGCAGCTGACCTCAGCAGTTTCAGGTTATACCCTGAGCTACCAATCGGTTAATGCCTTTTCCCTACTGCCCAGTGACAAAAAAACATACTTACATTTTCAGACAATCTCTTCCAAACATGGATCAAGAGCCCTTACTGGTCAAGATCTGACTGGGAACATCCAGACTATCTCATTCACAAGAAGTTTTCTGGTTTGAGCTCCTGGAAGTATTTAATCTCAGCTTTTTGTCTGTGAATATTTTGTTAGCTGTAATTCCTGTTGGGATCTTTCCCCTGCCATCTAGACTCCATATGGACACTGTGGTCCCAGCCCTGAATCCCCATGCGCCTCTTTCTTCCATCACAGACTCCAGGAAGGGGATGCTGGCTCGTGTGGACACAGACAGTCCAGAGCAGGAGCATCAAGAGAACCAAACATATTAACTTTTGTCCTCAAAGTAAAAGACAATGTGATCTTCAATCTCCACTGGCCATGATGTAGGTTTCCCTTGTATCATTTGCCACATTCTATGGTGTCTGGCAGAGTTTCCAGATGGACAGACTGGCAGAGAAAAAGATGAGCACTGATGGATGACCTCACAGGGGACTCTCAGCGGCAAGAAACACTGGGTTTGACCCCAAACAGAGCAGGTAGCCAAGACAGAGCATGGAGAAATCGCCTTGTGGCATCCTGTGCTGCCAAGGAAATGGCACAGCACATTTCACTCCTTCCCTGCTGGGTAAAGGCCACACTGCTTTCATGCAGTTGAGAGCTAGCTGTCCTATGTACTTAGAGCCTTCAGGCACGAGTCTGGTAACTGGGTGCTCCCAGGAATGTAGACAAAGCCACAGATCTGTCTGGAATCTACCTTGCTTTCAACTGTATGCTTCTCATACCCAGAGGAGGGAGAGGCACCACTTTGGAGGTGATAGGCAGGAACATGGTGCAGAGGAGGCAGGTTTGCAAGGGGCTGAAGAGGTAACAGTTTGTTCTGATTCCTCTGGCCAGTACACTCTTCCACTACTACACTGGGAAGTATTTTGCTAGATTTCTTAAATCTTGGATGAAGGTAAAGTATGTACAAAATTTCTCCAGCTATGTTTCAAGGTATACCAGTAAACTCAAGATCCTTGCTCATTCTCTTCTTTTCAGATGTATCTAGGATGTCATTGTACAAACAACTGTCAAGCTGACCCTTGGGAAAAATCACAGGAAAAGATGAGTTGCTAATGTGGAAAGACAATCTGGAAAAAAGAAAAACGCTCTAGCTTCCTAAATGCCTCAAAACTGGAGAAACTTCCTTGCCAATAGTGAAGAACAATCCCATTCAAATACCGTCCAGTTATAAACTGAGTCAAACATCTTGACTTCTGTGGAACCTTCCCCAAGACCCACAGGGCTTAAAGAACTAAGGCTTGGCTGGGGCAGAAGGTCATTAAGTAATGGTCGCTATCTCCTATCCTAAAGGGCCCCCAGGGGACAGATATAAACAATGTATAGGTGCTTAAAGATGCAGAATGATGTGTTTTCTGAAGCACTTTGGTATTTACTTATGATAGGAAATAAACATCTAGAGTTTGTATGACTGCTACATGGCCTCAGTGTGAATGACGAATGGAGTTGGGGAATGCTGCAACTGACTCTTTTTTCCCTCATATCCACTGGGATATGCCCTTTCTGCAGCTCCACAGGGATTCAAGCAGCCATCCTCACTTGGGATTGAGGTTCCCACACACTCAAGACAGTAGGTGTGTATGTAAGAATGCAGACAGCACCCTAATATCAGATCTACTCCAGCTAGGGCACTCTGCCTTTTAAAGACTGGATGCAGATGGGTGTTGCTCCTGCTACACCCACACTCGGGACACAGAGCTAGTAGCATGTCCCTGCACATGGGCTAGCCAGCTTCCCCATGCCAGAGACATAAAGCTCTTGAAATGTTCTTGAAATGCTGGTCAGGTCACTTGATGGGAGTTAGGAGTAAGTGCATCTCTGGGAGTTCCCACCTCTCAGCCTTCATCTGGTTCTCAGGCACAACAAGGATATAGAGAGTGCATTGTAATAGCTACCTGTGGCAAGTATTGCTCAGAAGCAGCAGATGACATCTCATTCCCTCCTGAAGTGATGAACAGTGGTTCAAGTGCTTTCTTGAACTGTCTGAAAGGAAGAGCAAAGCACTGATCTCTTGACTAGCCCAGCAAGAGCCAAGACTATATGCTGTGCTGAACTGCAAGCTAGAGGAACCTTTTTATTCTTCTTTCTCAGCTTCCAGTGCCATAAACTATTTATGATAGTAAATCTGAGTGAGATTACTTAGCATGTCTTACACTTCTTCATTGCATCCCATGACAAGAGGGTATCTGTATTCAAATCCACTTAGAAGTTTTTGTTTGAATTTGTCTTTCTTGGAAAGTACTTCAAAATCATCATCTCATCTCTCTCTTTATACTCCAGACAAGCTTCTTATGCCTGCTCAAAGGCTACCTGTTGTTTGTCTTCTCCTATATTTTAATAAGATCACTATTGTACTTTTTTATATTAGTTGTTCTAGTGGTGGGTAAGAACTTAACAGGCATAGTCTGCTTTTAAAGATACTTATATCGCCTTATCACTTATTCTTAAGAATAACTCCACACTCCTCCAAATCTACAGCAAGAATAATCACAAAATCACAGAATTGGAATCTTTGAATTTGGAAGGGACTTCTCAAGGTTACCTAGTCCAACCTGCCTAGTCAAGCAGGGTCAGCTACAGCAGGTTGCCCAGGACTGCATCCAGTCAGATTTTGAATAATTCTATGGATGGGGAGACTCAACAATCTCTTTGGACATTCTCTTCCAGTGTTTGACCACCCTCACAGTAAAAAAGTGGGTGTTTGAGTTCAGATGGATTTTCTGTGCTTCAAACTGTGCCCATTGCCTCTTGTCACTGGGCACCACTGAGAAGAGTCGAACTCTTCTTCATTCCCTCCCATCAGGTATTTATACACATTGACAAGATCTCAGCCTTCTGTTCTCCAGGCTAAACATCCCAGCTCTCCAAGCTTCTTTTCATACGAGATGCCCAGGCCTTTGATAATATTTGTGGCCCTTCACAGGACTGTCTCCAGCAAATTCATGCCTTGCTTGTACTGAAGAGTCCAGAAATGGACACAATACATCAGATGTGGCCTCACCAGTGCTGAGTAGATGGGAAGGATCACCTCCCTCTCTTTGTGGGCAAGGCTTTTTTGAATGCAGCCGAGGATGCTAGTGGCCTTCCTTCCCACAAGGGAATGGTGCATTGCTGATTCATGGTCAGCTTGTTGTCCACTCAGCTCAGGTCCTTCTCTGCAGACCTGCTTCCCAGCCAGTCAGCCTCCAGCTTGTACTGATGTGTAGTATTATTTCTCTTTCTATGCAAGCCTATGCATGGTCAAGAAAAGACTCTACAAGGGCTGTTCTGTCTTTCTATACTCTGTAAATGCCGTTGTATGCATATTTGTTTCCAGACATGTGCATGCACACACGTGCACACAAATACCTGTTATCCATGAATGTGTACACATTATTCACTTATTTCTATATAAAAACATCTTATCTCACCCCAAAGTCTGCAATTCCCATCCTAAACTGCCTTGTACACCAGCCTGAGAAAGAAAGAAAATTACTTTCTGCGGCAGTGTGTAGAGCTGGGTTTATTCACAGCCTTAGTGCAGAGCACTAACCAAGCCTTCTCAGCACAAAACGAAGGGGATTGGGGATTTCTCTACAGCATCCAACACTGTCTGTTAGAGAGAGGACATAAAACTGGATTAGCATAGCAATCTTATCTCTCTTACCTTTCCAGAGCTGTGGTTTTTACTTCCCAAGTCAATCCATGGCATTTGTCTTTCTTGTGCCAAAATATTGGACTTCTTCTGGCTTCCACAGTAGGTCAACAAGCACAGTTCTGCTTGCCATGACTGGTATCTCAGCATTGTGAAGCGTCAAAATTCAATGATGGCAATCTCATTTAGAAATATGCATTAATATGTTGTCGTGGTTTTTTTTTTTGGACTGAGGGTCGAGACAAGAACCGAAAAAAAAGGGAGCACCCACCAACCATGGTCTCGGGCAAAACATGACTCAGGCTTATCTTCTTAAAAAAACAAAACAATTTATTAACAGTTACTAAACAAAAGACAAAAGGGAACGAAACCGGTTACTTGAGAGGAGAAAGAGAAAACAAGGCCCGATCTTAAAACAACAACCTCCCCACCCCCTATTTTCCTTTCGTTCCTGGCTCTGCCTTCCCCCCAGCGGCGCAGGGAGACAGGGAATGGGGGAGTACAGGTCAGTTCATCCATGTTGTTCACTGCCGCTCCTTTCTTAAAGGAGGAGGAGTCTTTACACCATTTTTCCCTTGCTTCGGTGGATCCCCTACTCACAAAGAAAAAGTCCCCAAACTTTTCCAAAGTAAGTCCTGCCCGCAGGATTGCAATCCTCCCCATGGATCGCACCAGTTCGGGCTTTACCAGTCTCGGCCTCTTAGGGAGCTGCTGCCACTCGCGTCGGCGTGGGTCGTCCCACGGTCTCCAGATGCCTCCACGACCTCGTCGTGCATTCCATGCCCCATTATCAACAGTACCTGGTCGCGCATCCCCTGCTCCACGACCTCTCCTGGGCTCAGGCATCTCCTTCCCGACGTGGGTTTCTCCACAGGCCGCGAGTGGGTCGCTGCTCCGCCGAGTACACCCTGGCTGCAGGGGGGCCGCCTGCCATCTCACACCGATTTGCAAGGGAAGCCTCAGCTCCAGCACACCTCCTCCTGCTCCATCTTTGCTGACCCGGTCGTTGTGGTTGTCTTCTCTTAGATATTAATCCTCTCTGGGGGAGCTCGGCCCGGCGGGCACCCCGGGAGCGGGGCGCTTACCGAGTCCCCCATGCGGCTCCCCGGCGCCATCTTGAGCACATGGCGCCGGCCCGGGCCCGAGCGGCCGCTCGGCCGGGAGCCGGGAGCGAGGGCAGCGCCCTCCTGCTCTCTCCTCGCTCCTGAGCCAAAAAGCCCTTTCCCGCCCCTTTGTCCCAACTTAAATAGGGCAATTCGCAGAGGCGCCGCCTTGGCTCAACCTCCCCCGGGGGGGATGGGACTCAGATCTGGTGGCACAGGGAGCAAATCCCCTCCCCTGCCACCAGAACACCCCCCCACACATCAAACTATCACATATGTAAAGGGAGCTATACTAGTGGAACTTCAGTGTTGGGAAACTGTAAGAAATAGTAATAGAATGGATTATTTTAATTACAGCATTCTGTTCTGATTGACCTGATATCATTTTGCCCATAGACCTTATCCTTTTTTTTTCCCTTTGAGAGACAAGTAAACCATAGATACTCTTGCATTCAGTGTCCAAAGTCAGATCTAATGTTCATGGAAGAGCATGTGACACGCTGAGGAACATGTAAAGCTTCAATTAACAGCTGAAAGGTGCCAGTTCTGCTGTGAGAACACTAGAAAGAATCAAGTTTATGGCAAGAAGTCTCCTTCTAGGTTCTTCTGGGACTTAATAGCAAGCAATTAAGACATTTGCTCAACATGCTGAAATAACCTTTAGATTCACAACTTTGTTATTGATTGTAGAGTGTGGCAATGGCTGGGTAAAGGCTGGGACACAGCAGAGCTCTTGGCATATATTGTGCAGGGAATGTTAGCTACATTGAACTACTGCTAATATCATATAATGCCATAACTCCAAGAAGGGAAACAAGGCATACTCTAGACAGGCATACCGGTGTCCAAAGCATGGAGAGTAATGGGACATCTTTTCCCCATAAAAAATCAAACTTTTTTTATTACCCATTGCAATTTCCATCACTCAAAAATAGAAGGGCAGAAATGCCAAGCTGCCAAAGTACTCCTTTGACAGTATTAAGCAATTGCTCATTCATTTATGACTGTCATCACAAATGAACTATGGCAATCAGAATCCATTTTTTTTATTTATTCCTTTTCAAGGTGTTCTGAAATAAAATAAAATACAAAATAAAAAGGAAGACTCACCAGTGCACATAGAATCATAGAATGGTTAGAGATGGAAGGGACCTCAAAGATCATCTGGTTCCAACCCCCTGCCATGGGCAGGGAAACCCTCCACTACACCAGGTTGCCCAAAGCCTCATCCAACCTGGCCTTGAACACTTCCACGGATGGGGCATCTACAACTTCTCTGGGCAACCTGTTCCTGTGCCTCACCACCCTCTGAGTGAAAAATTTCTTCCTTATATCTAATCTAAATCTCCCCTCTTTCAGTTTAAATCCAAGTCCTATCACTACACGCCCTTGTAAAGGAGACACATTCTTCCTAAGCAATAATGCACTGTGTTTGAAGGTAATGACTGACAACAACCTAAAACCAGCTGGGATTGGCCAATCAGTCAGCATCACGCATGAATGTTATGAGATCTATTTCTTTAAACCGATTAGCTGATTTTCCTGAAGTGTAAACCAAGTTGACAGCAAAGTCATCTACAAACTTAAACACAAGGTTTCCTCTCTTCTTGATGACAGCACGTTTTGCTTGGAGAAAGACTTAATTCTCTGAGGTATTGTCCCCCTTCCTTATCCAGCAGCCTGGGATAGCCTTAGAGACAAAGAAAACTTCTAGCCTGTAGGACATGATCTGTCATCCTGATTCTCCCATTGTCCAGCTCAGGGACATTCTTATGCACCACAAACTCCCAGTCTGCATGTCCAGGTTTTCTTGTCACATTGCAGAGGGACAGGAGGGAAGCAGGGGTAGATGCACCATTGCTGTCATCCTAACTTAGCACTTGACCAGAAACATTGCGGGGCTTGTTGTTTGCACATAACAAACACATTTTATAAAACTTATTGCAATAACTTCACCAGTCAAGGTGCAGAAGAGAGCAAAAAGGGCCAGGAACTTTGTGAGTGGAGAGAAAAACTAGCTCCTCCTCTCAAAAACATCGTCCTACATCCATGTTTACACTGCGGTGTGTGGGAAGAAGTGATCTTGAATTGCTGCCAGTCTAGGGATAAAATCAGCAGCTGCTCTGCACCACATAGGAACTGGTTGAGGTTAATTCTGAATAACAACAACAAAAAAAGCTAGTTTCATTATGGATGATTTCCTGAACCAGGGGACGAGGATGGAGCCAGATTAGTTGTTATGGTGGCAACACTAACTTTTCCTAACATCAGCTGTTCAGGAAACTGCAGTCTTCAGCAACACAGCTAAAGGGACCCTAATCCTCAATGAAAAAACATATGTGAAGTTGGGTCCAAATTTACCATTGAGGTTAAAGGGGTGTCCAAAAGAAGTCCTTGCTCCTTCTTACAAACTGCTCCACAGCCGGGCCCTTCCTCTCCTTTGCTTTGCTGCTGCACAATAATGCAGCCAGTTACCAAACAGAAAAACTATTGCACCAAAAATTCTGCAGTTATTTTAGCTCCAAGCCCTCAGGGAAAAAACCCTTTATGCTTTTAATTTTTTGTTCTACTCTTTTGCATTTTTTGCCAATTGAATTAATCAAATAACTGGATTATTTTCCTCTACCACCTCCTCCAAGCCACCTTTTCTCTTCCTTCTCCTACTCTCACATTTAGATCTTTATTTTTCCTCTCTTCTGGTTTGGAAAAGTTACATAGCCAGAGTTTCACATTTCCTTTTGCAACCACATTGAGGATATTTGAGGAACATAGTAAAGTGAATTTCACCCTGGACACACACTTGTTCAGTTACATTTTAGGGGTAAAGGGAAAAAAGAGAAGAAGGCAAAGCGGTTTCCAGTCCAGTTTCTATGGCTTGGCTGGCCTTTCTCTGCCTTGCTGTGACTGCCTGGTTGTTCAAATCCTTCACCCATTCCCATCTCTCCATCTCCACTTCACTGCACTACTTCTTCTCTTAATGTTTCATCTCAATCTTGATTTTGTTAACCAATTTCTGCTACATACACCTCTTCATCACTCCATCCAAAATACAATAAATTATAAGAAAACAGAAATAAAACTGTGCTGCAGATCTCAAGCTGCCAGGTGTAAGTCAGGTGAGCAAAGCTTTGAAGAGTCCAACACTCTCTTTTGACAAATGCTGGTGAACAAGTAATACCCCAGAGCCCCTGAGGCTTGTGGAGACAAAGGTCTTGATCTGACTGTGAGGTCTGTCCTGCCAAAGCCTGTTTGAGACAGGAACGCTAGGGGCACAGGCTGAGGAGATCACACCGTAAGGACAGACAGGCCGAGGCCTGTATGCTTTGCAGAGAGCATGAACAGTGATGGGGAAACACTGACAAGGCTTCATCTTGGTCAACGTGAAGAGAACCTGCGATTCCCAGGGGGAGTACATGCGCATCAAACAGAGGCTGAGATGGTCCCATCACTTGCAGTGCTGACCGTTCCTGTGGCTGAAGCAGAGCAATGGTCCTTTGGCTTTTACGCCCATCACACAATGGACAGCAGGAGCCCTCGTCTGTCCTCCAGACCTCGGTTGAACCAGTGCATTGAGGTTGGGATTTTTGGAGTACCCCTTCTCCCTCAGGTTTGTCTGAAAATCACAATCTTCAAAGAACAGTGAAATACAAAGGGGAAAAGCCACAGCCAGATATTGGCACATGCTGCACCATCGCTCTCTTTATACTCCCACACACCGCTCTCCCATACTCCCACTCTTGCTGAGCAAGAAACAGCAGAAACTGCATAGACAGTTGACAATTCAGTATCTTCTAATTTCCCTCATCTGCCGACAGCCTACAGATATCTTTAGTAGTCAGTATCAGGAGAGGGGGGCAGGGAGCAAAGCCACAGAAGTCTGGAGAGGTACCTCATCGGAAGAGGGGTTTGAGAAGCAGACCTCTTGAGGTCTATTTTCCAGATCACAAGTAACGGATGCTAACTCCTGCCCCCAGGTCACTCACAGAATCTTACCTCCCTCTACACAGCAGCTCTGGCAAGATAGCGTAACTAAAGCCTCTGACTTACCTCCCCCAGCCTGCAATTGGCATCTGAGATTTCACATCGTCAGACATTTTTTTGCCAGTACTCAGCAGCTTCCTCCACCTGAAATATTTGGTAGGCCGTTGTCTCAGCTGTGGTCAGGAGCAAAGATGCATCCTCAAAGACCCTTTTCCTCCTTCATAACAGACCTTAATGACTGCTATTAACAAAGTCTTGGGGAGTTTACAGTGAAATGAATAGTATCAATTAAGAGAAAAACAGAGAAAAATCAGCATGCAAAGTCCTTAATCCTAAACTGATGGTTTGTGTTCCAAATACTGTGTCCAGGGAACCAACCCTCACCTCTTAATGCCTCCCACATGCTTAAAAGGAAGGCAGAAATTACATCTGTCTCACTATGTGCATACCATAGGGTGAGATGCAATTCACCTCCCAGAAACAAAACCTTCCAAGCTAAAAAATGTCCTTTTCACATGACGTTTTTGATCCAGTGAAAATTTCTTAAAGGGAAAATAAAATAGATCCTACGAGAGGTTAAAGCTCAGTCAGAAACAGGGAAAGAATAGGTTAAATAATGGCTGCTGATCTGGATGAGATTCATTGTACCAGACCTAGCGAGCCTGGACCATTCCAGTATGGGCTAGAGAGCTTCCAGATTTGAAAGGGAAAGAAAAAAAATAAAACTGGATCTCAGCTAACTGAAGGCACCCAGGTAGCTCCTGCTGGGTGCACACACTCTTCCCAGCAAGTTGGTGCATCTACTCCTTGTCCTCTCCAGTATGGTTCTGTCTTTCCCCAACCAGAAAACCCTCAAATTGTACCACAAGTCCACTGCTAGTCAAGTCCTGTGCCTCAGGTTGTCCATCCCACCAGCGGAACTATTTCTTGTGTCCAGCACAGTTGCTATGACTATAAAGCATACTGCTGCCTTTTATGGATCACTTCGAAGTTTAGGGCCACAGTGATACCTATGAGCACAAGTAACTTTCAAGGTGAAAATAACCTTTCTGGGAGTCTGAGCCTCTTACACCTTTTCTCACTACCTTACATCAGACAGGAGAGGATTAGACCTGCAGGCCAACCCCACAAGCAAGGCAGCCACTAAAGACAGGCAGGTTCAACCTGACAGGCAGAGCTTTGTGGGACCTCTGGGTCCACACACACATGATGGACCTTGAGGACTTAAAAAAAAAAAAAAAAAAGAAGTTCCATTACATTTCTGGCAGTCCATAACATTGGGGAATTTTCATTTGCTGATGATTTCAATTTTCCTCTTCAACACAATCTCTTACTTACCAGAAGTTCATGGACACAAATTATGGTTTACGGAAATACAGCTCCGTAAAACTTTAAAGCACATTATAGCAGCAATCTTTCCTGCATAACAGGCCTCTTATCCATTTCCTACCCCAACAACCACATCACTCAAAGCACATCAACAGTCCCATTGTATTATTACAGTAAAAAGAAAAAGGCTTATGGCTGTCATATTTAAACCTTTATCAGAGATAGGTGGGTATTACCTTTTTATTCTAGAGGAAACAGGTGTCCAGAATGCAGTATCAATACAAAAGTCTTGACAGAAAAAAAATTTTGCAGATATCTAGGCAAGATTCTCAAAGCATCAGCTTTTCCATGAGCATATAGGCATGAAGGCATCTGCCTTTTCAGTTTTCCTTCACTTCGATCTAGGTCTTTTGGTTAATGAACAAATAAAATGTGAACTGACATAGATCCATATGCCCTGGACCTTGTTATCTAACATCAAAACACGGACTGGTTTAGAAACAGCACTGCAAAGCCTTCTGAGTTGCAAAACACAGCTAAAGGAAGTTTCATCTTGGTCTGGTGAACTACATAAAGATTCTGGAGCACTATCCCTACACAAAAAGTCCTGTAAACAAACCATGAAGACATGTTAGTAAACACAACACAAAAGAGAAAATCTTTGTCAATTTAAGATTTTGAAATAATTTATACAATTTCAGACATGTTATAACAGCAATCAAACTGTTCACAAGGTCTTGGAGAGTTTCTAGACAGAGAAAACTTAAATATAAAAAAAAACCCTATAATATAACATACAAAAATTAAAAATAAATGCTGGAGTTTTTATGGTCTTCAATAGGATGTTTAGATTAAATTACAATACAGCCCTGTACCCAGAGAGATGAAAGAAATCTAAAATAACTTTGGTCAGACCAGCCTCCTGTAAGGTTCCAGCCTAACTCCCTACACAAAGCAGGACTAACCCCAAAGCAAGATGAGGTTGCTCAGCACCTTGTCCAGTTAAATTCTGAAACCTACCAAGGCTGAAGATCCCACCAGCTCTGTGGTACAGCGCTGCACCACTCAAATGGGGAAAAATTTTGCAGCAGAATTTGTATCCACAACCTCTTAACTTTTGAATGTGCCTCTCTGACATGGCCACGCACTAAATAGTTGCAGACAGCAAGATCTCCCCTTTGCCTTCTCTCCTCCAAGCTGAAAGCCAGTTCTATCAGTTTCTCCTCATGTGTCCTGTGCTTCAGACCCTGACTACCTCATCTGGACTCTCCAGTATGTCTATGTCTTTCTTATGCTGAGGGACTGCAAAATGGAAACAGTACTTCAGGTGTGAACTCCTAAATACCAAATAGAGATGAACAAACACTTCCCTCCATGTGCTAGCTACACTTTTACTAATGCAGCCCAGTATGTGGTCGACGTCCATTGCAGCAGCAGCAGCACCACTATAAGTATGTATGGGAAATTGTGTCAGAAACCTTGCAAAAGCCAGGGGAAACAGCACCTACTGATCCTCCATCCAGACAGCCAGGCATCTCATTGCAGAAGGTAATTGGGAAGATCTACCTTTAGTAAAGCCACATTGACTGTTTTAAGTTACCTTCTTACCCTTTGTGTGCCTTCACATCCTTGGACATGGTTTTGAGGAGGATCTGCCCCAAAACTTTCCCAGAAATGAGGTGAGGCTGATTGGCCAGTCATTTCCTGGATCTTCCTTGTCCTTTTTGAAGATGAGTGTGACACTTGCCTTTTTCATGGTGGCCATCAGCATCCTTCCCCAGCTGCTAAGAGTTTTCAAAGATGATGTAAAATGGTCTTGCAATGACATCAGCCAGCCCCCTCAGTGCCCTCAGGCACATCCTGTCTGGTCTCATGGAGTCTTGTATGTCCAGTTTCCTTAAATGATCTAGAATTTTATCTTCTTCTAATGTACTCCTCTCTCCCAAACTCTGCCACTAGGCATGGAGACCAGGGAGGCCATGCTAGTGAAGCCTGGAGCCTTTTCTACGTTCTTTGTCAATATGACACCCAACCCATTCATAGAATCATAGAAACATAGAATGGTTAGGGTTGGAAGGGACCTCAAAGATCATCTAGTTCCAACCCCCCTGCCATGGGCAGGGACACCCTCCACTACACCAGGTTGCCCAAAGCCTCATCCAACCTGGTCTTGAACACTTCCAGGGATGGGGCATCCACAACTTCTCTGGGCAACCTGTTCCAGTGCCTCACCACCCTCAATGTAAAAAATTTCTTCCTTATATCTAATCTAAATCTGCCCTCTTTCAGTTTAAATCCATTGCCCCTTGTCCTATCACTACACGCCCTTGTAAAAAGTCCCTCTCCAGCTTTCCTGTAGGCCCCCTTTAGGTACTGGAAAGCTGCTATACGATCACCCCGGAGCCTTCTCTTCTCCAGGCTGAACAGCCCCAACTCTCTCAGCCTGTCTTCATAGCAGAGGTGCTCCAGCCCTTGGATCATCTTCGTGGCCCTACTCTGGACTCGTTCCAGTAGCTCCATGTCCTTCTTATTTTGGGGACTCCAGAGCTGAACACAGTATTCTAGGTGGGGTCTCACGAGAGTGGGCCAACATTTTCTAAATCCACCCCTGCGCATTCAAGTAATGTTTCTATGTTCCTTCTGGGCAGCCCACTCCTTCTTTCGCTTTCTGTGCACTTCATTTTTTTTTATTTGAGCTTAGTCTTGAATTCCTGGTTCATCCATGCTGGCTTCCTGCCATGCTTGTTTGACTTAGTGCAGGTCACACTGGGCCTTTCTTCTGCTTGGGGAGGTCATCCTTGAAAATTTAGCAGATTTTCTGGGTGGCTTTGCCCTTCAAGGGCAGCCTCCATTGCAATCTTACCTAACTCCTTAATATGTCAAAGCCTGATTTCCTGATGTCAGTTGTTCCTCTGATGCTTGCCTTCCTCACTTCTCTCAAATCCATCAAGTCATGCTTCCAGCAGTCAAAGCTGCCATCGACCATCACATCCCCAAACATTTCTTCCTTATGCATAACTAACAGATCCATCACTTCCCTCCCCTAGCTGGCCTGCCCAGCACTTTCGTCAAAAATGAAATGACCATTAGATCTCATGGTGAGGTTCTTTCTGCTTTTTTCCCCTCATTTTCTGGCCTATGAGATCCCTGTTTGAAGCCTCACAAAATCATGAGACCTCTGCATCAACTGCACCAGGGCCCTTATCATACTCGTTAATCTTAATACCAGAAGAATGAAACTCAGTTGCAGGGGAAGGGGGACAAAAAGCTCCCCACTTTCCTTTGTGTCCTCCCATCTGGGGAAAAAGACCTCCTGGGCAATGTGCACTAGACTTCTCCAAGGAGTACCCAGCAAGCTGGGCAGATTCTGTGCACTACTCCCACCGCTCTTCTTGTCTTAGCCTTTTAGGTACACCATTGTCCTTCTCTTGTCATGACTTGTCCCATGTAATCACTTGGGATCCTGAGTCTGGCAGTCCAGCCCTCCCCACCAGCAAGACACATGTAAGGGAAAGAGTACAGATTGCAGACATGTCATGGTATTCTAGAGAAGTGGTAAAGACTGAATCATAGAATCATAGAATCATAGAATGGTTAGGGTTGGAAGGGACCTCAAAGATCATCTAGTTCCAAACCCCTGCCATGGGCAGGGAAACCCTCCACTACACCAGGTTGTCCAAAGCCTCATCCAACCTGGCCTTGAACACTTCCAGGGATGGGGCATCTACAACTTCTCTGGGCAACTTGTTCCATTGCCTCACCACCCTCTGAGTGAAAAATTTCTTTCTGAAGGTTGTGTGTGAAACTGAAGGTCTTGATTTGAATAAAAACCTACTCTATAAAGATAAAGGCAAGAGAGTCTCAGTCACTTCCTCACAAGCCATCAAGTGCAAGCTCCCCACTCAGTGCCCAACCACCAGCAGTGCAGATGTGAATAGGTGATCCCAGTGGTAGCAACTCCATTGCATGCTATGACAGCCAGAGGTGGTCTCTTCAGCGATAGGCAAGAGCACCATGCCAAGCCCTAGGCACAGGAAGAGTTTCCAGATCCTGTGCCCACAAGTACTTCTTGGTGCTGTTGGGGATCACCACTTCTCCACGCTGTGCAGACTTTCTAGTGCTGATGCCTGGGAATTCAGCCTCAGGGAACAGGTCAGGGATGCAGGGCTCTCACAGCACATCCTGCTATACAGCAGAAAGGACATGCTTCCACAGCCATCCTGCTCAGTGGATGATCTAGCTTGTATGCCATACATGCTCCCACGTACAGATGTCAAAACAGTGACACTTCTTTTAACGTTTCAAATCCAGACTGGATAAAGTGCTGAGAAACTTTGTATTAGACACAACATGACAATACTCAAATACTGCCCTGCCTGGATGGCTGGTAAGCTAAGAGGGACCATTAGCTCCTGCTTGGGTGCTTTGGAAGAAATACCAGGGGTCTTTCCAGCCACTGTCACATACACACACACATATGCACGGAGTTCACATAGTTCTGACGACACTGATGATGGGAAGAGCCTTGCTTTGTAGGGCTTCTAGAGCAGACTTGGAGCTACTCTGCCCTCGCGTGGTATATGGACATTTCTGCAGTAACTTCTCGCTGTATCTTTAAGGCTACCATTATATGACATCTGCAAAAGACGCTGTACTCATTTGCACACGGGCTTACAGAGCATTCTGAACGTATCTGACAGATCACATTCAACAAACATCTAAGTCATACCCCAGAGACACATGCCATTTTGAAGATGAGCGTAAGATGTCATCAGATGCTTTTTAAAGTGCTTCTCAGATCACACTTGTGAGACAAAATTTCTTACAATATTCCTGAAGACACTCCCCAATGCTGGAACCTTGATATCCAAAAGTCATTTTAAATTGTCTCAAAGACCTCACCTAAGGGACAGAGACAAGAAGAATTTGAAAAAATCATCCAGCCCAGGAACCATTCTGTGACTCTTCTGAAAGCTGGAAAAAATTCTGAACTACAGATCCAGCACATCAGAAACCACAGCCAAAGGCAATTTTGAAAATATATACATCTAAAGCCCCACCAAAGCAATTTATCAAATGTCTCAGTGATCCCACTGAAGGGACATTTAGAAAATGCCCATAGGACATTACTGATGAAACAATTGTGAAAATCATCAAGGCAGTTGTGAAGCTGCCCTAGAGTCAAACCATATGGATTTACTTTGAACATCTTGGTCATTCTAAAATTGCCCCAAATAACACCACATAGAAGCCATTTTGGAAGTGATCTGTAACGTCAAAGCATAGCCATAAACACCCCATTAAAAGGACCATTAAGAAAAACAACCAAAAAAATCCCACAAAGCATCCAGTATTAAAAATCTTTTGTGTGATTTTTGGAAGCATTCTCATGGGGGCCTTTTGAAGGGCTTTATACAACGATCTCTCAATTTTTTATGGTCCTGTTTACAATGGCTCTTTTGTGGGGATTTGGGCTTACTCTTGATAGCTCCTTGGTGGTATTTTTGGTCTCTTCAGTGTGTTTTCACAATAGTTCCATGATGGAGGTGGGGTATTTTTACAAGAGGCATTTCACAGATTTTTTTTGAGATTGTTTACATAATGGTTATGTAATGGTGTCTTGGGGGAGGATCAGAGATTGGATTTGAACTGTCTAAGTGATGCTAGATTTGCGAGTATTTTCCCTTGTTAGCTCTACATTCATTGGACCACAGCCCAAATTTTGTGCCATGAGGAGCAAAGAGAAGACAATCATAATCACAGGATTTCCACTGCTGACTCCAGTTGCAGGGGAAGGGCCAGAACAGCCATATTGTAGGCAGCTGAAGATGACGCCACCCTGCAGTCAACAGAGGAAACAAATTGAATCTGCTATGAATCTTTCCATGCCTACAGACTGCAACAATCTCAAACTGATCATCTGTGATCATCCATCAGTGAGCTGGGCCAATACTGACTCCCTGCCAGCTATCAGTCCCCTGCAGAAAAAAAAGTCAGCAAAGAAAGATGTGTGAGGCTAGCTCTCAGAGAAAGGCAGCCATGATGGGTCAGGTGCAGCTTCTCTTGGAGATGTACCTGATCACAACTCAGTAAAGCCGCCAAGGCCCCACAAGTGATGCATCTTGTTGCTAAACTGAAATCCAACCTTGACAAAGGCCTTATGTCTGGCTAGGAGGAGGGCTCCTGTTTGACTCTCAAGTCTAAGGAACCAATGACTTTTCGGGCCCATGCCTGAGGCTCTTCTTCACCCCCTCTAAGTCTGTCCTGGCTCTACATTTAAGAAGTATCACCAGAGGCTCACTGGAAGACTCCTTTCCACAGATTTCACACGAAAAGACACGCTGCCCCAAAAAGAAAGTTGCAGTTTTGCTATTAACCTTTCTGAGTTGTTTTATTATTATTATTTATATTTACATCGCCCTCAGGTGTATCCAGCCTGGCCAATATCCAGTGAAGTGACCTTGTGCTGCTGTACTGATACGTTATCAGCTGGATGGCTCCCAGCTCTCTTGACAGCTCCAGCAAGACCCTTTCAAACAAGAGAAACTGACAAAAGTGACAAAACTGCTTACCTGCAATGAAGAAAAGCAAAGTCAGGTTGTCATGTTTTCTTCACAGACTTTCGTAGAGGGATATTGAAACAAAGCGAGCATAAAAGGAAGAGTGGAAGATATTGTGGAATATTTTGGGAGAGCTATGGTGTTGAACATGGACCACAACAGTGACAGTCAGAACCCTGCTACCTCTTGAGGACAGAGTCCAGCCTGGTTTTCTTTTCCACCACTCCTCTGACAGCAAGCATGACTTTCTCACCCAGGGATCCAGTCGGCTTGCTCCACAGTAAAGCCAGATTGTAAATTAACATGTAAAAAGTGGAGGATCAAAGAGTCTGGGTTCTTCCACTATCACAGCCACACTAATCTTGCCCGTCCCAAACTGGTAAACCACTGCTGAAGAAAAATCTGGAGCAGCCTGCTTCTGCTCCAGGCTTGAAGGAGAGCTTGGGTGCCCAAACACTGGCCTGTTTTTTCCAGGAATGTTAGTTGCTTTGATATGGGAAATCACCTCTTCCTGCAAAGCTTGCCTTGTTTTCAACCAAAGAACATTCATCAGCTAGACTGGAAAAGAATAAAGATATTTCTTAATCCAGGGCTTGTAACAAGGAGCTGAAATGCAGTAACTGACTTTTTCTCCTAGAAACTGCAGCATAAGAATTGAAAACAGACTCCCATGTCTTCAGATGAGCAGCTCAATGCAATGCCTAGCTGAAGCCAGTAAGCACTTCGAGTGCTGCAGCCTTTGAGTGCCTCTAGCTGGTAGAGGATTATCCTCTAGAGGATGTTTCCAAATCTGGTGGTGGCTTTTGTCAGTTTTGACCTAAGTGACTCACAGTCAACCCAGTTCCAACCTTTCTTCCTCTGCCTTCCACAAACCATTCCTCCTCTCACGACAACAAACAATTCTGTGTGTCCAGCAAGCACGACTAATTTGTCCAGTGGTGGACCAAAGGTATGACAGTCCAGAAAAAAAAAAAATGCAAGCGCTTAAGAACAAAAATGCTGCATTTTGGGGTTTTGGTTGTGGGTTTTTTTAAGATTGGGTATGGCAAAACTGGAGAGGGTGCGGGGAAACAAAAGAATGTTTAACATAAATTAGACAATAATTTAGAGAATAAACAATGAAAAACATCAGTCTAATGTTTAACAGTGCATTAGCTCTGCTGAGTTTAAGCCTTCAAAAGACTTTATAACTAATAAGTATTTCACGTAAGATCAGTTTGTTCACAAATTAAAAATGGTTTGTAATGTTTTCGCCCGTACTTAGGCTAAAGCTCTTATTGATCTGTGCTTTAGAGTTCTTGCACATCTTTACTCTTCTGACACCACAGACTAGTGCCTGTGACTCATGTTGACACTGCGAGATCTTGGGGTATATGAAGGCAGATAAGTGTGGCATGGCTCTGTCCGATCTGTCTTTGATGCACTCTCAGCTCTTTCAAAATTCATTAATCTGTTCCCTGAAACTCTTGTGCCTCCCTATGATAGAGTTATGCTCATCTCAGCCACATCAGTCATATTCCCAAAACATACAGCCAGCTGTGGAAGTATTGCATTTCTCAGACTACTCTGATGGCCAATGACAGCTCTGAAAACTTGTATCACTGTGATGCACAAGACAGTAAGGAAGGGACAGGAGAGGTTTCAACCACAATCCACATGAAACAGTAGAATCATAGAACCATAGAATGGTTTGGGTTGGAAGAGACCTTAAAAATCATCTAGTTCCAACTCCCCTGCCATGGGCAGGGACACCTTCCACTAGATCAGGTTGCTCAAAGCCTCATCCAACCTGGTCTTGAACATTTCCAGGGACGAGGCAGCCACAACTTCTCTGGGCAACTTGCTCCAGTGCCTCACCACCCTCAGAGCAAAGCATTTTTAGCTTGTATCTAATCTAAACCTGCCCTCTTTCAGTTTAAATCCATTGCCCCTTGTCCTGTCACTACATGTCCTTGCAAAAAGCCCCTCTCCAGCTTTCTTGTAGCCCCTTGTAGGTACTGAAAGGCTGCTAGAAGGTTTCCCCGAAGCCTTCTCTTCTCCTGGCTTAACAGCCCCAACTCTCTCAGCCTGTCTCAATAGCAGAGGTGCTCCAGTCCTCGGATCATCTTTGTGGCCCTCCTCTGGACCCGCTCCAATAGCTCCATGTCCTTCCGATGTTGGGGACCTCAGAGCTGAATGCAGTATTCCAGGTGGGATCTCATGAGAGCAGAGTAGAGGGACAGAATCACCTCCCTCAATGTAAAAAATTGCAAATCCAAAGTGCCTCAGGCTGGAAATTTGGGCTCTGCAGTGTTGGTCTGAAGTGAAATGGCCTGACTTGCTTTTCTAAGGAGTATGCCTGAGAGGAGAAAGGCTGAGATGTTTGGCTTCATGGGGATGTCATCTCAGTGTACTCAGCCCACGTGATCTGGAGACACAGTTTCTGTATATTAATTCTGAGGCAAACTAGGTTTGATTTGCAGTATGAATAACAGTGTACAGCAGCTTTCCCAGAGTGGTTTGTGCAGGAGATACTGAGCTAGGACATATTGCAGCTCTGGTGAGCCAAGCCAGTGCATCTGCTAAGTAACTGCTTCCCCCATAGCCTAGCACAGGGATGGGGGAACACCTCTGTCACCATGAGTGCTGTGTTTCAGTCCGGCCATTCTGCAGGGTAGTCCTGGGGGCAGGAGGAGTCAGGCCTTGGCTGGCCTGAACACACCTGCTGCATGTGAGATTTGGTACCATCTACCCCAAAAGTCATGCTGCACAAACAACCACAGACAACCAACACTACTCCAGTGTCAGGCCCCATCCGAGCACATCCCAACTGCCTCTTCAAATACACTACAACACAGGCATCTCCTCCCGCTTATTGGGCTGGCGCGGGACAGTGGCAAGAGGTCTCTAAGTTCGAGCCAGCCTGAGGGCGCACCCAAAAAGGAAGCCTGTGGATAAGGTTTTCCCAAGTTTCTTCTCCACACTGTACTAGCTGGGACCTTTTTATGCAATCCCAGAGGATGCTCCAAGGATAGGACAAAAAGTGCTACCAAGTCAAGTCAAGTCAAGGAATTTAGCTCTGTGGACAGTAACATAGACTCAAAGCACAATTAAATTGAAGTTCTAGAGACCCCTGGAGGTCCCTGGTCCCACCCCACTCAAAGGAGACGCATTAGGTTGCTAATCACATTAGGTTGCTCAGGGCCTTGTCCAGGTGTCTTTGAGAGCACAGTGCATTCCTACAGTGTGTTTAGATAGTGTCACCATTATGTGATGAAACCACATTCTCACACATGGGAATGAGATATTCGCTGCTCTACAAGTATTAGCTGCTTCTGAAACAGTGTGACTGTGGTAAACTTATTTGTACGTTATTTCTGAGCCCTATGACATACCTTGCTCTTGTTTACACATTTACAAAGTTGGTGGTTTTATTTTCTCTGTTTTAATTCATTTTTCCTATTTTAAAATATTTATCTAAAGGAAAAAATATATGAAGACCTTAATGTGGAGAGCAACTCAATGTATCTGTCAACATCCAAAAATTAAGAATGTGCACCTATTTCATAACGCACAGTGTAACAGTACTTTCTGTGTGGTATTTTTCATCTTTTGTGATATAAAGTTTAGTTTCAATATGCAATTTTTACTGTGGCTACCTTAGTTTTCCCAGTTGTAAAAGAACATCTTGAAAAAAATAAAGGGAGTAATGGATTTTTTTTAATAGGTCTTCAATACTGTCAGAGATTTCATACATATCCCATATCCTCGGAATCAGCATGAGGTGGATGTAGAGACGCATTTGATGTGTCTGTTGGGAAATGAGTGCATAGCATGAAGGTAAGCACTGTGTAGGCATATGACGACTTTTTAGCTCCATTACTCCAGGCTGCATCTCTCGTGGACTGACACTGTGTTCTGACGCTTTGGTCAAACATCCCTCTTGACCTTAGTCTCCAAAAGGGACCGTATGATAATGTAGTCTGACGCAAAGTTTCAGTTACTTGTACCTGCCTCCGGCACAGTAATTTCTGCTTGAGCTGGATCTAGAGAAAGAGATGCTGCGTACTGATTTAAAGATCCTGCAAGGCAGAGCATCTGCCAGCTTGACGGTACTGGTTGACTGCCCTCCTGGCTAAACACTGATTTCTCACTTCCAGCTCCTGGATCTTGTCAATCCTTGCTTGCTGGATTAGTAGGACTAAGGTCTAACAAATCCTCCGAACTCGTTTCACATGCAGCCTCAAAACAGGCTGACTCTACCTTTCTGAGGAGGAAGTTTATGATTTAATGATCAGCCTCCAGGCCAGGACAATATCTTAACCTCCATGTACAGTTTTCTTAACTCAGAATTTGTCCTTCATTTAGCTGAGAATTTATCTCAAGTCACTACAACAACTCTATACTCCCTACTTCGGGTTTTAAAAAATTCATCCCGGGCACCTGGCAGGATGGAAATGAGCCCGAGGGCAGGGGGGCGTGGAGGCGGCAGCCACCATGAGCTCAGGGCTCTCAGCTGGAGGCGATCTGCCAGCGATGGTGAGTTGCATGTGTGGGAAGAGCTTGAAAACAGCACCCGTTTACAAATCCTGCGATTTCAAATCAGTCTTCTGGGGCTTCGCTCCCGGTTTGGCTCTGGCAGTCCCGGCGGAGCCAATTCAGGGTCTTCACTCTCGAGGAGTGGGGAAAACGCGAAGGCAGAGCGCGGCCCTTCCCGGCACTCGGTGAGGGACCCGCCCGTGCCTCCGGGCCGGCCCCGCCGCGGCCACAGCCAGTTACATCGCGACATGTCGCTCGAGCTCCCCGGAGCGGAGCGAGCCCCACGGCCGCTCCCGCCGCCACGGCCCGCGGCACCCGCCCCGCCGGGGCCTCAGTCGGCACCGTTTCCTCCCCGCTCCGGGCGGGAGCGCTCAGCCGGGCCGGCCCCGTGCCCGGGCGCGGTGCCGGAGGTCGGTGCCGGGCGGCAGCCGGGGGGCGGTGGCAGCCCGTTGCCCGGCAACCGCGAGGCACCCAGGGCGGGGTAGCGCCGCGCCTCGCACAGCGCAATGACGCCATCAGAGCGCGCCGCGAGGGGAAGGGAGGGGGGAGGAAGAGGTGTGCGGGTCGGACCTCTCCCCGCGGCGGTGAGTGCGGCCGGGCCGCCCCGGGCGGGCGGTGCCGCCTCTCGCAGGGCCGAGCCGCGCCGCGGGCGTGCGGGGCTGCGGGCGGCCCGTGGCCGCGGACGCGGCGTGGGCGGCCCGGGCGGGGCGGGAGGGAAGGACGGCGCGGCGCGGCGGGCGGAGGGCGCCCCCTGGCGGCGCGGCGGGCGCTCCGTGACATGTGGCCGTGCTGGCTGTGCCCGCAGGTGCCGCGCGCCATGGCCCCCCCCCAAGGACATCATGACCAACTCGCACGCCAAGTCCATCCTCAACGCCATGAACGCCCTGCGGAAGAGCAACACGCTCTGCGACGTCACCCTCCGCGTGGAGCACAAGGACTTCCCGGCCCACCGCATCGTCCTGGCCGCCTGCAGCGACTACTTCTGCGCCATGTTCACCAGCGAGGTCGGTGTGCCCCGAGGCCGCCGGCTGCTGCCGGCCCGCCGTGCTCGGGGGGCGGAGGAGGCAGGGCTGCTCGGTGCTCGAGCTGCTCTGTCAGGCTGCTCAGCAGCTGGGCCTGCATCCCCTCGTGGTGGCCGAGGACTCCCTCATGGTGATCCTGGAGCCCTCTGCATCCCCCCCCCCGTGGTGGCCCCGGCTCTCTCTGGAGCCCCTCGTGGTGGTCCAGAATCCCCTTATGGAGAGCCTGGAGACCTCCGGCTCCTCTCCTGGTGGCCCAGGATCCCCTCATGGTGATTCTGGGTCTCCTTATGGTGGTCCTGGAGCTCTTTATCACGGCATGGTGGGAGTTAGAGCCTGCAGTTGGTACCATGGTCCTGAATCATTGTCTGCTGCGTGACCAACCTGTGCACCAGGGAGCTGCCAGACTCAGCTGGCAAACAGGAAGGCTCTGATACGTTTACTGATTTTTGTAGCAGTAGTTTATGGTCTTCATGCTTCTGGGCATCTTTCTTGCCAAGGGTACCAGCCCTCGTGCCAAGCTGTGTGAGCCGTGGTGTGCGCCTCAGACCAGGTGGTGAATTAAGGCAGCCCTTTAAAAGTGGAATGGAGGGTATTTAGCTCATGTTCTGGTCTCTGTTTCACACTGGCTGATCAGCTGGTATGTGTTGGGTTGTGCTGTTGCTCGTGCAGAGAGGATGTAACCTCAAGCGCTGGGGTTGAGGGGGGAAACTCTCTCAGTTGCTGCACTTGGCAAATCTTGTTTGTGAAGACCTTTGCTCTCACGCTACTTCTGTATTGACTTGCACTACCTGCATGCTATTTTTTCAAAATCACTGAGGTAATATTTGATCTGAAGCTAGCACTCATTCGTATTGTTCAACATGAGATGCTTTGCCTGGCTTTGTCTTTTATAAGTCTGGATCAATCTTTGCAGCTTTTTCTTACAGAGGGCTTTTCTTATCCTAGCATCTTCTCCATTAGCTGGGAGAAAAATGACTAAGTAGCTCAAAGGTCCTAAAGACGTCCCTGCTAGCCCAGTAGTCCTTGCAGGAGAGAAGAATTTTCTTCTTTGTTTTCTGCAGCAGTGAACACTGTTGGCAGAGCTGTCTGTGTGCCTACTTCTCTTTCCTTCAGTGCTCTGTCAGGTGAGCAGATGTCTTAGTTGTTATAGGCCTAGACTATAGTAGAAAAAGACATATGTGCTGCCACATACCAATATATTTTCTGTCTATGTCTTCATTTGTAATTTGTAATTTTGTAAATGAAATTTGTAAATTTGACAGGTTTATGCTCTCTCTCTGCAAAAAGGAAATGTAATTTTTAAAAAAAGATACACAAAGCAAATTCAGTCCCTGAAGGCTGAAGTTCTTGTTTACCAATAGCTTGAGCACACACAGCAGTATAGCAGACTGTCTCTGCTTCTTTTCCTTTGCCCCTGCGTCAATGCCTTTGACTTCCTGGACTTTATATAGGCAGTCTACAGAGATCCCATTACTCTGTGTGCTACAGAACATTTTTCATGGCTGCTAACAGAAGCTGAGATTTGGATCTAATCCGAGATCGTCTTTCCTTCCTTCTTTATACTCGATTTTAACTGTAACGCTGCAACCTTAATTCATAGATGTAATTCTTCCTAGAAAAATAAGGGCATCCAATGCCCAGTGGGCATGATTACTCGATCTCTTACACTCTCAAATTGCTGCTGCTTTAAGGGTTTTACTTCTTTTGCTTAGTTTGTATTTCTTCCAAATTTGCTTTTTCATATGGAAACCCTAAAATGACAAACCTGCCAAGTGGCACACACAATTACTGAGTGTTTGTGGGAGAGTGTTCTTTCCAGGAAATGACAGCTTGGTAAGCCTCAAAGTGGACCTGCTTCCTCTGTGTTTCAATGACAAGTATGTTGGTGAGCATCAAGGGACAGCATTGGTTGCTCTCCAGACACTTGTGGGTACAGAGTGTTTTGGCCATGGCTGTAACTTGAGGGAACTCAAAATGTTGGATTGTGTAATGGACTAACAGTCTCTGTGAGGGCTTCCTTTGCATTTCATCGTTCGCCTCCTGCGAATTTGGGGGCTCCTTGGCTAGCTGTAATGTGTGGCTTTTGTCAGACTTGGGCTACATAAGGCTTTGGTCAGAACTGATCCTTGGGTTATGCCCACTGTCATTCATGATGTTACATCTGTGCATGACCAGTGTAGCACTAAGACTGTCATCAGAGATTAGCATCATAAAGGACTGTGTTTGCCAATTCTTGTGCCTCTAATTTCCTTCCTTCTCTCACTTCTGACTTGAACATTTACTTGAAAAAGTTTCAACCTCACTTAATATTAATTTCTTCCCATTTTCTATTCCCATTTTCCAGAATGAGGAGAAGCCACTGATCAGCTGTTGAACCCCTGGTTTTTGATAACCCTTTTCTCTGCCCCTGTGCTGTGTGTGGGAAAACTGAAATGCTCATCAGTTTTACTTTCAGGTTCTTGCTTGAGTGACAACCGAAGAGCAGTTTTAGCAAACGCTCCCCTGGATCCTAGTTTTGCACTGGCATTTCTGTCTTGTTTGTACAAGTTAGCATAACTCGGGATGTGTTAAGAGCTGATCATTGACTCCACCTCAGAAAGAAACTAGTCTGTCTTCTCTTGCAGAGTATGTTCTAGAAATTGAAGGGTTTTTTTTCCCTAGAACATGGAAAAATATTCTTATTCTGAAAATAAACAAGTTCTATTTCCAGGTTCTTACGTGGTAATCTTCACTGTACTGTGAACGCCTTCCAGAATGCAGTGAGCCACTGTCACACCAGCGTTTTTTTCCCCTATAGGTGCAAAGAAATTGGAGGGGTTTATTGCAATATACTTTTGTGTATCTGCATTAGCGAAGGCAAAACCAAGAAGTGGCCTTGGATAAGAAAGTGATTCCGAAATTTTAGGCCCATTCTCCTGCAGAGTGAGTTGCATGATTTGTGGATGGAATGGAAGACAGCAACATTATGTTTCACAACAGAGCTGTGACCTGTAGCCTCTGCCTTAAAGCTTTCAGCAGCTTAGGCATCCTGGGGTAAAACTCCTGATGTCTCCAAGTGACTCTCCTTAACTATGGGAATGTATTTTCCTGCGGTTGATTTCTGGATCTGTACTGCTGCATACGTTTTATGACATGTTAGAAATGTGCTTGTATTAGGGACTATCAATCCCATATTGCTTTACTTCCTGCTGGTTAGCAAAACTCTGATACTAAAGAACAAAGGGGGAAACTAATCTGAAATTCTAACAGTAGAGACTGAGATATGCGTCTCATATCACTAAACGCCTGCAAAAGGAAAGCTGCTTGTACTGTGTTTTGATTAGTATTGTATGACTCTAATTTTGCATTGCTTCTGAGTCCAAAAATGTGGATGTATTGCTAGAAGAGGGACTCTCTCTGTCGTGACAGCACAGCACTAAGCACTGTGTACAGTTCTCTAACATATGCTGTCTGGAGCTACAGCTCAGAGTCTTCATGGGATGTTCAGAATCAAGTTCTCTCCACTCTGAGATCCTTTTTTAAGATATGATGCTGGGATCCCAAGTTATTTTGCGTCACATACGTTGTGTGAAGTTACCTGAAATATTTTCTTCTTTCCAAGCAATATTAGCATGTGAGTAAACTGTGAGCCAAATAGCAACCAGGTAGTGGAGTGTAGCAGAAGTACAAGGGAAGCGGAAGGTGATCATCTCTCTAGTGTTAGCATTGTCCCCAGGGTTTGTGTTTTGGTCAACATTATAAAGAGAGCATGTACATGGCTGATTATTGAACATTGGTTGTGGTGACAGGACTGGCTTTACCAGCTCCAGGCCAATCTGTGAAGAACAGATGTCTACAGCTTCTACCTGATGCAGTGTAATCCGTTACCAGGAGGTCCGGTGCCCTTGTAATCTCCTGTCAGTAGATGTTTGTAACAATTTATCCTCTTTCTTCTAAGTATGTGTGGTCTACATGGAATCATGGGTTTGGGTTGGAAGGGACATTACAGATCGTCTAGTTCTAACCCCCCTGCCATGGGCAGGGACACCTTCCCCTAGATCAGGTTGCTCAAAGCCTCATCTAGCCTGGCCGCATCTTTGTTTGCTTGTTGGAATCATTTGAAAATCTTGTCTGATCAGTTCTGACCTTTGGTGACATCTGTGTCCTTTATCTGTTGTACCAAACAGCTTAGTCTTGTTTTGGGAACGTTTCGTCTAGCCCAAGTTAGGAACTCATTTTATCTTCTAAATGCAATGCATGGCCTGTCATACAGCAGGTCAGACAAGGTAATTTGCCGTTCCTCTCTGACTCTGGATGCCATAAAGTTTGTTCACTCTGTCAACAGACTTGAAAGGCCTCTTCCCTCAAATTACTATGGATATCACCTCCTGTGTTTCTCTACTGTGAAGTGTATCTCTCTGCATCATAGAAATTGCCCAGTCTCAGCAGAGACGTTTCTTCCCTTCTGCTGCTGTGTCATTGAATGCCTTTATAGGAATATCCTTGACAGCTCTTATTTTGATCATGCTTTCTGGTCACTGAGTCTCTGCTCAATCTGTCTGTAACCAACTTCAGTCTCATTCTTGGCAAGAAAAGTTAAGGGCTTTCATCTGAATTCTGCTTGTGCTGATGTATGTGTACTTCTTCAAAAGTCATGGGGGAAAAAAGGTTGGATTTGCAGCGTGCTGCATGGATACCTCCTTCTGTTGAGGTCCCTTCATGCTCACAAGAGCTTGCAGCTATGTGCAGGATGTGATCAGTGAGTCCCCCTGCTAGCCCATTGTTCATGAATCATCAGATGCTGCGCCAACAGCTTTGTGATGAAACCATTTAAACTACAAAGCCGATGCTTTCTGAAACATAATCTCAGTTTTGTACCTATAGAAGTGCAAATTTGGTGGATTCACAGAATTTACTTTTCGTTGAACATTGACTGTTGAGAGGGTAACATTCCTTGAAAAAAAACAAAATATTCCAAAGTTACATATCTTAGAGGTGATAAATGGTCAAGGGACAAAGTCAGGATTGTGTAAGTACCATCAGTGTATGTACTGTCATTTTACTTTCAAATGTTTAAGGTAAACCTACATTTAACCTTTAACTCTGAAATTCTGGCCTATAAGTAGTCATTCTTTTTAGGGAACTTCACCATAAGCTTGCAGAATGGATCAGGAGTTGAACAGTGAGGAAAGATTTTTATTTGGTTTGATTTTAGAGCTGAGTGGTGAGGTGGGGACTCCACGTAAACTGCAGCGTGTCGTACACGTCCAGCCTGTGGAGGAATCCCCCTGGACTGTTTCTTGTAGTAAAGCTTGGAGTTACTGCATGGAGGAGAGAGTTTAGCTGTCTGGTACAAACAATGCATGTAATTTCCACTGTCTTTTATCTCAGCTTACTTGTTTTACAATGCAGTTTAGCTGTCCTCCTGATCTATAATGAACCTTGTCTCTTTTACTCACCCTGTAAGTGAATTCTGTAGGAAAATTCCCTCCTTCCTCTTCTTCTTTCAGTGAACATAAGAAGCGAAAGGACAAATCTCTGTTGAAAACCTCTCTGACAGATCACATTTTAAAAAAAACTGTTGAGCATTGTTGGCTTTTTTATCACATTACTGAAAAATAAACCTTTGTCTCCCTTCTAACTTACAGCTCTCAGAGAAAGATAAACCCTATGTAGATATCCAGGGACTGACAGCCTCCACCATGGAAATCCTGCTAGACTTTGTATATACAGAACTGTTCATGTGACAGTAGAAAACGTCCAAGAATTGCTCCCAGCAGCATGTCTGCTTCAGCTGAAAGGTAATTGCCAAGTATCAGCACAAACAGCACGATTGCTGCTCTTCAGAGATTTGGTTTGTCTGACCTTCTGTAAATGGAAGACAGATTGTGGGAGGCATTTATGAGTACTTATATCAAACTTCTTCTGTTGTCTTCTGCCCTGTGGTCTCGTTGGAAGAAGAACTGGCTTGGGAGGGAAAAAAAAGATGATAAAACAGGTTACTTGTTCCATGCGTTGGACTACTGTATTTCTGCATGAGAATTCCCAGGAGGAACTGTGGGCTGTATAGCACACAAATGTTACAGCTCAGTCAGCTTATAATAATAAGCAAATCCTTGATGTTATTTGAGCTGCCATCATAGTATATCTGAGTCGTAACAAACTGGTTGATGTCATTGCACCAATGGAGCTAGCCCAGGCAATTATGCCAAATCCCAGGCAACTATCAAAAAGTCATTGGAGAAAAACTAAAAATCTGGTAGCCCTATCCACTAGCATATACATTTTTGTTTATGATCCACAAAGCTGAGTACAAATCACATTTGAGTCTTTTCCTAGTATCATATTATTTAATTTTTGCATTTAAAAATGAGATCAAAACAGCCCAAACACATGGTCTACTACTTAGTGTTTTCGCATCCCTCCAAATAAATATTTGCATCTGTGTTTCTGTAGTATTTTTAAGCTTGTTATTTGAGTTGGATTTTCATTATTGTTTAGAACTTTCTTTTCTGAAGTCCCTTCCAAAGCAATGGATTGATAGTAAGCATGCAGTGCTCATTCATCTCTCCAATTTTCCACAGGTGTGAAGCAAGCTTGTTGTGAGTTTCTAGAAAGCCAGCTGGATCCGTCAAATTGTTTGGGCATTCGAGATTTTGCTGAGACACACAATTGTGTTGATCTAATGCAAGCTGCAGAGGTCTTCAGCCAGAAACATTTTCCAGAGGTGGTTCAGCATGAAGAGTTTATCCTCTTAAATCAAGAAGAGGTTGAAAAGCTCATCAAGTGTGATGAAATTCAGGTAAAACCTGAAAAGTACCATTACTGTGCAAAGCATTGAAGTAAAATGTTGAAACCAGTCAGAAATTAGTCCATACTTCTAGGGTGGACTTCTCACACAGTTCGTGAATTTGAAATTTAGTTTCCAATAAGCTGCTTCTAATTTTTTTAGCCATATAATCTGAAATTAATCAGTAACATATAGCTTTTATGTAAGAATTTGTTGTCACACAAGCGCTTCCTGCAAGTAAGGCAGTCACAGTTAGTTACCTCTGCAGAGTTCTTGTTCCCTTTTCTCCTCCTTTCCCTGGATGAGCTTTCAGAGATTACAAAGACAAGTTGTCTCCATGCCTACATTTCAGAAATACCCCCAAGACTTTAACTTCTATTTGTAGACCTTTGCATGCTACTCAACAGGACAAGGAATGCATGTGTCATCCCAGACATTTGGGTGTCTTCTACTTTTACAGGCAACAGAATGCATGATGGTATGGGATAGTCTTACTCTTCAGGGAGTTATATGCATATTTTGTTCCCTTAAGGTTGGTTTCTGGAGAGTTTACTATTTGGCTGGAACCTGTCAAATACTTTTTTCCAAATTTTATATGAATGTGTATGTTCTTGAGAATTGAAATAAGTTGAACATTCCTTGGTAATGAACTTGGGTTTTTTATTGAGATGGACTTCGTCAAGAGCTGGTATTTGCTTCAGTTCTAAAAGAAGTGATGGAAACAACCACTATTCAGAGTTCACAGTAACATGATCTCTTAGAAGGAAACAGATGTAAATAATATTTCTGATGGAATTCCTGAAAAGCCAATACCAGGGTAGCCAGAGGAGGATTCTTGATGTATGCCTTGAAAGTCTGCCTTGAAAGTGGCCTTCAGCTAAGCTGACATCCTCTTGTTAATAACCCTGCTTGAGAAAGAGCATGCAAGGCAGCAGTGAAAGACCCTGGCGCAGACCGAGATCAGCAGTGAAGACGGGCTGCGTCTGTTTGGTGTTTAACAAGCCACAGCTTTAATGCTGTGAGGGTTTGAGCTTATGTGGGTTGTGGCGAGTACTGTGGCAATGTAATGCTTCTGGACAGAGAAGAGGAAATGATGAGGAACGTGAGAACGACCCAGCCAAACTAATCAGATGATCCACACAGGCGAAGTAAAATTCATTGCAGATTGGAAGGGCTGATTCAGGTCTTGCACACACAGAGTGAGGTGTGCATTTATTGTAGGACCTTAAGAAGGTGAATGGAGCAAATCTAGCTGCTGCTGTGCCAGTGTAGAGGTCATGTACTGTATCGAAGGACACCGAGGAAGCACCCTCGGAAAATCCCCTGGCTGTTCCAGAAGTATAATGGCAGGTCCTCACTGTAATGCTGTGTTTAGTGTTACTCATTGTTTATCGGAAAACAGAGATCATTTCACAAACAACAAAAATGTTAAATATATCAAAGGACAGTCAGTTCAGGCGTGAAGAAAACAATGTGGGATTATTGCATGTGAGGAGGAGGTGGGGAAAATTGGAAACAACAAAGTACTCTGCTCTCCTTTTGTGAGGTCTAATTGTCCTTTCCCTGTAATTCAAATAGAAAGAGGCCAGTTCAAATTACACTGTAAGAAATATAAAACAATGGCTTAGAAGAATTGCGTTATGTAATTAACCTCTGTGGCTCCCTGCTCCAGAACATTCTGCAACAGACAGCTTCAAACCAATCTTCAAAGTGTACCAGTCATATATTGGTGGGAAGGCTCAATCCTCTTATTACAGTATCTCCTTTTATCTTCATCTTTAATAACAGTTAACAGACCTCATGATAATAAATTCATGTCTGATTTGCTTTGGCATTATATGATCTGAAGACATGTAAAGGAAAACCAAGCCAAAGTAATATATGCTAGGGCTTTTTAAAATTCTTTCACTTTTCGTAATCATAGATTAATTTGCATGGCTGTGCTTAGTGTGCACTGGAGCTGCTGTATCTGAAAAGCTGTCTAAAACACCTGAGGTTCTCTAAAAGTATCAAATTTAGATAGTTTATTCCGTGTAATCTCTGGAAGTGGTGTAAGCACTGGCATGCGCTAGTCCTAAGTGGAGAGAGAAGTAACTTGTCAGAACAGTAACGTTCACACTCTGAGGTTCTTCACTCTGAAATCCAGTTGTTTATTTTAATCCATATTTAAGAAACTATAAAAAACCTTAAATGTACCTGGTATGGCTTGGATGTTAAAGGGGCAGTGCGTGGGCACAGGGCTGCAGGGGGTTAAGTGAGACGCAGCTCTGTAAGAAGGAAACATGATTCTGGTCATCTTTGTGATGGTACTTTGCATTTTGCAGGACTGTGACTCTTGCTGCCCTGCGAGTTACTGCCTGTTACTGGACTCTCTCAAAAGTGATGGCTCCCAGCTTCTGGCTCTGCTACGTACCATAAGCTCATTTTTTTGACACTCATACTGCCAGTCATTGATCTCAGCTGTAAGGAAAAACACAAATGCAGTTTTAAGGAAAAGAAAATGAGGGGATTTCATAGTGCTTGTAAATACAGCTCATGGGAATTTATGTAACAGACTTGAAATGTCCTGTTCTCTCGCTAGCTGTGAAGCAGTGTCAACAGTCTGGAAGTTGTCAGCAGTTGCTGAAATATTATCCTGCAGTCTGATCAGCATGTGCCTGCTCTTTCCAGGTGGACTCTGAAGAGCCAGTTTTTGAGGCAGTTATAAACTGGGTGAAGCACTCAAAAAAAGAACGGAAGCATCACTGCCAGAACTGCTGCAGTACGTGCGCATGCCGCTTCTCACCCCCCGCTACATCACAGACGTCATCGACACCGAGGTATCAGCAGCCTGGGTCCATGGACATAGAGCAGCTGGGAGCCAGTATCTGTGTGTGATTGTCATGTTCCCTGGTTAGACTTCTCCTGTCCTAACACAGCATGTTGAAAGCTGCTTTCTCTGCTGATGCTTTTTGATGCTGACACTATGGAGTTGTCTCTGTTCAGCTGGAGTGCCCACTGATTTACTCAGAAGTAGCTTGCTGTGCCAGCAGTTACAGCATCCTGCTTTCAGCTGCAGGGGCACCGCATCCAGAACAATCATTCAGTTGCCATCTGATACATGTGACACCTTTCTGTTGTCATCTGTTAACAGTTTGCTAACAAGTGCTTTCCGCCTTCCATTCATAAGCGCTAGCAAGTCTCCTTCTCTAGGCTGAAGGCTGCTGGCATGTGATCGTAGGGAGGAAATAGCTCCTCAGAAGTTGTTTTAGGTACAGATGGCAAGCATGTACCTTTGAATGCGGACAGCAGCTGTATAGGTCCAGCGCCAGCACGGAAGTCAGAGCCAGATCCAGTGCTGCCTCTTTGTGTGGCTGGGGTGTTGCAGAGGCAAACCAAAATATGGGTGATGATAAGAGATAATTAAGCTTTTGCAAGGAAAGTTTAATTCCAAACAGGAAGTGATGCTGACCCCATACAAGGTTTGATAGGAAGGTACACAGAAGTTCAAACCAGCATTCTGGTGTGATGGTGATGTGAGGCAATCAGTGGTTACTAGCCCTTGTCACCTGACAGGTGCTGAACGTTGAATGACAGACTTCTCTACATAGAGACATAGCTGATTTAGCAACATTCATCTCTAATGTGATGTAGCTGCCTTTTACGGGTGTTCTTAAATAAGGCAGCTAACAGGCAGTTAAATGATGCCAGAGCTAAAAATGTGTTTAGTCAGATTTTTATGGTCCACCTTAAACTGAAATTGAAGCTAACACAAAAGGAACTGACACCAAAACAATTAGATCTATTCTGAAACCAGCCTGAGATAGTGTGTATACAGGGCCTCAGCTTTCTTACTGCACAGAATGGCCTCTCCGGTCTGAAAGTGTCACACATTGGTGGGACATCTTCATCGTCTCAGGGCAGCATTGGGCCGCAGTGCGCCCCTTCTTCTTTTAAACACGACCTTACTTACTGCTTCTATAGTCTCTTCATGGCTCCATGTGCACAGGGATCAAGCTACTAGATCCAGCTAAACTGCTTTGTTGTGCTGTGCTCCTTGTTTCCTCTCTGATGACAGGTACATGCTGAGAGTTTTGTGGAGCAGATCAAGCCAAATGGATTTTAAGTGTAGTTTCACTTTCAGTCTCCCTTCTCAGACATACTTCTGCTGGCTTAAATGTAGCAGAAGTGGATTTTCTTAGTTTTACAATATAGTTATTTTCATTATGGAACCTGTAATGCCAGAGTTTGCATGAGAACTGAGCCATATCTTTTTAGCTGCAGTCTGGTCTTAAGTGGTCTTTGCATTTCCTTGTGTGCAGTATTTGCACCATGATGCTACTGGCCACAGTCTGCACACAAGTCATTTTAATGCTGTCTGAACTGATAAGAATTGGCTTTAGGACCAGTTCTCATGAGGGATCTTAAAATACATTGCATGTACCAGTGACTCATGTTTTTCCTCAGCCTTTTATACGATGCAGTCTGCAGTGCAGAGACCTGTAGATGAAGCTAAGAAGTTTCATCTTCGGCCAGAGCTCCGGAGTCAGATGCAAGGACCCAGGACAAGAGCACGTCTAGGTGAGCAGCAAAGGAAAGGACGCTAAGGAGGTCTGGGGCATTGGCAGGTATTGTGTTATACACCATGTCTAGTGCCTTGTAATTGCACTGAAGTGCTTCACAGCTGTAGCTTGTCAATCCACAGTCCCCAGCGGTACTGAAAGGGGCCTGGAGCAAAAGACAGAGGCTTAGTGGCAATGCAGGGACTACTTGGTTGCCTGTAATCCTAGGCCTCTACTGTAACCATAAAACCAGTTTCCTGGGTTGTTGGTACCTCCAGATATGTTTGTCTCAGTATGCAGCTGTCCAAGAACTGTGGAAGAATTTCTTTCTGTCTAAAAAAGGCAGGTATCAGTGTAAGGAACAAAAAGAGCTGCGAGGTCAGGGATAGCTGTGTTACAGTGAAGATACGTTTCAACAGGGAATCTCAGAGGGGAAGGCACAAGGAGCGAGATGGAGAGGTACCTCTTTCCTCTCAGAGGTACTTTTTTTTTTCACTGCCCTTGTCTTAAGGCAAATAAATGATGATTTCTTCCTCTATTTTGGTAACTGCTACGAAGCAGAGTCACTGAATTGTTGGGAAAATGCTTGGCTTAGGGCTGCAAGCACTTGAGGGCAACATAAGCAGTAAGAATGACCTGCAGAAGAAGAAAAAGTATCTTACTGGCTTCTTCATGACTGTGGCCGTTCCTCACCTGATGTCCCTTCTCTTGTCTTCAGACTCGCTCTCTCTGGACTGTCTCTGCCATGCCTTTATCCCAAGCACACTCAAAGGCACCACCATTGGTGCCAGCATTGACCGCTCTTCCTGCAAGCAAGCCTCCCTGCATGTTCTCCAGTGCTGCTGCTTGTGTAGTGGAGAGGGACCCTGAAAAACCCTTCATGGCCATTTCCTGTTACTAACACTGTTTTAAGGAACAGAAAGCAGGTTATCCACTAGAGGAGGGCAAATTAGGTTCGTCAGAGAGACACATTGATTAGATTTTTTGGCCTAAAGGGCTGTCTGGTTATGGTGTGGTTTGACCTGCAGCACAGTCCAGACCACAGCATGTCTCCTGTTTTTCTGGGAACGTCCTACATCGGTTTCAATGACATGCATTTCAGCTCAACCTGTCATTTTGGAAATGCATGTTTCACTTTGGTTTTAGTTGAAATGCTTCACCTGATAAAGGAGACATCACAAAACGTTTGTTGTTTAATTAAACAGACAAAAACTGTGCACCTTATTGCCAAGGTTCACCTTCTGGATTCAGCCCTACCTTTTTTAGTTGATTCAATACCATCTGCTATCAGCAATGCTCTTATCATGTGTCACTTATAAACTGTGATCAAGTTGTGTATTAACTTTCTATGGGATAAACTGAAACAATCGCACTTAGCTGTCATACTGTGCAGGAGGCTTTCTGAGTTGTTGTTGGAGCTCTTTTATAAATCTTTCCCAGTTATTTTTTATATTATTCTCCTTTATCTGAGGTGGCACCTGTTTTGCCTTGAGACAGACAGGGTCTTGTTAAATCTTTGTTGCTCAGTGTTTAGTCCTTCTATGATGAAACGCTGGACAGTTCTAAACTCTGGTAAAACTCCCTGTTGCAGAAAAGGCCCAAAGGATCCAGGGGATGCTCATCTATTTTTAAAACTATGGTAGAAACCTACCACTACGGAAATCATTACAAGGGAAATTAAAACTCTCCAGGTCAAAAGTCTTATTTAACTCTCGGAGAGAAAATCAGAAAAATTCAGGGACAATCTCAGAGGAAAGAAAGTAGAGGGAAAGCAACTTTGAAATAAAATACATGAGACTTAAGAGACAATTCTTCTGAACATATTTCATTAATTTTTCAGGCTTCAGTCAGCCTAACTTGTTTCTCAGTGAAATGATGAACAAAGATGCTATCTGATCTGGATGTCACTTGCGAACGAGGGGAGAAGGCCTTGTTTTGCGAGGAGACTGCATCCTCGTTCAGGTTTCATGGAGTGGTAGGAGGTTTGAAAAAAAAAATTGTGGAAAGAATACAAAAGATATTATCGAGCCAACTTCAGCACCTGACTTAGCCAGCTTGTCTTCTCAAAGTTCCTCTAACATTAGGAGGAACAGCCCTCCAGGAGGCAGCTCCTAACACCTGAGTGAGTCTCACTGCCATGGACCTTGGAAGAGTTTCTTGCTCTTCCTCCCCGCTGTGGATAGAGGGAGCCCCGGTGACTGCTCCCCACGTTAGGTGCTTGCTTCAGAGTAGTGATAAAACCCGGGATTTAGAGGCAGCTTGTTGCACCAAGGAGGGCTCAGTGTTTCTTCAGGTGATTCCCCTGAGGTGACCCTTTGGTTGTAAAGGGATTGGATTGAATTGACTTGACTTTGCTTTCCCTCTTTGCTCTAGGAGCTAATGAAGTCCTACTTGTGATCGGCGGCTTTGGCAGCCAGCAGTCACCTATTGATGTTGTGGAGAAATACGACCCCAAAACTCAGGAGTGGAGTTTCTTGCCAGTAAGGGACCATTTTTGACCACCACTGGGTTGAACAGGCTGTGATCAAACACTGATCCTGTAGCATCAGCTATATAACATTCCTCTTTGGGCTATCATTTACGTTCTGCTTAGCATTTCTGACATAAATTCTTTAGAGTTGCTGAGGTTTACGTAGTGAATGCTGAAACCGCTTCACGTTTGCAGATTTGCTAAGCTTTGTATAAGAGGTGGTTGTCATATTTCTAATCAGATGAGCCTGCAGAGACCCATATCTTTGTTGTGGGAGTGAGAGCTATCATGTTTCTTACTGAAGGGGCGTTAAGCTTTAAGGTTAGTGACGGTAATTGAAATGTCAATAGGAATAGTATAATCAGTCCTGGTTTCAGGCAGTCTGCATGATCTCTCTGGTTTCATTGTTTCTGAGCATAATGGGAGATAGTAAGGGAGAATTTCTGCACTGAGGACTATTTCTACCCAAATTTAAAATCACCTTTATCTATGTGAAATGGTGGAGAATTGCCTCTTCTTTAATATTGCTAATCACAGACGACCCTATATCACCTGGTGTCCTAGAATTCTGTTCTTTTTAGACTAAAAGCTTCAGGTGTTTTCATCAAATATTCTGAGTCTCCACATTTTCCCATCAACAGTCTCTGCAGGGAGCCAGTGGGAGGCACACAAACCTCCAAGATGCATCAGAGATTCAGTAGCAGCAGGAGATAAATTACATTTAATGCAAAATATTTCAATGCAAAGAGACCTGGCATGAGAAGTGAGTGTGGCAGAGACAGAGTACAGGCAGAGCAAGGCAGACGCAGTCTTCAAGCATTTAGCAAAGGCTGTATCCTTTAAATCCATAGTGCTGTTTGACTCTGTGGCAATGGGCTATTTTCCAAAAAGCAGCAAAAGAGGATGGAAGAACAGCGGTTGGTCTCCATGCATCAGTTATTTCCTCTGCTTCACCTTTCGTTTTTATTCTTTTCACTGTTTTAGAGCATCTCCCGTAAGAGGCGCTACGTTGCTACAGTGTCCCTGCATGATCGGATCTATGTGATTGGGGGGTATGATGGTCGCTCTCGTCTCAGCTCAGTAGAGTGCCTGGATTACACATCAGATGAGGATGGTATCTGGTACTCCGTGGCTCCGATGAACGTACGGCGAGGCCTGGCAGGAGCCACAACCCTTGGAGGTATGTGCTGGTCACTGTGCTGACATAGCAGTACAGCCTGTTCAGTTCTTGTGCTGAAGTGCCCTGAGCTGGTGCGTGCAGAGTGGGATGGCTCCGAGGGAGGAGGTGAGTCTGAAATTCTGGCTTCTCATCATTTGGATGTAGAAATGGAAAACTTGCCCACATATCCTGAGAGGAGCTCTGCCTCCGTTCGTTCTTACGAGGGAAAGGAACTGTATGAGGGATTCTGGAGTGGGAAGCCCTCAGGGTGGTGACGGTATTACTGAGCACAGGACACTAAGTGCAGCAATAACCATCCAGCACTGGAGGGAAGCTGAAGCTGAAGCATGTGCAGAGAAGGATTCTTAGGACAGACTTGGAAGAAGAAAATGACTTTACTGAGCAAACCAGAACACTTCAGCTTGCTTATGATGGCAAAGCAAAGGCCAAGAGGGGATATGATTGTTCTCTATGAGTGTAACTTGGCATGAGAAGGAAATGGGAAATATAAGAATTGAATAAGAATAACGGTTATAAATAGGCCAGGGAAAAGTTGGTGTGGAAATGAAAGGAAGTTTTCTAGCCATTAAAGTAGCAGTTACTCTACTGAATATTCTGTGCTTTAATGCTTATATTAGAATATCTTCTTAATAATTAATATTGGTTAAATATTATTCATTTAGATTGTTAATAATATATTCTAATGAAAATTCTCTTAAAAATGCAGCTGCTTTGAAGATTACAGATTTGCGAAAGCATTGCATGAATTAGGTTATCAAGTATAAGAGACTGATCTTGATGATCCAGCCATGTCCTTTGGATCTTCTTTCCTTTTGCTACCTGTGTGTTTACTACCTTGTAAGCATTTACTGTGGGGAGGTGCTGACATGATGCTAGTGACAGGCAGGGTTTGGGCATGGCAGTGTTTCAGTAGGTTCTGCAGCATGAAAAAAATGACTGGGGGGTGTGTGTTCTCTTTCATCCATCAGCAAGAAGCAGATTTAAGGGCTGGATGGGTTTCATGTTTGTTTAGTTTGTTGGATCTATGAGCAGGCTAATGCAGTGAGCTAGGGTGAGGAGGCTGGGTTATGTGCCAATATCTGTAGTTGTTCTTGTATTTTGCAGTCCATGTTGTAGGCCTGCTTCATCTGTGAGGGCCTTCTTGCTCCATGTGCATGCTTGATACTTGACTCGCTGAGTGCAACCTTTGTCTAACGTTGCAGACATGATCTATGTTTCTGGTGGGTTTGATGGAAGCCGACGTCACACCAGTATGGAACGATATGATCCGAACATTGATCAGTGGAGTATGCTGGGAGACATGCAGACAGCACGGGAAGGAGCAGGGCTTGTTGTAGCTAATGGAGTTATCTACTGCCTCGGTAGGTACCCTTGGGACCTCTAGGCATTCTGAAAATATTTGCTTTTTACAGAAATGACTGTGTAGATGCTGTCTGTGGGGAGCACCAATTAGGTCATGTCCAGGTTAGAAGATTTAACGTCGCTGAGCTGGGCACTGCACAGCTCCGTCAGTGAATGCAGCCGGCTCTCGCAGTTACCCTCGCAATGTCTTGGACTGGAGCTGCGACATAGCTACAGTAAATGCTGTCAGAAGCAAATTGGACACAATCAGCCTATGTTTGAGGGACGGCTGAAGCGTGGGGGATGAGCCGTGTCAGCTGAGGTTTGTCGGGAGAGCAGTGGCTGAAATGCCTAGAGATGAAGCAGATAGTCACAGGACAGAGGGTGCATCCACTCCACACAAAGCAATGTTGGCTATAGCACTCCAGAAATTTATCCTGAGCTATACGTGTTCCAGCTCCTTTTTGTAGCACTCGTTTCATTTTTAGAGACCCATACCAGCTGTGAATACAATGAGAGTGCTGGAGAGCAAATCACTGTGAAGACTTCAGTAAGCTTGTCCTCTCGATACACCTTCTGGGGCCCAGAAAAGGCGGGCCCAGAAAAGGCAGGCCCAGTGCTGTACCCACATTTGTTGCAGTCCTGTTCCTGGGGAGTCACAGATACTGGACGCTGGTTTATGGGCTTCACTTCCCCCTCCCAAATTCCTTTTCCTCATGCTGTCCACCAAGGCAGATGCCAGCACGCTGCTCCTTTGCTGAAGCAGCATTATGAAATTTCTTGGTATCCTTTTGTGAAACAGCTCTTTGAGACATCCCAGCCTAACCTGTGTAGCCTCATAGCATCAGCTGGTGGCTGTGGGCTGTAGCACACAGACCCTGAGACAGTGCCAAGTCTGGAAGTTGTACATCTGCTTTAGCAGGATGGCATCGACATAGGCATCAGCATGCTCAGAGGCAGCTTTCAGCAGTGTGGTGCTAACCTGGTTGTACTGGTTTGGAGCAGTGATGCTCTCTCCGAACACGGCCCTGTGCAGTGCAGGGGCAGAGCTTGCTCTGAGCCAGCTCCACTCCGGCACTGCAAGCTGCAGAGACCCTCTTTGTTCTGGCGTGTTGCGAGTTGTGCTGATTGCAGTGCAACACTGTACTAAGGATGAACCAAGCATGTTATTGCTCTCTACATAGAAAACATTTTTCAGAAGTCAGACCCATGATTTGCTCCTGTGTTGTGTTTCAGGTGGTTATGATGGGCTTAACATACTGAATTCTGTAGAAAGGTATGATCCCCACACTGGACACTGGACAAATGTCACCCCGATGGCCACTAAGCGCTCAGGTAAGAGCCCACAGTGCCTGGAGGTCAAAATGTTCTGGGCTGCCCTGAAGAAGTAGTCACTGCTCGCTTGTCCTGCTGCCCTGGAGGAAATTGACTCACCCCAGCGGGTGGTTTGGCTTTGAGAAGGGACGATTTTAGGACATGCTTACTTAACTCCCCAAGAGGAAGATTAATTTTCACATGCCTCATGTCTCCATCCCATGCTAAGATGTGGATAGAGGAATGTGGGACGGGGCTTACAGGTTACAGAGAGGGAGAGGAAGTCTTGTGTGACTTCCTTAACTAGGAACAGTGCACAGCTTGGAGAAAAGCTATCAAGGAACAAACTACAGACCATAGTGCAACATAATGGGACAGTTTGCTAAGTCAGTGCTCGTCAGTTGCGCAGGACATGGCGAAGGCAGGAGTGCTCTGGCAAGCTCTCCTTCACCTGCATTCTGCTTTGTGAAGTGCTGGGCATCAGCTCCTGGGGCAACAGTATCACAGAGAGCAGTGCTGCCAGAGCAGTGTCACACTGCAACAGTCTTAGCTGATGACTTGAAACATGGGCAGTCACACATCGATTATCCTCCACCAACTCCTAGTTTGTCTTTCCTGCTTGGTGTTCTATCTGAGGTTTAAGTTTGACAAGCTGTATCTAGGAGAAAAATAAGTTTAAATCCTACTTTTGGAGTAACTTTCTGTTTTGGCTGTCCTCCATTTTTCAAAGGAGTTCCTGTGGGGCTTGTGCAGCTCCTGTGTGCTCAAGCGTTGGCCCTCTGCTATTGCACTATGCCTTAGGCTTCCTGCCCCACATCTTCATGGCGCTGGTGAGAAGCTGTGGCCTCGCTCAGCCATATGTGGATGGGCAGGATGCTTAGTGCCTCCACAGCTTTGTTGTTCTCGATGGAGTAGTTCTGCTGTGCTTACAGGCCCTCTTTCAAAACCCTTTTGAAGTTGCTTTTTCTCTAGATCTTCAATAAATGTCCTTTACAATTAGCCTAGGCAGCATTGTTTGTTTGTTCTCTGCTGCAATGTTCTTGCTTAGGGATAAGTGCTGGTTACTCAATTAAAATTGGTCTCTGTTCTAAAACATTTAAACTTTTCTTGTGCCTGCAGTGGCATTCACCAAAACCCCAAGCTTTAAATATTTACTTCTGTGACAGGGCTGTTCCTCTTAAGTGTGGATTGGAAAGTATTTCCCATATGCCAAGAATGGATTTGATTTAGAAGTTGGTCACTTTCCACATCCAGGAAGACCCTACATACAAACACATGATAAAATCTGTGGGCATATGTCAGAGGCAACATGCGAGACCTTCTGTACTTGAAGACCAGGTTCGAGAACATCTGAGGAACTTGAAGGTGCACAAGTCCATGGGACCTGATGAGATCCATCCGCGGGTCCTGAAGGAACTGGCGGATGAAGTTGCCAAGCCACTGGCTATTGTATTCGAGAAGTCGTGGCGGTCTGGCGAGGTCCCCGATGACTGGAAGAGAGGGAACATAACCCCCATTTTTAAAAAGGGGAACAAGGAGGACCCGGGCAACTACAGACCGGTCAGCCTCACCTCTGTGCCTGGCAAGGTCATGGAGCAGATTCTCCTGGGAACCATGCTAAGGCACATGGAGAGCAAGGAGGTGGTGGGTGACAGCCAACATAGCTTCACCAAAGGCAGATCGTGCCTGACCAACTTGGTGGCCTTTTACGATGGGGTGACAGCATCGGTGGACAAGGGTTGACCAATGGATGTCATCTACCTGGACTTGTGCAAAGCTTTTGACACTGTCCCGCACGACATTCTTCTCTCTAAATTAGAGAGTCATGGGTTTGATGCATGGACCACTCGGTGGATAAGGAATTGGCTCAATGGCCGCACTCAGAGAGTAGTGGTCAACGGCTCGATGTCCAAGTGGAGACCGGTCACAAGTGGCGTCCCTCAGGGGTCCGTGTTGGGCCCGGCCCTCTTCAACATCTTTGTCGGTGATGTGGACAGTGGCATGGAGTGCACCCTCAGCAAGTTCGCCGATGACACCAAGCTGTGTGGTGCCGTCGACACGCTGGAAGGGAGGGATGCCATCCAGAGGGACCTCGACAGGCTGGAGAGGTGGGCCCGTACCAACCTCATGAAGTTTAACCAGGCCAAATGCAAGGTCCTACATCTGGGTCGTGGCAATCCCAGGCACAAATACAGACTGGGTGGTGATTGGATCGAGAGCAGCCCTGAGGAGAAGGACTTGGGAGTACTGGTGGACGAGAAGCTCAATATGAGCCGGCAATGTGCTCTTGCGGCCCAGAAGGCCAACCGCATCCTGGGCTGCATCAAGAGGAGCGTGGCCAGCAGGTCGAGGGAGGTGATTCTTCCCCTCTACTCTGCCCTCGTGAGACCTCACTTGGAGTACTGCGTCCAGTTCTGGAGTCCCCAACATAAGAAGGACATGGACCAGTTGGAGAGGGTCCAGAGGAGGGCCACGAAGATGATAAGAGGGCTGGAGCACCTTTCCTATGAGGACAGGCTGAAAGAGTTGGGGCTGTTCAGCCTGGAGAAGAGGAGGCTCCGGGGTGACCTTATAGCGGTCTTCCAGTACCTCAAGGGGGCCTACAGGAAAGATGGGGAGAGGCTGTTCAGGAGGGCCAGTTATGATAGGACAAGGGGTAATGGTTTTAAAATAGAGGGAGGTAGGTTCAGGTTGAATATTAGGAAAAAATTTTTTACTATGAGAGTGGTAGAACACTGGAACAGGTTGCCCAGAGAGATGGTGGATGCTCCATCCCTGGAGACGTTCAAGGCCAGGTTGGACAAGGCCCTGAGCAACCTGATCTAGTTGGAGATACCCCTGTTCCTTGCAGGGGAGTTGGACTAGATGACCTTTGAAGGTCCCTTCCAGCCCTAACCATTCTATGATTCTATGATTCTATGACCTATCCACGGATCTCTAGAAAGCTTAAGGATGAGGCAGCTTTCCCCAAGGGGTCTGTTGTGCACGCTAGAGAAGATGGCTTTGGGCAAGACCAAAACCAAAGCGTTCAAGGGGAAAGCCTTTTGTAAGAAGCATTTCACAGGTCCATGCTAGCTCTGCACAAGACTCGGAAACTTTTGGTAGCAGTGCCTTGGCCCACAGACCAGGCTCCTCAGTGCCACGAGCAAGCAGGAACATGAGGCTCGTGATCCTGGCACTGACTCATAAGGTTCCTTCCCCATTGCTCGTTTCTCAGTGCTGTGACCTGAAGCACTGAGGTCTGAAACAGGGATGTGACCAAGAACATTTTTTGGCCCAGGTTTTTGTGCTGCTGCTCTGTGGCACTAACACCCCAAACTACTACTAGCTTAGATACCAGTTGCACTTGCAGCCTCCATCTTGGTATAAATTCCAGTCCATCCATCCTGGTGACCTTTGACCGTGTAGGACTTCTTTTGCCCCAACGCTTTAACACTCTTTCTAGAACTGTCTGCATGCGGGTCTTTGAATTCCAAGAAAAAACAGGACTAAAAGTAATCTTTCCTTTATTCACAGAGATTGTCTCCTCTTTGTTTCTCTTCATCTCTTAGGACAGATTCTGGAGGTAGGCCACCCCTCAGAAACCATGGCCATGCTGCATTGCTAGACTTGACTTCCCTGATTAGGCCTTGGTCTGGTCTCTCTTCTCAGCCAAAGTCTTCCTTACTGAAGCTATCAGAGCAGCCATCGAGGCAGCCTAGCCATTCCCAGCTGGTTTTCATGCTGTCGGGAAGGACAGACAGTGAGGTTGCATTTAGTGGGACAGAAAGACTCTTATACCTTTCTACAAAGAAACAGATTGGTGCCCAAGAGCTGCAGGGTAGCTGGCTTGTTTCCTTCAGGATATTCATCAGTGCAGTAGTTACATGTTGATGGTAACAGCCTGACAGGGTTTACTCTGCTCTCAAGATGCAGCTTGAAACAGCAGCAGCTGTTGACAAGAGCACTTAAGGCCACTAAGTGCATTGTTGTCTTACTGCGTTCTTTGGTGCTTTACCTGAAGGAGGCTGCAGATGAGGAACAGAGGCTGGCAGAGGTTTATTTTCTGCTGTTGTCATAAATTCCCCATTGGGCCAACTGTATTATTGATTGCTTTTACTGGGACAGGTGAGAACAGCTCTTCAGACAGATGCTTCGGCCACTTACTCCTCTGCAACCATGCAGTGGGCACCAGTTTTCATTTCCCTGCTTCCCAGAGGAGCAATGTCAAAGAAATCTCTTCTCCAGCTTCACATGGAACAGTGTCTTTCTCCTTCCTACAGCCAGGGGCTGGGTGACACCAGGGAGCCAGAAACACCAGAGAAACCTGGCTGTGTGGTGACAGAATCCCAGCTGGCTACCTGCCAGCAGAGCAAGCTTTGTGCTGGTCTGTTCAGGGTGTCAGCTGTCTTTCACTTTACATCTCATGTTGCTACTGCTGCCCTGGCTTCAGTATTGCTTAGTCCCCCTTATGCCAGAGAATGAAGCAGCATTTGGTGGAGTTACTGGTTTTCATGTATTGTCTTGGAGACAGCAACAACAGAAGACGCTGGGTTATGACAGCTCTTTTGTGGGAGATACAAGCCTAAGAAAACATCCTCTGAAGAGGGAGGAACTGACATAGTTCAGGCTTGTAACAACAAGCCCCAGGCATGATGCTGATGGTGTCGCTCACAGATGTGACTGTGCCACCTTCTCTCTTTCCAGGTGCTGGAGTGGCACTGCTGAACGACCATATTTATGTAGTTGGTGGCTTCGATGGGACGGCACATCTCTCCTCTGTGGAAGCCTATAATATTCGCACTGATTCCTGGACAACTGTAACAAGCATGACAACCCCCCGCTGCTACGTGGGGGCCACAGTGCTGCGAGGAAGGCTGTATGCAATTGCTGGGTAAGAGGCTGCCCTGGGCTAGAGAAGATGCCCTGCAAGTCTGTTTGCTGGAATAAGTGAGTTTAGGTGATGCAGCCTGCTGCCCTGGCCTCTCCTTGCGTTTATATTTCAAGCTTTATGAGAGGATACGGCCCACAAAGTCACCGTGCCCAACCTAAATAGGCAGTGTGATGGTCCAGGGCCAAGACAGACAGGACTGCAGCAGCAGACAGCAAAAGGGAGCCTAATGCAGTGGTTTTATTTCAGGCCATCCCTGCTGTGTGCAGCTGTTGAGCCTCCCAGGAAGGGCCCTGAACACCTCAGCCTCTTCCTTCAGCAGCATCCCTCACTTGTAACTTTCTGTCCTTGCAGATACGATGGCAACTCACTGCTGAGCAGCATTGAGTGCTATGATCCCATCATTGACAACTGGGAAGTGGTAACCTCCCTGGGGATGCAGCGCTGTGATGCTGGAGTCTGCGTGCTTCGGGAGAAGTGATCTGGAGGGAATTTGCAAAGAACACTCTAAAAAGTCTCAGCCGGAGGAAGAGTCCCAAGTGATTTGCAGTGACTGTTCGTGACAGTTGTGGATGCTGTGGAAATAGGCAACAGAACAGCAGCTTTCTGTGCTGCTTTTGACTAGAGCATGTGCATAAACGTGTTATCTCAGCAGTCATTTGAAATCAGGGATTCAGTGTGAAGCTGGAGAAAGGTGGCGAAGTGGGTCAGGAGAAGCTGCTTTCTCTGCTGTTCCTGTGGCTGAGTCTATCAGAGCAGAGAGGCCGGCAGCCTTGGCATCAGCCAGCCTGGCGAATGCTTCCAAGGACGTGTCCATGCAACTGGATGGTCTCTTCAGCCACTGCAGGACCGCATGGGTCCTCTGGTTGCTCTCAGCCATGTGGATATGTGAGGGTGAATCCAGCTGTTCTTATGTTCCAGCTTCAAATCATCTTGTACATACTGAATGTTTAAACATGCTCCTCAAGCGCACATCAGTGCGGAGCCAAACTGAGCGAGCATGTCTAAGGGGGTGCTGCACTGTAGCTGCGTCTGCAGGTTCCTCACAGGTCTGCACACAAAAGGAGTCGCAGATTAAAGCTGTCAACTACTGAGACCCAAAAGCCTGAGGCTGTGGGGGTCGGAGGGCAGGGGGAAAAGCTCATGGCCTGGTGTAGAAGCAGGTCTGCAGTGTTTGTGCTCTGAGGAGGGGACTCAGCAAGGTTCATCACATTGTATTTCCCTCAAAAAGCTTGACAGACTCAGCTGCAAAGCACTGCATTTTCTGGCAGCAGGAGCCATGCTGTGATGTAGCAGTGCCTTTGCTCCTGCCCCTGTGGGGAGGTCACCTTGCAGAGGCTGAGGCCCTGAAAGTAGGGACACAAATCTACAGATCCCTGTAGATCTTGCTGGTGAGTGACTGGGGTTCGTCCTGGACAGAACTCTGTCCATCGGACCCACGTCAACCTTTCAGTCAGGTTCATTGTGTTGATTTTTCTTTTATCTAGGATTTTTCTGCTTCCAGGGCCATTTCAGAGTGACGTCCAGGCTTCTGTTTTGCCCTTTGTTCTCAGCTGTTTATTCCCCTGCCTCTTAACTCCACATCCTCTTACACTGGCTGTCCTTTGCCTGCCCCACGAACCCCAAGTGAGAGCTTCATCACTGGCTTACTAGAGCACTCTCCTCAGCATGTCCCCTGCCTTGCTGTGTTTCTGGGAGCACGGGCTCTCCTGTGCCATCAGCTTGGCCTCTGCTCCGTGTAGTGCTGCTCGTTGAGCTTACTGCTGACTCCTTGCTTGGGGGACAGGGTGGGATCAGGGAGGTGGTAGCATGACTTAATTATGCACTTTCAGCCAATGCTCTGACCTTCTGCGTTTGTTTCTATCACACAAGTGTTCTGTGGTTTTGTTTCCTATGTTTATTTTTTAATGAAAACATAAAGAATAAAATATTTCCTGATCCAGTAGGAATTTAACTTCTGTTCTCTACCCTGAAGACGTTTGTTTAACTGCGTGTGGAGGGTATGTACAAACCCCGTGTTAGACCAGGCAGCCACCTTCAGCTGTGCCTCTGCCCTACAGCTTCAGTGTGGTAGTAAAAAACAACGGCTCCATCTGTTGAGATCCAGGGCACAAAAACCTATCAGGCGTGGAGGACTTGCTAACTAGGGGTGAATTTGTTGCAAGATCTGCCTGAGAAGAGCATGGCAGCAGAGATGAGGAAAAGACTGTGATAATACTGTTATAATAGAGCCTGCAATTGCAAAAAATAACAGCTCCTTTGTCCATCTTGGACATGTGGGATGAATGGAGCCCAGTATTAATTCGTCTGTTGATGTAGCTACAGAATACCTCTCCAGACCTTCTGCTGACTTCAAGGCAAACTGCAGTGTCCTGCCCCAGCAGCCTTTGATGACTCTGAATGTGCTCCCCACCACCTGGTCCCCTAGCAAACACCTCACCCGCTATTCTAGATTTCAGATAGCCTCTTCTGATACATCTCTCTCAGGACAAACAACTCTGTGACTCTTTATCCAGTGACAAGTATGTGAGGAACCAAAAAGGTAAAAGGTCCTGCTTAGGAGAGTGCAGTATTCATGAGGAAGCACTCACGTATTTCATACGTGGTTCTGTCTCGCCCTGTGCACCTCTGACACCGGCAGGGAGACTGGTACCTGGAGGGGGAGTTTTCAGGCTACCGATTCTGGAGCTGTCAGTTGCTCTTTCCCTTCCCTGACCAGCCCTGCTCTCCTGCAAAGGCCTCAGAGGATTCAGCTAGAGAAGTGACTAGTGCTGAAAAAAAATGTGTCCCGTGCGTGGTTCTGCTGAAGCTCAGCAGACTGCAGCGCCAGTATCGGAACTGGGTCTCTGCAGAACATGCCCCTATTCACAATGGCCAGCAGACCCCATCACTGCCTTTCCGGGACAAGATGTACTGAAGGGTTTCAGAAGGAATTGGGGTTTCCAGCTAGATAATGAACAATATAAACCTTCAGAATGGTCTGCATCTGTGCATAGCTGAAGATGAGAAAACTTACAGGCCACTGTTCAAGGTAAAACAAAGGGTCAAAATACTCTGCTTGGAAAGAAGCTGGTATGGATTCTGACAGACCAGTAAGAGTGAAGCTCTCTGCTTCACAAACAATCTAGGAGAAAAGGCTGTAATGCAGAATTAAGGATGAATTTTCAACACCACACAGCTCTCACCCAAGAATGTTAAGAAGTGGCTAAAGATTTCTTTGGGTTGGTAGGTTTTTCTTTCTTTCTTGAGAAATTTCAGAAAACTGTAACAAAGACAAGCCCCACAGCAGCAACCAGCTCTGAACAACCTGCCCAGCTCAGCACAGCCTTGCCCGGCGGCAGTCATGGATCACAGGCTGGGAAGCAGCAGTGCAGCGTTGTGCCACCTAACAGGGTTTTATAGGCAGTAGATCTTGCCAAGAAAGCTTCCTCTCAAGTTAATTTAGCAGGTGGTATCAAGGTAAGTGTTGATGCAACACTTAAGTTTTGACTTGCAACCTGAAAGGACTTAATCCGGGCCCGGAAGAGGGCTTACTTTCCTCTCCCTGCATCTGACTAGGATCTTGATCCCTACTGATTATGTTACCATCTAAATTAGCATGTGCAGAGTTAGTTAATAAAATCGAGTTGAAGCCCTATGAACGTGTTACTTCACCTCATGCTACAATCAGGGAGGCAAGGGCCTTTGCTTCATGCCTCCTCCACTGGAACCTCCTGCATGCAGCAAACTTTGGCTGGTCGTGGGAGGTAGAAGTGACCCATTGGGAGGATCTGAAGTTCTGGAGGCGGTAAGTGAAACCGAACTCTCACTGCTCAGGTGCTTTTGAGGCAGCAAAGGCTGTCTGGCTCCCAGGACACAGTGCACTACCTAAGCAGGGACGGAGCCAGGGCTCCTGGGCACATTGGCTCTGGGTCATTTTTGTCAAAGTGTTCACAGTTACACAAGAAGAAAAGAAATCACAGAATAAAAGAAATTGTAGTGGTCTGTAATCCTGCTCAGAGGAGATCCAGTTTAGACTGGGTTTCTCAGGACTTTGTTCCATTGAGTCCAGAGTATCTCCAAGTACGGGGATCCCGTGACGTCTCTGAGCCCCTGAGTTGCTCTGGCTGCAGAGCAGATCTGAATCCCTGTCACCAGCTGCTATTGGGCACCATCTGTTTCTGCAGGAAACTCCTGCAGTGTGGTAGCAAGGAACTGCTGAAATGCAGGAAATCCTCTCTCTGGCACCACAAGCACCGAACCCTGTGGAAGGAGGACACATCTTGGGCGAGGGAGAATGCAGAAACTTGACAGCACAACCTCCTCTACAGATAACTTGCTGCCTGCAGCCAGTGTTTCACAGAGGCAGAGGAGAGCTGAACAAAGTTGTTCAGGGTGGGCATTGGAGACAGCAGAACTGAGGCTCTGTAGAAATGTCCTCTCTGCTCCCTGCAGTGTTCCAGCAGAGCCCAGCCAAGCCCCCTCTTTCACTGCTCTTTAGGGGGAGTCACTGTACTCTAGTGAGGACAGGACCAAGTCTCAGCCCTTTCAGCTCACCAGAGCTGTCACCGAGTTTCATGGCTGTGCCAGTCACTGCTTAGCTGCTGTGGGTGCAGAGTGCCCACCTCAGCGCAGTTCCTCAGTGAGCAGAAACAGCCTGGCTCCCGCTCAGACACCAGCCAAATTTTCTGCCTCTTTCAGGCAAATCAAGACCTTTCTGCAGTAAGTTTGCTTGAGTCGCTTTTGAGCAGTGGGTGCCCCAGGGCTGCTTGTGCTGTTGCTGAGCTCCACACCTCCCTTTTCACATCCGCTCCCCTCTTGGCTTTGGCTCCCCAGCACGCACCCAGAGATGGCTCAGGAGCTCCAACGCCCCATATGCTGTTTTCTGATTCACAGGACTGTGGAGTTTGTGTCTAAGAGCCACACTCACCTTGCAGCTCATTGTAGGGAGCAGAGCTGAGGTTGACAGTGCAGCATTCAAGACCATGATTGCCCAGGCTGGAGCCTGAGGTGAGCAGCTGGATTGCAGATAAATCCTGTATCTTTAGTACCTTGAACATCAGTTCCCAATTCTGGCTTCTCCTGAGAGTTCTCAGGAGCAGCCAGTTGGGAGACAGTGAGGTAGGAAAAGGATGTTGTATATTTACAATAAATGGTCAGGAAAAAGCAAGAATCAGGGCTCTCCTGGGATCTGTTTTCCCTCCTGAAGAAGCAGTGGCTACAATCAACAAGCCTATTCCAATGATACCTGAAAAGGAAACTGAACTTTCCCAGACTTGTTTCAGAAAGCAGGTATTCTTTATCGCAGCGCTGGGTGCACGGGGGATTTCTCCTCCTAGCGGGCACACCCGGCTTCTGGACAGAAAATTAGTTATACACTACAGTCATGCATAATTCATAACTTATTTACATATTCTTAAACAATTGGTTAATTTTCTCTCGCTTTTCATGTAAATTACTTCACATGCTCAGTTTTCCTCCTCTTCTCCTTTCTTTTGGGTCTGGGGTGTAATTAGGGCAGGTGGTCCGTGAGTCGGTGGTCGCCATCTCCCCCTGCCGGAATTCCCTTTTCCCCCAAGTCACTGCATGTTCACAGTTCAGAAAAACATGGGAACAAAGTTTATGCAGTTTCTGGGATGTTTCCTCCAAGGGCAGACAGTTCTTGATAAAGAGTCTCTGTTTTAATCACTGCTGACAGCTTCAAGGATGGACATCTCATTAGTTTCTTTAGGTGTGTGTAAATCACCTACTGCCGACTGAACCCTTCATGAAACTGCTACACAAAACTTTAACCCCTTTATTGTTGGGTAACACTAATCTTTCCAATAGGGCTAACAGTGGGCCACTAGCAGCAGGTCCCGAAAGCAGCACAGCCCCTCAGTGCCTCAAAGCCACTCAGTTAAGAGCAAGCCCAAGAGTCACTTGGGCCCAGGACTTTGTCTCCAGCACTGCTGCCTGTAAGCACTGACACAGTCTCCTGCTCTCCCCAGGCTCTTCCGGGCCAGGCTGAACTCTGGCTTCCTCTCCTGGAAAACATTTTGTTCTCACTGTCACCACTTTGTCCCTTTCAGTGTACTCTTCCCCTCTCCTTCCCTGCTTCTGAGGGGGTTCTCTCTGTATCCAGCAGCTAAGCGAGCTGCTGTGTGCAGCAGAAAAGGAGCATAGTCCAGGGTCTCGGAAATACTCATAGTCACTCCATGCAAAATACACGCAGCAGCTTCACAGAGAGACACCTTCCCTTTGCCCAGCATCAGCTGGGCTCTGCTTTCTCCGATTGCTGTAACAGCCATCAAGTGTCCCCAGGTTCCCATGCCCGGGAACAGACAGACTTCCGCTGCCAACCGTTCCCTACCAGCTTGTGAACAGCCCAGCTTAACACAGGGATCCTCCGCACCGTAACACCATAGCGCCGCTGCACCCACACAACCCTCCCGTCTGCAAAGCGGCGGCGGGAAGCTTTGCCAGGCCCCCCTTGCTTTCCCCGTGCCTTAGCAGAGGGGCCCCCGCAGCGGCTCCCCCAGGGGCTGGCAGCAAGGCCGAGCCGCCGCGGCAGTCGGTCACCTCGGGCCCCGCAGGCCGAGCCGCAGCTCAAGGGCCGTCCGAGCCCCGCTGCTCACAGCACGGCCGCCGCCCGCAGGCTCCGCGCCCACAGCAGCGAGGCGCGCGCCGCGACCCGCACCGGAGCGCAGCCGCCCGCCCCGCCCCCGCCCCGCGCGCGCGCGCCCGCCCCCGGCGCCGCCGGACGTCCCTGCCCGGGCCCCGCCCCTCGGGCGGTGCCATCCCGCGCGCCTGCGCGGCCATGGCGGCGGCCTGCGCCGAGATGGAGGCGGCGGCCGCGCGTCCGCCCTCTCCTCCCCGTCCCGCCGCCGCGCCGGGCTCGGCCGAGCTGGTGTGCGCGCAGGGCCGGAACCTGAAGGCGGTGCTGTGCCGGCGCTGCGGGTCCCGAGTGCTGCTGCCCGGCGCCGCCACCTTCGCGCGCCGCGAGGTACCGGGGTGCGGGGCCGGGCGCGGGCTGAGGGCGCGGCGGGAGGCGGGAGGCGGGAGGCGGGAGGCAGCGGCGCCCCTGCGCGCGGCGCGGCGGTCACTCTGTGTCTCCCGCAGCTCCTCCTGCCGCCCATGAAGGAGAAGGCGGCGGCAGCAGCGGGCAGCAGCGGCGGGGACGTGGTGCGGGAGCACTGGCTGGTGCGCGACATGTTCTCCTTCGAGAACGTGGGCATCACCCGCGACGTGGGCAACGTCAAGTTCCTGGTGTGCGCCGACTGCGAGGCGGGGCCCATCGGCTGGCACTGCCTTGACGACAAGGAGCGCTTCTACGTGGCGCTGGAGCGCGTGGCCCACGAGTGACACCGGCGCTGCGTGGGCTGAGGACAGGCTGGTGGTCCCGGGCACGCATCTGGGGAGCGGGGCTCGGCCGCCAGCAGCCCCGACTGCCCTGCAGCCTGGCTGCGCTGTGCCCGGCAGCGGCGGACCGAGCTATGGCCCAGGGGGCTGACCACAGCTTGGCCACCCCACAGCCCTACTGGTTGGCAGCCCACGGCCCAACTGCCCCATGCCTGACTGCAGCCATTACCCCACGGCGTGGCTGACCTGTAGCCAGCTGCTCGCCACACAGCCCAGATCCACAGACTGACCAGCACCAAGAAGTGCAGCACCAGCACAGCGAGCCCCTCACCTGAACCTACAGGGGAAGGACGGCGGCGGCGGGATGGTCCCCTGTGACCTGCAGGGACGGCTCACCGTAGCAATTTTGCCAAATAGCTTGATTTGCCACTGTTGCTAGAAGCAGCCCCCAGGCCTTCCTGGCTGCTCTCTGTCACTGCTTCCTTGTGTGGCTGCTGTTTTTCAAATGTGCTAAGACGTCTTTCAGACTGATCAGTTTGTGACACAGCCATGTAAATGTGGATGCTGGCGCAAGAGCAAGGGCAGGACAGGACTGCTGCATTGAATCACCGTGGCAGCTTAAACTGAACTACAGCCAAAGCAGTTGTAGAGTTTAAGGCTGTATCTTCTGTTGGTTTTCAGAAGAAATGTTGCCTGCCCCAAACCCTAACATTTAGGTTCTCTGAAACCTCATCTTACTTGACAACTGTAACCCGTAAGAATATACGGCACCTAAAGTGCGTGTAAGGCATTTTAACTAACATTGAATGCAGTTTTATTAGCTGAGTACTTGGAAATAAAATAAGATACAGGTAGAGTTTGCAGACAGCAAAAATGAAGAGATTCCAACCTGAATCATTGGACAAGCAGTGTCCAGTGACTGTGTGTCTCTGCTGAAGAATGTCAAAACAGCTGTGTGTGCATTAAACAGAGAAGTCGGGAAGGAATTTCTGCTCTGTAAAAGCAGCTGATAGGAGCAGTGCTGGGATATTGTGTCTGGTTTGGTTTCTGCCTTTTAAAAGATGGGCACAAAGCTGACTGAAAATCGAAGCAGGCTGCAGCAGCCATGGTTCTCACTGTATTTATCCTCTGTTAATTGTGGTCCAGTTTGCATTCCCCATTTGCAAACCCCTGTATGAATAATACAGCAGCTTTACGGTGCTAGTCTTGGGTCGCAGAGGACATGCCTTACTGCAGTATGCCATGCTAATAAACACTTTTGGTACCAATGCAGATGTAAAGGCACAACTGTCATTGCGCTGGGATGATGAAATTGTACTCACCACCAAAATCAAGACTGGTTGTACTTAAGGATTGGCAGTGTTGCTGCCACAAGGCTGTAGGAGAGACCTTTTCCTTGCTCCTCTACTAAAACAGTATTGCTGCAGGACTCTAAGGCAGGCATGGCCTCAGATAGATTTTCCAGAAAGGCATCCTGACAGCGAGCGAGGGAGAAAGAAGTCCTTTCTTCTTCCAGTGCTTAAGCGCCTGCACTTTTAAGATTCAGAGACTCTGCCTTAAGGTAGAACAACCAAGATGTTGGTTGTTCTGAGGCTGCTTTATCAGAAACCTCTGATGTGGGTAGTCAAGATTTATTAATGGGAGGGAGAGAGGCATAACTCCATCCTCTGGTGATTAAGGCTTTCTCTTGGGTAGGAGGTGAGTCCTGTGCTGTGTCCTTGCTAAATGCATCAGATGCACATTTGACATGAAACTGCTTTTCTCCTGCCCTTCTTGTCTTCCAGCCCTAAGCCCAGTAACTGAACAGGTTCACCAAGGAAATGTACCTAGAAAGGCAGGAGAGCTTCACTTGGGTTCTGCACAGGCTCAGTGTAATAGTGGGATCACGTCACTTTAATTTCACACTTTAACTTAGATTGTTGTCTATTAGGGAATGTGTTTTGACCTGTAATACCTAGATTATAGTCCATGTTACTAAAATATAAAATATGCTGCACAATAGTTTCATTTTGAAGACACCACTGTGCCAAACAGGCTTGTGAATATCAACTTGATTAATGCTGAGTAAATTACTCTTCTCAAAAAAATTGTACATGTGGGTTCCTGATATGGAGGAGTATTCAGTGGGTGGCACTGGGATGGAGCTGAGGTGGTGGCAGCAGCTTTTCCCAGTCAGTAGAATGCTTCCTGGAGAGATGGGAGACCTCGGGTCAAAGGCCTTCTTCACTGCAGTAATTTGAATTCTCTTCAGTGCAGCATTGCTCAGTGACGGTGAGTAATGAAAGCTCTTCCTGCCCTTCAGTGTGAAAGGGGAGATGTGCTGAATGGGTGCATCATCCAGGAGATCCAGATTTGGTTCCTGCTGACTCTTAAGTATAAGGTAGGGTCACACAGATTATGGAAATGCTGAGAAGAAATGTAGAGTCTGTTAGGACTTCATGGGAGGAAACTTTTGTACGATGAGACCTTGGGATCTTTCAAGCTCAGGTAAGATCTTGGCTTCCTGCAGCTTGGAGAAGTCATGAGAGACACTGTTGAAGTCCCAGTAGCATAGGCATGGACATGGTGGTGGTGAAGGTGCAGCCATGCAGTAGAGCTCTGCAGTTTGCAGTTTGCTCCTGTTTGCTCAGGAGCCCATTGCCTGGGCTAATTCATATCCTGAGAGCTGAAGTGAGAATTAGGGGGGCAGGGGGGGGCGAAATGGTGAAGAGGGAAAAGGCAGCGTCACTTTGTGGAATTTGAGCCCAGGCAGTTCCACTGTGATGCTAACTGAAATTTAGAGGAAGAATGCAGTCAGCAAACCTCTTCTTAGAGGGAAGGTCTGCCGTGTTTATGCAACAGACAGCAACATCAGATTTGGGAGCATCTGATGTGCTAAACAGATTTGTGTGTTAATGAGCACTAATAAAAATCTGGATAGTCTCACAAATACAATCTTTTCACTGCTTTTTGTCTAGCATGTTGAAAAACTGTTTTTCAATTGCCTGCAGGAACTTCTAGGAAAAGACAAGAGCCAACTTTCAGGTACAGGAAGCATTTACTTAAGACAGGTCAAGAATTATTTTGCAGCCTATCTTTCTTTATCATCGACAACAAGACAGAGCAGAAACCCTTATTTCCACGTGCAGATTGCTTTTAAATTAATTTGAAGGTGGATTCTATTCTATACATAAATAGCTGCATAGACTTTGCTCATAAGACCCATTCTGCGTTAATAGAATAGACTAGACTATTTCAGTTGGAAGGACCTACAATGACCATCTAGTCCAAATGCCTGACCGCTTTCTGGCCTAACCAAAAGTTAAAGCATGTTGTTAAGGGCATTGTCCAAATACCTCTTAAACACTGACAGTCTTGGGGGCATTGATGACCTCTCCAGGAAGCCTGTTCCGGTGTTTGAGCATCTTTTCAGTAAATACTTCCTAATGCCTAGTCTAAACCTCCCCTGGTGCAGCTTTGAACCATTCCCATGCATCGTGTCACTGGATGCCAGGGAGATCAGCTGTAGCACTGCCAAGAGAGGGAATAGTAACAAACCTGCAACCCTTGCACCAGCTGATCCCACCATCCAGGTGGGTGAGGACTATGCGTGGCAGTACGCAAAACCTCCAGCACTTGGGGCCTTACATCAGTGCTGCTTTTGGGTGGGGACAAATAATAACAATTTTGTCTAACTGCTTCCCGATCCGGATTTAAGGCATGCCTATTTGTAATGGTTACGTATTTATGCATCATAAATATAAATATATTTAGGATTGTTAAAAAAAGAGCTTGCCTCACTCTGACTCAGGTATTGTAACTGGTTCACAGCCCCAAACGATGTTCTGGGCTCAGGCTGACATTGACACCTTATGTACCTTCACCTCTCTGCTCCCTTTCCCACCCAAGCCTCTCCTTCAAGCCAGCTGCTGAGCTCTTTGCTGAGAGTGTTCAATTTGCTACCTTAGTGTAAAGCTAACACTTCTTTTCTTGGGCTTCTGGGTTGAAGCATGGGAATTTGAGCTCTGCAGCCTGCATGAGATGGCAGGAGGGTAGGAGGCAATGGCAGGGGTAGGTCTTCCCATTTTTGGCAGCAGGAAGCTGTGAGATCAGCTGAGCTGTCTTAGGTAACTGCCACAAGTCATGCCTTGTAAGAGGTCGCATTCGCACTCTTCCTCTCCTGAACTAAGTGCATCTCACTGAAGTGGGTAAGTGGTACTTGGAGCAGACTTTTGCAAGTCAGCAAAAAGGTCTTGGTTTCTGGGCTTGACAATACCCATGTCTCTCCATGACAAAGGTCTCTCCATGATTGTTCATCTCTTTACAGAAGTCTTTGGCAGAGCAATTATGACAATATGGACTTTGAAGTAATAGCTTGGATAACTTTGCTATTTGTCTGCCTGCTGTGTTCCAGAGCTCTGCCACTTCTGCTAGTCCTCACATAGGCAGCCAGGAGGGCTTAAGGGAGGATCTTTGCAATACTTGCAGCTCAGCTTCTCTGCTGAACCTGCTGCCACCATGTATAGAGACAAGGAGCTCAGCAAAGTTTAGAAAAGAGCTGTGGATTGATGAAAACAAGGCCAGTTTTTTTCTAGGAGGTATTTTTGGCATTACATCTGCTACATATGTTGCCTTGCTTATTTCCCTAAACCACCAGTGCTGCAGAGCAGAACTGTTGCACGATGTGAACAAATACTGCAGTATCAGCATGGGCAGTTTCTACAATGTGTGGGTGTTGGGAGAAGAGGGAAGTCTGAAATGTATGATGAATATTCTCTGAAGGTCATTTTACTTGCCTGACATTGCACTCCCTGGCAGGAACAAGAAAAGCAGGAGGGAAGGAAACAATAGCGAGGAAATAGCTTTAGGGTCCTTCAAAATGTAGCGCCGGGAAATGCTTCCCTGTCTCCTGCAAAGCCAGGTTAATAAAGACCAAACTCTAGAATCAAAGGAACATTAAACCACCAAGTATTTTGTCTAAAACCATCGAGTATTTTGCAGCTGCTGGAGGATATGGAAAGAAACCACAGCAGATGAGCGGAACTTGCTATCAAAGTGCAAAGAGAAAATAAGGGCTTTGATAAAAGCCAGCTTTATGCTCCTTTTAACCAGTAATTTGTTATGCATTTCAGCACAAATACTTTTGTACTGAGTTGCAAGCCAGCCAGGTTCTTAAAGTGCAGCTTTCTTACAAGTGCAGCTGGACCTTTTTGTGTGGGTGAGGGTAGAGAAGAGGGATACGGTAGCCTAGCAATCCAGATGAGAGCTACTGAACTGTGGGGCTGCACCCCCCCAGATGAGTGAGAGAAACTGTATTGGTTTTGACTGGGATAGAGTTGATTTTCTTCATAGTAGCTATTATGTGGCTATGTTTTGGATTTGTGCTGAAAACCGTGGTGATAATACAGGAATCTTTGGCTATCTTTGCAGGAGTGTGCTTCAGAGGAAGTGCACTGGCATCTGAAAATTACCTGACCACGCACAGAGTGAAAATCAAGTGCTTTGCTGAAGAAGAGTGAGCAGGTTCCTGGGTCACTGAGACAACACTTCTCTCTCCTGAGAGGGGGAGGCAGGCTCTGGAAAAATTGTTTCTTGCATCTTTCCTAACACTTAATCCAGAATGGCACAGTCCAACCTAGAGATTGCAACAGTTCAGCTTTTCAAGTTCTGTGTGTCTGAATCCGAGACAGCTACACGGGTGGAAACAGCTTGTGGCAGAGGATATATCTCTAGATCATCACTTGGTCACTTCCTAGGGGCTTCAGTTTTGTCTTGGGTTAAAGTACGAACTGTTCAGATACAGTTTCTGCATGTTAACACACGGTTACGCTTCCCTCCGTGGCACGTTATATCAGACGTGTAGGCTGGGGGTGGAGAGGAACAGCCCAAGGCAGGCTGTGATCTCATAAATGTAACTGGGCCTGAACATGGGGCCTTTTCTGACCAAAGCAGCTGCCATGCAGCTGCCAGAGGAGGCCAAAGCAATGAGCGCCAGAGCTGTGTTTCTTCCAGCAGCCTGCCTTCCTGGTGGGTGTTATTCTGGCAGTACAGGTCAGAACTGCAAGCAAAGTCTGTCCTTGAAAAGTCTTTCAGGGCAATTTGTGGCATCGATAGGAGCCAACACGTCCCTGGGGCAAGAAACTGTGCTAGGAGAGTTCCCTGCATGAATGTGTTTATCCATGCTTCTCCTCTATGGGGAAGCAGCAGGGAGTGTGTGCGTACTCAGCTGTGCTTCTGCTCCCCCTTTCATGTTCCTTGTCCTCCAGGAGTCTCTGAATTCACTCAGAGGAAGGGAGACAGTTGCTAGCTTTAATCACTGTACATGCAGAGGCAGAATGTTCTTGTCTGCGTGCTGCCAGGAGTCACCCTCTGCCATTGTTCAAACCCAGCTGGAAGAGAGGCCCTAAGAGCAAGGGAAAATAAGCAAAGGCATGTTAGCACAGGTATCCTTCACCTCCTTGAGCAGCTGGCTCTGCACACTGCCTGGAACACTATTAACAGCATGCTCTTTCCAGGGCAAACATCCAGACCGCAGCTCGTTGCAGAATCCCTGGTTATTTTGGAAGATGCTTGGAGAAAAGCACAGCTTCAGACTCCGATGGGAGAAACTTCCCTTGATAAGGAAGAACCAGGAGTGAGAGATGTCGCCGCGAGTGTCAGCAGCAGTTTGGAGTCTCAGTGCCCTTGTCAGCTTGATCCCTGCTGCAGCCACTGGTCCCCCTGTTTGGCTGTGGTGCCGATGCTCCACAAGGCCCTCACGATGCCGGCACCACTCATGGGTATGTGGTTTCCTCCTTTCCCTCCAGTGTCGTACTGGGATTTGGGAACTCCTGTTGGAAACCCAGTATGCTAGCACCGAAAGGCAATGTCTGTGTGCAGCCTGTACCTGTGATCCAGTTCCTGATTTTGAGAGGTGAAGCCCCAGTGTCCAGTGCTGCACATACTCAGAGCAGCACAGCACAGCATCAGCTTCTGTCTACTGGGACCCTCTCACTCTAGTTCTTGGCATCCGCTGCCTTCCAGACCAGATTTATAGTGCTGCTGAGCCAGCTAAACTGATGTTTAATTGGTGTTGACACAGGTGTCAGTGAAGAGAGGTGTTGCAATGTGCAGCTGTACCATAAGGTCAGTGCAGTGCTGAACTGCATGCACTGGTTGCAGTGGAGGTCCTGCTGTGCGCCTGCAAAGCAATTCTGCCTTGTGTACACGCTCCTCCGCAGGTTACTGTACCACCTGGAGCTCTTTGGCTGAGTCAGCATGTACAGTGTGTTTAGCTCTTCAAGGCTAGTGGGGAAATGAATGCTCAGCTCTGTTCTGATGCTCCTCCGCAATCGGTCAGTGTCACCAGGAGTTCACTGAGGATCTCAAATCCAAGACAGTACACGGAGGATTTTATGTTTCTACCTGCTTTATTGGTCAACAATCCATCGGATTCTCTTTAAAAGCACCCTGTGTGCACTCAAGACAGCAAGAACCAGTTCAGATCTGTGACACTATCCAGTCCATGCTGCTTAACAGTCACAGATAGATACAGCCGTGCCACTGGTGTCTCTGGACTATGTGTCATGGTTTAGCCCTGGCTGGCAACTAAGTACCACACAGCCACTCACCCACTCCCCCACAGTGGGATGGGGGAGAATTCGAAGGGTGAAAGTGAGAAATACTTATGGGTTGAGATAAAGACAGTTTAATAACTAAAATATATTTTTTTAAAAAAGAAAAAAAAAGACAGAGAGGAAAATAAAACCCAAGAAAAACAAGTGATGCAAAATAAAGTAATTACTCACCACCAACTGACTGATGCCCAGACAGTCCTTGAGCAAGGGCAGCCCTCACCATCCTCCACCCCCCTGTTTTATTGCTGAGCACAGCACCATGTGGTCTGGAATATCCCTTGGGTCAGTTGGGGTCAGCTGTCCCAGCTGTGATCTCTCCCAGCTTCTTGTGCACCCCAGCCCACCCACTGGTTGATGGCATGATGAGCAGCAAAGGCCTTGACGCTGTGCAAGCACTGCTCAGCAATAGCTGAAACATCCCTGTGTCATCAATGCTGTTTTCAGCACAAATCCAAAACAGCCCCATACAGGCTACTGTGAAGAAATTTAGCTCTGTCTCAGTCAAAACCAGTACAAGATGTGAACCGTTTGCCACATTCGCCATCCGCACCACCAGCTGACTAGCTTCTTATCAAAAGGACCATGCAGTGAAGAATCAGTGCAGATGGGAATGTCCAAACGCTGGAAATATGAATAAGTTGGTAGACGGTGTTACTGCTCAACCGGGGGAAAAAGTTTTAACTTCACAGTGAGAGAGATCCGGTCTAATGGGTGATTTCAATTACCCAAACAAAAATGAGGCCAATTATTGTAGTAGGGCAGGACAAGGTGTATTTTCAGTATCTAAGCTAAAAGTTAGTGATGGAGAATACAATAAAAATTGCAGGCTAGAGTCAGTTTACTCCCAGGTAACTAGCAGAACCTGGGCCAAGACTTTTAACCAATACAGTTACCAAAGTTCAACACAATTTGAGACAGAGGAGTACCAACCAGCAGAGCAATACAAAACTCTCAATACAGACATGGCACTGCAAATAGGTGAGTAACTGAGAAGGCCTTTTATTGTAAAATAAAGAAAAAATAAGTGGACTTGATGGAGAAGCTGTTTCAGCTTCTACAAATATCTGATGGAGGTTTGTTACTGCGGACCAGCAGGGAAGCAGGCAGGGAAGAAGTACTGTGTGAAAGTCAGAGCTGAAGTAGCATTTGAAACAAGCAGGGAATGGAAGCAGCCCTGGCAACATGGGCTTGCAGAGAAGAAAAAAATAAGGCAGGTAGCCAAGTCCATGCTTGCAGGAGCAGGATTAAAACAGCTGGAAGAGCACACAATGTAAGATTCAAAAACAGGGAATGTATTTAAGGCCATTAATACAGGAGCTTATTTAAGGATTACCTACAAGAAGCCACGCTATAGGCACATTAAAGCTACAAAGTCAAATGAGGAAGGTAGAGAATGCTGATACAAAACTTGCTTGTGAAATGTTAATCTCCAGTGTACATACATTCTGCTGCAGTTCTGCTGACTGTCATGTAGGAAATCTCTCAGAACAAAGGAGAGCCCAGACCTTTGGGGTTCCAATCTGGCAACTCAAGCACATCCTTCCACTTCTTTTGACACTCCCTGCAGGGAGAGGACCAGGTATAAACAAAGTATAATCATAAAATTAGAGATATACCTATTGCACATGTTCAGTGTTCAGGAGAGGAATGATTCCTTCCCTTGTACAAACTGCTCTAGCTATGTCTTCTGCACTCATCATTCCCATATCTAAGGATTTCCAGCCCAGCTGGAATGAGGAGTAGTTAGGTTAGAAATTAATTCAGCCCTGTCTGGTTGGATATTTTCAGCTATAAATGAAAGATATTTTTGGCACCCAGCAAACATTCCCAAAACCCTCATGGAGAATCCACGTCCTCCCATGGAGGTTTGGCCTGAGATCATTTCCACTGGTTGTGGAATTCTACTGATTGTGCATTCTCCCCAAATTGTTCCTCCGTTTGCTGCATGCAGCATTTGAGATAAAATGTCCAGGTATGCGTGATGAGATAAACATCTTGCACTGCAATCAAATTCCAGTGATTTGAACTGGTTTGTCACAAGATTTGCAGCATCCCACTCAGACCTGTTCATCCCAGGTAGCCCGGTGCACCTCCACTTGCACAACCAGTTCCTTTGCAGGGCCCTACCCCCACCGCCCTGATGGCAGTGCAGTGTTTGCCTCCCTTTCCCGGCAGGGCTTGTTGATATTCAACTGGCAGAGGAAATGGAAATCTGCAGTGTACATATCTCCTGCTACACAGTGACCCTCTGTATCCTGAACGTGGGGGCAGGGAGAGGTCTAAAGTGAGAGCTGCAATGGTTTCTGATTTTAAAACCGATCTAGCGAAACAGAGCATTCCATTCTGATTGTCTTCTATTGATTCACACGTTTTTTTTAGTTCATGTCAATGTCTTCAGGCAGAAAAGGACACAGTGCTGCCTGCTGGTGCAGCTACGGACTACTGACACGCAGCCCATGAGTGACATCCAGACCTGAATGGCCAGATGAGCTAGTTTAGGCAGTACCTGACTGCAGCCAGTGCTAAACCAACTGAAAATCTCATCATACAGCATAGAAAATTACTGGTTTTCCTCATTCTCGCTAGCTGGGCTTTACACAACAGTTTTCCTTGCCTGTCGTTCCTTTCCCAGCCTACAGAGAAAAAAAAGAACAAAATTCCTGTTTCTCTTCCCCTTCCACCTCTCCAAAAGGCTAACAAAGGTGCTGCTTTACCTGATGTCAAGAACCTTGCCCCTCTCCAGCCTCTACAGAGCCGAGAGTGTATTTTGCAACAGCCAAAGGTCAGGGCTGTGCAATACAAGGCGCCATAAAACTCTGTAGCAAGCTGCCCTAGGCAGGGTGTCAGGCCTGTCTTCTAGAGAAGGATTAGACCAGATCAGATGATCTCAAGTGAAATGCACCCAGTGTTACAAAGAAAGATTAAAACAAAACTAAAATACATGAAGATCCCTGTCAAGACAATTTGGAAGGAATTCCTTGTCCACAGTAAAAACTATCTGTTCCTGTAATGATAGAGGACCCCAAATCCAGGAGGTTACTGTATTACCTTCATGGACCCTGGCAAGGCATTCAGCTACCCGTTGGGAATGGGACAGGATAAAACAGTCAAGTAAAAAAAATGTATCCAGATGATGATAGTTTAGGATGAGAAAACACAGGCTAGTGGTTCAGGAATTCTCTGAGACAGGAATTTCTGAAGGTGGGGAGAACATTCTGGGGTAGTGATTCTGTTACACTGGCTCTCTTCTACGTTCTTCCCAAGGCATTTGCTGTGGGCCACCACGAGAGAAGCTATACTGAGCTCAGCAGGTACACGTCTGATCCAGTGTGTCTCTTATGTTTATGTCCTTGGCAAGTTCCTCATGTGCACAGCCACCCCAGGATTAAAAAATATATATCTAAAACCAACTTCTCGTTCTCTGCCACACTACCAAAACAGCCAGGAGGCATTAACAATGCACAATGGTGCATACATTCAGCCAGGGCTAATTGCTTCTCTGTGAGCCTGTGACATGCACCCAGGATCAGCATGGACATGGGCCCTCGCTTGCAACAGCCCACTTGCTGTGCACACATCGAGGTGATCAATCTCTGCTTTGGAAGGCACCACTCCATCTTGCCCTTAGCAGAGTCCTGCAGCCTGCTGACGAATCACTAACCTCCTGGCTGGTCCTTATCTGGGAAGGGAAGGGGCTGTGTTTGTGAATGATTAACTACGTTACACCTTCCCTCCCTCTGAAACACAGTCCTGTCCCTGACCCCAGCCATGTGTTCTCTTGGTGCATTTAATCCAACCTGACCAACAGAAAACCTGGGTGCTCCTTTGGGGGAAGAGATGAGGAAAGAATGGGAACAAAGAATGAAAGTATATGGGGTAACACTGGTGTCTGGGAGCTAAGAAAGAAGATTTTAGATGGCAATTGACACAGAGAGTCATGAGCAGGTGGCCATAAAAGCTGCAACCGGCCACAGCTTTGTCCCACTGCAATGGGAGAGAGGTGAGAGGAGTGACCGGATCCATCCCTGCTCACCTGGGTTATGCAATTCACTGTATCAGAAGGTGAAATCAATGTTAAGGAACTGACTGCTGCAACACACTACTTCCTGCTGTAAGCTGCTGCAAGCATGCCACATCCCCAGTTCCCAACAAATGTCCAGTGTCAGCTCCAGATCTTGCATCTAGAATGTAAAGTAATTAATAAAATCAATTATGTTAGAGACCAGAAGAGTCATTCAGAGCCACAGAATAAAGCCTGTCCCTGAGGAGCAAGGCCCTCACACTGATTAGGTTCCCTCCCAACCCTGGCCTGAAGTGGGCAGAAACATCTCACAGTGTAAGGCTGGTGGCCAAGGGGTATGACTTAAACTAGAGCGTGAAAAACTACTCTACCCAGGGATATGCAGAGTCCCGGTCTAGTCTCGCCCTTGTCTGCCCTGTCACTATGTAGGAATTTTCCAAACAGGCATCTGGATTTGGTTTCTGGGTTTCACAAAGGAGCCATGTGGGAGAGAGGGTCTCTCTCACATGAAACAGTCATAGGGGCTATACACTTCTGGAAGGAGCCAGATATAAAGCTAGGGTGAAGTACACAGAACTGAGGATGGATATTTGAAATTGAATAGATTTGCACTCGGAGAGGAGGAGATGAAAGAGTACTGAAAGAATGAAGTCTTAGTAAAGCATTGTCCCCTCAGTGATGAAATCTGAACATTTGACTCTAGCCATACACATGTGCTCATCACTCCTCACACCCAGACAAGTTTTCTGTGACCTGGGAATGAGGAGGAGTCAATACCTCGCTGAAATCTATGCAGCGTGTTGCTGTTGTCAATCTGAGGGCTAGAAAATGGTGCATGGAAATCCCAGGTCATTTCAAACTTGGCTCAGACAGGTAGTTAGCAGACAGACACCGAGTTAAGGCTCTTCCACTCCTAGGAATTCTCTGATAGAGGTGCATGTGCATGCATTATTTGTCCAATGCTTCTGAGAAAGAATAGAAAACAAGCGCTGTATAGTTGTACATTCAATGAAGGTTTATTCAACCCCCTTGAGAATCACCAGACCCACTGTGCAGCTACAGAGAATTTATCACAAATATACAGCAAGTCCAGTATTTTCTGAAAGTATCATATTCACTGAGTACATGGTACACAGCCAAAGTCTGTGCTCTGTGGGCCTTGATAGCTTTACTAGACATGGAGAAACCCTGGACAAATGTAAAAACATTCCCATACTGCATGCAGAAATAATCTCCAGCAGGAGAAGAGAGAATGTGTTCAAGAAAACCTGCATACATGATAGCTCCTTGGACCTTACACTATTGTTTAGTCAGATTCAGTCAAATGCAGTTCAGTCCTCAAGAAATATTTTTCCAATTATTCAGCAACACAAGCTTCTGTAAGACTGGGTTACTTCTCATCAGTGCGTCAATTATGGAAAGGCACAATGAGGCAAACTCAGCTTGAAGTGCCAACTGCATTTTCCTACTGTCTTGATGTCCCCTTTTATGCCATGGGAGAAGCAGACTGAAGCCCAGTGAATGAAGCTTTATTGCAGCTGATGCAACACAGAATAGATTTCAGCTGCACAAGAGGCCGTATGACATTTGACGAAGTAGCATCAAAACCTGATTTTCTCACCAAAGCTTGACAAATACTTCATGCATCTGGAGCAGTTCTGGTAAATCCAGATTAGCAGGGATAACACTGCTTTTTCAGAGCTGAGGCGCATGTCAAAAAATCCATTTCCCAATAGCTGCTGAGACAAATCAGACCAGGTAATTATTTCAGCAGTTAAGTATGTGAAAATCTCAGGTTAAGCTGAGCCAGGGCATACTATAAGAATGCTCATTGCACTCACAAAACAATCTTAATTTTCTACAAGGTGTGTACCCTTCTAGTTTCATGGTCTTGTGGCGTTGCTAAAGAATAAAATACTACAGTGTGATTTGTACCATTGGCAACGCAGGGTCTGACTCACTGCTAAACTGCATTAGCAGAGTTGAAAGAACAGGTAGAGCATTGTGAGTGTTATTTCAGGTCAGAGTGTTTGTAAAAGCATGAATCAAATCTTTCAAGCTCACAAAACTGTTTTAAAGATTGTGAGATTTAGAAAAAAATAAAATCATTGTGACCACTTATTTTCCATAGGTTTTAGAGCTTAGGTCAAACTTTGCTCACAGGTTGAAGATTTCCTTAGTAACTTGAAAAGGCAGAACCAAATACATTTTTTCGCATGAACAAATGAAATTCTCACAGATTCACCTTGATGCCTAAAATGGAAGGCTTTAAGGAGAAACAAAAAAAAACCACATTGAAATATTTACAATGCAATCACAACTTGTGGAAGAATGAAATCCAATTTGGCCTATTTTCTCTTTTATCCTGCAGGAAAAGGATTCCCAAAGCTGGTTTGCAAATGTCCAATCAGTCACATGGTGCTGCTGATGTATTTGTTCCAACTGAGAAGCACAACAGATGATAAGAGGAGAAAAAAGAACATTTCACTGCTTTTTTGTTCCTCCGAAAAGAACAAAAAGCAGCTAAAATATTGTAGCTATTTCCTCTTTCATCTTCCATTAGTAGTTGCTGTGATGGCTCATGATCAGGTGTGATCTCTCCCATCTGAGTATGAACACCTACAGCTGCAGATTTCAGTTCTGGTTGTCTTACCAAACGGCTTCACTAAGGAGACCGTCTGAGCTAAAGGCTTGCAGCCAAGGTCGTACCCCAGCGGGGTGAGGCTAAGCAGTTAGCATAAAGGCAATTAGCACAAAACAAAGGAGATGAAAAAACAGAGAACAGTCAGGTCTTAGAACTGACTGGAGGATATTGCAAGAGGTTGGCTGGAATGGGAGCGGGGGTTATGAGAAGTGAACGTTGATTGCATTCTTTGAATAAATACTGGCTTGATAGCACTAATCAAATAGTTTGTGCTTGGAATCATAGAATCATAGAATGGTTTGGGTTGGAAGGGACCTTAAAGATCATCTAGTTCCAACCCACCTGCCACGAGCAGGGACACCTTCCACTAGATCAGGTTGCTCAAAGCTTCAACCAACCTGGCCTTGAACATTTCCACGAATGGGCAGCCACAGCTCCTCTGGGCAACCTGTTCCAGAGCCTCATCACCCTCAGTGTAAAATATTTCTTCCTTATACCTAATCTAAATCGCCCTTCTTTCCGTTTAAAGCCATTATCCCTTGTCCTACACTACATGCCCTTGTCAAGTTTCTCTCCAGCTTTCTTGTAGGCCCCCTTTAGGTACTTGTCAAGGATTAGATTACATAAAGCAGAGAAGAGTTAGTTTAAGAAATGAATTACAAAGCTATACATACTCCCGTGATATCAACTAGCCTAGCCACCCAGCTCATGGTTCAAAAAACGGTTCTGTCTGATACTCTTAGTGTGCTTATTGAACAGGAGTAACAGATAGGTTCTTATATGTGCTTGCTCCCAACAATCCTCAAGCCCTAATCACCTTCTTCTGATGTGGAGACGGCAAATTCTCTAAATATAGCCAGCTTGGGACTCTCTTACATCTTATGTTTTCAACCACTCATTACATTTAGCATCAAAATATTCAATCCTATTTCTGCTTTTTTTTTTCCCCCCATCTTTGTCCTTCTCTCTCAATCCTCCAATCCTTGCTTCCAGAGGGACTTTTGCCTTTCTTCCAGTAATTCTGAGTGTGCATCCATTCAGGTTCATTTCCACATCCTGTGTTGAAATGATCACAATGAAATTGGGTAATAGCCATAGTAGCATCCTTAGCGGGCCTTCGGCTGTCATGCCCTTGAGATCAGTAGGAGTGAGGGGGTTCACCACTTCCCACCACTCGTTCCAGTTGACTGTAGACCCAGACTGACACAACTCCACCACACTCCCTTCGAAAGTGTCACTTTTTTCAGGCTGCTCACAGGACTGGAGATCCAGGCAGGAAGAGGAAAACTTCATACACTTTGTTATTGTTTAAAATTGTTTAAAATACGTATCCTGCTCTCTAAAGCATAGCTCAGCATGGGAAGAAGCAATTTGCTGAAATTGATGCCTCTGCTGCGCTTGAAAGGGTGGTGCTCCAGTTATCAAACTTTAGATGCACACACTACAGCAGCCGCTTTCCACCCAAGAAGTAAATTTGGCAATCTCATTAATATTTCTGTTAATATAACCCCTAGGACACACCACAGGGGTTTTACACTTCCCATCTAAACACTCAAATTGGGGCATTTAAACACCAAAGGTACTGATTTCAGTAGGATTTACAGGCCTTTTCAGATCTGGTCCTTCGGCTTGAAGCCCTTTTGATCGTGTGACCCTATCCCAGCAGCGGCACACGCAATGCTCTGCCTGGCGGCTGTGCCGTGGAGCCCTCCGCCCTCCTTGGAGGGAAAACACAAAGCTTTGCCCACGTCTCACCCTTCCACCCCCGGGTACCCCGCAGAGCCTGCCTGCAGGGCCGGGGGTCTCCGGGCACCGCGCTGCAGTCCGGCCCTCAGCCTCACGCAGACCGGCCGTCCGTGAGCGGGGCCCGGAGCGCACGGCCGGGCCCGGCAGGATCCTCACTGAAGCGCGGGAGCCCCTCGGGCAGGGGGCTGCGAGCAGAGCCCCAGCGCAGCCTGGATCTCGGGGCTCCTTCCGGGGCAGCCGCCATCCGGCGCTGGGCTCCCCGGGGCTGAGCGAGACCCGCGGAACGCACCGCAGAGAGAAGGCGGGCCCGAGCCGCCCCGCTGGCGGGAAGGCTAAGCTCCGCCTCCTCCCCGCCCCCGGTTACGAATCAACCAATAGCTAGAGCACGAAGGTGAAATTCATATCTGCCATCCAATGGCGCACAGCGGGGCTCACCCTGCGTGGCTACGCGGCTGCCGCCGGACTCTGATTGGGAGAGCGAACTATCTCGACGCGGAGGCACCCAATAGCGCTGCGAGAGGGTTACGCCTCCGAGCGAGGCATAGCCAATGAGCAGGGCGCGGGCAGCCAGTCGCACCGCCCCCCCCATATAAGGCGGGCCCGGGCAGGGCGGCCGCTGTCGCGGTGCCGCACAGACCCGTTGCGCGTCTGCTGCTCCCGGCGCTCCCGAGCCATGGTGAGCGGGGGCGGGAGGAGGGCGCGCTCCCGGCGGCGCTCCGCGCGCTGAGGCGGTGCGGTGCGGGGTGGGGGCGGCCCCGCCTGCGCGCGGCGGGCGGCGCGCCTCCGCCCCGCCCGTGGAGCCCGCGGCGAGCGAAGGGGGCGGCGGGGCGAGCTCTGCGCCGGGCCGTGGTTGCCAGTGGGCCCCGAGCCGCGCCGCCCCGGCGGGCCTGTGCGATGCCGCGTCCCGCCGCACGGCCTCGTCCGAAAATGGTGGCGGCTCCTCCGAGAACATGGCGGCCCGCGCGGGGCTGCTTTCCCGGTGGCGGCGGGACCCTCACCCGGCTCTGAGGTGGCGGCTCTCGTGGAGGTGGCTCTGGCCCGGGCCCTCCGCAGCAGCGGGGAGCCGCGGCCCGGGCCTGGGGCGGCCTGTCCGCGCCAGCGCGCAGTCAGCCCCGGGGGCCGAACTCACCCTGCGCTCCGGGCCCCGCAGCGGGACGTGGCGGGGCGGGGGCGAGAGCTGCGGGAGTGCGCTCTTGGGCACCTGTGGAACACGGAAATGGAGGGGAGGAACCGCCCTGGGGTCTGCGGGACCAGGAGTGGCAGAGGAGGGAGTGTTCCTGCAGTGTTTCCAGTCACACTGGGTGCTTCCGGGGTGCAGCTTGCTGCTTCGCCCCTGGTCCTTGTCCCTGCTGGAGTCGGGTGCCAGCTGTGGTGTGGGGCGGTTTGCAGGGTCAGGGAATGGGCTGATGGTGCAGATTTCCCGAAGGACTCTGTGAGAGTGGCTGGGTGAAAAAGCTGAGGTGGAATGACTTTGTAAGTTACAAGTCAGCCTCGAAGGGATATCTGGAAGGTGTGGTAAAGGCTGAGACATCATAAAGCGGGCAGAGACCAGCTGTTGAGCTGTACAGCACAAGTGGGAGCTGTCTCTTGCAGTCTCTGGACAAGCATGAGATTTTCTCCCTGTGGGTGTTTGACCTGTAGATCTCTTTTTAAAAATAGATTCTGGATGTCTAAAGGTAGATGGATTTAAAAAATGTAGCAGATTGCTTCTGTTGGATGGTGAATGTAAAAATGTAGCAGATTGCTTCTGTACGATGGTAAATGCGTGGGAAACATTGTTGAACTGAACATAGTTACGAGAATATTGGAAGGATGTGTTGATGTCCTTATCTTGCTCTAACCCAGCCATAGGGGGCTGTTTATGGTCATATTTTTTTTAATTAAGCAAAGTCAAGAGTGTGAATGTAGTCCCTCACCTCTGCAAAGGATGGGCTTTCCCATGAGTTTCATCCTAGGGAAACAATGTTCTTTGTTATGGTGTGGTGTTGAACTTGGTCTGAGTTGGTACAACCATTCTCATGAAACTTGGCTTTCTATCAGCTTCACACAGATGAAGCTGTTTCAGAAATGCTGTGCTGGAGAGCACAAGGGACCTAGAACATGATCTGCGTTGTTTGAGAGAGCTGGGCTGCTTCAGCCTGGCAAAGAGTACAGTGAGGGTCTACCTAGTAGCAGTGAACAGCTACTGAAAGGGCAGTTACTTGTCAGCCAGTGCTTTTAAGCTGCAGCACATCCCATGGCAAAAGGAGACAGAGGCAATAGAGGCCGGAGAGGTTCAGGCTGGGCTGGGGAAATTCTCTGGGAGTTTTCACTGAAACTGGTTCTGTGCTTGAAAATAGTGAATGTAAGTAGGGGAGAGCATTTAGCGTTACTTTCTTAAGGATTCAGTGTCCTGTCCTCTGGCTTGAAAGCAGTTAACAGTACTGTCTATAGTAGATATTTAAACCTTATCAACTATGAACTTTCATCAGTGATGTGTAAAGGCCCAGAGTTATAATCAGTGTGACAGTTCTCTTGCATGTCTTTACAACTTGGAGACTATACTTTCAAGTCTCAGATTTTGTTCTGTTCTTTAGTATTCTTGGCACTGTAAGACTTCTGCTGCTGTGAAAAGGCTATGCAGAGCAAAATAGGCAGTCTCTTAGTGTGTTTGATTAAGTAGCTGCATACTACTTAAAAGCACTTAGTAGAGTTGCAGGAAAGCAGTTGAAAGACCTCTCAAAGCAAGGCTAATCGCATTAGGCCAGGTTTTTGTGACTAACTGTCTAGGCAAGGTTCGAAAACTTCCAAGGATGTAGACCACTTCAAACCTCTCTGGTGACCTGTTCCAGGATAGCACCACTCTGCTGGGGAAGCTTTTCCATTCTCTCAGCATCCTCCTAACATCTGACCTGAAACCCCCCACAGAGGAGAGGGAAGGCTTGGTGCTCTGGCCATGTGTCTCCTTTTGTAGCCTGGAACATTTTTGACTTACTGAGGATGAAAATGCCCTGCTGAACATTCAGGATGGTTACTGTGGTAACCCCCAGGATCTTTTCATCAGGGCCGCTTCTCGCTTCTCAGTTAATTGCTTCTTTGTACTGATGCAGGGAGTTACTCCACCCCAAGTGCTGAACTTTGTACTTTGTTAAAGTAAATATGCCATGTGTTTAACCTGGCACCTGTAGGACCTGGTCTGTGGCTGTTGTTGCTCAAGTTGTACTTCAGACACTTAAATTTTCTTTGCATTGTGAATTGTTGGTGCTTTGTGTAGTTGAAGTAGTGGTACTAGTTCATTTGATGCTAGAAAGGTCATACATAGTCTTCCATACACTCACCTTGCTTGGGCATGCTAGTCTCTACACCTTTCCTTTCATTGACCTTCCCCAGCTGCTTGACCAAAGCTTAGATCACTGATAGGACCTCAATACAGATGAGGCTCCAGACTAAGGTGGTGATATGTCTCTATACTATTTCTTCCTTCACAGTAGAAAAAAGTTGCAGGCTGTCCTGCTGTCCTGAAAGGATGCTGTGGCTTAATTCATTGCCATGGCCAGGCTTCTCTGACAGTGCAGCCTTGTGGGCTGCATGCTGAAGCTGCTTTTCCTGACACCATTTTTACAGTGTGTAAGCTGGTTGTCCCCTACCATTGCAGTACCTTGCCAAGCCCAGTGCTTCGGCTCGGAGAGGGATGGAGTCATGGCCTTGGAAAGCAGTAGTGTGGCAGCAGCTTTGGGTAAGGCTGGTTGCAGAGATGATGTGGATTGCTCTCCTGGAAGCTGTATGTCTGAATACACAGCTTAGGTGGATGGGCTGTTCAGTGCTGTGGTTGAGAACAGGGGTTGTTTTTTTGGCAAATATAGGTTTAATTTCTTGGGGTTCCCAATGAAATTGAAAGGACTGTGCTTCTGCTTTCCTACATTGATTATTGATGTGGACTAGGCAGTTCCAGGTCCTGCTTATGCTGGAGTTTCAGGACACAAATTAATTGTATCACTCAATCATAGGGTCTCAACATAGTTAAATGTGACAGTCATTCAAAACTGTCCTATGTGCAGGTTCTTCTAGAATGTGTCTACCTGTCACTCAAAACCAGAGGTTAAATATAAAGTGCCACAGATGGACCAGGAGTTTGGAGATCGTTCCATTGTTGTTTGGCTTTTACTATTCAAAACCCTGTACTGAAATATTAAGGAAGCTGTGTTTGTGCTCTGGACATCAAAGGCAACTTGGGAACCCATAAATTGGTATGAACAGATTCTTTTGATGTAAACTATTTTCTACATGGCTTAAATGAGGTAGAGTTTTGTTTAGTGTTAGTTTAGTACTTCGCATACAGCAGTGTGATGTGAGGCCTGATGTTCTATACTTATGAAGTGTTACTAAGGATTTTTTTAGGCAAAGACTTTATTACAGAATGGCAAAGTTCCCTAAAGTGATCAGGAGGATATTTTTTTTTTCCCTCGTTTTATGTATATTAAACCCTGGTTCTTGCAGAAAGTTTTGCTCCCTCTGGTGACTGTGCTTATGTGGCTCCTGGGTCTGGAGTTCTGGGGGTGAAATTTTTCTGGACACTTAGGCCAGTGACAGGTGTAGTCATCAGTTTTTCTAAATGTTCAGTGTTTGTATGGAGAGGAGTTGACTGAAGGATTTGGAAGAGTTGATCAAACTCTTCCTGTCTGCAGACAGAAACAACAAGGAGGAATGAGTTTGTAAAAATGACAATGTCTAAAAGGATCTTTCTAGGGGGATGTGGATGATGACTGAAAGGGGCTTTTGTGTTCTGTTGTATTTTGTGCCAAAGGCCTCTAACACCAAGACAATAAGGCCAGTGTTATAATGGGTTTGCAGCATGGGAGTTCAAGCTGTGTGCTGAATGTTTTCTAAACAAGGAAACTGCTGTTTCTGTTAAGTGATGCAATTTTTTCTCCACACAGCGTGAGTGCATCTCAGTCCATGTTGGTCAAGCTGGTGTGCAGATTGGCAATGCATGCTGGGAGCTCTACTGCCTGGAACATGGCATCCAGCCCAATGGTACCATGCCAAGTGATAAACCATCGGTGGAGGTGATGATTCCTTTAACACGTTCTTCAGTGAGACTGGTGCAGGAAAACATGTCCCTCGTGCTGTGTTTGTGGACCTTGAACCAGCAGTAATAGGTAAATACAGTGACCTGAGTAAGGGACTGTAGGTTTGATTTAACTTATATGTTTTATTGACTAAGGGATCCATTTCTTTTGTCTTGTAAAAATTTGAAGCCCTGAAGCATTTTGCTACATAAAGCTTGCTGCCTACAGCTTCCTAGTGATGGAAAATACTTGGCTTTATGTTCACTGAGACTGGCAAATGTGCACTAGGAGCTCTAAGAATGTAGCTATTACCTTCTGCCAACCTGTGGATTTAAATGCATCTTCTGAATATGCCTCATGCTTTTGCTATGCAAGGAACAAGTTAAAACCTCTTGAAACAATATGGCATGTGTACAGCAGTCAACAGGAACCTTTTTTAAAAGATGTGATAGATATCATTAAGCAGATTTCTTTTGTAATTTTCATTGGAATGATTCCTGTGCTTTCCCAAAACAATATTCTACTCTCTGTAGCTTGAATAGTGCTTGCAGAAGTGAGTCTTAATGGCCAGCCTAAATTCAGGGACTCCCAAACACACACTTTAACTTTCAGCTGCTGTATGGAGTAATAATCCACTCTTATCCTGAAAATCAGGTGTATCCCAAGCTCTGGCAATACCGGCTCTTAGTGTTCAGATCCCGTGCATCAGCCACTGACCAATCCCACATTCTGTGGCATTGGCTACACTGCCAGCCCAATGTGGGCTCCCTGGTTTCACAAGACCCTTGTTCCTTGTGTTATGAATCTTGTCTTTGCTCTCAGCATTGTGTGTGCCTGAAGTAATTCTGCTGGAGCCAGTCTTGTGGCTGTCTTGCCTTAAGCAGTGATTTGGGGCTCTCGTAGGAGAGGAGGTGTGTTGCCTCTGTGTGTGCAGTTGCTGTTTTATCTTTCTGCAATAGATAGAGCTGGGGAGGGGAGATGAGTTAATAGGCTGAGGCTGCTGATATATACCCAAACTGTGGGTCTCTTGTAATTACTTTCATTTTAACAGCCCAAACCACTTTCTGTAGCTAATACAGTAGAATGAACTTCTGCAGGAGAGCAGAAGGCTGCTGGGCAGGTCTAGGCTGGGAGTGCTGGACTGATAACTTTGAGCCAAGCACCCTTGGCCATGCACTAATATTCCCGGGAGCTGTTGCAGGTCTGACTTTGTTTTCTTGAGCCCCATGGCTGTTGCTTCCTCTGCTGCTGGCCAGGTGGTGGCTCTAAACAACCAGAAAAGGCTGAGAAATGAGGTGAGGGATAGCAGGTGGCAAAGCTCTTGCCTTGTCTCGGGGGGGTGAGTAGCTGATGAGTCTTGGGACAAATGGTAAAAGATAGTGTTCCAGCACTTGTTAATGATGCAAGTGTAGTATGGGGAGATGGGCAAAAGGCTGTCTTATGAAATACTTGGTATTAGGGCTTTTTGTTAAAGGTTATATCATGTGCCGTTCTGGGGGCTAGCATTCTTTATTCCTGCCTTACTTATTTGAAAATCATTGATTCAGTTTCCCGGGCAGGGCTGGCATGATTCTTCCCATTCATGTAGCATGTTCCTCTGCCCTGTGTTCATGGAAAAAAAAAATTATTGTGCATATAGCAGGTCTGTAGCTGCTATGTGTGTACACCAGGGATTTCTGGAGCTTCAGATCAGTGCTGCTCTAAGTGAAAGCAGCAGAACTGCTGTACATGTACACCAGGTCTGTGGATGTGGTAAAATACCATCAAATTTTCCACCCATAAATAGGGCAGTAACATGTCTGGAAATTCAATGCAAGTGTCTTTAAAAATCTGCCCCAGATAGACTTAAAAACATGAAGGATGGCATGCCAGGGGAAAGCTTGGTTTAGCTATCTCCTAAAGTCCAAATTGTTTATTCCAGCACACTTTCATAGACCAATGACTGATCCTTTTAACTCTTGGAGTTTTGTTACTTTCCCAGGACCATCTTGACTCATGTTGCCCATACCAGCATCTTTTCTTTAGGTTCCATTTTTTTCCCTTTTATCTATACTTCTTCATTACTTGGAGTGGTAATGCAGAAAGACTTAAACATATGTATTTTGAATGGTAGACTTCAAATGGTTTTTATTTTGGTGCAGCTTGAAAATACTTCAGAGTATTGGATTGCAAACTGCAGTGGTAGCTGGTCAGTCTAAATCGGTTGAAATAGTTACTATCTTTAAATCTTCAATTCTGCTTTGTCTTGCTCACTCTTTTAAGATTAAAAAGAATATATGCAAGGCAACTTCATCTGTGGTTAATAAAGCTCTTTGGTTTCGGCCTGATTTTAATTAAAGAATGCAATGCTGCATTAGCATACAACTCAAGAATGGCTTGAGCTAAACCAGAGACAAAGCTGTGATGAATGTCTCTGTACCTTTGTGGTAGGACAGAGCTTTAGCCTGCTAGATGTAAGTGCATATTTCTAATAACTAGTGGAGGTAACTCTAAATTTATTCTCCAAATCTGTAGCTAGCTGGGGATGCTCTGTGTTCATTTGCATGGTTTCTTCAGCCTTAGTATTACAGCTCAGTATTTGAATAACTGAGTATCTCTACAAGATCATCTCCTGTTCCTTTGAACATTATTCTCTTCCCTTGGCAGAAAGTACAATTAATGGAAAGGAGGAGACAAGCAAGTTGTATAGGCTCTGACTGCCCACAGCTGCAGAAGCAGTAAGGCAACATCCTGGAGGGCTTGGAAAATAAGGGGGAAAAGCAATATTTCAGATGCTGATCTGCAAAGTGGGCCTTAAGTTTCTTAAACTGTGGAAGAATGATTCTGCTGCTGCAGTCCACTTTTAAATTGCTCTGGCAGGTCAAAAATTTAAACCTGTGTGTAAAATGGGAGAGTTTCTTAAGCAGTAACTTAATTTTTCTTAATGTGTCTAAACATTGACTACCCTAAGTATTGTGTCACCTAGTGATAGGTAGAAATCAAGCTGCTTTCTGACTGGACACCCTCAGAAGTTTGAAAAACCTGTTCTACATAGAAAACTAACTTCTTATAATATTCATCTTGTCTCCCCAGATGAAGTTAGGAATGGGACATACAAGCAACTCTTTCATCCTGAACAACTGATATCTGGTAAAGAAGATGCTGCAAATAACTATGCTCGAGGTCATTACACAGTTGGGAAAGAGATAATTGATCTAGTTCTAGAGCGTATCAGGAAACTGGTAAGACTTTTCTTCACCGAAGGCTCTCAAACATCTTTATCCTATTTTACAGGATTGGAAATTAAGTTATCAAAAAATACATAGGCCTATAAATTGTGCTTTAATTTATTCCATAGTAGGAGAATCTGTGGACTTAGTCTGCATCTTTTTTATTCTTAGCCAGCTGAGAATGGTTTGATTATTCCTGTCAGACATGCCTTTAAAGTGCCCTAAAATTCTGATGAGACACCCAAAACTTTGTAGTTCCATGTTCAACTTCAGAAAGCCAAGACTGAGAATTTTGATTTGCGTAGCTCCTGCTGGAACAGGATTGGTCTCTGACTGGGGCTCTTGCAAGGAAGTTTAGATAAGAGTGTTTGCTTCTGTGGTTTAGACTTTTGTTTGTGTTTCCTGGTGCTATAAAAGGAATAAATATCAGTAAGTTGGGATGCTTCAGGCTCTCCAGTACTTCGATCATGTGGCAAATTTGTGAAGATGTCAACTTAGAAGGTTAGAGTTCCCTTTTTAGGGCTGTTAAGCATGTACTTTACCAAATCTGTGTCACAAAGGTAAGGAATTCTCATTGCACAAAAAATCCAGGGTGTACGTCTGGTGCTTTAATACGGAATGCTAAATGAGTCTTACTGAAAAGTACACCTTTTGTAGACGAAACCGGTGGTATTCTCAACACTTGTCTGCCACTGTCTCTAATTAAAGCTAAGTTTGCAGCAGGCTGTAATACAACCTGAAAAATATGGTCATAGTTTCTTTTTACAAGCTGTCTTAAGTCCCTGTCAGTCCTTGGAATCAAGCTAAGCATCACAGGGCACTTCTTTCTGAGGACAAGGCAGTCTAATTTCTGCATCGAGAAGACTAAACTGGAATGGCAGTGTAACACATTTTGACAGCTCACTTCCCCGAACTGAGTTACATACTTGCAGCTCTTAGAGGATTAGAGCAATAGTTTTGGGACAGAGGATTGCTCCATTTTGCACAGGTAGAGAATGTCAAATCAGTGTAAAGGATAGATCGTCTGTAGTTCTTTGAGTATTATTGTCTTTCATTGCTAATGCCTAGACCTGAGAACTGGGGTAGGGAAAGTTTTGAGATAGTAAGTTGAAGTGGAGAGGTCACCCTCCAGTATGTAGGGGGCTTAAAATAGCCAAGAATACATTGGGTTTTATGAGGCACCGCCTTGATTTTGATTATTGGTGATGATTATTGATGATTATTGGTGGATGAATCAAATTCATTATTACTTTACTGAAGCTTGAATGGTTGGTATGTGTCAGAATTCGGAGTTGTCTTTCTTGAGCTTGTTTTTGGATTCTTAATGTCTAAGCAATTGCTTTAACACATATATTTTCTCTTTCAGTCTGATCAATGCACTGGCTTGCAGGGTTTCCTGATTTTCCACAGCTTTGGGGGAGGCACTGGCTCAGGTTTTACTTCTCTGCTGATGGAGCGCCTGTCAGTTGACTATGGGAAAAAATCAAAGTTGGAATTCGCCATCTACCCTGCACCACAGGTCTCAACAGCTGTTGTTGAGCCATACAACTCCATCCTGACTACCCACACCACTCTGGAGCATTCTGACTGTGCCTTTATGGTTGACAATGAGGCCATCTATGACATTTGCCGTAGGAATCTGGACATTGAACGCCCAACCTACACCAATCTGAATCGCCTCATTGGTCAGATAGTCTCTTCCATTACTGCTTCCCTCAGATTTGATGGTGCTTTAAATGTGGATCTTACTGAATTTCAAACTAACTTGGTGCCTTACCCTCGTATCCACTTCCCATTGGTACATATTCCCCAATTATTTCGTCAGAGAAAGCCTATCATGAGCAACTCTCTGTGTCAGAGATAACCAATGCTTGCTTTGAGCCATCCAATCAGATGGTGAAGTGTGACCCTCGCCATGGCAAGTACATGGCCTGTTGTATGCTGTATCGTGGGATGTTGTCCCCAAGGATGTCAACGCTGCTATTGCCGCTATCAAAACCAAGCGCACAATCCAGTTTGTGGACTGGTGCCCTACTGGTTTAAGGTAATTCTCAGTTACATCATAGTTTTTTTTATAGACTTCTCATTTGCTGTCATGGGCTTCTGAAGTATATTTTATCATTGAGAGGTCATGTAGGTACCTGATTTCTATTCTGAGAAAGAGACTTGTGTTCTTATACAGAGCTGTTGTTTCAGGAGTGAAACGCTATTCTACTAATGTTGTCTGACTTCTTTGATTATAGTCAATGCCAAATGCTGCAAACAAACTCATGGTCTCTTCTCCTTTTCATGTAGGTTGGCATCAATTACCAGCCACCGACAGTGGTTCCTGGTGGAGACCTAGCCAAAGTCCAGCGGGCGGTGTGCATGCTGAGCAACACTACGGCCATTGCTGAGGCATGGGCTCGTCTGGACCACAAGTTTGATCTGATGTATGCCAAACGTGCCTTTGTTCACTGGTATGTTGGAGAAGGGATGGAGGAGGGGGAGTTTTCAGAGGCTCGGGAAGATTTGGCTGCACTTGAGAAAGATTATGAAGAAGTGGGCACAGACTCAATGGATGGAGAAGATGAAGGTGAAGAATATTAAACAGAAAAAAGTGAATTGAAAGTCTTTGCCATTTTACTGTCTCTTCAGTAGCAGTGTATTTCATGTTAAATAACTGGAATAAATTTCTTTAATCAAGACATTTGGTAGTGTCCAAACACTATGTACATTCTTTAACTATATGCAAGTAGTCAGTAGTCCAGGATTTCTTTCTGAGAAAGACGGCTGAATAAAATAATTCTGCTTTAGTTAGATGAGTTCTTGTCCTTAGGACATTGCAATTTGAAGAGCTAATAGTGCATATTGTCCCCCACAACACAAGACTAGAATGTGCTTGAGCTTTTTCTGGGAGGTTAGTTAGGTACATTATTTTCAAGGCTCTAAAGCTGGTGTCACAAGAGGCAACAGGATCTAACCTTGTATTACCCTCAAGAAAACATGCAACACCTTTAAAACAAAAGGCTATTTGAGTTACTTTCTCCTATATTTAAACTTTGCATGGGCCAGTAACTTAGAGATACAGTAACCTGGAAGAAGAGATGTCCAGAAAGGGTGTACCATAGCATGAGGAACCTGCCTCTTCTTTGTCAGGACCTGTGTGGTTGTTGCCCTGGTGTTGCTTTGTCCTTTCACAAAAACTGCAGTCTGTCTGCCAGCTTTCTGTGGCATCAGCCTGTTGCCTGAAGCTGTCTGGAGCAAAATCTCTAGGTTAGCTGGCTGGAGTTAAACACTAGTTTTTCCCTAAAACTAATTCTTTTGCAGAAGCAATTAGTCCATGGGTTCAGATCTGCAAATTACCATCCTCTGCCTTCTGTGTAAGCTGATGTAACAGGAGGAGTTGGCTATTCAGGTTACCTTTGGATGTGGACAGCCTCTGTCTGAAACCTGCGTGGTCTGAGTGGGGGCTTGAGGACACGGGGCAGTGATCCACAAACCAAATAACCTGACTATTTCTATCTCTGTCTTGGAGCCGAGTGACTCTGAGGAATCTCTCCCACTGAAGCAGCAAAGGTGGAATAGTCAAATATGTTAAGATGACAATTGAATACTGAATATGATTTATAGGATACCAAAGTCTAACTTCAAGACTAGATTTGAGCTGGAAAATTCCTCCCTGTCCTGTTTCAACCTTACTGATGTTCCTTCTGATTTAATAGCAGAGCATGATTCAGGCCAAGCCTTGAAGCCTGTGTTAGTTGATGAAGATGTGCATACCTGCTTAGCAGGAGTCTTGGCTGTGGTATGAAAAAATGCCTTAACTTCCTTTTGTATGAAAACCTGCAGTATTCAGGTAATGCTGCAGTATCTGACATCAACTCATAAAGTGGGAATCTTTCCCTAACCTCAGTTTTGACTGTGACTTGGGAGTACTTGTTCTACTAGATGGGGGTATCACTTTTAATTTAGATTAGCAGAGTGCTGCTGTTGATTGAAGGTCTGACAGAATAGCCTGATCTGCAAGCCTGACCAGTAATATGCTTGGGCTGATTGTCTTGAATTGCTATGTGTTCTTGCAGCTGTTGGTTTGAGTCAATCCAATTTGAAGTTAATCTAACTTAGCAGACACGGAAGTTACCAATTTTATATAGAAGGGAGAACAATCTTCAGGCTTTATAACCTAAATGAGTGCCTCAGACTGTCTTGTCAGCCATGGTCTCGTGCAGAATATACAGATGCTGTGTAAATCATACCTCCTGCCATTCAGTGTAGCTGAGCATGTCTTAAGTTTCAGTGAGTTTTTCATTTGTTTTTGCTTGTGTTTCTGTGTTCCAGGGTAGACAAGTGTAGAGAATTTCATGTCCTGTTGTCTAACTTATTTTACTAATTACTGGGTCATTAAGCAATATGCTAGGCATAACCCAAGAGAGTCACATTCATTGCAAATCAGATTAACTTCATCTCAGTGCATGCATTCAGATTTTAATGTAATGGCTGTGCCCATGAGGAATATGCAGAAACATTTCATGCCTCACAAATGTCTAGATATTGTGTGAAATCTTGTACTCCTAGCAGATCATGAAAAAATGCTGTGTGGCCACAGTGTCAGCACTACAATTTCCTTTGAAAGTTATGTGTATCTGGGGGTTGTATAGGAGTGGATTTCTGAGCTGGCCTTCAGTGTGATTTTCTTTTTGCAATTATTTGACTTCTATCTATATTTCATAATTTGAGTCTGGCGTGCTGTTTCCTGCAGGTCCTGTCTATTTTTTTCACTGTACATGTGTATTACCCTTTAGAACACTGCTGCTTAGAGTGGAATTGATTTGCAGTGCGTCAAAATGTTTTATCTGGGCGTGTACAATGATGAGTCTGTGCAGGGCACAGCACTCTGTAGCATCCTTGTAAAAGGCTTGTGCATATTGAATACTGAGCTCTTTGAAAAACTCGAACTGACTAGGGAGTCTCGTTCAACGTAGGCATTAGATTTGAGGTGCATTATGCTTTTAATTTTTAAAAATAACATGTAATGCTACTTTGAGAAGATGGTAAGCTGAAACATGACAAGCATCCACTGGTGTTGACAAGAGATGCAATGTCACTTGTTAACCATTGGACTGATGCTGAAAGTACATTATACATTCTCAGCCCACATCATACTCAAATTTTCTTTACATTAGTATTAAGAAACACTGTTGCATTAGCCAGTGGGCAATTAGCTCTCAGCATAGGCATCTGCATACTGAGCTAAGACAGTGTTTTTCTCAGATATGAGGCCAAGATAATTGCAGCAGGAAAATCTTGCTAAAACTGCTCTTGCTTCAGCTAGCTGCAGAAATCCTTAAACGTGTTATAATTACTAGCTGTATGGTTGAATTAACAAATGGATGGTTCATCTGTTTCCTGACATGTAGAGAAGATCCAATACTGAATTAAAATTTGAGTGTAAGAGTGAATACCTGAAACTTGCAGAGGTTAAGATTAGCTGTCACTTAACACAGTGCAAAGAAAGCATTTTCTTTTGAAAGCCTTTCTTTAATTCTAAACTTCAAATGCATGCTTTCTTTGGTAAGAAATCCCCATACTTCTGCTTTGGAAAGTTGTGTGGCTGTTACCACTGGCAGAAATGCAGGCTTTATCTAGTGGTAACTAAATATATCTTTACCTGTGTGGTGACACAGCTTTCTCCAGATTGGCAATTAATAGCTATCACCTGATACAGAATAGCTTCTATGACTCATTAAGTGGAGGAGGAGAGGAGGAAGTGAGCTGAAGCCCATGGTGAATTTCTGTGAACTTTGTTGTAAATGGCTGGTCTTATCTGTAAAATCTGTTTTAAGATAGTTCTGGTGCCATTCCAGAGGAATGCAGTACAGCAGAATCTGACTTCCACCCACTCTGCCCTCTGAATAAGCAATATGAATGCCTTTTAATATGTTAATGCCTATATTATATATATATAATCATGTACATTTCTAATTTATATAGGAAGTATGCCACAATGTAGTTGTAAGATAAAAATCTCTGGTTTAGCTTTACGGACAGTATAGGTAACATGCATACAGCTGCACATGCTGCCACTTTCTTCCTACAGAGCAAATTTTTCTCAAAATTCAGTAAGGGCTTTTGTGCCTCAGATACTTCAAACTCTTTCACATAACATTCCCCCTAGCAGCCTGATGCTGAAAAGCATGAACTTGTTTAGGAGAGCATAGGTCTTCGGAGTTAGAATTGGTAAGTGAGATTTTAATTGAAAGTGAATAAGAAACAATCGGGTGACCATTAGTTCTGATGAAAAAAGTAGAGGTAAGATTGCAAATTATACTGCTTTTGGCAGTGTTTTAGGAAAATACAAAGCATTATCTGAAAAATTGGATAATGTTACTTGTATAATGTGATTTTCTGGCTTTACCTTCTGCCTTTCTCCACAATGTGATAGTAAGGAGTCAGAGAATGATGTCTCACGGGCAGTTTGGAGTGATTTCGTGTGGAAAACTTTGAGGAACAAATAAAGCTAGGGAATAGCAGTGTCTGTCAATGTGCTGCTGTAAATGTGCATGTAGTCTTTGATGGCCTTGTCCCAAGCTTTCCGTCTTGTTAGAGCTCATGCTGACATCCTGCTTTCACTCTGGAAAACTCTAAGACAAGGAAGATGTCATTCTGTGCTTGACTTTGCAGATTTGACTAGAAGGTGCATGAGCATTGTAACAGTGGAGACTTGATATCTGAGATACAATGCTGCCAATATACTACCCCATGCCATTCCCTTCTGATGTTTTTAAAATGCCTATATTTCTGCCAAAAAAAAACCTGTTTGCCTTTGCACAAGGTCATGTTTTCCTTTATATAGGAGATGCTTCACGGAAGCAAAACAGCAGTTGTCACTATCTATAATGCAGAGCTATTTTAATGTAATGGGGTGGCTTTTTCACTTTCCCTGGTGAAGTATTGTAACAATTTGAGACTCAAATTATTTGCAGATTTTTTTGGTCAATGCATCTGTACCTTTTGAATTCATTTTTTTACAAGGCTTAAAAGTTTGGGAAGAAAAATGAGCTAGGGTACTAAATGTAGAGATATCGTATCTTGTATAGGACCTGTGAATTACCAGAGGTTGAGAAAGTACAGAGGAAGTGCAATTGAGGCTTCTGTCAGGAATAAGATACTGGATTAGGTGACTTCTGATCTCACCAGTTCTTACATCATGTTAATAAGGAATTACTTAAAAAGAAAATTTTTTTTTTAATTTGAATTCTGAAAATGTACTTGGCTTAAAAACAAATTCTGCATTAAAGAGCTAAAGAAAAATTTTCCATCATATTGCAGAATTTGGCTAGAAGTGCTGTAGGGATTTTCTTTGTGTATTGGCAAGGTGATAATGATTAATCCTCTCTTATGTTGGTCTGAACAAGAGGGAGGACTATGTAACTTCCAGACTGTGCAAAAACTTTGATCTACAGATTTCTTACAGTTGGGCAAGAGGATCAGAGGTTTGTAGTCTCAACTGGCTATTAACAGAGAAGGAATGAGAGCATGATGGAGCAGGAGAAATTACATTGTTCTGAAGATATTGTAGGTGCTGGCTGAGAAATACCAGGAGACTAAATTAAAAAAAAAGGATAAGAGTCACATAAGGAGTGGTGCCTTCTGTGGAGATTTTCAGTGAATTGAGTCAGTTAAAACCCAGTCTCTTCATCTTTCTGATGCCATGTGCTTGTCCATTGGCTTTCCGAAGACCCTGCTTTCCATGGCCAGCTTTATGTGACAAAACATATTAACGTTTTTAAAGATATTCTTAGCTCTTGTGATACTGTCCTGTTTCCTCAGTGATTTGTAAACCTGCCAGGTTTTTTTCAGGAGCATGTTTCACAGTTTCTCTGCAGCATTGTTTTGGTTTTCCTGATCCATGTCAAGAGCTTGGAGTACTTGGGCACAAAAAGTTAAATACTTTTTGAATGCTTACTAGAAAACAATAACTAAATACTAAGTGTGAGGGTCTAAACATTCTAGAATGTTTAGGAAATACTTTTTCTAATATTTAACATAGATCATCAGAAATGCAGGAAGACTTAAGAAGTCTTAAGTGAATAACTCTTTCTGAGAAAGAAAGGAAGTACATCTTAATCCCTTTAAAATGAAGTACTCCGACCTATTAAGTGAGCTCAGATCTGCTTTAAGATCTACCCCAGGCTTCTGATGTGATACCAGTAAGTGTTTGAGGGTGGTCTCTCAATTTTGGCCTAATATGTGCAACAGTAATTATGTTATATTATCATCTGCTGCAAAATTGAGCATGTGGGTTTTTTTGTGAGGCTGAGGGAAGAACAAGGGTTTAAGCCTTTCTTTGTGGGTTTCAAAAAGTGGAAAGGGAGTCCTAATCATAGGCAGGAATATTTAAATTCACTTTGTAAGATTAGAACTGAGGATCAGATGATCCTGGAAAAGTTGGGAAAAAAATTTCAGACAACTTTACAGGCTTGAGTTTCTGTCCATATGGACACAATCGGAGCTCCAGAAAGGCTGTCCCAAACATGCTGCGTTAATACTGATGAGGCATTTCTCCCGCTTCAGCTTTGTTACCTTTCAGAGGTGATGAGTGATGTTTAACTGCTATTACACTGTATTGAGGGCCTCTTTACAACTCTTCCTGAAGAGCTGTGGTTCTGTTTCTAAATATTTTAGGATTGAAATGGTGAGATGCTATTGGTGGTCTCTATCTGCATAAAGCTACTTAAACTTCTGTCAGCTTTGCTCCTCAGGCAATTCATTGAACAGAGATCAGTGAAGGGGATACTTAGTCAATTCATACCTCTCCCAGACTCTGTGCCTTGTGTATGGTGGGTAAGGTTAATTTTTCCAAGCATGATACCTGAAAGTAAATTGCCTATAGTCTGAGCTAGGTGCATTAGGATTCTTCTGCAATATCAAGAGGATTAGGGGAAAGAAGATAACAGGAACAGGGGGATTTTTCTGCCTGTTCTAGATGGTAAAGTTAGAATTAAGTGAATTTCCTAAGTGTTCGTTGAAGGCCTAAGGTGTCAAGTCCAGAACTATGCATTTAACTTCTAGAGAACTTGAATTGGGACAAATTGTTCTGTCTGAAATAACTAAAACTTTCTCAGAATCTGTTCTCACTCTGCAGTTTTAATCTGTCATTTCTGTGAATTTCTCTTAAGACAGTGACATCTATGAGGTTACTGTCAGTGTCCAAAATCCTTTTTCAGTGGTGGATGCTATGAGTGGCTTATTGCACAGTTTCAAATTAGGGAGGAATTCCAAGCAGTGTTCTCAAAGGCGGCTACAGAGACCTTAAGCATCTTCATATTTTCCTTTTGTTAGAGCTTTGTGGCTACAACTGTCAAAAGCATTTCATAGTCTTGCATCGTTACCACTTGCAAAAGCTACTTTTCAGTCAGTTATACTGAAAATGGAGATCTTTGTGGCTTTTCAGTTATTTCAAAATACAGTTTGTAGAACCTGCCTTGGGTGAATGCTACTGGTATGCATTGTTTCAAAGAGATGCTGATGTATCATTTTGAGCCTGGCATTGTCTTCAGGCAGTTCTGGAGTTGATCCTCTGCAATTCTGCACAAGTTGTCAAAACTGTGTCCCATGCAGAGTTGCTTTGTTTATGTCTGTAGCTGCTGTTAAACCAGCTTAACTACTGGCTATTGCTATCCCAGTGCTCCCTCTTTTCTCATCCAGGTAATCAGGTGCATGTTCTTGCACTGCCCCTGGCACTATGTTTTGTGTTAAACTGGCAAGAAAACTTACCCCTGGTTGGGGGAAGAAGGGCGTAGTTTCTTTTGCTGTCATGAACTAAGATGGCTCAGTGTGAGATCACCCAGCTCAGCTGGGTGCTGGAGCTGGGGATCAGCGAACTGTAGGGTACCATGGGTCAGCTACAGCTGCTGTTGAACCAGTCTCAAGCGTACTCTGATGACTGGGATAAAATGGTTTCTGCCTTTGTTCTTCTCAACTTATATGGAGTGTTTATGTGGAAGGCAAAAGCATATGTATGTATGGAAGTGTCCCAGTAAATCTCAAAATACATTATAGAACAGTTTCTGCCATTGACCACAAATGCTTTTGAAAGTGGTGTTAATGTCTTGCAGTCAGCACATATGGCACCCAGAATGGTTTCCTTTTCTCTGACTTCCTTCATAATTCAGGCAACAGTTACTGGTGGTTCTATGCAAAGTACTCTTCTGTTTCTTGTTTTTCATTTTGCTGTATGTTTAGTGTTTATCTTCCTCTCTCTGTTTTCAAATTCTGTGTCTGTTTCTTTATTCACTGCTGTTGCAGATATCAACAGTGTGTTTAAGTTCCAGCTTCATCTACTACAGCATATGTGCACTGACTTCATTATCTTCATTATTTTCACTGCGTACAAGTATTTTAATGTCTCAGTGTCTGCATGCCTGGTGAGGCTGAGTGGGGCAGCTGGACTGCATATTGATTTAGACCATATTTACTTTTGATTAGATGTATTAAATGCTCATACTCGTTTATTGCAGACACTTCTCTAAAGCACCTATGTGCGGATACATCTTTTTTTTTGCTAATTGTAGGTGCTGGCAGATCAAGAGCAATCCTTACGGTGTTACTTGTGGTCACTAGAAAGCTTTTCTTGTTCAGTCTTGTACTTCCTTGCAAAAGATGCTCTAAATTCTGTTGGAGATTTTGAAATTTTACATCATCATCAGATGTGTGTGGTTCTAGAGATAAACACAATAAGCCAGGCTTCCTTTGCAAAAATTCTGGTATTTTATGGTCTATCCTCCTAAGTTCTTTCCATTGCCAGGTTGTTTAATCACATCCTTTCCTCTTTGAATTGCCTTCTGGCTCCCCAGCTGGTTGCAAAACCTGTGTGCCATCTACCAGATTCTGTATCAGTCTGCCTTGTACGATTGATGTTGTTTCTTACCACCTTTGCTTTGCTAACATTGTCACTTTTGTCATCAGTATTGTCTGAAATATTTTTCTCTGCCTTAATTCATGTAGCTCTTACACATTTTCCAATGTACCTGAGTGATCTGCAACTATTTCTGCATGTTTAAATCCCTTCTAAAAGCAGTTTTTCCATGACTTTTCATCAGTGAATGATGGTGGTTTAAAACCCAAACTTTTTCTTGTGTTCTGACTCCTTGTCCGTTCAGCCTTGGATTGTAAAAATTTAGTGTATTTTAAGTGACCCACAAATGCTTAGATTACTTTGTGCATACTTGCTGTTTGAAACCTGGGTAGTAGCTTGTTGGAGGGAAGTGTTGAGGGCTTGGGTAGTATCTGCATATTTGAACTAGGTGTGTAAATCCATCCTGAATGCAGCTGCAGGTTACCCAAGCACAAACATCCCCTGAGTACTATGCTATTGCACAAGCTAATGAAGTCTCCTTACTGCCTCTTTAATGTTACCCTTTATGTGTCTAAAGGCAAGAGAATCCTGGAGCATATGTCTGGGTAATCATGGGGGATTTCAGCTGCAGCAGAGGCAGGAAGCTTGACTAGGAACAAGGCTTGTTAATTAAACTTTTCTGCAAAGCCAGCTTTGCTTCTTGCCTGGGCCTGAAGTGTTGCTGAATTGTGGAGAAGAGGGCAGTGGGTTTATCAGTGGTGGTGCAATCTGTCACCACTTTGTGGTAGTGGGCTCTGCAAGACTAGCACAAGGTACAGTCTTCTGAGTGGTTGGTGGGGTTTTTTTTAGGTGCTGCTTCTACTCACCCTGTGCAGAAACCACAGCTGAGTTCAGATACTTTTAGGAGAACAGTTGTGATGGTACTTTCTGTTTCACTGCAGCTAAGGGGTTAGGGGTGGAGAAACTGCATCTTCATTCTGAAGTCTTTTTTTCTAAGAAAAAAAGATGTGCTCTGTGGTTTTATTCATCATGGCAAATTGTATTTCCCAAGTTGCTCTGGTGTGTTGCCAGGGCCTAGTAGTGCGGTTCAGTTTCTCAAGCATCGAGGTCTGGAGCTGAACTAGTCACCCAAGGCTCCCTATACAGGCAATGCAGAGAAGTAAGGGGATTTTAGGGTGAGGTTACTCTGACCTGTTTTAGACGCCTGCTTTACGATAATGAATGTCAAAGCCTCACCCTCACTGACTGTCCAAGTTATGCATTGATGACTGGTCCCTTGTCAGCCTCCACACTTAACTGGAAGAATCCCACCCTCTGCACATCCTGCCTGGAAGCAGATTGTGCCCCACACTGCTTCCATTTGGTATTAGCATGGTGAGGAGCAAGAAGGTATAACCCTAATTTATTCAGCCTGAGTCAGCAGCTGCCTGAGAGCAGAGACATGTGAAACAGCACCTCAGCTCTGCCTTTCCAGTGCTTCCTATGGTTGTGGTTTGCTTATCCTTGTTATGGCAGTCTGGCCAAGGATTTGGAGTAGGACTTTACTCAGCCTTTAATAGTAGCTAATGATAGGGTATGAGACTTAAGAATTTTATTAATAAAAGTAATACTGAAGGCAGTTGCACAACTCCAGAGGACTTTCCATATTTGAGCAGAGGTATTTTAGTCCTCCACATGGTTACCAGCTGTTTTTACCTGCCTATTGACATAGTCCCCACGAGGAGCTGTGTTGTGTGCAGCTGTGGGACTTCTGTCCTCGGCCAGCTCAGCTCTAGCTCACAAATGAGGCTCAGATTTCCTGCCTACCCCTTCAGCATGGCCCCTCTGCATGGTTTCCTGTAGCTGACATCTTCAGCCTGCAGTCTGAAGAGTTAAGAGCTAGTGGTGCTTGGCTTCCTCAGAGCACAGAAGGCATTTGAGCCGGCATGTCAGCCAGCACAGAGTGGAGCATGGAGGGCAGCTTCTGGAAAAAAAAAGCAAAAAAAAAAAAGTACCAGGGCATCTATGTGTTGAAAACAATATTTCTCTTGTAGCAGAAGTTGCCAGCAAAGTACCTAATTCTCCATCTAACAATGTGTCCTGCTGATTAAGTCTCAGCAGAAGCAATGTGAGACAAACAGTCTGGGTGCCTAGTGTCAAAGCAAAAGTCAGTACGATGTCTATGAGCTGGAAGCTATGCTTATAAATGTCCATAGCCTGTGTTTGTTGTGGGTTAGGCTGACCCGCCCACACAGCCGGTCACTCCCCCTCCCCCACCCCCAGAAATGAGGGAGAGAATTAAAGGATAAACGGGAAACCCGTGGGTTGAGATAAGAACAGTTTAATGCAGATGATTTAATACACAGGGTAGATGCTCACCACCCCCTCGTATGCAAAGCCCGTCTCGTCCCGAAGCTGCAATCCCGGACGAACGCGAGGCCCCGAAATAGAGAGGGGCAGAGAGAGAGAGAGAGAGAGAGAGAGAGAGAGAGAGAGAGAGAGAGAGAGAGAGATAGCACTCCGAGAGTGGGAGTGCTGGGAGAGAGAGAAAGAAAGAAAAACAATAGAGCAACAGCGCAGCAAGCGCGAAAGAGCAAAAGCGGCGAAAGAGCCAAAGCGCCAAAGCCCTTCTGTGCGGCTGCCCCTCACTGTTATACTGGGCATGGCGCTGCATGATATGGAATGCTGATTGGCCAGTTTGGCCTCAATCTTAAGTTCCACCACAAATCACAAGGGGAATCGTGTCCCCCTTGTCCCGGCTATGCTCCCCCCTTATCCCACCGTGCTTCTGCACTCCGGCACACCGAAAAGTCCTTGGAGTCTCAAACATCAACTTGCTATCAGCGTTCTCCTCAGAGCGAGCCTCTGAGTAAAACCAAAACATGGAGCTCTTCTAGCTGCTAAAAACTCTGTCCCAGCTAAAACGAGGACAGTGTTATATCCAGAATACTCCATAATTCTAACTAGGATCCTGAGATTGCAGCAGCTTACACCAATAGTCCTTTTTGTCAAGGACTGACATGCATCAGCATCTCTGGGAGCAGCTGGCTTTCTGGAAAATGTAAAAACCCTTTTCTAGCCTTGATGATGAAACTTGAACTGCTTTGCAGGTTTGTACAGGCTGCTGGTTTGCCCAGGAAAACTGGTTTGGTTTGATCTGTCAGATTCTGCTTACTAAATCTGTTTGTTCCCAACCTAGTTTCTTAAAGAGCTGAAAGGCTCAGCAGATTTCTCTCCCTGCACTGTAATTTGACCATCTAAACACATAGTATTTAATTAGGCCAAACTGCCTGCTGATGAAATGAGTGCTTTAACTTCAGTGGAGTTTCACTTATCTCTGACTTAGAAAAAAAACCTGACTGTAAACTCCCTATGTGGTGCTGATCATCTCTGGACATGGTAGTCTAAAACTTGGACTCCCATGGGCAAGATCTCCTCCACCTTGCTTCTAGGTAATTCTGGAGTGAGGTTGTGTAGTATTAACATATTTTCTTAAGTATTGCTAACTACGGAGGCTCTGGAAGCAGTTTAGTTAGCTTTTTCAGTGTCTGAAGTGCAGATATCTTCTGTCTGCTTGGAGGCCCAGGATATGGTCTTTCCTATATCTCATCTCAGTGTTCCTGCTGTTCTGCACCGATGCAACGAACACTTGGTGCCAGAGGAGCTGGCTGTGGTAAAGGCTCTTGCTGTGTTACCAGATTAAACTGAACAGACTCCAGGCCTCTGGGATGAAAGATGCCCTCTCCTGACTGAGGTCCTGCTTCTTCCTAGCTACTCCCCTCATGACTGCCTGTTCTTAGCACTGGAATCAACAGCTGTCTAGTGTATGCCTGGAAATGGATGGAATGTGATCCAAAGTTACCAAGTATCAATCTAAATGCTGATTTAACTGGAATTATTCTGGACTGGTACTCACCTTGTCTGAAAAGGAAAGGTAGGCTAGAATAGCATGGGCATGTACATAAAAGGGAGGGAAGATTAATTTTTTTTTCAGTCTGAGTTGGAGCAAGTCAATACAGGCTTTATGAACGTGGTGCTCCAGGCAATGATGGCTAGTGCAGAAGAGGGGAGACTTGTACTAGTACAGTAGGAAGATTCCCAGTATGGTTCCTGCCCAACAAAACAGAATTGGCTAAGTATCCTTACAGGTTGATGTGACTTCCTGTAAACAAATGGTATGTGAAGAAAGCTGTGCTGAAGCAGCATGTGAAGCGACACTCAAACGTGAAGGATTCTGGACAGATGCTCTATGCAGAGCTCACAGCTAGGCACAGGACTAGGCACAAGTGAGTGAGGATGGAGGACTTGCCAAGGAAAAATCCTTGACCTAGTGAAGAGTATTCGCCTTCAGTCAGAAGCTTTGATACTCCCTTATTTCTTGATGTGTCTGCTAGGTCACTGCCAGGACAGCAGCTTGCTCTGTCTCTTGGGTGTAATACTGAACTACAGCAAATGGGAGATTCTGTTCACTGGGAACAAATGTAACAGGCTTGAAGAAAGCCTATCTAATAAAGGTTTTAATTAATGACAGTCACCTGAACCATGAAGAAGGAATGTCTATATTCTCATTCCAGCTGAATGAAATCTGTTTTTCTTTCTGCAGTTCATGCTTCTGTGGTACTTGGGGAATTCATCACAGAATCCAGATTCTGAGATGATTGATTTCTAAGACAGTACTGTGCCATGTTAATCCCCTGAATACAACAAACACTCTGCAGATGTCCCAGCAGAAGCAGGATACAAGAGAAGGCAGTGTGCAAAAGTTTTGTGTTGATGAAGAGTTTACATTAGCAGGTAGTGAGGTGGAAGGACAAGTAAGATGCCTGATGGGGTACACAGACCTTCCAGAGTGTACTACTTACCCTAAATCTCCATCTTATCCAGACCTGAGCCACCCTGCCTTCCCTTCAGGGCACCTGCTTCATCCTTGGGTCATATCTTGACTTGTATGTGACTGCATCCGCAGAAATGGTCCTGCTAAACATGGTCCTTCCAGCTATGATGGAACAAGTCCTCGAGGAGTCATTGCCAAAAATATTTATTTGCTGTCCACCCAAAACTGCTGGTGTTTAAGCATCCTTGAAACTCTTGGGGAAATTCTCAGACCTGAAGTCACAAAAGTAGTGTTGCTTGAAGTGTTCTCTGTGCCAGACACCCTTGTTTTGGATACGATGCAGAGCAGCTGTTCAAAGGTGATTAAGCACCTTAGTTTTCTTTCCAGATTGTGGTATTAAGGCAATTTGTACTGGAGATTCTGTTGGTGTAAAGTCAAAGTATAAAATAGATATGGGGCATTTTACACAAATGGCTTAAGATTTCTGTCTGAACTTGATACTGCTTTTGTACAAGGAAGTGAGTTCGTGGGGTTCTGGTCATAAAATTCAGCAAAGGAAATTGCAGGGGCCTCTTCCCAGAGCTCATGGAAAAGTTTGAGATGCTCCCAATGGTGGAGGTCTCTCCAGGGCTCTGAGAACCTGAGCCTGGCTGCTGCCCTGAAGCCTGATCAGGGTGTGTCCCTACAAGGGTGAGACTTTCAAAAGAGCTCAGCTCTTGGTGCTGACACCCAGTGCTTCGCCTTCTTGAGACACTTGCTGATCCAGCAGCTAGCTTAGACCTGGCACCTTCCCAGGCTGAGTGTGGCCTCCAAACCATTGTGTGTTGGACAGAGGCCTGTGCTGCCAGGCTTAGAGCAGCTTCTTTTCTGTAGCCTTCTCTGAGCTGTGGCTGTGCCTGGGCTGGGAGGTGTCTGATGGGCCTCCATGCCTCAGCTCTGCATCACCCAAGGGTTTGCAGCCACGATGGCTCAGAGTCCAGGAACCCTCCCTTTCCCATTGTCTGCACAAATACACTTTACAAAAGCTGGTTTTAGTGTGGGTTTTTTTTTCTCTCTCCATTTTTAAGTGAGGAGAAGAATAAGGTTCATCATCTTAAACTGGCAGCGAATGCTCTATACATAATTTTTTATTTATTTTAAGAGTAAGCAGAAGTTCAGAGAGCTGACAACTTCAACATTTAGTGTGGAAAGTATTCTTCTGTGGTAGGGGAGCAACTGAATGATACAGAGTTGGTGTGAGGGAAGTTTACTCTGTGCGTGCAGGTGATAGCAGCTTTCACGGGATTAGGTTCCCGAGGGCCCTGAGCCCTGACCTGCCGTGAGCTGCTTCCGTGCCAAGTCTTGCAGCCGACTTGATCAGCCACTGTGTTAATAAAGCAGTGAACGTTTCTCTTAAGTTTTATTCAAAATTTTAGGTCAGCAAGTGAAGTTTGATTAAAAATTACAACATGAGCATTGTGTGCTCATCTTAGAGGTTGGTGTTTTTTTTCGTTTCCCAGTTGAAGGTTGTGAACAGCACAAAGGTTCATTTTAATCTGGGACGATTTCCAAAGGTGACGGATGCAGCTGTGTGCGTGGAGCTTCCCCCGTATCCGCGGCAGTCACTGGCTCCCCGTGGAACGGCCCGGGGGGCAGCGGCGGCTGCGGGATGTCGCTGTGAGCGCCCCGCGGGGGGCCCGGAGCCGCCGCGCGCCTCGGCTGAGCGGAGGCAGCGGCGGGTGCGCGCGGGCGGGGCGGGGCCGCCCGGCCACGCACGTGCGCTACGTGCGGCGCCTGCAGCTGCGGCGGGGCCGCCCTTCCCCCCGCACTGCGGGGGAGCGGGGCGTTGAGCCGTGTCCCCCCGCCCCGGGTAACGGAGGAGGGGCACCGCCCGGCGGGGGGCGAACCACGTTAGTCGTTGGTGCGGGGGGAGGGCGCCTCCTCATCCCCGTTACCGGCAGAGGCCTTCCCCCTGCTGCCGCGGGGCCGGCGGAGGGGCGCCCCGGGCGGCGGGAGCGGAGCGGGGCCTGGCCCCCGCCGCGGGGCGCGGAACAAAGGGCTCGGGCCGGGCCCGCCGGGGCGCGCAGCGCCGCCCGGGGCTGGGCCAGACAATGCGGCCCCGCCGCGCCGCGCGGCCCCGCCCCGGCCGTGACGCAGCCGCCGTGCAGCCAATGGCGGCGAGCGGAGAGGCTCTTTAAAAAAAGAAGTGCCGGCCAGCGGTGGCTGTCAGCTGTGGCGGATCCCTCCGCGCATGTAAACAGAGCGCCGAGGGCCGCGGCCCGAGTGCCGCTCAGCGACGCCGGGGCGGCGGAGGGCGCGGCGGTGCGCGGCGGCTGGCTCGGCCCAGCCCAGCCGGTGCGCAGAGAGCAGCCCCCGGGTCAGGAGCGGCCGTGCGGGGGAGCGGTGCTGCCCGCGGGGGTGGGCACGGGGCCCAAGAGCGCAGCGCAGGGCTGAGGGGCTTCCCCGAACCGGCGGTGCTGGGGAGAGCGGCCGCGAGCAGGGCCGGGCGGGCCTAAGGGCCGGGGCCAGGGCCCGCGCACAAAGGCGCCGGTGCGCGGGGCCGGGGCCCGGCCGGGTGCCGGCGTACGGCACGGGGCTCCCGGGGAGCCTTAGCGAGCGGTGCGTTCGGGGCCGCCCGTCCCTGAGCGCTGAGCCCGGCGGCGGGTAACGACCCGAGCTCGGGACAGGGCCTGGAGTGGCTTCGCGCTGACCAGGCCGGGCAGTGGCCCGTGGCGAGGGGAACTGTGGCCGGCTCTTCGCCCCGCCCCCGCCAGCGGCCAGCGGGCAGACGAGAGCGCGCTGCCCCGGTGGTACCGGGCCCTCCCTGGGGTCCAGCCCCGACGCCCCCTCACAAAGGCGCGTGACAGGGCGGGGCGGCCACCGCCCCCTCCCCCCGCCCAGGCCGGGGCGGACTCTTTTTCTCTCACTCTCAGACTGTTTGTCCCCCCCCCCCCACCACACACACACACACACACACTCCCCCCTCCCGGCGGAGGCGCACGTCCCGTTCCAGCGGCGCTCAGCGGCCCAGCGGCTGTTGGAGGATTGTTCGGAGCGGCGGCGGAGAGCGGCCCCTGGCCCGGGCCATGGCCGAGTTCCTGCCCCCTCCTGAGTGCCCCGTCTTCGAGCCCAGCTGGGAGGAGTTCGCCGACCCCTTCGCCTTCATCCACAAGATCCGGCCCATCGCCGAGCAGACCGGCATCTGCAAGGTGCGGCCGCCGCCGGTGAGTGCCCGCATGGCGCCGCCGGGGAACGGCCTTTGTGTGGTGGCCTGGCCCGCACTGGCGACCACCCGCCCCTTCTGCCCCCTCACGCCGGTGGCCGCTCCGCTTCCCTCGGGCGCGCAGGTGACCCCCGGGCAGGTGGGGCCGGCCGGGGAGGGCAGGCGGGGCCGCCCCCTCCGCCGCCGTGAAGTTTCAGCGCGCCCGGGCCGGGGGCGAGGGGCTGGAGGCGACTTACGGCGCGCCCGCCCGTCCCCGCCCGCCCGTCTAAGTCGCTCCCAAGTGCCGGAGTTGCCCGGCAGGAAAGTGGCCGGAGCCGACGCCGGTTACGAGCGGCTGCTGCGGCCGCGCCGCCCTCCCCGCCTCGCGGGGCTCGGCCGCTCTTCCGGCCCCGCTGCGCGGCCCCCCGAAGTTACAAGTCGGCCGGGCCCCCGCGGCTGCAGCGGGCGCTGGCGGCGAGCGGGGCCCGTGCCGAGCCCCAGAGGAGGCAGCTGCCTGGGTGCTGCCCTCCATGTTGGCATTGTGGTGCTGGGGGCTGCGGGGGCCGCTCCGCCGCGGCCTTCCGCCGGCCCTGCCCCTGGTCCGGGTGCGTTTGGACACGGGTAGCTGTTTCCTCAAGTTGAACAGCACCAAACTCCGCAGCTGAGAGTTTGGCTGGTGGCTTTGCGAGCTGAATCCTAGACAGACATGGCCACCATTTTAGAGTGCAGTACACAGTGGGGAGAGTAATAAGCCTTCATCTTCATTATCGTCCTCTCCACCGATGGTGTAGTAAGCTCAAAACTGGGGTGTGAATTCTGATTTCCTTTTGTTGGTCTACTCAATTTACTGAGAAGTGCTGCAAAGATCTTAGAACCATAGGTTGTGTAGTCGTAATTCTTAGTTTGTTTAAAGGGATAAACAACCGCACTGGTGAGGAGAGGGGCTTCTTAGAGTAACAATCTAGTTAACAAGCATGTGATTCACCTTTATTTTGAGTGAATTGCTCTGGAGGGTGGTAGAAGTCTGGGGTGCTGCAGTTGGCTTGAGGTAGTTAACATGACAGCAACAGCTAGAACGCTAAACAGCAGCTGAGAGCCTTAAATCTCATGCAGAAGGTGAAGCTGACAGAACATTTCTGCAGACTTCAGTTTTGTGGGTGAGACTTTTGAGTTCAAAGAAATAATGTTCAGAAACAAATGCTTCTCAGTTTCATGTATTGATCATTGTTGGGATTCCTGTTGGCAATCATCCTTTTCCTTCCGAATTAAAATAGAAGTAACTCTGAATTACTGTCTGAAATGATAGAAACGTTTTTAACAGATTGAATAATGTGAATCTCATCAGAGAAGAAGATGTGTCTCTTCCCTGGAAGAGTCTGAGTTTGCAGTGGTATGAACACACACGAGAACACTCTTGCATTTATACCTAGGTAGAATATGCCGGTGCCCCTTTTCATGCAGTGTAGCCAAAGGCTTACATAGTTGAGGGGATAAAATGGTTTTCATTATACAGTCAACATTGAACTTATGTAATATTTTTTAGTAGAACAATCCTTTTGGGTTGTATATTACGAACGGTATTTCAGCAACTGTGAGCAGAACAGATTTTTTGTGAAGATGTTTTCAGTTGTAGTTTGTTTTAAAAAATTTCATCTGTGTTTTTTGGCTGCTTGTGTAAAAAGCCAAAACCCTGTAATAAAGGCTTCTTGTAAGGTGTATTATCTGTTAGAGACTCATAAATGAATATCTCTCCTAAGGAATGAATTACTTATTTCAACTGCATTTTCAGCATACTCTGATCCTCACTTACTAAAGAGCTAATACCTGTCTGTGTTTATAATCATGTGTTTCACTGAACATGTTTAGAAGCAGGATGAAAACAGTTGGAGCTGCTGAGGGCTGAACACCTAATAGTTGCATGGAGCCTGGCTTTCATGAGAGCTTGGCTACCATGGCTCTTACCTACCCTAGATGATTGCTTGGATGACTTGTGCAAGCAGTTGTTCATTCACCAGCCTAGAGCATAGAGGGAGCCCTTCCAAATCTACCAGAAAAAGCCTGGGAGTTGACGTAGTTCCTGGCCTTCCAGAAAACAGGAGCCACAATTGAGTTATTGTTCTTTTCTCTGTAATCAGGTGATTTATAATACCATGAGCTACAAACTATACCGACCTTTTGACAAAATTATGTATGTTCCAACAGAATGCACTGTTTAACAACAGCTGAGGTGTGAAATCTTCATGAGTTCAAGTGAAGCTTTTGCCTGTGTCCTTAATCTGGTTACGTACGCATAGGCAGCACCATGAACTGTCAAGATCTGTGCTGAAAAAGGAATTAAAAATTCGATTGCTAGACTTGCATTATTTTAGCTTAACCTCTGCTGGATAATTATCAGCAGACAAATTTGTGCTTTTGTGTCTGAACTGCAACATCGAATAATGGTGTGTGAGACTGGTGGTACCCAATTGTAGCTTAACAATTTGATCATGAAGAAGTGCTTACTCCTAAGCTAGCTCTGATTTTCAGCACCAGACTGTGAAGAGGAGAGCTCCCTGTTCTCTGAAGGACCAGGGTCATCTTTTTCTCTGGTACCTTTCTGCTGTCATTAGCTGGGCACTGGGTAGCCTTGGAGAAAACCACATCTGTGGTGGCTCCTTTTGTGTGGCAGGTTTTGAGGAGAGTGAACTGTTTTGTGAGGGGGTTATCGAGGCATCTGATGTACCGTAGACTTCTGGGTGGAAGATAACGGATTCTGGGTGATGGTTGCATGTTCATAAGATGAAAAAACATCCAGGAATATAACAGGAGTTGTAATTTCTGCATAGCAGTTTGCAGCTGAGCACTCAAAAGAAGCTTTCTTCATCTTCGTTGCAGTTCAGTTTGTTCCAGTCATCACTGATTTAGTTTTGCTCTTATTTGGGTGATTCTGGGATACTGCAATGTCTTGTAGAGGGTGCAACAATAACCATATTCACTGACACCGTTTTGTATGGAACAGCAAAGCGAAGGCTTTTTTTAACAGTCTTGAGCATAAGTAGACAGTCCTGTTGGTAGCAGTCTTCAGATGAGATACAGGGCTTTACCAGTGGTCGTTGCTTCTGGTAGGTAACGTGCTATGTAAATCAGCGATACTTCCACTCTGCTGCTGAACTGAAGGTGGGGAGCTAGATGCAGAAAAGTGAATGGTGTACAACTTTTTTGCAGTCCATCACATGCTGTTTTGTAGTTGGAATTTTCTTCTATGAACTGAAAACATCCTCGTAGGATTTCTTTATTAAACAGTAGTCTGGAATAGTGGTTTATTCCAAAACTTGGCATGTCAAGTGCTTGCTTTACATTATGGAGGATTTTATGATAGCTCTGCAAATTACTGGAGGCATTTAGAGGCATGAAATGAAGTATTGCTTGAGCATAATATCATTGTTATTTGAAGTAAGTAGTTACTAGTAATTAATGAAAGCAAATAGTCTAACAAATTTGAAGTCTAGCTCCAAGAATAAAAGGTAAAATGTAGAGCATATGATACTGTTTCTTCAAGTGTTTCCTTGAGAATGGACTTGTTGTTCCACTTCCACACTAACTTGTGTAGTTGTTTTGCTGCCATGAAGAAATAGCTAATAGCAATTACTTAAGCCTTACTTACCATATTAATCTGTTTCAATATATTGTACAATATACTAGAAACACCATAATTTTTCCATGGCCAAACATGAAAATTGAGAAAATTCAGGCTAAATTTCATTGCTTTAAATAGTGTGAATATGAAGAAATAGAGTTAAGGCCTCCAAGTAACCTTAAGTCTGCCGTGATAAAACTAAGCATTTAAGATTAGAAAGTCTGTATTAATGTATCTGAAATCCTGAAGTAATTGATGCTGGATTTCTCTGAATTAGTGACTGGCATTTTTCAGTAAATGCTGGAATACTGGGAAACTTTCAGGAGGGCAGGAAAAATTAATTTCCTTATGGGCTTAAATTCTTTGTGAGTGCAAGAGTTGTTGACCATATCTTGCTACAGGGTAGAAGAATGACTGATACCATCCTGCATAGGAACTTGAAAAGTATGAAATACAATTGTATGAAAACCGATGTCAAATTAGTTTGATTGTTTTCTATGAGACTCTGTATTTGGTTAAGTCAGTTGTGTTGTCATGATCTGAGATCTAAAAATTTAACTTAGTGTGTTGCAGTATTCCAATTATAATAATTGTTATTGTGCAAAATTGATACCATACTGAAGGAATCACAAATTATTTCACCTGTTAAAGAGAATTTGTAATGAAGGATACGTTTCTAATGGTCTTTCAACACCTCAAGCCAAGGGTATCTAGTTTTCCTTAAAAGTCTAGAAGAAAAGAAATTGTGCCATGTAGATCACAGGTTTATAGTGAACAGTACGTTGTTATAGAGGATCCCAATTGCCTAGTAAACAATGGACGTTATGAAACAGTCATCGTGTAAGTGGGACTCAGTGTGAAGTTTTACGTTTAGGAACACAATAACATAGCACAGTCTTAGAGGAGGGAATATTGTAGAAAAAGAACTGTGGATCCTGGTGGAAACCTGTGCAATGGTAGAATGAATGCTTCCACTAAACCAGGGAATGCAGCTTTTGAGTTTCTCAGTAAAAAATTGAATTATTTTACCTCTGTGGTAGCATGAGAGTAGAAAATACTGCATTTAGAATACTGCGCTCGTTTGAGGATTTTAAAAAGATTTGACAACTAGAGAGAGTACAGAGAAGTGTGAATAAAGTTCTGCATGGGAAAGAATGAATTTTGAAAAATTTAACCTTGAACAAGCTTGAGTGGTGAAACCTAAAGGCACAGGGTTTCTGAGAACTGAAGCTGCGGCTCCAGGGATGTGTTTCGAGGAGCAGCATTAATTTGAACTACGTCTGTTCAGGCTTCTCATTCATCTGTTTACTTGATTTATTGTCATTTTTAGGGATAAAAAGAAAAACACAAAACAAACCAAAAATCCTTCATTAAACTGTGGACTAAACCCAGTTCGCTTTTGAAGCAACTTTGTTGAGGGCTCTGGTGATCTCCTGGTGCTGGAGCTGTAAAACATACCACTGCTAAAACAGGAATTAATGCAGAGAATTGTTATACTTTGTCCTAAACAGGAAGTTGATTGTGATGATCCCTCTGATTTGGTAATATACAGAGGCTCAGTCAGTTGATTTTATCAAAAAGAAAACAGAGAGAACTCAATTAAAATATGTAAGTGAGCTTCATAGGGAGAAAATAATAGGTACTGCGTCACTTGTCAGTCTCGATGAGAAGCGCTTGAGCTGCTGATTCCTGTTCGGCACAAGCCAAGTTCAGGCATGCATTTTGACCTGTGAAAGGTAAAAACATTAGGAAAAAAGCCAGAGTGGTGGTGGATTTGCCCCTTTCTGGCACTTTGGGGTCAAGAATGGGCACTGTTGGGGGAGGAAATGTTTTACTGCTGAGGTTCCTGTTGACATGCTGTCAAATTCTTGCAAAGAAAAATTGGTCAGTCACCGAAACTTATTAGGAAATTTTTTTCTTTAAATGAAGAATTCACTGTGTTGAATACAGGGGTCATATGGTGAAATTAAGTAAGTTCAGAGCAGGTTATTTACTGGTTTTCTCTGATATTTAATTATCAGGAAGGTATGAAAAAGGAGTATTCTTTTACTAATGGCAGCTGCCATGTGCAGCGCTGTTGTGGTCACCAGTGGTATGGTTTCTGCACTTTAAACTCTGAAACGTTGGAGTTTGTTTAAAGGATGATGAGAATGTCCTGTCCTTGACTCAGTCTCTTCCAGTGAGGGGTTTTCAACACTTTCTCTGTTAAGCTCATTGAAAATTTAAGATGAAACAATTTAGTCTGGAGCTCTCTATATGGGGCAATAGTAGCAGCAAGTTTGGGGAGTTTTTGTAGTTTTTTGTTTGTTTGACTTGAGATAAACTGTGTGAATTAGCTAAAAGCTGAAATTAGAGTTTCAAACTAAACACAACTCCCTTCTGCAGCATTGAAATTAAAACTGCCAGTGAATGGAACTAATTTATGCCTGCATATCCATTAGGATGTGCTCTCTCTCAAGCCCACATTACTGGGTTGTATGTGGGAACTGCTGGAGGGGAGTGCTGTGCACATGTTCTGGAGACCAGGTTGAGTTTTTAAAAGCCAGGAAGAACTTCTGGGATCATACAACCTGCCACCCTTTTATGTGTCTGGGTAAATTGCTTTTCACTGAAAGTAGATGCTTTACAAGTGAATCTGAGCAGCTTGAATGGAGAGTGTTATCGGTAGCTGGGGTTGCAGACAGTTGCTGTTGCAGCGGCTGAAGCCACAGAGGAATCTCCACGCAGAGCCCTGGTCAGCTGAGGCTCTGCGGCTGCCGATGGACAGAGCCAGCAGCGTTGTCTGTAGCTGATCTGCTTCTCTTCTGGGATGGCTGTTAAATTCAGATCTTTTCTTAATCTGAGTTATGTTGAGATTAAAATCCAGGTTTTGAAAGCTGTTGGTACAGATCCATAGAGGGCACAGACTGTCTCCAAAGGCTTGTGATGGGAGAACTCCAGAAACGGTCATCTGCACTGTCCGTGCCGCTCACCGTTTGGATGTCCTCTGGGAGCGTACTGTGGGATCAGACAGAAAGTCCTTCTACAACATACTGTGTCTTGAGTGAAGGTGACAGTTGCTCTTGGGGCCTGATGCCCTTCGTTGCTGACAGCAGAGTGCTGATGGATGCTCTGCTTCTAGGTCTAGGTCAATGCCTTTGAAGCGGATCGGGGATCTTGGATTCGCTGTCAGGGCACTGACCCTGACACCCCATGCATCTCCAGCTGTTTGTGTGGTGCTGCTGGTACGTTGCATTTCCTTGGCTGGTGCTGCCAGAGCCTCTGTATCTGTTGCTTGCGTGCAGTTGCCTTCATGGAGAGAAAACTGGTATCTCCTGTATGTAAACCCTGCTACCTATTTTGTGTTAATTTTCAAACTCTATGTATAGTTTCTTTCCTCTGCCTTCAGGTCCCAAAGAGCAGCTGGCTCTGATGCTTGAGAATCATTTCCAGTTTACCTGAGCTTTTATTTCTCTCCAAGCTTGGAGCTGGCACAGAAACACTGGCGTCTAGAGAGATGGTTCCCACTGCAAGCTTGCCTGGCTGTGGTTCTCGGAGTGAAGGATTTGTGGTTGCGTTTATTCTCCTTCGCTAGTCTGCAATACCTAACAGAGCCCGATTTTGTGTCAAATGAGAAATATTCCACCAAGCTTACATAATTGAGGAGTTCTGTGTGTACGCCATGTTACTGCACCTGAAGTCCCTTCTTAGCAAGGAGGAATTCAGTGTTTTTGGTGGAAAAGTCACCTGTACTCAAAATGATCAAGCAAGGACCGTGTCACTGCAAATTAGGTTAGCTGATGATGTGAGTTACCAACTAATGTTAGCCTTTTAACAGGGTCAGAGAGGGATTAGTTCCTGTTCAAAAGGAAACTTTGTGGATGACCCACTGACAACGCTGGGGTGATAAATGGTGGTGCACATCAGTTTTACATAGATTCTGCCATCTGAGTTTCTTCGGAGTGTGTTTTTAATGTAGTCATAAAACCATGAGTCTGAAGGGGACCTCCTGAGTCACTGAGGCAGCTCCTTCCCTCTCAGAGACGGCAATCACGTAACACCTTTGCAAGGGCAAGATCATAGATCTGGGAACAAAGAATGTAGGTCATGCTCGCAGGATGGGCATCCTGGGAAGCAGTGAATTGCTATAGTTAAATGAATGAATGTGTTTTGCTGGCAAGAATTGCTAATTTATTATTTTGGATCTTACTATGAGACACTGTCTAGCAAAATCATGAAAGTGATGTCTTTTTTTTGTGTGTGACATTGGGGAGATTGCAACTAGAATGCTATTTGTGGTTTTCAAAAGATGATGAAAAAATAGGAGAGGTTTCAGAAAAAAGCCCGAGGAAAATTTTCATTTGCGCAGCTGGAAAGCTGGTCCTGAAGAGAAGAAAAAATGTATTTGTTTATTGAAAAATGTCTTGAAACATTGCTTCCAGGAAACATTCATGAATAGCTTCTTGGACAGTAAGCAAACAAGATATTTGGTTAAAAATGAGATGGGGATACGGGGAAAAAGAAAAGTAGAAGCTAACTAACTTGTAGAACAGCTTACTGGTGACAGTGGTAATTTCTTGTTCACTTGAATTCAAGGGGGTGGTTAAATTTTAATTAGATAGTGAGTTTGAATGAGGTGCAAGGTTTACCAGCTGAAATTATATGAAGCCTGCAATCTCTCTAGCGATGAATCTGGCAAGAGAAATGCAGAAATAGTATAGAAGTAGTTCTTCTGACCATTTGTGGTTTGCATTACTACTTGAAATATTACTGTGATTCTTAGAGTATGCCTTCTGCACAGTTAGATTTGTCTATAAAGTTTATAGAAAAATTTGAAATTTTGATGCCAGTCTCATTTTTTGGCATGGATTTGTATTCAGGTTTATTCTACTAGGTCTGGTTAACAAATGCACACTGATGTAGGTAAATGATTTTGTCTTGCAAGCTTCTAACAGTCATGCATGGACAACAGAAAGTAACAAAGTCATTTCAGACGAAGAGTCTGGGTGGTGTAAAACCTCCTGATTTTTTTTTAAATTCTGGTTTTCTTGGGGTTTTTTTGCGTATCCTTAATCTTAGTGTTTAGTGTAGTTGTTGAAAGAGACTTAAATAGATCTTTTTGAACTTGTTTTGTGTTTTTTTTTTTTAAGAAAGGGGGAAATCCAGGCCAGTTGCTTTTGAGGACCTTGCAAGTGCACACCGGATGGGAGTGGCTGGTCTCACAGGTCTCTGGGACACAGACTGGAGGGAGGTGTGCCCGTGGAGTTGGTGTGCCCGTGGAGTTAGTTGGTGTGCCCGTGGAGTTGGTGTGCCCGTGGAGTTAGTTGGTGTGCCCGTGGAGTTAGTTGGTGTGCCCGCGGAGTTGGTGTGCCCGTGGAGTTAGTTGGTGTGCCCGTGGAGTGAGTTGGTGTGCCCGTGGAGTGAGTTGGTGTGCCCGTGGAGTGAGTTGGTGTGCCCGTGGAGTTAGTTGGTGTGCCCGTGGAGTTAGTTGGTGTGCCCGTGGAGTGAGTTGGTGTGCCCGCGGAGTGAGTTGGTGTGCCCGCGGAGTGAGTTGGTGTGCCCGCGGAGTGAGTTGGTGTGCCCGCGGAGTTAGTTGGTGTGCCCGCGGAGTTAGTTGGTGTGCCCGCGGAGTTAGTTGGTGTGCCCGTGGAGTTAGTTGGTGTGCCCGCGGAGTTAGTTGGTGTGCCCGCGGAGTGAGTTGGTGTGCCCGCGGAGTGAGTTGGTGTGCCCGCGGAGTTAGTTGGTGTGCACGTGGAGTTAGTTGGTGTGCCCGCGGAGTTGGTTGGTGTGCCCGCGGAGTTGGTTGGTGTGCCCGCGGAGTTAGTTGGTGTGCCCGCGGAGTTGGTTGGTGTGCCCGCGGAGTTAGTTGGTGTGCCCGCGGAGTTGGTTGGTGTGCCCGCGGAGTTAGTTGGTGTGCCCGCGGAGTTAGTTGGTGTGCCCGTGGAGTTAGTTGGTGTGCCCGCGGAGTTAGTTGGTGTGCCCGCGGAGTTAGTTGGTGTGCCCGCGGAGTTAGTTGGTGTGCCCGTGGAGTTAGTTGGTGTGCCCGTGGAGTTAGTTGGTGTGCCCGCGGAGTGAGTTGGTGTGCCCGCGGAGTGAGTTGGTGTGCCCGCGGAGTGAGTTGGTGTGCCCGCGGAGTGAGTTGGTGTGCCCGCGGAGTGAGTTGGTGTGCCCGCGGAGTTAGTTGGTGTGCCCGCGGAGTTAGTTGGTGTGCCCGCGGAGTTAGTTGGTGTGCCCGCGGAGTTAGTTGGTGTGCCCGCGGAGTTGGTTGGTGTGCCCGCGGAGTTGGTTGGTGTGCCCGTGGAGTTGGTTGGTGTGCCCGCGGAGTGCCCGCGGAGTTAGTTGGTGTGCCCGCGGAGTTAGTTGGTGTGCCCGCGGAGTTAGTTGGTGTGCCCGCGGAGTTGGTTGGTGTGCCCGCGGAGTTAGTTGGTGTGCCCGCGGAGTTGGTTGGTGTGCCCGCGGAGTTAGTTGGTGTGCCCGCGGAGTTAGTTGGTGTGCCCGCGGAGTTAGTTGGTGTGCCCGTGGAGTTGGTTGGTGTGCCCGCGGAGTGCCCGCGGAGTTAGTTGGTGTGCCCGCGGAGTTAGTTGGTGTGCCCGCGGAGTTAGTTGGTGTGCCCGCGGAGTTGGTTGGTGTGCCCGCGGAGTTGGTTGGTGTGCCCGCGGAGTTGGTTGGTGTGCCCGCGGAGTTGGTTGGTGTGCCCGCGGAGTTAGTTGGTGTGCCCGCCGAGTTGGTGTGCCCGGGCTCTCCTCTCGCAGCCAGGCCCGTTTGCGGGCCGTCGGGTTCGCGTCAGCCTTGCCGCGAGAGCTGCCTCTGGTGGTGCGGCGGTGTTCCCGAGGTGCCCGAAGGCATTGCTGTCAGACACGTCTCAGTACTCCTTCTAGTGAGCGTTGCATTTATTGTAAGTTGTGCTTCAAAGTGTGTACAAGCTTTTGGTTGACTAGGTGATACACTTACTAAAGAAGGGTTGAAAGCATCTTGCTTAGGAATTGGGCAACTTGCCATACCCTGTAATATGAGATGATAAATATTACTCTCATGGGTTATATCAACTTGTAGTTCAGATGCTTCAGAATGAGCTGTTGTCACTTTAAAATGAATCAATGATAGTCAGGATTGTCTGTTTACTACACCTGCTGTAAATTTCTCCAGATGGTGAATGGCTCTCTGTCTGTAACTGTGACTAATGTCATGTGAAACAGTTTGTGATAAATGGGATGTGCAGTAGTCAGAAGTCTTTTTATAATGATCTAATATGACCTATTATATAATACATAGCATACATTTCTCTCAGCTTTAGTAGCTGCTTAAAAATGTCAAAAGCCAGAATAAATCCAGTGTTATTTCTCATTAAGCCAATTTACTGTATCTCAACAGAAGTTCTTGCAATGACTTTCTCCTTGCTAAAAGTTAAACACTTTTAAGGCTGTTAATTTTTTTTCTAGTTAATGGACCCATCTGCCTGAGAGACTGAAAAGCCATATCCTGGAAGTCCTGCATTGAATAGATCGAGTTTCCAAAGCTTCTCTTTGTAAAACAGCTGATGTACCATCAAAGTGTTCTGGTGTGTGTATTGTTCATTCAGTATCATTAAACTTAAACTGCAAGGTGTAGAAAATACCTGTTGTGGAAGTTTGTGTTGTTTGGAGTCGTGTTACTTTTTCCGATGAACCAGGTAACTAGTGCTTTGCTAGAGCAAGCGTCTTTGGCCAAAAAGGAGAGTTTCCCAAAACGTATGCCAGTCAGTAATAAATAGGAGATGTGTGGAGCTTATCGGCTAATTCTGAGTAGTATGTTTTGGTATGCCATGTTGTGAATGAGGTGTTTCTGTAAGATAATGCACAAAAACGTCTGCATTTGCTTTCATTAGCAGAGGGAACAAACTTGTTTCTCTCCTGTCTGAAGACAGACTGCTTTTAGCAGTGAGCCCTAAGTCTGTATCTGTCCTGGGGACCCTTGTGTGGGTAGGTAGGAATCCTGTTCTTCCTGTTGTGCCCCAGGGCACACAGGCTTTCCTCTGGGCTGCTCCCCAGAGCAGCAGACTCCGTGCCAGGGGACGTGTGGCCCAACCAGAAGAGTCTCCTGTGTTTTCCTCTTCCTTCTTCAGCTTTACTGAGGGTCTGCCAGTGCTTTGGCTGTAAGCGATAGCCTTGAAGCACAGCATCAGGGTCAGTGACAGCGTTAGAGGTAGCGTCATTGCCTGTGTGAGCTGAATTCTTGCTGCTGTTCTTTTTATTCCTGTTTCATGTCCTCTGCAGATCCTTATTACAGGATCCTGTTTTAGAGTAATGCATGGCCCACCTGGAGACAGCCTTAGCTTATTGCTTGGCTAAGCAGTCAGTCAGCTCGTGCCTCTTTTGTTTTCATTTACTTTCTCAGTCTAAGCAAAGTGCTTAGGGTCTTACACCTCTCCCTTTGACAGTTTAATTTGGTCCCTAGATTGTCCCATGGGTGTTCTGTGCGTCGTGACGACTATGTGCTCTCTCCTGATTTAGTTGCCTGTCTTCTGTCTTCATGTATGGAGCAAGCTCCAGACTTATGCCTAACTATTCGGTTCAGCTTGAATGTCAGATTTCCTGTGTTGAAGTATGACACTTCAAATCTTGCCCTAAATGTTCCCAGTCATGTTTCTCATCTTACACTTTGGGGGCCATGAGATATTGGGAGATTACAAAAGAATGTCAAAGGTTTTCTTCGTCAGACTTGCAATTTTTCATTGCATTTGGTGTTCTGGCAACCAAAAATGTAGGGTTAATTTTAATGTAGTTGTTTAAGAACATCATGCCATTGGACACCAGTCCTAGTCTTGTGGTTGAAAGAAAAAAAAAAAATTATTGAGAAGCGTGTTTCACTGGTTGAGGATTGACCATTCTCTTGATAATTTGTCATCCTGACCACCCCTCTCTATTGTCATCTAATTTCCAGTTCAGATTTTAATTTCAACCTGGCTCTGCCAAGTTTTGATGTACTGAAAATGCCTTGTAGGATCATAAAACTTCTCTCTCATTGTTAATTTAGAGGTGTGGATTAGTCAACGTGTGTTTGATAAAATGCATAGATTTGCATCCCTCTTAGCTCTTCAGGCTTTCTGCGCTCTTGTTGACTCTTTCGTCTCTTCTCTCTAGTTGTGGAAGTACTTAGTTCTGCTTTGGGCTTGCAGTAGTGCTAGGATGGGGTTGTGATAATGTAGAATTGAGCCTGGATGTTTGTATGTAAGACAATTGCTCTGCAAATCCTCTATGGCTGTGTTTGACACTAGTTAGTTTAGCATGTCTGCTAAAATAACAAATATTCCTACTTGTGATGCGGACCTTATTTAAGTTGCTTTACTTCTTGCTTTTAGTTCTTGCTTTTAGTTCTTGCTTTTAGTTCTTGCTTTTACTTCTTGCTTTTACTACTTGCTCCGGCAAGATCATGGAGCAGATCCTCCTGGCAACTATGCTAAGGCACATAGAAAACAAGGAGGTGATTGGTGACAACCAACATGGCTTCACTAAGGGCAAATCCTGCCTGACTAATTTGGTGGCCTTCTATGATGAGATTACAGCATTGATGGATAGGGAAAGAGCAACTGACATCATCTACCTGGACTTATCCAAAGCGTTTGATACTGTCCCACACGACATCCTTGTCTCTAAACTGGAAAGGCATGGTCTTGATGGATGGACCACTTGGTGGATAAGGAATTGGCTGGATGGTCACACTCAAAGAGTTGTGGTCAACGGTTCAATGTCCACACGGAGGCCAGTGACGAGTGGTGTTCCTCAGGGGTCAGTACTGGGACCAGTGCTATTTAACATCTTTGTTGGAGACATGGACGGTGGGATCGAGTGCACCCTCAGCAAGTTTGCAGATGACACCAAGCTGTGTGGTGTTGTGGACACGCTGGAGGGAAGGGATGCCATCCAGAGGGACCTTGACAGGCTGGAGAGATGGGCCTGTGAGAACCTCATGAAGTTCAACAAGGCCACGTGCAAGGTCCTGCACGTGGGTCGGGGCAATCCCAAGCAAAAGTACAGGCTGGGCGGAGAATGGATTGAGAGCAGCCCTGTGGAAAAAGACTTGGGAGTGCTGGTGGATGTGAAGCTCAACACGAGCTGGCAATGTGCGCTGGCAGCCCAGAAAGCCAACCGTGTCCTGGGCTGTATCAAAAGGAGCGTGGCCAGCAGGTCGAGGGAAGTGATTCTGCCCCTCTGCTCTGCTCTCGTGAGACCCCACCTGGAATACTGTGTTCAGCTCTGGAGTCCCCAACACAAGAAGGACATGGAGCTGCTGGAACGAGTCCAGAGGAGGGCCACGAAGATGATCAGAGGGGTGGAGCACCTCTGCTATCAAGACAGGCTGAGAGAGTTGAGGCTGTTCAGCCTGGAGAAGAGAAGGCTCCGGGGTGATCTTATAGCAGCTTTCCAGTACCTAAAGGGGGCCTACAGGAAAGCTGGAGAGGGACTTTTTACAAGGGTGTGTAGTGATAGGACAAGGGGCAATGGATTTAAACTGAAAGAGGGCAGATTTAGATTGGATATAAGGAAGAAATTCTTTACATTGAGGGTGGTGAGGCAGTGGAACAGGTTGCCCAGAGAAGTGGATGCCCCATCCCTGGAGGTGTTCAAGGCCAGGCTGGATGAGGCTTTGGGCAACCTGGTGTAGTGGAGGGTGTCCCTGCCCATGGCAGGGGGGTTGGAACTAGATGATCTTTGAGGTTCCTTTCAACCCTAACCATTCTATGATTCACTTTGCAGACGTTGAGGAAGTGTTCTTTTTCCTGGTAGAAAGCTCTTGTCTTACTCCACCATCAGTAGCTCTCACACACATTAACTTCATTCTGTAATTAGTGATAATAAGATAGCTTTGTATGTAATAAATTACTGTCAAGTTTAAATCAAATCTAATTTGCTTTAGTGAAGCAACGTATTGCCAAACCAACTACATGCGATAGATGTCAGAGATCTAAAAGATAAAATTGCTTTACGGTTGTATTTATAAATAATGCTACTAGTTGCAGGTATTTTGTGAAAGTAATGATAATCTTTTTTAACTGGTTGTATTCCAGCTGTTCCTCCATGTTGGCAGACAAGGAATTAAGAAAATAAGCTTTTTTTCTGTGTTTTTTTGTTTGTTTTTTAGTGCAGCTGCTGTTTGTTTTGGAGACCAGCATTTATGAATGCTACCTGCTGGATTTGTCCTTCAGGACCATTTAAAGTCTCTGCTATCAAATGTTAGTCTTCCCAGTTGCGGCAGGCATTCTGGTTTGGATCATGGTTTACTTCAGTTTGTTCTGTGTTTTGTATGGGAACAATACTGAAATAGCTAATGCAAGTGATTCCTATCTCAGAGTTGTAACTGAGTTTCTGTTGCTCTCATTTAAAGTGCTGGGTGGGTTTGACTTGTGCGGTGGCAGCACTTCCCACGGAGTTCTTCTCTGGCTATCTGGCAGACACAACCCTCTGCTGTCGTACGGTTCTTATTTGGGAATGGACCTGGCCAGGTGACAGTTGTTGTGAGACTGGGGCAAATAGCTTGTGCCACACCTTTAGCCACCCCGCGTGTATAAGGAGAAGATGGACTGACTCAGCATGCGACTGGAGGCTCATCTTTGAGGACAGGTCCTCAGTCCCCAAATGTCTTTCGTTTTGTGGTTTCAACATCTGTCTGTTTTAAAGGCACAATGAAATATTTAAGGAGTGGACTGGATTGGCAGAAGCTAACTTAGTATATTTAATTGTTTCCTGCTTTCTAGGCTTGTTCAACATGAAGTAATTTGGAAATAAAAGCAGACCTCACCAAAGCTGGAGGCTGACAGGGTGGGATGCAGCCCTTGCCTGCAGGGAGATGCTGCACAGCCACTGTGCTGGGGTCCTGCCACGTGCTGGAGAGGCACATGCTGTGCTGCTTAGGGCTGAGGAGGGTTTGGAAACCATAGAGACCTCTTCCATGCTCTTCAGGCTTACCTGGCTTTTGACTGACACATAGAGAAGTTTTCCTTCATTTTCCTGGTCCTCTGATGAAGCTCTTCTGTTTTTTCCAGGACTGGCAGCCTCCATTTGCATGTGATGTCGATAAGCTTCACTTTACGCCGAGGATCCAGAGGCTCAATGAACTAGAGGTAAACTATGAAGTTGAGCATTGCTTCTGCTCCAAAAGGTTTAAATATTTTTGAGAAGTGTTTCGTTCTACTGGATTGACCATGAGCTCTGACTTCAGCTGACAGCACTCAGGACCTCTGAACATCAGTTTTTAATTAGCACAGAAATTCATCTGTTTCAGAACCTCATTAAAACCATACCAAGCATAAAAAGTAAAGTTAATGCTCATTAAAGGAACATAATTCAGGCCTTTTCCACACAGAGGTGCTTAGAAGTGGTTAAACTCAAATTCTTAAGTGCTGTAGTTTTGTGTCTGCATTTTGCACATTTACAGCATCTTTTAAAAGTAGAAGAGATGCAACATTTAGAGAGTGCTTTAAAAGTAAGAAGCCATTTAGAAGAAACAGTTACAAAGTCTGGATTCAGTTGGTGGAAGTTTGCTGTTCGCAAGCACTTTCTTTCACTGCTTTCATGAATTTAGACTAGAAGAAGGGAGTGACGAAGAGTCCTGGTTAGCTCACTCTTGGTACAAATTGGAATGACAGTGATTCTTTGCCTGCGTGATTCTTCTTCTGCTGCTTGCTCTCTCAAGTCCTGATGTGGTTATGTGGAGTGCCAGGGTAAGGGCTTGAACACCTGGCTTTGGGTGCTAAGAGACATTTGTGTGGACACAAGCTGGTTCAGAGCTCACAGGAGTTTTAAGAACAAGCTAGTCTGTATAGACATGGCCATTTTTACCTGAAGAATAGAAAATGTAATGAAAATAAAATGTGCCAGATTTTAAATCTAAGCTACTGCTTAACAGCAACAGTCCAATTATCTTACTGTGTGAGTTGCTGTGCAAACATGAGTGTTTGGCTTTCCCTGTGCCACCTGGTTTGTATTCATAAAAATGAAACAAATGCAGTTGGGAGTGAAAAGGGCTAACAGAAAAACACTTTTAATTTTTTTTTTTTTTAAATAAACCATAAATACTGGTTTATTTTTGGTTTATTACAAGTAAACCAAATTGTAATAAACCATTACATTTTTTAATGTAATAAATCCTAGCAATGCAGCTAGTTCAGGTAGTTTTTAGCAATAATAACTCATTGCTTGTTTGTTTTCAGAAAGTACTTTTCTAAATGCATTGAAAGTTAACAAAAAGTGACGTGAGGAAAAACTGGTGGCACCTGTATGGATTTTTTTTTTCTGCATATGATGAGAGGGAAAAATGAAAATGGCACTTGCAGAGGGAAGAGCCAGGCAGGCAACTGCGGCTGCAACGTTACAAACACTGGAAAACAAAAGCTTAATCTGCATTTAGTGTACAGTTTACTTTTTCCCTTTTCAGGCCCAAACTCGTGTAAAGCTGAATTTCCTGGACCAGATTGCAAAGTTTTGGGAGCTTCAAGGATGTACATTGAAAATTCCACATGTGGAGAGGAAGATCTTGGATTTATTTCAGCTTAATAGAGTAAGACTGTTAGAAGGGAGAAACTCTTCCTAAAAATATGTTGTGTTATCTCAGTTTCTGGGATGGTATCACAATTGTTCAAAGGAGATTTTGGGGTCTATCTAAACTGGAAAAAGGGTTACTCTGTTTAACCCAGCGTAGCTAGTGTGACAAAATAGTAGGAAATACAGTATTGTGGGAGTTTGCATGTGAGATAGGAGATAATACTAAATTTCCAGCTCTTCTTTAAAGTTGAACTTGGACACAAACTGGTCAAGAATAAACTAGGCTTAACTGGAGGAAGCTTCTGAAAAGTGACGGCAGTGAAAAACATTTTTCCATTAGAAATATGGGAGAAAAAAAAGTCCAATTGGTTTTACTATGAAGCTTGTTAAACTTCTGGAAAAGTTTGTGTGTTTGGGTAGCAAGGGATGGGATTCACTGACCCCAAGGCTGTGTTCTCTCTGTTTCTTTACGTTTGGGTTAGTTTTCAGTTGATTGCTTTTGAGCCTATTTCATAGTATTTGTTGCAGTGAGAACTGATTGTACTGTGCTAAAAAGTCATGTTGGAATACAAAGTGACATGTGGCTGCGTGACAAACTGCAGCCAGCCAAATTCTCAAAAGTAGGCTGAGTTACTGTTTGATCATTTAATATAGGTGCTGACTTGTTTGTAAAGTAGTTCAACAAGTTTATTCTTCCTGAATAGGTTGTATGTTACATCTTCCAGTTACAGCTTTGAAACAACTTCCATGTTTTGGTTTTGGGGTGTTTTTTTGTGGTTTCAAATTTATGCTGTTCTGGTTTAAAATAGCAATTGTGGTGGTGTGTTTTCTTTTAAGCTGGCAGTGCTTTCCTTAAACGTTGACAAGTTTAGTATTAAACGCATGACCATTTTGTTTCTGCTTTTTAGCTAGTTGCAGAAGAAGGAGGATTTGATGTAGTTTGCAAGGAGAGAAAATGGACCAAAATAGCCACTAGGATGGGATTTGCTCCTGGCAAAGCCGTGGGTTCGCACATCCGTGCACATTATGAGCGCATTCTCTATCCTTACAACTTATTCCAGTCTGGAGCAAGCCTATTGGTAAGCTGTACTGAAGCTAACTGAAGTCCAATTAATTTAGCAGCCAGTCTGTTGTTTGTTTGTTTGTTTTTAATTGATGGAACATTTCCAAAGAATGCATTGGATGCTTTATGGCATGCAGGTGACAAGATGTAATCTGTGGTGTTGATGCAAGCAATTCAGGCAAACTTTTAATCAAAAGCAAAGTTTTTTGATAGATAAATAGTCTTCAAGGTAACCTCTTACTGATTGCTTTGAGTACTACCTTTTTGTATTTTCTCTCTACAATTTACAGAAGCCTTATGATAGGGGACACTCAGACTTCTTTAATGCTGTTTTGTAAAATGCAAAAGGCTACTATATTCACAGATGGTTATAGGTCCATTTCTGGCAGAACAAGAGTGCTATGAATCTGTATCGCTTGTACATAGAGTGACTGAGGGACTATGTCAAACCATGGCAGTTTTGTGGCAGTAACTCATCTTGCTTTTGCTAAGGATGCCCCAAGTTCGAGGATGCTTCATGGATATCGAAGTGTAGTTAACAGTGTGGCCTTTGACTTCTTTCAAGTTTAAATCTTCATCCTTCCTGCTTAGGTTTGGCCATTAAAACAGAATTCAGGGTTGATTGAGACTGGAAGCAACGTAATCTCTAATGAAAAATAGGGCTTTTCTTTTAGAGCAGTGGTTGTTTATTTGGAAAACCCAAATAGATTACAGTTGCAACGTCTATTTTTATTTATTTGAAACACTCTTACCATGGTGATCTTTCAAAGAGAGGAGTGTTGACCTTTTTTAAGCAATAAAAGCCCTAATCCTGTTACAAGCGTGTCTCCAATTTACAGAAATCAACACTAGCTGTTTACCTAAAGCTACCAAAACGAGGAAGGGAGTTAGTGTAAGTCAAGAAGTGTTGGAATTGAAGGCTTTTTACTTAGCTAGTGTTGATTGCTTTTCAGTGAAGAAGAACTAGATTCTGCAAAACCTTCAGAAAGAAATAATTTAACTTGTGTAGGTTTGAGTATTTTGCGAATGGAGCATGAGAACAAAATATAGTTGAAGAAAACTGTAGTAGGAAGACTGCTGTATCAAAAATATTTTACCTTGCCTCAAACACATTTGTATTAAGCAGTGGATAGCAACACCATTTTCTGAAGGCATTTAATTGAAAACTTTGCATTTTATTAGTTCTGAAAACTGTGGATTCTATTTTTTTTTTTGTAGCTGATCTGTTTTGTGACACCTTGCTTTGCTTCCGTATTTTTGAGGTGCAATTGAGTGCACAGGGAAAGATCTAACTGATGGTTGTGAAACAGGTAACCTCACTCATGCAAGTGTTTATCACACAATTGATGTTTACATTCGTGGTTTTCTTGGTCGTGGACTCTTTAGAAGGGAAAAGCATTCTCAAATGAGGTCATGCTTCTTTTTAAATGTAACTTACCAAGCTCTCTCTTGCAATGGACACCCAATAATTGTTCCACACGGCTGTGATTAGTGGATGCAGTGCAGGAAATGGTATTTAGGTATGGTTAACTTCATTTTTTAACTCCTTTCCCCCGCCACTAGCTGTTAAAATATTCCCCTCCCATATGTGGCAGAGGCGTGTATTTTCAATGAACTGAGAGAATCCACAGAAATATGTTGGGTTTAGCTCATTTTTCACTCTGATTTGACTTTTTATTTCCCAACCTCTTGCAATGGAGTTTGCAACGGAGTTTGTTTTGGAATTTGTTTTTTGAGGAAGACTCTCAGGTGAGATTCTTTTTGCCTTTCCTCCATGCGTTCTCAGTAAGTGGTGCTTTCCCAGATGCTTCTTGTGGAGGTGTCCATTTTATTGTATTATTGTATATTGTATTCAGTGCTTTACTGGGAATCTAAGCATCTGTGATTTTTGTTTTTGGAGCAGATGCAGCTATTTGATTTGACAGCTGTCAGTTTGAGATGTGTGGTGGTTCTTGGGATATTTCAACAAGCCTTTTGAGAGAAACTCTTCCTGCGGCTAGGATGAGCATCCATAAAAGATCAGTGCTTGCGTTCACTGATTGTTTTTTTTATTTATTTTTTTTTAAATTGGTAGTCCTTGGAGTATTTGTTGACTTCGTTCTGCAAAAACAGAAAATACGGAATAGTGTAGTTTCCACTGATAACATTGCCATAACTTAAGTCTCATCCATATCTGTGTATAGCATGAATTGTTTAGGTGTGTCTGAAATACCTGTTAAACTCACTTCCAGAGTTATTTTGACAAATACCCCAGCTGGAGATATTTCTATATACATACTAAAACAGTGAAACTGTCTGGAGCTGTTCAGAGGTGAACAAGTAGCATGTTAAGGCTCTTGTTCAGTCAAACAGCGAAAGTTTCTTAAATCAGCCAGTTCTAATAGTCAAAGCATCTTTCCACAGGGGTGTGTTCATTGTATTCTTACCCCGAAACATCGGACTGGACAGGGCTTGGGTGTTTGGCTCCAGAGAGTTGCAGCAGACCTGTTAGTGTGCTGGTTCTTGCTCCCTGTGCCTTGTTTAGAGTTACCATCTCTTCTTAGCCATGGTAACCATCAGTATGATACTACAGAGTATCATACTGCCCAGAGGGATAAATGTCCCCTGCAAGAACGGAGGTGTCCAGAATCTTCTGTCAATCCCTCTTCTGTGATGCACTGCCCAGACGGTCGCATGATCTAAAATGCAGCTCCAGTTTGGGAGGCTAGAGATGGTCTCGTGGTGGTCTGTTTTTCAGTGGATACCACCAGTTCAGTAATTCTGGGTCTGGTCTGTTTTCCAAAGAAAGGCTTTAATGTCCTGACTGGGATTCGTATGGCCAAAGATTTATATGTGTACACCTCTAATACAGATGTTCCTGTGTGAGCTAGTTCTCTAGGACCCTTTGTTGTTACTGGAGAAAAAGCAGTGCCTTTTTGTGTGATGATTCTTCTCCTCGAGTGGATACGTAGCTGGGGTAGACCAGTTGTATTCAGCAAGTACAGGGAGCCTGGACAATTAGGCTCTGTGTAAATTACTGCTTCATAAACATGTAAACCTGGAGGAGATGAATTGCATCCCTCTATTTTTTTTCCATTTTTGACATCCTGGAGGCCCTGTGAACATTCCTGCCATGTCCTTCAGCTGCCTGGCGAAGGAGCTGCTCTGTAATGGTTTCAGCTGATGGCCTTCTAATGTGCTCTCTGCCACCATTGGGAGTTCAAGGATTACACGTGCAACCATCTGCTCTGAATATGAGATCTCGATCACAGTCTTGATCACAGTCTCAATCACAGCATGTAGGATGAGCTTATGGGAGAGTAATTATGGAGAAAAGCTTAATCTTACCAAAAAGGCTCTGCTAGTTGGGACAGGACTGAAGATACCACAGTTGGTGTCCTTGGTTAAAGACCTATGCTTGCAGTTGATGAGGTCAGCCGAGGGGTAAAGCAGGAATTCCCGTCCTTGAGATAGGACTTACACTTCTAGTTCTTCTGGGTACAACTGAAAAGGTTAATTAACAGCCATTTCCTACTACTGCTGTGCCTTCAGGTTCCTGGGGCACTGGGAGATGTTTCTGCTTAAATAGTTGTTGAAACCTTAATGTTTAGAAAATGTCTTCTGGGCTTTTTTCAGTGAAAAGTGCTTTTTTTGTTGTGTTTTTTTCTTTGTTTGTTTGTTTTGGTGGACACTCCATTGAAGTGAGGCAAGTTATGTTATTTGTTGTTTTTCCCCTTTCAAAGTTTCCTTACCCTTTTGTTTAGGAAAAGCTGTTTGCCTTCTAGGTATTCACTTTCAAGGATCATGTTCTTCTGTTATGAGAAGGAGTAGAAACAATTTTTATTTATTTTTTTTTTTTAGTGAAAGATTTAGGTTTCACCTGAGGCACAATTCAAGGAACCATTTTTTTAGAAGGCATTACATTTGGCAACGTTCTACGTAGCATTAATGCAATTTGCTTTTCTGTTCTCTCATTTACATGTTTATCCTGCTCTCTTGCCTTTTCTGCTTGTCTGTTTTCTGTCCCGAGAAATTGTTGGCTTTGACTTTCTCCCACGGATGTTCATGTACAATAACTCACCTCACCTTCTGCCAGTGGGAGCTCTAAAGGAGCAGGCCCTTCTGAAGAGCCTGCTGCAGTGCTCGCAACCATGCAGCACGGAGCGTGCCCACCTTTGAGCGTCAGCCAGGACTTGCTGCTCGTGGGCGTAAGCTGCAAAGTTGGGCGGTTTTGTGTATTCACTGGCGAAAGGAAGTCAGGTGCTTCCTTCCAAAGAGTGAGTCTAGAGCTTACAAGTCTAAGAGTGGAGGCCTTCCAAAATGAGACAGAAATTCAGAAGGTCTTGGAGCAGTGTTGTGGGCTGTCTGGGAGTGACAGTTAACGATACCCTGGGACCCCTGGCTGATCTTTCGTTTTAGGTAAATACATACTTCTTTCAGCATGGACTTGTCTTCTAAAATAGCACTTTCCCCTCCTTTTCCAGCCTCCCTTCTGACTATCCTTGGTTTCTGACAGTCGGATTTCTATGCTGTCTACAGAGCATTAGCCCTTATGCCACTGCTGTGGCTCTCTTGCAGGTCCTGTCCTGGCTCTTTCTTGCTGAGAAAATGCTTGTGATGGGAACAGGTGAAGAGAACTGGGGAAATGTGGATGCAGCAATTTGTGTGAAATACTTTCTGACAACAGAAGATTTTGTCTGTCTTTAGGATTCCTTGTTCGCTCCTTAAAAACTGTTACCTGTTGTTTGCTCTTACTGAATGCTGTGTGGCTTGACAAACTTGCATTTGTCACCAGCTATTACTTTTCTTGCCAAACGTACGCACAGTTTTCAGCAATTACGTGTGTTCATTCAGCAGCTTGAAGGAACTAAAGCTGTTCTTGCCTCTTAATTCCTACAGGAGAGTTGTCCTCTCCAAAACATAGAAGGAAAGTAGCTTCTGCAGTGTTCTTCAGACAAAACTGTATTTCAGTTAAGACAGGGATGTATGGTAGGCTGTAATTTGCTTTTTCATTGCTCTGTATGTTAGCATCACAGTAATGCAGCCTGAAGACACTGCAGCAGTTTCCAGTGTGCTGTTGATATAGTCTCCAAAATCATCATCTGCTAGAAGAACTGGTCTGGGTGATGTCAGAGAGAAATGTTTGGTTCTCATCACATTTAAAGCATGACTTCAGCTTAATTTAGGATCCTTTATTATGGTTTCTGCATTCAGTAAACAGGCAAGAAAAAGTGATTTTTGTGACTCGTTCAAGTAGGTGATGCTACAATTGTCATAAATACTGCCTAGTTTGATGAACTCAGCACAGTCATTATTAAAGGCCTGTCTGTGTTCTTTCACATTAGTAAGGAAATTGCTCTACACAAAATTTGCATTGGAAGTGGAGGCAGAAATTAAGTAATCAAATTGTGTCTCTCTAGTGCTTGCAGAAACCAGATCTCACCAGTGACACAAAGGACAAGGAATATAAGCCCCACGATATTCCGCAGAGACAGTCTGTTCAGCCATCGGAAACTTGTCCACCTGCTCGTCGAGCAAAACGCCTGAGAGCGGAGGTGAGAGAATCCGTCTGTATCCGGGCAAATGCTCTGTGGTGACCCAGCTGGAAATGGTAAGGCAGGGCTGGTTTGCCTGGCCACATGGCACGACAGGTTTCAGTTCCTTACAGCACCAGTGTTATTTCCACCAGATCGCTGAATGCCCGTGCCTGCTGAACAGCTGGGGAACTTTTCCTCTGTCGTTGTCAAACATACCTGAACATTTGTAAATGCGTAAATTATGGGCAGCATGGTAAGGATTGTGTGATCCTTTCAAAAGGGTGTTCCTGAGGTTTGGGGTTCCGAGAGGCTCTTCTACTGAAGCCGTTCCACTTCTACCTTAGTTTGGAGTGTGTATGCGATAATAATGTTTTTAGCATGATTACAAATACTATGGGGCTGCTGGATTAAAATACAGGTGGCAAATTCTAGAAGTGAACCTTGTCTTTCGCAGCTTTGATCTCTGTGGTTCCCTCAGAGGACAGCCAGGAACAGTGGTTATTCTTTAAACATGCTGGGAGACGTCTGTAAGTCTTTCAGGAGTTGAAGCCAGATGTTAGAGCAGAGAAGGCTTTTGTTATAATATTAGCATTGGTATATTTCATTTTTTACTGAGTTCTATCAGTTTGTGCTACTTTCACCATGCAATATAAGGAAAAAGATTGCATAACATGGTGTGGTTCTGTACACTCAAACAGGATTAATCTTACACGTGCTTAAGAAATCATATTTATGTGGATAAGTGTAAAATGCATTGGTTGTATCTGCGTAGAGTTCCCCTGTGAAGACATGTGTGAGGAGATCAGGATGTGTCTCCTTCGTTGCTGCAGAACTGTAATCCTGTGACCTCAGTCTTTCCAGCCTGATGTTGCTGCCTTCAGAGAGTTTACTATTTCTTTGTTTGAGCAGGCGAAGAGTAGGGGAGGCTTATTGCCAGGAGATGGTCTTACTAGTGGTGACATCACGCGTTAGGAAGGTCAGGATTGGCTCTGTTTATAATCCGGATTTCTGTTCAAGTTTGTTTCAGACTCTGTTAACTGCCCTTGTTCCAGTCGTGGTCTTTATTACCACCAAGTAGTACAGCTTTGTTGTTGAAAATTCCACCTATGATTATTCTTAGTTAATAAGTTACAATTAAGGTTTCCTACAGCTTTTCCACTCCAATACCTGGTTACAAGGAGATTTACAGTTCTGAGAGAACCTCAGGAGTTGATCTGACACTTTCCATTTGAAATATCTGCCTGTGGTTGAAAGATGCTCGTTCTACCATAGCCTTTAAAGACGAACTGCAGGGCAAATAGATACTAAAATTTTAGTTGTTTCTGACAGGGCTGTCACACAAAGGGTGTGAATTTTTGTCATTTCTGTGGAAACAAACTGCTCCTACTTAGCCAAAATGCAAGGCTTCCCTCTCAGCTCCTTCTCTGAGCACTATGGGTGTCATGCACCTAATTTTGTGGAAAGAAGATACCTGATTATGAGTAGGCTTGAAAGATGCAGAGCTAAAGCTGAATTAAGCAGGATGGACTGACTCGCTTAGTAAAGAGCTGTAGTGTTTAAAGACAATAATTTCCAAAAGTTAGGATTTGTTAATGTTTCTGCTGTTTCAGTGCAAAGGCAGCTAAGTCAGTTAGATAGATCCATTTATTCTACATTGAAGCTACAAGCAGGTGATTTTTTGCGCTGACCTGGTTGCAAAGTAGTAAAGTTTGGTTAACATGTCTCCCCTTTCTGCTCAAACGAGATATACAAGGATTTGTCCGTGTCTTAAATTGTAAAACCTAAGTATGTTCTCGTGTGTACAGGTTTGACACTTCCTGCTTTCCAAAGGCTAACCATCTACTGTTGGCATTTACAGTAAGGGAACTGCAGGAAAGGACCGTAAATTATTCTTACTAGCCAAAACTACAGCCTGTGGGATAAGTGTAAGTTTGCAGTTATAAGGCACGTACAGTTTTACCTCGCCCTTTCCTACCTGCTGAGTGAACAGGAGAGAGTGTTCCTAATTCGAAAGGGAAATGACAGTCCTCGGCTGGTTTTGAAATGCAACGGATTTAGATAGTTGATGGAGAGAAGTGTAAAAGCCCAGCACAATGCTGCTGGAGTAAAAGTGAGATGAATTGATGCGATAAAAGGCTCAGGCTGGAAAAAAGAGCTGCTCTTGTGAAGCTCAGTAGAGGCTTAAGCACAGATTGCAGACGCAAGTCATAGAAGTTAAAGATGCAGAAGATGAGGGATCTGTTGTTGCATTGCTCAAGGATCAGTGCAAACTGAGCCTCATTCAGTATCACTAAGTATCACGAGCAGCATTTTTTTTGCTTATCTTAAGGAATGAGACCTCTGCCTGGTCTCATGGAGACAGTGATTTGGAGAAACAGAACGCAAAAGATAGAGTAAATAACTCCAAAACCACCTCTGTAAAAGTCCAAACCAAACAACCAAAAAAGCCTAGAAAAAACCCCAAGCAGAACAACAGCAAACCCTGCCCCTTGGAATACCTGATGGTGCGTTCCGGCTGACAGTCATGCTTTTAGAGCCAGGCCAACAAGTGCCGTTATTTGGGGTTCAGGGAGCGGTTAATAACGGACTGGCTTGTGTGAGTAGCAAGAGAGTGGTTTCATGACCTCATTTCCTTAAGAAATTAGGCTTAAAAAATACAATGTTAGAGAAACCCATCTTTACGCTGAGGAATTTAAGAGTTGTTCTCCCACAGTCTTGAAACTTCAGGAAAGAAATACAAGAATTAAATGGAAAAAAACATTATCATGTGTTGACAGCTCCACAATACACCGACTGACTTCCCCACTTAGACCGGAGTGTGTTCTGCTTCTCTAGAGTAACAGAAAATCTAGGAAAGTTCCTTGCTCTTTTTGAGTTTGAAAGTCAAAATTGTCTTTTTTCCCCAGTTCTTTCTCAGCTATTGAGAGTATTGAAATGTGTGTTTGAAAAGCTTGCAAGGTCTGCCACCAAAGTTCCTCAACTGTAGAGAGTTGCAGAGAATGATTTCGATCTTACTAGGCACTCTCTTGTTAGGACATCGCTGAGTGCTGGACGTGGCCAGGTTTTTCCCTTCTTCAGAGCCACAGCAGCTCTGAGGGGCGGGAGGAGTTGGGTGCAGGTTGGATCTCTTTGGATACGCAGCCTTTCCTGCAGCGTGGCGTGCAGTGTCCAGCTGTATGTTCCAAAACGGTCGGTCCATCCTTGGGCAAGCAGCCGTGAGTTTAGATGGCATTTTCCCAAATGCAAGTGTGAAACCAAAGTGTTCCATCTAAGGACATGACTGATTTTTTTTTTTTTTTTTTTTAAGACAACCACTGTTAAAACTGAATCTGACCCTCCAGAAGCCAGAACTCATAATCTGAGACGTAGAATGGGATATGCACCTCCAAAGGGTGAAAATGGTGAGTGACAAGTGGGGAATGAAACAAAATGTGAATGCAGTTTCTGTTACTTCGTACAAACTCATTTTCAGACCAGAGTTAAATTCAGCAGTTGGAACAATTCAAAGTATTTTAAAAAAAGACTTCTGTTAACTTCATTTTTAAATTGGGACTTATTGTAGAAGTTCTTTTATGGCCTTGAAATCTTTTTGTTTGTTTTGTAAGTGCTAGAGTGTAAGTGTAAGTAATTCTTGCTATTCTCCAAGAATATCATCTTGGAGAAGATGATATTCTCAGTTGGGAAAAAAAAAAAAAAAATCTACTTTTTTAACATCAGTGTCTCTTATGGAGCAATCAGAAATGAGATTTGAGCCATATTTCTATTTTGTGTTTAAATAGCTAGCATCAATCCACTAGCTTTAAATAGGGGAAACTCCTTCAAGAATGTGTCAGATTTCAGAGACTTCTAGGAAAGAATTTGAGTTTGAAATCAGGAAATGAAACTCCTGAAGGCAAAAGATAGTATGTCATGAACTTCACAATAAAGGTCCCATAGTATGATTTTTAAATTGCTTCAATTTGACTCCAAGAAATGCTTCAGATTGTCTCACGTCCAGGTGTAAAGATCTCCAGCTCACTTGTAACTTCAGCTAAGAACTTCATTTCTTAGCTTGTCTTCATTGCCCCCTTGTCTTCAGCAGCAGAGTCCTGGGATTCTTCACACTCTGTTGTATGGATTTGGGGGTGTGTTTTTTTGGTTCTTTATGATGTTGGGAATGAAGACTTGAGTGGAGACATGCCCAAATTAGGTAGGAGTGTCAGAACGTAGAGGAACTGCTTCTTTGTCAGGCCACGTCTGCTGCGTGCTCGTCTTTGACGGTATCTTTTCATGAAAGCGACTGCTATAGGAAACTGAAGTGTGAAGCTCATTGCAGGAACCTGTAGTGTTGTTTCATGTCTCTGTGTGATGTTTTGCTGTAAAATCAGTGGAGTAATTCAGCCACATTTGTTAACCACCCCATGGAACAAAATATTTGCTTATGAAGATAGTAATTTAATTTAAATTAATTGAAATGGGATTTAAAATACCTGCCCCAAAGGGTGGTTGTGCTGGTGATTGCTCTCTCCTGATGGCATGCTTGGTTTTTCTGATAATACAGCTTCTGAAGGCATTGCAAGCGTTCAGATTTTGCCTGAAGCTAACTGGAACAAGTGTGTATATGGGGATAGCAAGTGATTCAACAAATAACTTGGAGTTACGCAGTCTAACAAGTAATAACCAATAAATAAATAAGAACAAGTAATGCTAAGCATTAAAGTGCTTTGTAACACCCTCATTTTTGTTCTGTTGCACCAGAAAAGGAAATGCATAGTGCAGTGAAGCTTTCCGAGAAGAGAGAACATGCCGGGGAGCCAGAGAAAGACAAATGCAAAGTCCGATCTAAAAAACCCACGAATGCTGTGAGTACACCCTGCCTTCCTGCTGCTTCCCATTCCTTGCAGGTGTTTCTGGGTTTTCTCTTGGGTCTGTAGTGAAATCTCATGCCACTTACATCACACTACGGGCTCTTGTATTCTTCGTGTGACCCTGGGGCTGAAACAAAGCAGCATCTGTGCCTGCTGGAAGTACACACTCGTAATCTTCCTGCCGCCACAAAGCTGAAAACAACTGAATAGTTAAGTTTCACTATCTCTAAGCGAAGTAACTTGTTTTCTGTCTCCAAGGTGCAGTCTCAAAGTAAGCCTTTTGAAATAAGAGTCCAAATAGAAGTGGTTCTTCTGTGAACTGGTCACTCTCCCCATTGCTCGTTAACCTCAAGGGAGCTTGATGCGAGGTTTGGCACCCGGCTCTCTGGACCTGCCACTTAGTGCACAGTTTCAGCACTGACTTGGAAGCTTTGTTGTTCAAATGCTTCTTCAGAAAACAACTCTGTTCCTGCTCCGACTCTCCATGCACCGCTACTGCTGCTCCAAAAGACCTCAAACTGAAAGCAATGGTTGTTTGTCTCACTTTTGAGAAGATGATACTGAGATTCTTGTCCCTACCACTACTTGGGTTATTCCTAAACCCCAAAATGTGCTTTAGCTGGATGCCTGGAAATAAATGTGCATATACTAGAAGCCTGATCCCCCCACCTCCAAACAAAGAAAGCTTGTGAGGAGGAGCAGGAGATGCTGCTTCTTTTATAACAATGCAAGACAACAGGGTCTGCTTGTCCTCTCAGCTCCCTTCTGTATTTGAGAAGAGCCTTCAGCCTGTTGCTAATGAAGGTATAGTGTAGGATAGGCAGCAGACAGCCCTTCCCGCATGGGTAGTGCTGGAACTTTTTCCTTGGGGCTTGGCAGCTGCTGTGTGAAACCTCCCTCAGCCCTCTTGAACAGCTGCCCCACTGCCCAAAAGCGCATAGCTCTGCGAGAAAGCTGGTGCCCTTCTCAGTTGAAAGGAACATCTTGGCTGGTAGACTGTGGGGAAAAAGAGGACCACTGCCACCAAGAGCAACCCCTTTCTCTCTTCTGAGGCTCCAGACAGGTGGTCTCAGCAGAGGATGAGATGAAACATCTGTGCACGTGCACTGCGTGGGAGAGCAACAAGAAAAGGATTTGTGAGCCCTTGACAGGTGTTACGTTATACCTGCCGAATGCCAAGTGCTGCTGACGTAAACTGTCCTGGCTGCCGAATCAAAGCTTTTGCCATTTTCAAAAAAAAACCATGGAAAGGCATGCAACTCTTGTGGTCCTTCCTGAAATAACAGAAGGGAGTTATTTAAACTTTTACAGAAATACTTGGTGTTTGCTTATCTCATTTCCATTTCAGGGATAAAGTGAAATAAGCTTTGACCAAAGTCACAGATGACCAAGTTACCAAAGTGCTGTTTCACCATGAGTTACCTGAAGTGCTCCAATTCCCACTCTGGCAATTTTTTGTTACAGGTGGATTTGTATGTGTGTCTCTTATGTGGCAGTGGTAACGATGAGGACCGTCTCCTGTTGTGTGATGGCTGTGATGACAGTTACCATACTTTTTGTTTAATTCCACCCCTTCATGATGTTCCCAAAGGGGACTGGAGGTGTCCCCAATGTTTGGCTCAGGTAATCCGACAAACCATCAAAGTTAGGCTGAAGGTTCTTTTTGGTCTGTGGGTTTTTTTTAAACTCAATACTGGGGATTGAAAATATGATTTGCTATTGCTTAAGATTGTGCAAACAAAGTGATAGAGGGTAAAGCCAAATGAAGACTGGGCATGCTTCAAATTGAAAGTTATGACTTAATATTTGGGAGCCAGAATGGATGTGCCATTAAAGAATACGTTGGATTTGAATTGGCACCTTTGCTCTGTATTGAAAATTGGAGTCTCGCCAGGTGCTTCAGTGTCGAGGTCTGTGCATCTTTCTTTCACTTTGCTCTGCTAGAGGAAGGAGAAATGAGGCGTATTACTGCAAGGATGTTTGTGCAGATTTAGAAATAAATAAATATTGTGATTTGGTGAACGAAGCGGAGCAGTTTCTTCTTCTGACGCTGTGCGTCTTGGGGCAGTCCTTTCGTTTTGGTCAGGTGTCCTGCCTTCTTACCCATCAGATGCTGTAATAGCAGCCAGCTTGTGTAAAATCTGAGCACAGATTGTCTTTATTAATGCATTCTAGAAATAATGATCTTTTCAATTGCAGGAGTGTAATAAGCCTCAAGAAGCATTTGGTTTTGAACAAGCGGCAAGAGACTACACTGCGCACGTTTGGAGAAATGGCAGATGCCTTCAAGTCAGACTATTTTAACATGCCAGTACATGTATGTTCATGTATTTATCCTGATGCCATAATGTAGAGTTCATCTTTTGTTCTTAGTTAAAATATATAACTTTTGAGGGGAAGAGGGAAATTCCAGTTTTGAATGGGATGAAATCCCAAATTAGAGGTTCTCAGAACTCAGTGGCAGAGGCAGTGAATCCTTGTTTCTGCTGTGTCATGGTTTCTTGTTTCACTGCCGCCTTGTTTGGTGGTTGGTTTTTTTTTTTTACCACTTTTGAAGTGTCTGTAAGGAAGAGTTCTGCATGGAACCACATTTTCTTCTGTGTTTTTTTTCTCTTTAGTTGAAATGATTTTGAAATGGGGAAATACTTCAAGCTAGTGAAGTGATAGTGATAGGACAAGGGGCAATGGATTTAACTGAAAAAGGGGAGATTTAGATTGGATATAAGGAAGAAATTTTTCACTCTGAGGGTGGTGAGGCACTGGAACAGGTTGCCCAGAGAAGCTGTGCTGCCCCATCCCTGGAGGTGTTCAAGACCAGGCTGGATGAGGCTTTGGGCAACCTGGTGTAGTGGAGGGTTTCCCTGCCCATGGCAGGGGGGTTGGAACTAGGTGATCTTTGAGGTCCCTTCCAACCAAACCATTCTATGATTCTAGTGGAGGTTCCTCCCTGAGATAGCTTTCATGCATATGCTTTTTACATGTTGATTCCTCAGGATATACTCCTTGTTTTCCTTCTCATACATAGATGGTCCCCACCGAGCTGGTTGAAAAAGAATTCTGGAGACTTGTTAGTACCATTGAAGAGGACGTGACAGTAGAATATGGAGCTGATATTGCTTCGAAGGAGTTTGGCAGTGGCTTCCCAGTTCGGGGTGGGAAATTTAAAGTTAGACTAGAAGAAGAGGTAGGTCTTTATTAGTTCACTGTGTATGTTTGTATTGCAGTTCTTGATAAATAAGTCTGTCTGGTTCAAAGCACAGTAATGGAGGGGGATTGCAAAGTGTTTGTTTTGTGTATCTGGCCCTAGTATTTGAAGAGGAGGATTACATCAGAGTTTTTGAATAAATGAATTTGGCTGTGATCAGACATTAAAAGCCACAGGTTTATCGTAGAAGTTAATAAATAACTTCCAAGAGAAAAAAAAAGTCTCATTTTAACAAAGCAGGTCAGATAAGGTTTGTGAAAGGAGCAAAGGCAATGGAGGTTTTGTTTTTCATTCATTGACCTGTTTCTTCTGTTTTTTCAGTTGGGAAAGATGGTTTTCTTCTGTTGCTCTTTTGGCAGTTTTACCTTCTTGGTTTTTTTACTCCCATGTTGTATAAACCTGTGACTGTTCTGTTCAATATTCAGGAATACCTTGATAGTGGCTGGAATTTAAACAACATGCCTGTGATGGAGCAGTCTGTTCTTGCTCACATCACTGCAGACATATGTGGAATGAAATTACCCTGGCTCTACGTAGGAATGTGCTTTTCTTCATTTTGTTGGCATATAGAAGACCACTGGAGCTATTCGATTAACTATCTGCATGGGTGAGTTTGAGGACTAAACAGCCCTGAGAAGCAATCTCCCTTTCGTTCCCCCTTCCCCTTTTTTAATTAGTGGGCTAAAACCAGATTCTTAGAGTTGAGGCCAGAATAACCCCTGCAGTCCTGTAGCAGCAGGGTTAAATCTGACACAATGTGATTCATGCATTGATTTGCTTTTCGACAAGAGGTCGTATTTGGAAAGAGACATCCATTCCCAGTTTTAAAAACATCCATGAGAGATGCAGCAGATGCTCCATCAAATGTTTTATTATGCTCGATGTGAAACTGAAAACCATGCAAGTTTTTTTTTTAAAAATCATCTAGCTTCAACTAACAATCTTAGGGTCCTGCACATTTTTTGTCTGTTAAATTGATCATTCTTTCATAAATCCTCTCATCAAGGGAATACTTATCAACTGTAATCAGGACAGATCTTTGCCATCTCTTTGATATTCCGATTAGATTGAACTTGGACTTCTCACCTTACAACGGCTTTTCTAGAGTTTGAATTTTTCTTTTCACTCTTTCTGAAAGCTGTCAAACTCTTTCCCTTTCCTTGGTCGCATAAGCATTCCAGTAAAATGGTAAAACCACATCGCAGCTGCTATTCAGTAGGTCAGTGGTTATTCAGTTGCTGCTCCTTGAAATAGCTGCTGCTGTAGCACAGTCCAAGTAGTCAGTGACTTAATTTGCTTTCTTTCTTAGTGCTTGACATTATTAAAACAAATGTTTGAGTGAGGCTAAGTAGATGAGTGATCAGGAGTACATTGTAAAAATCATCTTCCTTGTCATTTGTTGCTTTTCATTTTGCCTGGATCTTCAGTCAGGCTAAAAACTGTGGGAAGGAGAGGAGTTTTTTTTGTTTGCAGTAGAAACTGCATTTTTTCTAGGAGACCTTCCCACGCTATTGTTAGAATAGCACTATGTCCTCCAGAATTTGTCCCAGATTGCATTGGTGTTTGCAGTCAAAGGCCATAAAGATGCATAAGTGCATACATGTATATGTACACACACATACATATATTCACAAACTCATGTGAAAGTTGCCCTACTGCATTGAATTATTTCCTCTCCAGTATGAAAAGCCCTTGATGCCTTGTGTTTCATTTGCAGATATTCTTCTGTATTTCCCTTCAACTAGGAGGTTTAAGTCTGGGGTTTTTTAACCTATTCGAGAGCAGTGTGTAGTTGAGGTTAATACTGTTCTTGGCCAGAGGAGTCAATCTTAATGACCTGTCACTGAAGAGAGAGCACTTCAAACTCTGGAAAGCCTTCAGAAGGTGGGACTCATTTTTGTGAAATACTAGGGAAGGCATGTCCCTCTTCAGTGTTGCCACGTGCCTTGAAGGAGCTTCTGTCCTGGTGCAGTGCTTGAGCAGATAGCCCCAGGTCAAACCAGGCTACAGCAGTAGGCTTTTCATAGGCTCGAGTTCAATAGTTCTCCTGCGTGATTCTACATGCTGTGTTAGTTCTTGAATGATTAAAAGGAGAAAAACCAAAGACTGTGCTTCTGAAGATGCTTGCAAATAAACACATAAGATGTCAGTCCTGGTCAGAGGAAGAATTACCGTCACTGATGCCATTATTTCTCAAGGCAGGAACGTGGAGCTGTCAGGTAGCATTGCAGAAGGAACTGCTACCTTCATCACTCTGCAGCTCGCTGCCTTTGTAAGGCTGACACCTTGACACATCCATTAGAATTGCATCTCTTCTCGTTATCTGTTCTCCTGAAGTCCAGAGACCCCTGGTACCAGTATCCTGGTCCAAGTTGAGCACAGTTGCTAACTGCGGTCATCCATTCCTTGACACCAACATGTATCAGGGAGCAAAATTCTTGACTAACCCAGTATTGAGTCAGGATACGGGAGTGTTTTTGGTTGCATCTGTGGTTGGTCTTCATGAATTCCTAGAGTTGTTCAAGGGTATGACCAAGGCTGCATAGTCATTTAACACTGAGTAGCATCTGCTCTACTTGTGCTACTCCTTGTGATATCACTGTAACTGCCCTTCCACAGTCTGTCCCACTAGCTGTCCTCCACCATGACGGAGGTGCTGTTTGAATATAGGAATAAGGTTCTAGGTATGAGGGATTCACTCTTTTCTTCTGGAATCCTCCCAGTTGCTTCATGATTATGGGGAAAAAAGACGACCATTGGGTCACCTTTACTCTGCCAGCTCTTCAGGAGTCTTGGGAGAAAATGATCTGTCTGTTATCTTCTTTTCTAAATCCCTTTTCTAATGTCGTTCTTTGTAAGGGATTAGAAAGCATTTTCATCTTCGTGCTGCAGTGAGCCAGCTTCACTGTAAACCTGAAACAATATCTACAGGAACACATCTGCATAACCTTAATTTTCTCAACTGGCTTGCATTGTTATAGCTGTTGCTAAAAGTCCTTTGTTCCTACACTGGATATGGATTTTTAGTTTTTGCCTGATGTCTTTTGCATAGTTGGGAAGTTTTTCGTTTCTACTTAGTATATGTCACTTTTATGGCAATTACGCACAAGACAGAAACTGGCTTGTTTGTTAGAACCAAGAGGAAGTTGTGTTCATGGTAAAAGGCAAACAACTTATGTTTTGAAGTTGTGCTGGAATCATCAGAACTTCACAGAGGACTCCTTCAGCCTTTTTTTTTTCCCCAGAATATTTTAAGTACGTGCTCAGAAATGTAGGCAGTAGAAAACTTAGGTCTGGAGGAGGGACCTGTGTAAAATGTTGAAGCTTCAGCGAAGGTACTTAATCTTTGCATTTCTTCCTAGTGATATACCCTTCTTTTGGCATGGTGTATGTTAAAGCAGAAGACATAAAATGTAATTTATAAAATTGCTTATATTTAACTTTTTTAATAATCTTGCAGGGGGGAGCCTAAAACGTGGTATGGAGCCCCAGGGTATGCAGCTGAACATCTGGAGGATGTAATGAAGAAGCCTTGCTCCAGAGCTATTTGAATCTCAGCCAGATCTTTTGCACCAACTTGTCACCATAATGAACCCGAACACTTTGATGGCCCACGGAGTGCCTGTATGTTGTTGGACTCCTGTGCTAACCCCACCAAACCCAACCCTCTTTCATTTGCACTGAATTCTACTTCAGAGCTGATAATTGAAGCCACTTTTATTCCAGAGGACGCTGTGGTAGTTTCCATGTGTGTTGTAATCCTTCCTTGCCTAGCTAATGAGCCAGTCTGAACAGATGGCAATGGAATCCTGCTTTTGGAATTACTTGGCAAACTCTCTCTGAGATCCACCTTCGTCTATTTCTATTTCTGTATCTCAGTTGGAAAGTTTAGTCTCAACCTTTGAAACCATGGCAGGAGCTCTTCATATGTCTGTCTAATCAGAGACAATTTTTTGGCATAGAGTTTATGGCAAGGGGCCAAACCCCATTCCGCCTTTAATCATCATCTACATCCTCTTATTTTTCCTGATAAGTCCTTGGTATTGAAAAACATTTTCATCAGTTTCCATTATATTCCATATTAGATTATTCATGGGAATTATGTCCCTTTACACACTTAATTAGCTTTTGACTAGCTGACCTTGGGACTTAAAGGAAAATCTGAAAAAAGTAACAAAATTTGTGATGTCTGCTGTGCTTTGAGAGACTCCAAAAGGAAAGATGCAGGAAGACCTGCCTGCTTTCATGCTGATTGTATTGCACCTAAAGTATTAGATGTACAGCAGCATGAACTTTTGGGGAGGTTCCAAATTTCCCCCCCCTTTAGCTGTGCATTGACGAGAGCCTTGCCCGTGCTTTACCTGTGTGACTGTGCCCAGCCAGCAACGCGTGAAAGGCACAGGCGGCTGACTTCAGATGGCTTAGAGCGCAGGGTGGCTGAAGGTAACCCCTTTGCTTTCTAGGGTTTGGTTATGACGAGTTACCAAATGCTGTTTGTAATTCTTGGGCTTACGTTTCAAAACCGTCCGAAGCCATCCTAGAAGTTACTAGGAATTGGAAATCCATGTTCTCTTCACAGCCTTCCATTCTGTTTCGATTTGACCTAATGCTTGTGTGTCTTTTCTCATAGGTTTATCGAACCAATCAGTGTGCTGGAGAGTTTGTGATCACCTTTCCAAGAGCTTATCACAGTGGCTTCAATCAGGGTTTTCAATTTTGCTGAAGCTGTGAACTTCCTGCCACAGTTGATTGGGTATGTTCCAACCTCAGTTTTTCATGAAGTATGCTGTTCCAAAGTTGTTCCCAGCTGATGTACAGCTCTAACTTACTGCTGGTGCGCAAATCTAGTGCAGAGATCAGGAGCCTGTGAGTGGCATAATGTTTTGCTGAAGATCTTTCACCAGCTCACTAGCTGTGGGCTTTCTCTGGTTCCTGAGGTTTGGTTTGAAATTAGACGTTAGCGCTGATGTATCTTTTACAGCAGAAGGTAGGCAAGATTCTGTGCATGCCTAGAGTATGAGAATCACCAGTGCTGTGAGAATCTACTCCTTTTGTGTCCCCAAATTCTGTTCAACTTGTCAAGAGCTGGAATGAATTTCTTCTGTTTATTGCACTGGGAATTCTCTGAGAGGTGCTTTCTGCAGCTGAAAACAAAGCTGACTTGGACTTTTTTACCAGCTTCTGTGATGAAATCAGATGATACATTTATCACACATTAAGAACAGTTTAAGACTTTGATAGTCCTCTTGGGGAAGAATAAGAAGAATTGCATCTGATGGGACTGCATCCTCTGGATAGCAGAGTTGCTGTAGGTTTTTAGGGAAGAATACCTTAATGAGAAGGGCACAGAAGGTTTCAGTGTTTAAACAGAAGGTTTACAGACCAGTACTTTATTCCCAGTGTCACTCAGCTCATTGAAACAACAGAGATAGACACACATTAGAATTGTTAGGTCATAGTATTAAATTTTTTGTCCTTTTTAAAATAAAAACAAATGAAGGAGAGTTGCTTCAATGTTACAAGTAATCATTTCTCCTTCCTAGCAGATTTCTCAGAAAGATCCTTTAAAGCTACTGATATTTCAAATTACTTATCTTCCGATTTTTTTTCCCCCATAAAAGGTCTTAGCAATTTGTAAATGTAGCCCATATAAAAACGTTGCTAAACTTAAAAAACATAACTTGGAAGTAGGAGATGACTAAAATTGAGGGAAAGTGTTCTGAATTGTGACTATGTTCACATATCGGTTGGTTTGATTTTGATTTTCCTCTTATTCTTCCCTGAGTTTCATTCTGGACTCTGACACGTAACCTCACTGTAAGCATGGCAATCTGCCTGGCTAATGACAGCCTTAAAATAAAGCTATGAGTAACTTGCCCAGTTCCTAATGAATTGTTTACTCTGCCTGGCGTTACTTAGGGACTTTAGTGATTTTATGGAGGTCAGCAGCAGTTTTCTCACGCTGCAACACAGGTCATGTCCTACATAAAACAGCCGTATCCTTTGAAAAGAAGGTCCAGCATACCCTGCAGCCTGCCTTTGACAGGGTATCTCTTGAGTGGTAGGAATGGGACAGGTGTATGTACTCTTCCCTTTGATGCTTCACCAACCTCTGTGTGTTTTTAGCTTGGGTCTTCCTGAGCCTACTGTGATTTAGTGATTGAGTTACCCCTAATTATGGTCTCTTTCAGATAGTGCGCTCCCCCCATGAACCTCGCTAAACAACTTGCATCCACAGTGTCCACTGTGAAACAGTTAGAAGCACTCCTGGTTTACCAGATACTCGGGGTCTTGATTTCTCTTGTTGTACATTAGAAGTTTGAATATTGTTGCTAGAAGGATTTGTCTTGGCCCTTTCATTTGGATAGTTCTTGGTTAGTAGCATCAAAAGTGAGTATCTTAATGTTTTTCAATGCAGCTACCGTTGGGTCGCCAATGTGTGGAACATTACCGTCTGCTAAACCGTTACTGTGTGTTTTCTCATGATGAGATGATCTGTAAAATGGCTTCCAAAGCAGATGTTCTTGATGTTGTGGTAGCATCTACGGTTCAGAAAGACATGGCCGTTATGATTTGAAGCTGAGAAGAGGTTACGTGAGAGGTTGATAAATGGTGAGTTGTAGGAAATAATATGATACTGAATGGAGGAACAGTTAAAAGAGTGGTGTGAAACCATGCTGGGACTGTACTGTGTTGTCAATGGCTTAGAGGTATGAGTACTTCCTGCGTAGGTTGTTGATTTCAGAGGACCCTGGGGTAAAGAAGCATTTATCGTGCTTCTTGTTTTAGCATCTGCCCTTTAATGGTGTTCAGAGTGTCTCTTTTAAAGTAATAATTGTTCTTTCAGTAATTTAGTCAGAAGAGCTGATTTTTCCTTAACCAAGATTTCTGTCTATCTAGTTTTAATATCTTATTTCTGAAGTTCATTATTCCTTCGATAAATTTAGCCTCTGACATTTTAGCTTGGAGTGATCCACTCTTTGTAGACTTTGAATTGAAATAACATACTCTTTGCAGGGAAGGGACTGACTCAGCGAGAGTGGCTTTTGAGCTCTTTCCTGATGATGAGCGGCAGTGCTTAAAGTGTAAAACCACCTGTTTCATGTCTCTGTTTCTTGTCCCTGTAAACCTGGAATTATTGGTGTGCTTGTACCACGTCGAGGATCTCTGCTCCTGTCCCACCTACAAATATAGACTGGGGTAAGCTTAGATAGCAATAATACTGTGTTCTGGTGATGTATCTTGTGTGTGTAGGTAAGCGGTTTGATAAGCTGGTGGCCTGCTCCATGTCGTCAGTGGTTCTGGTCTTGTATTCTGTTTCTTTCAGTTGTGGGCAAATATAGTGCCCTGTCATGGTTTAACCCAGCCAGCGACTAAATGCTACCAGCTGCTCACTCACTTTCCCCCGTCCCTGGGAATGGGAAGAGAATTAAAGGGAAAAGGGAAGGAGACTCATGGATTAAGATAAGAACATTTCAATAAAATAATATAAAGTTACAAGTAATGTGATACAATAATGGGTTTTTATATAAAATATTGTAATAATGTATACAAACGAGTGATGCACGGTGTAGTTGCTCACCACCCAGTGACCAATGCCTGTCCCATCCCAGAAAATGATTCTGAAAAGGTAAGTCCTGATCTTGCAATCATGAATGAGCATGAGGCCTGAGAAGAGAGTGAGAGAGAGAAGAGAGAACTCCGATGACAAGCCTCCAAAGAGAGTTCCAAACTTCCCAGTCAGACCCTCCCCTATATACTGGGCATGATGCTGCATGATGTGGATTACTCATTGGCCACTTTGGCCCTCAGTCCCAGGTCTAAGTTGAAATCCTAAGGGCAGTTGCAGGCCCTCTGTATGGCCATGCTCCCCCCAAACCTGTTGTGCTCCTGCACACTGCCAAGAACATGGCAGCTGAAAGGCCTTGTTGCTCACTGTCAACTATAAACATCAGTGATTATCAGCATTCTTGTCATAACGAATCCCAGACTAAATCCAAAACCCAGAGCTCTTCTAGCTGCTAAAAAGAAAAACTAACTCTGTGCCATTCAAAACCAGGACATGCCCCCAAAACAAAGTCCCTTTTTTGTGCTCAAAGACAAAGACTCTTTCAGCATTCGGCTCTTCTGCTCTACAATGGCAAAAATTGCTGGATAAGTTTACTTTTTATTTCTAGCAAGAAAGTCATCAGCCCTTACATTCCAGGTCCTTGCCAAGTGATACTTTTTTGCTTTTGTTAGCTTTCCTTCCTGTTCTCATCTTTCCTGTTGTTTGTTCCATCTTTGTCCTACATGAATGTAGCTTGTCCTAAGACAATGCCATGATGGCTTCAATTGCAATGTTGAAATTGTTTTAGGAGGAACCTAGTGTGATTCTATGTCTTAATATATAACCCTGGGTGCATAGCAGATCATTTGTGTTGTATAGACCAATGCACCCCTCCCTTCCACCCTCCTGCTCCCCCCGGTTTTTGCTGCAGAGTTTGAATTCTGTGCTACTTGTAGGTACCGCTATACCCTGGAGGAGCTCTATCCAATGATGAACGCGCTAAAGACGCGTGCGGAATCGTACAACGAATGGGCTTCCAACGTTAACGAAGCTCTGGAGGCAAAAATAAACAGTAAAGAAGTAAGTATCTTACTCTTTTTTTACAACACATAATTGTTAAACGGCCTAATTTTTCAGGTTTTAGTTTCTGAAACTTAACAACTTTTGTCTTACATGACAGTCAAAGGATGTCATATATAATCTCATGTTTATAAGTAAATGTTTTAGCTGTTATTGTCCCAGAAATTATGCTACTCTGGCTCTGTGTGAGAAGATTGTAAATCGCTTTGACACAAAATATAACTGAAGTTGAAATATTTCTATATATACTAAATATATTTCTGTAGTTGTGTTACTCAGCCTTACCATTTAAAATCCATCACAAAGCGGGGCTTTTGTTAACTTAATGTCTTTCCCAAAAGGTTCATCAGTTTAAGGCTTGATAGAAGAATCAGAGATGAAAAAGTTTCCAGACAATGATCTACTGCGACACCTCAGACTAGTTACCAAGGATGCAGACAAATGTGCCTCAGTTGCACAGCAGCTTCTTAATGGCAAAAGACAAACGAGGTAAATGTTACTCTGTGTGTTTTGCCACAAAATTGAGTCACTGAAGATAGATGCCGGTGGCCGTGATAGATGCAGTGTGTGTGAACGACTTGAAAGCAATCTTTTGCCTTCTCAGGAGCCCTCTTTTACAGGGCGATTCGCCTTTCCTGCGTGTAGTAAGTAAACATCCTGAGCTTTCGATCTCTTCTTCCTCTCTGTTTGACAGTTGGCAGTAAATTAATTCTAACATTCCTCGAAAGGAAGAATTGCTGTGGTATTTCCAGACAAAGCAACACCCAACAAGGTCCAGTCCACTTGTCTTTGTGCCATGGAGACTGAGAATCTGTTGGTAGTGCGTATGTCACTGTATTCATTACACTTATGCCTTGTGAAAAAACAAGGTGTCTTAACTTCCTGAGCTGATGATGATGGGGATACTGTATGAGAGCTGTGAATAATACTTGCTCTTTCTTTGGCAGCACTTCTGTTAAATCTTTTAGTCAGGTTATTTGCCGAGGAGTTTGAAGATAGGGCAGTGTTTGGGTAATCCATTCTTTGTGACCCGGCTGCTTGGTCCTGCTAGCACTCCGCCTATCTGAAATGAGTTGAAAGGAGTCAGAAGATCCAGAAGGACAAGGCCAGGTCTCCTTGTTGCATCAGTTTGCGAGTGTATCAACGTACAAGCCTTTCTTTTGGGAGTCACAAATTACTATCTTCTGTTGCAGGTTCTCTGCTTAGACTTCCAGTGGCTGTATCTAGTCTCATGGGATGACAGGTTTCTAAGAGACTCTTGGGTTTATATTTTATATTTGTGAAGGACGATGTTGCTCAAGTCCAACACTCTTAATAGCATGAAGTACTTCAGGAAGAACAACTTTACTCTGTCTCTGCTGCTTTGAACAACGTGGTGTTTATCAGAGCAGTTGCTCTTTGTGCTGGTATAACAGCACATGTGTGGTTTCTGCATGTTGCCTGCCTCAGCAGCTGTCTTGTAGCTTGTCACTCCCTGTGTTCTCACAGTACTTTAAACGCCGACTTGGAAGGACTTTGGCAGCAAAACATTCAGCTACTATTTTCAGCAGAGGTGCATCCCGACGAAGAACAAGTCGGGCAAAAAGACCAGGAGGCCGGCGTGGATGAGCAAGGAGCTCCTGGACCAACTGAAAATGAAGAGGTTAGCCTACAGAGGGTGGAAGCGGAGACAGATAGCCTGGGAGGAATACAGAGAAGCTGTGCGAGTGACCAGGGATCAAGTGAGCAAGGCTAAAGCCCTGAAGGAATTGAATTTGGCAAGGGATATAAAAAGCAACAAGAAATGCTTCTATAGGTATGTAGGGGACAAAAGGAAGTCCAAAGAGAATGTAGGCCCCCTCCGGAAGGATACTGGTGCTCTGGTTACCCAGGACATAGAGAAGGCTGAGGTACTCAATGAATTTTTTGCCTCAGTCTTCAATGGTAAAGCCTCTTGTCTTACCACCCAAGCTGTGGAAAGAACTAGCAGGGACTGTGAGGATGAACCACCGCCCACTGTACTTGAAGACCAGGTTCGAGAACATCTGAGGAACTTGAAGGTGCACAAGTCCATGGGACCTGATGAGATCCATCCGCGGGTCCTGAAGGAACTGGCGGATGAAGTTGCCAAGCCACTGGCTATTGTATTCGAGAAGTCGTGGCGGTCTGGCGAGGTCCCCGATGACTGGAAGAGAGGGAACATAACCCCCATTTTTAAAAAGGGGAACAAGGAGGACCCGGGCAACTACAGACCGGTCAGCCTCACCTCTGTGCCTGGCAAGGTCATGGAGCAGATTCTCCTGGGAACCATGCTAAGGCACATGGAGAGCAAGGAGGTGGTGGGTGACAGCCAACATGGCTTCACCAAAGGCAGATCGTGCCTGACCAACTTGGTGGCCTTTTACGATGGGGTGACAGCATCGGTGGACAAGGGTCGACCAATGGATGTCATCTACCTGGACTTGTGCAAAGCTTTTGACACTGTCCCGCACGACATTCTTCTCTCTAAATTAGAGAGTCATGGGTTTGATGGATGGACCACTCGGTGGATAAGGAATTGGCTCAATGGCCGCACTCAGAGAGTAGTGGTCAACGGCTCAATGTCCAAGTGGAGACCGGTCACGAGTGGCGTCCCTCAGGGGTCCGTGTTGGGCCCGGCCCTCTTCAACATCTTTGTTGGTGACGTGGACAGTGGCATGGAGTGCACCCTCAGCAAGTTCGCCGATGACACCAAGCTGTGTGGTGCCGTCGACACGCTGGAAGGGAGGGATGCCATCCAGAGGGACCTTGACAGGCTGGAGAGGTGGGCCCGTACCAACCTCATGAAGTTTAACCAGGCCAAATGCAAGGTCCTACATCTGGGTCGTGGCAATCCCAGGCACAAATACAGACTGGGTGGTGAATGGATCGAGAGCAGCCCTGAGGAGAAGGACTTGGGAGTACTGGTGGACGAGAAGCTCAATATGAGCCGGCAATGTGCTCTTGCGGCCCAGAAGGCCAACCGCGTCCTGGGCTGCATCAAGAGGAGTGTGGCCAGCAGGTCGAGGGAGGTGATTCTCCCCCTCTACTCTGCCCTTGTGAGACCTCACTTGGAGTACTGCGTCCAGTTCTGGAGCCCCCAACATAAGAAGGACATGGACCAGTTGGAGAGGGTCCAGAGGAGGGCCACGAAGATGATAAGAGGACTGGAGCACCTTTCCTATGAGGACAGGCTGAAAGAGTTGGGGCTGTTCAGCCTGGAGAAGAGGAGGCTCCGGGGTGACCTTATAGCGGTCTTCCAGTACCTCAAGGGGGCCTACAGGAAAGATGGGGAGAGGCTGTTCAGGAGGGCCAGTTATGATAGGACAAGGGGTAATGGTTTTAAAATAGAGGGAGGTAGGTTCAGGTTGGATATTAGGAAAAAATTTTTTACTATGAGAGTGGTAGAACACTGGAACAGGTTGCCCAGAGAGGTGGTGGATGCTCCATCCCTGGAGACGTTCAAGGCCAGGTTGGACAAGGCCCTGAGCAACCTGATCTAGTTGGAGATATCCCTGTTCCTTGCAGGGGGGTTGGACTAGATGACCTTTGAAGGTCCCTTCCAGCCCTAACCATTCTATGATTCTATGATTCTATTTAGACATTATTTTTGTAGCTGCAATTTCCCTTCCTATTCATCCTTGTGTAAGTCTGTAGCAAGGACTTGATAAAAATTCAACCTCACTGTCTTGCAAACACAAGAGGATAAAGCCTCTGTCACAGCAATGTAAAAATACTGCAACAGGAAATGAAAAATTCAGCATTCCAACAGACATAATTTCTGTCAGATAAGTAGTTTCCAACCCAGAGATTCATGTCATTGTTGTCGAAGGATTTATCCACTCCTGATCTCTTCCTTCCTTTAGCGTTGAGCCATCTCTCCTCATCCGGCCTTTCCAGTCCATGTATTTTCCTATCCTTGGTATTTGCTCAGGCCTCCTGAGGATGAACTTGGAGCAGCAGCCGGGCCCTTTCCAGCTATTCTGTGCCAGGCATGCTCTTTCAAGGGTCTCTTCTGCTCTTAACGTGTACCCAGCTTTTTATGCTGACCATGACACCATATGGTGTGGAATATCCCTTTGGTCAGTTGGGGTCACTTGTCCCGCCTGTGTCCCCTCCCAACTTCTTGTGTACTCCTGGCCTCCTCGCTTGGTGGGGTGGGGTGAGAGCAGAAAAAGCCTCGATGCTGTCTAAGCACTGCTTAGCAGGAACTAAAGCATCCCTGTGTTATCAGCACTGTTTTCAGCACGTATCCAAAACCTAGCCCCATACAAGCTACTATGACGAAGATGAACTCTATCCCAGGCAAAACCAGCACATGGACTTTGCTTGGCCTGGAAAGAGCGGGGAGTGATTGTTATCTTCATCTTGCTGACTAAGTCTGTTCTTTTGTCGCTGTGAGGGCCTGCTGGCCTTTCTCACAGCTGTGCTTGCCAGCTCCTTCAGCATTATAGACTGTGCTGGATAGTGCTCCCAGGGTCACGCTGCACGGGATCAAGGCAGTGCTTGGATTGCATTTCTCGTTTGTTCCAAAGTGGTTTTAGCCCTTCTCTCACCATTTCTCCTTGGAGCTTTTGGTGGCATATTTGTGGGAAAAGTCCAGTTGCGTGTCTTCATAATTAGAGTTTTAAAAACCCATATTATTTGAGGGATTTTTTTTTTCTGAAAAAACGAAAGGGAGGAGTGTTCATAACCGATGTAGGAAGATAAAAAGAAGGGAATAATCTGCTTAAAATCTTATTACATATTGTATCAAATGCAGTGTCATCTACATGCAGTTCACATAGCTGCAGGATGTTGGGCAACCTGTTGTTGTTGTTGTTATGTGTTGGTGCTGAAGGATTGTGCATTCTGCCTAAAGTTTGTTTCATGCTTTCGAGGGACTTTGCTTTATGGACTGAGCATTTTGTTTGAATTCTCAGTTTGGAAGAGTCTTGCAGTAGACTTGACTCAGCTGGAAAGGTTATCCCTGTTAATCATGGTAGGCAGTGATACTCATGGATTTCCTCCTGAGGAGTGTACACGACAGTTCCTGGAGAGAGAAGACAGAGGTAGATGAGAAATATTCCCAGAGAGTAAATCCTGTCACTCTCGCTCACCATCTCTGTAGTACTTGAAGAAATGCAGAGGGGCTGTACATCCCTGTTTCCATTTGTTCTTTCGGCGATGGGTGATGAAGCCATCCAAACAGATGCTGTTTGGAAGACTGTTCTGTGAACCGCTGTCTGAATCGGGCCCAAGGACAGCATAGCCCGCATTCCTCCCTGGCACAAGCACATAGGTGACCCTGGAAGGGAACAGTATGGCAGCAGGGCAAGTACAAAGGGATGTTCTCTCTGTCCGTCCCCTTCCTTCTCCAGGCCTCCTGATACCGTTTCTGCTTCTTAGAGTCTCCAAGAATTGCAAGACCTTGTACGTTTTTGTGCTTAATAACCCTGGGTGGATGTGGGCTTTTCTTCTGTGAATGCTTTTTTTTGGGCTCATGTAATGTCCAGTCATCCAAAACATCTTGCGACAGTCAGTTTTGCAGTTTAGGTACGTACAGGTGTGTGTGTATGTGTATATATATACATAAATATTTATTTTAAAAGCTTGGGCATTTTGTTGAAAGGAGATACACACAACTTCCAGAAAAATTAGGAAAACATAGTAGCCCATTAACCAGCCTGTGTTGTACCTGAGACTTTGACTGAATTTTATTGTTCAGCTTGCTATGGATTTTGGAACTCCCAATGTGATCTTGCATATCCTTTACAAATACCTGTTTTTAACATAGAATGATAAATGAAATTTTATTTTATAGTATTCATATATTCCAGTTGTGCTGGCATATCCTGCTGGGGTGTTGTTTTCCTCTTTTGTTTAAACGACATATTGTGTACTAAATCTGAGCCAGCATTGTAAGAGATTTCTTTCCTTTTCTGTTTGGGGTTCTCAGACCTAGTTGATATTGGCTTGAGTTTAGAGAGGTTTTTAATATTAGCCGATTTCTTAACACTTACAAGCCACTCATTTGATACAAAGCTTTCAGATAAAAATGAAAAGGATGATTTCAGCATAAAGAGGGCTTTTCAGAAGTGCCTACATGACCTGTGAATGTAAAACCCTTTCGAAACTGGGATTTGTTCTCTTTTGGTATTGTGATAGTTTGATGTGTGGGGGGGTGTTCTGGTGGCAGGGGAGGGGATTTGCTCCCTGTGCCACCAGATCGGAGTCCCATCCCCCCCGGGGGAGGTTGAGCCAAGGCGGCGCCTCTGCGAATGGCCCTATTTAAGTTGGGACAAAGGGGCGGGAAAGGGCTTTTTGCTCAGGAGCGAGGAGAGAGCAGGAGGGCGCTGCCCTCGCTCCCGGCTCCCGGCCGAGCGGCCGCTCGGGCCCGGGCCGGCGCCATGTGCTCAAGATGGCGCCGGGGGAGCCGCATGGGGGACTCGGTAAGCGCCCCACTCCCGGGGTGCCCGCCGGGCCGAGCTTCCCCAGAGAGGATTAATATCTAAGAGAAGACAATTACAACGACCGGGTCAGCCAAGATGGAGCAGGAGGAGGTGTGCTGGAGCTGAGGCTTCCCTTGCAAATCGGTGTGAGATGGCAGGCGGCCCCCCTGCAGCCAGGGTGTACTCGGCGGAGCAGCGACCCACTCGTGGCCTGTGGAGAAACCCACGTCGGGAAGGAGATGCCTGAGCCCAGGAGAGGTCGTGGAGCAGGGGATGCGCGACCAGGTACTGTTGATAATGGGGCATGGAATGCACGACGAGGTCGTGGAGGCATCTGGAGACCGTGGGACGACCCACGCCGACGCGAGTGGCAGCAGCTCCCTAAGAGGCCGAGACTGGTAAAGCCCGAACTGGTGCGATCCATGGGGAGGATTGCAATCCTGCGGGCAGGACTTACTTTGGAAAAGTTTGGGGACTTTTTCTTTGTGAGTAGGGGATCCACCGAAGCAAGGGAAAAATGGTGTAAAGACTCCTCCTCCTTTAAGAAAGAGGCGGCAGTGAACAACATGGATGAACTGACCTGTACTCCCCCATTCCCTGTCTCCCTGCGCCGCTGGGGGGAAGGCAGAGCCAGGAACGAAAGGAAAATAGGGGGTGGGGAGGTGTTGTTTTAAGATCGGGCCTTGTTTTCTCTTTTCTCCTCTCAAGTAACCGGTTTTCTTGTTCCCTTGTGTCTCTTGTAACTGTTAATAAATTATTTCGTTTTAAGAAGTAAGCCTGAGTCATGTTTTGCCCGAGACCATGTTTGGTGGGTGCTCCCTTTTCGGTTCTTGTCTCGACCTTCAGTCCAAAAACCACGACAGGTATGGACATGGGGAGAGCTTGCTGCAATAGCTTTTGCAACATAACTGAATGGTTTATCCACAATTGCTTTGTGTTCTGGAAAAAAGCCTAATTTTATTCTATAATAACCAGTGCTCTTCCAAGGCTGGTAGTTGTTGCAGAATATTATTGAATATGAAAGAGTATTTCCAACAATAGCTTATTCTACTATAGCTAACTGAAGTTTTCTCATGTATGTGAGCCTGAGGCTGCTTGGATTCTTTTTATTTGTGATTTTTTTTGATTCTATTATTTGTGAGTAAAGTTGACTTAGGAGAAGTCATAAGCAGATCTTTGAGACATTTATGTTTTATTTTGGTTATTGTAGTGGCATCCAACAAAGTTGAATTGTGTGTAATTGCAGGTACCGCTCCGGAGGAGGAAAATGTCAAAATCAGCTGACTGTGAATGAGCTCCGGTTGTTCGTGAGGCAGCTGTACGCTCTCCCCTGTGTCCTCAGTCAGACACCATTACTGAAGGTAACTTGGACAACGCTGGAGAAGGAACCTGAGCATTTGTCGGTGGCGTATTTGCACTGCATTGATCTCCTGTCTTACTAGTAGCTCCAAAAGTAAATGCCTTTAAACTGTCAGCCCTGGCTAACTTGTGCACATGAGTCGCTTAAGAATGCAGCGCTCTGACCTGCTGGTGTTCATGGTCAGTCGATTTTATACTCCATGGGGGATTCCAAACGTTAATGTTGTATGAAGTAGTGTGAGAGAAGCAGCAGGATGACCTGGCTAACTTAAAAGTTGGGGGTCAGTTAACTAGTCTCCTCTGCAGAGTGAAGCCAGGTTTATCTGAGAACATTCAAAACTCCGTAATGATCTGAGTGAGAGTTCTCCCACGCATGTCCCTTCCCTTCTTTGTGAACCCAGAACCAGCTTTCTTCTGGTCAAGTAATGAGATACCTCCTCGTGCTATCAGCCCATGTTCCAGGACTCAACACAGATAACCCTGGCCAAAGCTACCAGCCTAGGCTACCTAAATACTTGTTGTAGCAGAGCACCTGCTGCTGATGGTGAGTCAGATCACTTTGTCTCCCATGACCATCAGCTGGTGCTGATTATTTGCTCATCAGATGATCAGCCCTCAGAGAAGTTTAAAGTGATTGAAGACTTGGTTTCAGAATTTGCCAAAATATTGCATATCACACTGAGGAGTAATAAAAAACCAAAGGAACATAAATTCTGGGCACTTGCAATTCCTGTCTTAAAGAAGCAGAGCTTTGCATATTTGTGACTCTTAGATCCAGAAGATGCAGGGTCCAGCTCCTGAACTCTCTCCTATGATTCTATGATTAAGCATCCACACAACACTGAGAGACCAGACATTATCATGGAGCTTTGAATCAGAATAGACCAATTCAACTCGGATTTACGACTGTTGCTTTTGAAACTGTATCAGGTCTGCAAGGTGTGAATCAGATTTTGTGTAATCCTATATACAGTTATTTGTTTATAGCGTTGTAATTCTGAAGTTATTTTACTGTTTAAAAAGCAGAAGATAGGAATGCCAGACATGCAAACAGTTCTTCTCCCTCTGGCATTCCTGAACAGGGCAGTATCAAACACGTATGGTCAGGCTATTCTTTTATGTCATTCTCAACAACTCTAAATGATATGTAGTCATGCAAATCAGGCTGTTCACATAAATGACCAACAGTTACTGGAGATCAGTTCACAATTTAATATATATCTTAAAAAGGCTTTATTTCCATTATGGGAGAGATTGCCTCCCATGGCAAACAGCCTCATTGGCAAAATACCAGGATGTCAGCTGTGAAGGAAGAACTTCCTGCTGGAATAGCATGTCAGCCAGTACTAGAGGCATTGGGCAGGAGGGCTAGATACAGAATAATGCCAGCTTTCGCAGTGAGATTACTCTGGCTGTCCATTCTCCTGGGTGAAGTGCAAGCAGCCACAGCTGTACCTTTTGGGGGCAATTAGCTGTTGAACAGAGAGAGAGAGGGAGAGAGAGCTGGTGTTGGGCTGCATGAAGGAGTAAAATGTCTCTGGCTTGCAAGGATGATTAGGTCCAGTCAAAGACCTTAGCAGTACAGCAGAAATCATAGAATCATAGAATGGTTAGAGTTGGAAGGGACTTCAAAGATCATCTAGTTCGAACCCCCCTGCCACGGGCAGGGAAACCCTCCACTACCCCAAGTTGCCCAAAGCCCCATCCAACCTGGCCTTGAACACTTCCAGGGATGGGGCATCTACAATTTCTCTGGGCAACCTGTTCCAGTGCCTCACCACCCTCAGAGTGAAAAATTTCTTCCTTATATCTAATCTGAATCTGCCCTCTTTCAGTTTAAAGCTATTGCCCCTTGTCCTATCACTACACGCCCTTGTAAAAAACCCCTCTCCAGCTTTCCTGTAGGCCCCCTTTAAGTACTGGAAGGCTGCAATAAGATCACCCCGGACCCTTCTCTTCTCCAGGCTGAACAGCCCCAACTCTCTCAGCCTGTCTTCATAGCAGAACTGTTCCAGCCCTCAGATCATCTTTGAATGATGAATGAACCACAGAAGCTCAGTGCTCTTCCCAGCATTCTCCAAAGCCTTTTTAATGTTAGCCTTACTGTTCTTCAGCCTTCTTTATCATTCAAGAACAAAGCCAGAAACCAGCACTGGTGGAACACTTATGTCCCTTTAGATCCTTTCTGTTCTTCTGAGACCTCTTTTGGACACCTGTCTCTTAGTTCAAAGGAGCTTGGAGTGGAATTCCCTTGATCTATGATCCTCAAGCTTGTGGACGCATTATGTATGAGGAGATGCTGATGTCTACACTAGGTGTGGAAGAGATACTATTTCAGTGTTCCAGACATCATGATAATTTGCCGTGCATGTTGTGTGCGTTGCAATGGGGTGTTTGCCAGGAGGCTTGTGCTTAAATGTTTAAGCTTACGCTTCAATGTTTAGTGATAGGGTGTTCTTTTTATTTATTGCTGCATTTGTATGATTCAGGATCTTCTTGATCGTGTGGAAGCTTTCCAACAGCAAAGCCAAAAACTTCTCTCTGAAGAAATGCCCAGTGCTGCAGAGCTTCAGGAGCTGTTGGATGTCAGCTTTGACTTCGACGTTGATCTACCCCAACTGACTGAACTGCGGATACGTCTGGAACAGGCACGCTGGCTCGAGGATGTGCAACTGGCTTCCTCAGACCAAAGCACTCTTACTCTGGATGATATGAGACGTCTTATAGACTCAGGTGTTGGACTCGCTCCCTACCCAGCAGTTGAGAAAGCAATGGCGAAGCTGCAGGAGCTCCTTACTGTGTCTGAACACTGGGATGACAAAGCCAGAAATCTACTCAAGGCCAGGTAGAAGCTAAATCTTAACGTTACATTTTGTAGTTCCCTGAGCTGTGTAAGATGGAAAGAGTTGGCTCTACTTCTGAAGGGGCTCTCTTTTGTTCACCCATTTCACAATATGAAGGCAAAACTCGTGCCATCCAAAAAGGAGAGGGATGAAGAAGGGAGATGAGTGACTGAGCAGTTTTAAATGTTGTTGCTTGCAGTGTTTGTGGTGCTCCACTATCATTGTGCAAATTCTCCTTTTGTCACTTTCCACCTGCGTCCCTCCCTCCATGTCAGACTGGAGGATGCACGTCTAGATAGAGCTTAGATATATACTACCAACTGGTAAAATGTTATTACATGGACTATTTCTGACATAGAAGAGATTTTTCCAGACTAATTGGTGCAGGGGAGAAGGAAATGGGCCAAATACATTCCGACTGAGAAAAGTTTTCTTGCTTCTTACTTTGACCTTCTGATTTATAAAGTAAAAGGAGAGAGTGTGCCATCTGTGTAAAGTTTAGAAAGGTGGCACAGACTTGTACGCAAGGCTTCTTCCCTCAGGATTCTTGATTTTATTTTTTTTTTCAATTTTCTATTTTTTTCCCCCCAGCCTCATAATCATGAAAGCATTCGAGTGTTTCTTACCCGTTAGTAACGATACTGTTTTATGTGATAACTTCATAGAGCACAAAACTGGAATGATCTTGGATTTAGCCTCCAAAATGGAGATGTGGTTGTATTTGTACCCTTCTAAAATGTCAGAATCAAATTGTGATATACGGAAAAGCCATCTTCAGATTTTTTTTTTTTTTAACCTTCTCACCTAGAATCTCTTAGCTGGTACTAGCCTAGGGTTCAGTGTGCGTTGAAGGATCCAAGGTTCTTCCATTCAAAAGTTAATAAATGTTAAATCTCCCTTAAGCCCAAATGTGCGACTGTTTCTAGTAGGAGTCTATAACAAGCAACTAGACATTTCTGAAGCATCCCTGCATTACTAATGCCCTGGTTGTACAGCGTGCACCTCTAGTGCTGGACAGAACATCGTTACTTGCTGTAACCCTTCGGTCTTAATGCACCAGATGAGTAGAAGACCCCCGATTGTATTGCAGTGTTTTACATTCTGAGGTGTTTTGTCTACCTAGTCCACGGCAGTCCCTGAGCAGTCTTGTCGCGGCAGTGAGAGAAATAGAGGAGATCCCAGCCTATCTGCCGACTGGTGTCGCACTGAAAGACGCGGTACAGAAGGCCGAAGACTGGCTGCGGGAAGTGGAAGCTCTGCAGGTACGTAGCCTGTGCTCTTGGCTTCTTGGTGAGTGATTGTAGCCCCTGTCAGGTGAACAGACCCATGCTCTGCGCTCTCTTCTGTGCGCTTGGTGCTTCAGGATCATGCTGAGCTAAGAAGGCTTCATCTGAAACCTCTGTTGCCTTAGACAGGGCGCAGTTCTGCTCCGAGGAGTGCTACTCTTTTTACTTCTGTTTCTGGACCTGCTTTGTATTCCTTCACCTCTGCAATTAACCAAATTGCCAAAAAGTCTAGAAAGGAACTATTAAAAAAATCTGAAGTTTAAAAGATGTTCTATTATTATGGACCTTTACCTGAAGGGAAGTTTTGCTCAATCACTTAGTAACAATTACCTGGTAATCACATGTTTGTGTACTGTTCTGCATCTTCCTGCACTGCTGTAACACATAGTATCATAGTATGGAGCAGGTGACACAATCTAAATTCTTCTTGCCGACTCCTGAATAAACAGATCCCCTAAAGTGTGTAAAAGTCCCCAATCGTATTATCTCACAGCCTTCATTTGCTTCACTAAGCAAATAACTTTCCTCTAGCAGCCTTTAAAAAAAAAAAAAAAAAAAAAAAAAAGATTTCCAGATCCAGAAATATTCCTGATTGGACAAATCCTGTCCTTGCATTTTCTCCAGTTTTGAATGCACCTTTGTGGAGCATGCCTTATGTACAGTCCTGCAGGTAATGTCTCACCAAGACCTTTTGACACAAGGCTGTTCATACTCACTGGTGGGGGAATCGCCTCTTCTGAGGCCCCACAGAATTTATCTGCTGTTTCCACGTCTGTATCATTAGTGATATTTCAGGTGTCCTGGGATGGAGAGGTATTCCCTCATTTGTTCACCGTGAAGCATGGCCAGTCTCAAGGCTGTTTCTTGTCCTGTTCCTGTATGGCCAGCCTTTGATTTCAAAGATTAAAATACGTGTAATTTTGTAGTAGTCCTGTCTGAAATTTGAGGTGGAAGTTACTTATTTGCTCCACTTCCTTCCCTCTTCCCTCCATCCTCTTCCATTTTTAAGGCTTCTTGCAGCTTTGTGTGATTTGCATTTCTGAGTTCACACTCTGAAATAAGTCTTAAACTGAGCAAAAAGTTGATGGCAGAGAATGAAAACCAGAGTCTGATGAAGAGAAAGACCTATACAGGTTTTCACCTTGGCTTCTGCTGCTTCCCACTATTTTTTTTTTTTTTTTAATTTTACCCTTTCAGACAGTGTTATTTGTGGATCCAGTTTCCTTTCCTGTTTATTTTTTTAGGTTCTTTGCTTCTTTTACAGTTCAATGGCAGTTTAACCCTCTCCTCTTCTCTCTTCCCACTTCCCCCCTTGTGTGAGCACAATTGCTCATGCCGCCGGACACGGTGCGAGTTCAAGCCCAAGTGAGTCATCGGAGCCGGGCCGACTCTTTGAGGTGGTTCATGGCTCAGCCTGGCCAGCACTGAGCCAGGGGTCAGTGGGACTGCACAGATCAGGAAGGGGTGGGACTGGGACAGCTCTGATGTCACATTGTGACAAAAGTTGCCAAGTATTTTCTTACATTTTCATTTGTCCACGTTTTTTTCCATGAGGTGAACTTCTAATCTGACTTACTAGTATTTTCAGTTTAATTGAGCGTAAACTTCTTTTGAATTCAAGCTTTTATTTAAAAAAATTAGTTGTCCTGGGCTTTAAACTTTAGAAGGAATAAAGCTCATGTAATACTAACTTTTGTTTGAGGATTATCTTGAGCACTCGAGTGAATTGGTCTTGGCATTTGCTAATTTCTGGGTTTGGATTCTGAAATTCTGCCTACTGAATACAGAACAATGTCTGTACGCGTCCAGAATTTGCGCTTCCGTTCTGCGAAGATTTTAGTAAATGCCTGCAGTCACTGTGACTTGCAGGAAGTTCTTGGTATCAGTGCTTTGAGGTTTGCTGCTAGAGATGTTGGGGTTGTTCTGGATGAAGAGTTCTCCAGTCCTGCATCACGGCCTCTTGTAGAAATTCCCTCTCAGAGCTGCTCGGCTTCTGGCCCTCTTGTAACTGTCTCGCCTGAGGCATAGGCTGCTAAGTGCACGAGCAGAGCTGGCTTTCCAAGGGCATTTTGGGCACTTGAGAAGGTTCCTTGCTCTTGGCGTGCTGGGGACTGGGTTAGACTTGCCCTCTGTGTCTCTTCCAAAATTATTTTGATTTTCTGCTGTGAATGCAGATTTTTAGATTGGGACTCTGCTCATATTGTTGGCAGTCCCTTTTCTTCCCCCCCTACTTTAAACTGTCATTTGGTAATTACATTAAGTATAATGACTAGAGCATGAGAAGCACAAGTGTTGGACTAGCAGCTGTGGAAGTGACTGAAGTGTCTAACAGTAAATGCTGTTTTACTCGCTCTGCCTTCAGTTAATGAATCGCTGTGATTCATGGAAGTGATATGTCTTCTATACATCAAGCATTTTTTAATTTATAATCTGACAGGTTGGAGGACGTGTGCCTGTACTGGACACATTAGTGGAACTTGTCACGAGAGGTCGATCTATTCCAGTGCATCTGGACTACCTGCCAAGGCTGGAGTCCTTGGTGTCAGAAGTTCAAGCGTGGAAGGAGTGTGCAGCTAACACATTTCTGTGCGAGAACTCCCCTTACTCTCTTCTGGAGGTAGGAGATCTCAGCTCTGGGGAAGACCGCCATTCATACCGCAGCAAAGGCACCTCTGAGTTGCGGTTTTAACTCCGGAAATAGCAGTCAATATTAAGTATATTTGCAGAATTGGTTTAGGATTCTATTACTTATTTTAACATAATTCAGATGAGATTTAAATTATCATTAAAAGCATAGGTCAGAGTTTTAAAGTGCTTAAGATTTAGCTATACTTTCTGTCTTCTTTTGAATCAGTGCCTAACAAGAGCATGCCGTGCCACAGTCTGACATTTTCAATAGGAACATGGAAATCTTGACCTGTTTGTGGCCTTGCATTTAGTTCAGTGTGTCAGGCTGCAGCAGCTCGCTGGAGCGCGGGTTCATCCCTGCCTCGTCCCCGGGGGTGAGCTGTGATCAGGGTGAGGCTGTAGCTGCTTTAGCTGGCCCTCTGGATCTGTTGCTGCATGTGTGTGAACACCTGTAGTTCTTGAGCAACGCACACTCTCTGGCCTGCACTGAGTTCCCCTTACTCCTAGCCCTCTTCCCTCCATTAGGACAGCTGGGAATGCAGGGCAGCCTCTGGAATCCTCTGCTGTTTGCCCAGGCGTGCAGCTGGAATCGCATGGAGGCTGTTCAGGGTATCCACTGTCTCTAGATACCAGCAATCAGAATGAAACATGGAGGTGTTTGTGCTCTGCACGTTTTATCACATGGAATTTTTAACCCTCCGGCTCTCTCTGTTTCCCAGATAACCTCATCCTGGTCCCCCAAATCTTTCCTGGAGACAACTGCAGGAATCCCTGTTCTAAGAGTCGCATTGTAGGGGTGTTAGGGCAGGATAAATGCATGAAAAATGCTGCAGGCAATCATGCTTTTCTGTCCATCAGGTGTTATGTCCCTGGTGTGATGTTGGAATGCTGAATCTGAAGAGAAAGCAGAAGAAGTTGAAGGAGCTGGTGCCAAGTGGAAAGAAGAAAAGCACTAAACTGGAGAGTCTGAGTGACTTAGAAAGAGCGCTCTCTGAGAGCAAAGATACTGCATCTGCGGTACGTGGTTGAAGATTTTTTTCAAACTGGGGTTTCTTCAAAGTTCTTTGAATCATTGTTTCTGTCTGCCTCTCGTGCAGAGTGTCACCTTCCGCTCGCTTCTGCTTGCTGTGCTATTCTGCAGGAGGACTTATAGGACTGCGCTTTTCTGTGCTTGCTGCTGTGAGACTCCCCACAGTTGCTTTTAGTGGAAGAAATGTGTGTTGTCTGTGCGTGAAGTAGTCTTACAGTTTGCCAGGCAATGCCCATAGCCTAAGAAAGCATAGGACAATAAAAAATGGGGACCTTTTTTCCCCCACCATGCTAAAACCTGATTAAAGATAGGCTAGGGCTTTCCCAAGTCTGATCCTTTCAAAGAACACAGTAACCCAACACCATTTATAATTAAAACAAACACCATCGACAGTTGAAGAAAACCTCAGGCAATAAACCAGTAGTTCTGGATGGAGGAGGCTTAGTCGGTGGTGGTGAAGTGCTTCATCCCAAAAGACCTATTTCAGAGCCTCCACCATGGTCAGATTAAACAATGTCCCATGATTAGGGGGGAGCAGTAAAGTGATTTGGCAGGGTTTGGATAGAATTGTCCCTTTAGGTGTGGGACATTAAAGTTTTAACCTATGGCAGCTACTCAAAACCTGTAGGTTCAGTGCTTCAGTTTTGACCTCCCTTGTCTGAAATCCAGACTTACTGACGGCATCCCTACGAGTGCCGTAAGGAAAAGAGACTGGGCCCTTTGAATCACACCCCGTTCTCCTCTTTGACTAGACAACCTCTCGTTAAGGGTTGGGGTGTTGAAAGAGAAGGACACATGGACTGCACCCAGGAAAATGTGTTCATTTAGCGTGGCAGGTTTTGCTTCTGACACGAGGGGAACAAGAATCTTCTAGAGGAGGTGTGGATACTTTCACAACCCAGCGCTGTAGCTGCAGTGCTCAGCACCCGTGCATACGTGACATCGCATGCTGTGCCCGAGTCCCATGTCTGCCTGTGCTGAACAGTCGTCTTAATTTTTGCATAGCTGGTTTTCCTCTAGTTGTCACATTTCAAAGCCATGATGTGTGAAATAACTGATTTTTCTATATTTCTAAAACCCTCCTGCGTACATTTATTTTTATGTACATAATAAAATACATAGAATTAATTAGTTGCAGCTGCTACGAAATGGCCTTCATGGAACTGGAATATATTGCTATCTTTAATAGCAGCTCCTGCTAAAGATTCCTGAAAAAAGGGATCCTGAGCAGGTGTAGAAAGGGTAAACACCACATTCAGGAGTACACCCGAGTTTCGCTTAGTGTTCACAAACCTCAGAGTGAGTACATAGGTCGGGGTACAGCCCTGTGCACTTGACAGTGTGTGCAAGGTGGGGATCAGAGATGTGTTTCTATTTCCAGAAACTGCCCAGATACGTTTTACGAGAGACATGGTCATAGAGAAGTACCTGTGAGCCAAATTTGCACTGGTTTCAGCATTTAAGCTGCTTTAGTGAAGGTAATGCTATTGTAGTACAAAACACAAAGGATTTGGAACAGAGAGGAAGGGAGCGAGGAAGTTATTTTTTGTAAAGGAATTAGCTTTGTATCTCTGGGCCTGATGAGAAGGTGGCAGGAAACTGAAGTCACGTGGCTGCAGGTGCTCCTAACTGCCTGGTTTCCAACATTGAAAGCCTTGAAGGCGTACAGGGGTGAGGAGCTTCTTAATGATCCCCAATACTCGCTGGCATCTCTGAAGAGTATGATTGTGCAGAGGTCACCCTGTTTCTAATGAATAACGTTCCTTTCGCGGTTGCGTCCCCTTCTTTGAACTCCCTTTAGATGGCTACACTGGGGGAAGCCCGATTGAAAGAGATGGAAGCGTTGCGTTCTCTGCGAGCAGCGAACGAGGTGAAGGTGCTGTCTAGTGAAGAGGACGCCGAACTGAAAGTCTGTCTGTGCCAGAAGGAGCCGGCTGCTCCGATGATACAGTGTGAACTCTGCAGAGGCTTCTTCCATACCGGCTGTGTTTCGGTGCCCAACGTCTCGCAGGGACCTCGTGTGTGGCTCTGTCCACACTGCCATCGATCAGAAAAGCCACCTTTGGAAAAGATCCTGCCTTTGCTGGCCTCCTTGCAGCGTATCCGTGTGAGGCTTCCTGAGGGGGATGCCTTACGGTATATGATCGAGAGAACTGTGAACTGGCAGCACAAAGCACAACAAATGCTCTATTCAGGGAATCTCCAACGTGTACAAGACACAGTTGGCTCAGGACTGTTGTACACCAGATGGCAAGCCACAGCAGGCCAGTTGCCAGAGACAAAGCAGGTGAGGCTGAGCTGCTTCTGGGTTTCCTGGCGGTGGGTGGTGTGTGGTCAGCAAGAACAGCCTCTAGCACCACTCTGGGTTTTGGGTTCCCTGTATCTGTGTACAAAGACTGGCCAGGCATGCTGTTTGTGTGCTGCTTTACAGATATCAGGAGTTGGGATTCTGCTGACAGTTAGGCAGGATGTGTGTTCCTCCAGCCAGAGCTTCCTGTTCTCCTTCTGCTGGAGTCCTGGGAACAATGACTCCTAAAGGGCCTGTTTTCCCTTCTCCTCCTCCCAGCTCCTACACTCTCATGTGACACTGTTAATGACAGAGTTGCTGAAGCTCTTGTTTCTAGAGTGCTTAGTAGTCAGTCAGTCTTTCTGTTCTGTTCTTACCAGTGTTTCAGTGTAGTTTTCAGTGTTGTGAATTCGTACCAGAGACACAAACTGTCCGGTGTGTTCCCAGCTCAGCTCTCGGATGAGGTTGTTTTCAAGAGGGTGTCTTCATCCGTTACTGCTCCTTTTTTCTCCTTCTCCTTTATGCTAGAGCTCCCAGGCTGAATATTCTGCTGACATGACTGAGTTCAGCTGCAGCTGTTTCACGAGCGGTCTTGAGGGAGTTTCAGACTTGCTCCAGTGAAGATCTTTCAGCAAAAAGCTCAGGGATAGTGGGAAATGGGTTAAGCACTTCTAGCTTTCCCAAGTTAATAAATGCAGAAAAAAATTTGAAGTAAACCACCCCAAAATTAAATGCACTCTTTCTTTTCCTTTTTTGATTGAAACCCCTTAGTTTTGCTAGTCCAACCCTGCTCCAGTTAGTCTGTGTGTTTGTGTTTTCACGCTCAGCTACGTTAAAACATCAAATGTGCCACATGGGCTTGAAAGAGCAATTGTAGCTGCTTCTCACGTAACTTAGTCACACCGAGCTGCTTGTATAGACCAATTTTTTCAAAAAGGCAAGCCTAGTTTTAGAAATTAAAATGATGTTTAAGCATCTAATAGAATTTTTCTGATAATTTAGGTTTGAAAGTATCTTTTTACTAGACCAGGTAGGATAGCTGAATAAAACTGGACAAGGTTTTGGGCATATAAGTTGATGTTTGGGTCAGAAATGGAAACAGTGAGCTCAGTTTTATTAGCTCAGTTTTATTAGCTCAGTGTGGTACCGTGAGGTTCCTCTGACCTGAGAGCAGTCTAACTGCTAACTGTTTTTGTGGGATCTGGAGCTCAGTAAACCTCCTAAATCCAAGGTAACTCTAGCAGAGCTAGTTCAAGTCCTTATGTCTGCATTTCCCAAATCGGAATTGCCTGGGAAGCTCAATGGAAGAGCATCTGACCACACGCATCAGCTCGGGCCCCTCATTGAGCCTGCGCTAAGGAGCCTTCCTGGAGACCACGGGCCTGCGGGCAGGTTAGAGGTGGCCTCCAGAGCCAACTCGGCACAGGTGCTGAGCTAAAGCTTTGGTCTCAATGGATTTGCAGTGGTTTTTTGGCAAACCCGCTGCCTCAGCATTGCTGTCCTGTCCTGTCCCAATTCTGTTTTCCCTGTTCTCTGGGCTAAGCCAGCACTCTCCTTCCCCCAGAGAAGCTCATAGCCATACCCACTGGACTTGGGCTTCTTTGGCACTGGCCAAAGTGAAGCACGTGGAGCATTTAGATGAGCTGGAAACATTCCCTTGAGAAGCAGCTGTGAGACTTGACGAGAGCAAGGTTTTGAAAGGGGCCCAGACACTTGAATTAGCGAGGCCAATGCTATTTTGGAAGGCACCTGGTGAGATGCCTTTGGGACTCTCGTGAGTCCCAAACTGACACTTGCTGTCTTGCGTCACGGCCTTGGCATGAGTAAGCACATGTTTGGCCACTGGCATGTCTTCTGGGTGTGCTGCGGTAAAGAGAAGTGCTTCCAAAGGGTATGGTGTCTCATCAGATCAAGACAGTGAGAAATCACTTCTTTGTTGTGAGCAAAAGGGGGAAAGGGTGACATGTCCCCTGAGTCCATTCTAGAGCTGAAGCCCTCGCTTCCACCCGTGTGGGATTATGGCCGCAGTGACTCTGCCTGGGTTGTCTCTGCTCCACAGGCTCCTTCTCCTCTGGTAGAGCACATGGCTGCCTGCACTAGGGGTGGTTCCTGATCTCTGTGGCAATGAGAGTTCACAGCCAAGAACTGGGGCAATCAAATTGCTTTGGCCTGTTTTGAGGGGTAGGATGAAGGATTTGGGTGTGTTAGATGGAACAGTTTCCAAGAATACAAGATGTAAGCAATTGTAAGAGAAGTAATTGTTGTATTGCAGTTGTTTGACACTTCAGAACTAAGTTTAGTGAAAATATCTGTACCTTTTGTTTTATTTTCTAGGTTTCCCAGACAATTGGAGCAATGTCTTTCTCCATGCCTCATGACTGGGATAACAGAACCATGTATTTACATTCTGTATTTTCTGCAGGACAGCACTGCATCCCACTTCATGGTTTGTAATCTTTGCTTTGATTTTTTTTGTTGTTTTTGACCCCATCCTTTTCTTTCCGTGAGTTTGGTGGAGAAGAGAGGGTGTCCAGGTCAACAGGAGATGGGTGAGGCAGGGAGGCACATGACTGCGCAGTACATTGAGTTGCTTCTCCATCCCCTCAGTGACTTTGGAACTTAACGTCCAGCTTTGGCAGAGGGGTGAATTTCTCAGCGATAGAAATTCCCTGCGTGTCATGAAAAGATGTCACATGGTAGGACAAGAGGCATCCGCTGAGAGCTGGTCCCTTCCCACATGCACAGCACACCGCGGGCTGTGGCCAGCTGAACAGGCTGCAGAGGAAGGAAATGGAGGAGAGAGACGTTGGAAATTGTAGCAGGGGGATGGGGACGACATAGGGAAGTGGTGCTGGAGACCATGGGGTACTTAATCCATAGGACATGAGTCCACGTAGATTTTGCTGCGGCACAACTGTCACACATCACAGAGACTTGAGTTTTCTCAGCTGCTGCGGCTGTGCCCCAGTCACTCCGCCGCGGGTTCTGCATGCTGCCTAGCTCAGGCTCTGTGTTCGTGGGACTAACGCAGGCACGCTGTGAACTGCGTCATCTTCTGACTGTAAAAAGTTATTTGTCTTTTCTTTCCTCCTGATGCGTAATGCTCCAGGGACACAGATCTACTCTTCGAGTTGTCAAGTCAGTGCAGCTCAGTCCATTCTAATCTTGCACAAGACACTCCAGTTTAACGTTCCCGCTACAATCGAACACTGCCATCCTTTGTACTACCAGGTTTATTTTTCAGGCCGTAGTTGAGTTGCACCGAATATTATATTCCAAAGCTGTTATTGACACGATGATATTGGCCTCCCCGAGCTGTGACTATTTCCAAAGCCCGCAGCAAGTTTTGCAGCTTGATAGCGGCAGTGGGTTGACCATACAGCATGACTCCGTTGCAAGGCTTATCCTCTTGGCTTTTCTTCTCCTCTCTTGGCTTTGGTTATGGATTGACTCAGTTTGTTCATTTTACCCACTGTTTACATAGTGAGGGGATCATCATGCTTCTTGCAGCTTCAGGAGCAGGAGAAATTCCCAAGAATGGTGGCAATTGCTTATCCTTGAATCAGCAAGAAATGCTGGCCAAGCCTTTATTTTTCTTTTTAAGCCTGCTGTTAAAAACGAGCAGTGAAGAGGGAACAGATAAGAATTAACTCATACTGTTGGAGAATTAAAAAAGTCGTTCACTGATTTGTTCTTTTGTTTTCTTTTTTAATGTGCTTCCAGAGAAGAATTTTCATTATCTGTGCGGTTCTTGGCAGTGCTGACACTGAAGAATTCCTTTTCTCCTCTCTCCCTGTCTTTCCTACTAGTCATTAGCACAGAACTGGATGAGCTGATGATGGAAGCCCAGCTGCTACAGGTTTCTCTGCCTGAAATACAGGAGCTGTACCAGATGCTATTCACAAAGCCAAGCCCTGTTTTGCAAACAGAGCAGAGATCATCCGTTGGAGCGACAAATGACAAGGCAAGTGTCTGACAACAGCGCTGAGCTTGGGGTCGCTTGGAGTAGAGGCTTCAGGCTCTGCCTGAACCCATAAGCTTACGAAGAGGTTTGTGTGTGTCTGTACTTTCATGAAAACCCGTTTTTCTTGTTCAAGAAGTTAATAATGATTTTTTTGCAAACTGTTGAATATAATTTTGTGTCCTAATGCATTTTTGCAGTTTGAATCTGGGTTTTGTGGTCACTCTCTGTATTTTAAATACTTCTGTCATAATTTGAATCTTCTCCTGTGTTGAAGAGGCTTTCCAAGAGAGCTGCCTCTGAAGCGGTGGACTCAGAGGTGGGAATTGAGAATCTTTTTTTCTACAAATTCTGTCTCTGGGGTGTGACCCTATCCTTTGCTGCCCTTACACATCCTGCTTCTGCTGAAGAGGCAGCACTCTGTCAAACACTGCACTTTTACTTAAGCCTACTCCTAAAAACAGGGTATGGAATAACAGGATCATCAGTGTTAGCTGCATACTTCCAATTTTGCCAAAATATCTTTCCAATAGAACGAGTGTTGCCGAGGAAGAAAGGATGGAATCAGTTACATGGAGAGAAACTAAAGCGGCGCTTTGAGAGAGAGAGTTGCTGTGATGAGAAGAGAACAAGAGTAACAAGAAGGAGAACAGCCAAAAAGAAGAACCTGAAACTGAGTCGCTCAAAGGATCTCTGCACTAGCAAACTGGAGAGAGAGCGAGAGCGTCTCTTTGAGATACAGCGTTCCAGTGAAAGCCACTTGCTTCCCTCAGACGTGTCATTCTCTGAGCTGGAGGACTCTGAGGATGAAGATGCCATCTGCCCTGCCATGAATTGTCTCCAGCCTGAGGGAGATGAGGTCAGTAGAGGCCGAGACCCGCTGTGGTGTTCTGAACACTGGCATCTAGGACATCCAGCTGCCCTGAAACTGGTTGCAGAAATACTATTTCCAAAGAGAGCACGAGGCAGTTAGGAACCCAGAGACAGCTTCTGCTACTGCTGGGACTCATTTCGTAATGATCCTTCCCACCTTGTCAGAGAGCAGTCACGCAGCTGGGTCCGGGGAAGGCAGGTGGACATCAAAACATCTGCATAGAGTCATGAGGAGGAGGTGGTGCTGTGCAGATGCTGCGTTCATCTCTGCTCTTGAAATAGGGTTGTAGACAGACTGTGGGTTGCAGCCTTTCTGTGGAGAGGGACAGTGCCTTGGAGCTCTGCACGGATCAGTCTGTACTGGAAATGGAGCAGAGGGACATCCCCAGGTGTCTGGGAGGGCTGTGGTGAAGTTGCCTTCCATAACCTTGCTCGAGGTGGGAAAGCAACAGGAGGGATAAGAGAACTGTGACCTTGACTTACTTTCAGCTTCAGAGGAGCTGGGCTACAGAAGTCCCGAGAACAGTGAGTGTAGTTGAATGTCCAGCACTAGCCAGTTGTAGAATGGGACGTTTATCACTCGTTTCAATAGATCTAGAGCCCAAAAGTGACTAACGAATGCTGTGTGTTTATTTGGTCCTTCTCTGAATGCCAGTCTGTCTGTTCTTCGTTAGGTGGATTGGGTCCAGTGCGACGGCAACTGCAACCAGTGGTTCCACCAAGTGTGTGTGGGGATCTCGCCAGAAATGGCAGAGAAGGAGGACTACATCTGCATCAGCTGCGCTGGGAAAGACTCTCGGTATCGGAAGTAGAACTCCCCCAAAACCATTCAGGACTTGAGAAAAGAAGGTTGTCAGAGTTTTCCAATAAAACCACAGGGCTGGTTGAAGAACCAGATTGCAAATGGTGCTACTTCTATCCTTATGGGATCATTTTCCAGAACTCAAAGCAATTTTTGACACTTTTGTATTTTCCATTGATCTGTTGTGGTTGTTGAGGTTTGAGACGCCGACTGTTTAGCAGGGTTTTCCACCGGTTGGAAGGCATTGAAACATTGCACCTTTTATTGTACAGCATTAAGTTACCTCTCTGGAATTGAACCGGCATATTTAATTCAGCTTGGGTTAGGTAGGTGCAAAAAAACCTGCACCATGAATTTTCCAATAAATCCTCTTTTGAGGAAATCCCTGTTACCCTGCTAACTCTTTGGAGACTTACTTTTTTTCCACTTTGTTTTCGTAGGCTAGGTTTATTTATCTGAGCAATAACTTCTATGTCAGGTTTCAGTGACTGGAATCACAATTCTGAACTGTGGTTGCTTCTAGCATTGGTTGATGTACAGAAAGCAGTGTTAGATCCTGGTGTCACTTGATGGCCCAGTGATGTAGAAGACAGGAAAAAAAAACCAACAAACAGTCTGTAAAGTAATTGCCACAGCTGTATTTTGGCTTTCTCCTTTTTTTGGGTAGCTGTATCAAATGTTGCAGTTTATATTGTGGAATAAACCCCTGATTATGTTATAAAATTAAATGTTGGTGTTTTCAGAGAGCTTGAAGTGCAGTTTCATTTCCCTCTGGATCAATACTGATGGCATTGATGGTTCTCTTATGCAAGAGAGTCCATCTTTAAAAACAGAAATGCAAAAGCCGTGATACTTTCTTTCCTCTTTCGTGTAGTCAGGTTTGGAAGAAGAGAGATCAAAACGTTCCTCACACCAAAAAAGAAACAAACCTTTTTCAAGTCTCTTGCAAAGCTTTTCCAAAACTGAAATGATTGCAGGTTGAGTGAATAAATGGCCGAAATGATGATTCGTGACTTGGCAGGGGCAGGAATGGGGAATTCAGGCAGGAGGCAAAGGTGTGGGGTATCTCCTTCTGCCAGCCTTGTCCAGCTGCCTTCGAAAGGAGAGCCTTTCCCCGCAGCACACGTTTCTGCTGGTTCAGCAGAGCTGGTGCTGGTGGTCCCTAGAGCTCTGCCTGGCCGCGGGTGGATTCTGTTCAGCGGCTTCTGCTGAATTTAGGCTGAAAACCTGAGGAATGAGGAAATTTACGGACTGGTTAGGATTCTGTCAAAGCCTGTTTAGGGACCTTAGCCTGGAGGGTCAGCAGGGACAGTGCAGGTGATGGCATAGAGGTGCTGTCTCAGAGGGGACTGGACCTCTGCAGAGGGGAGGTGGTTTATTTCAGCCCACACGGCAGTCCACGTGGAGCTGCACCTGAAATGCAGTGGAGAGTGATTGCTAATGCAGAATTCAGTTGTTGCTGCTTTGGCAATGGCCTGGTGACCATGGTGTGACTCCATGGCCCACTGAAGGTGGAACTCCCAGAGCTCTGGAAGATGGGAGGTCTAGATCTTTGTATGGGAGAGAGTGCTCTCCTTGCGACATCCTGTCATCACCACAAACATGGCAGTGTTGGCGTTCCCTCCATTCATCATCAAGAGGAATTTGCTGGTAGATTTTTCCCTGCTGGTTTTAGACCTTTTCCCATGGGCAGAAGTGCAGAGTCACCAGGTGCAGGGCAAAGCCTTCAAGCTGCGTGTGGCTGATAGTGACATGGTGGACCTGTGTTGAACCAGAACTGTGCAGGCATTAGATTTCCCAGGGGTTGGGGTTGGGATTTTTTGAACATTGAATATGCTCTTTAGTCTCAACATTGTTTTTTTGACTGTTAGAAAATCTTCAGCCTGGCATAGATGACTTGTCTAAAAGTGCTGGTGGGGTGGGGGGTCAGAGAGCCTGGCTGTGTGTACATGTTAAATGTGTATATACTTCCACGGTCTGACTTGTCTTTGGTTTACTGTAACTACCAAAAGGATGTTTTCTGATTTTTTTTTTTTTTTAATTTTTTTTTTTGGTTGCAAGAAGTCTTTGTGCAATGCTAAGGTAACAGTCTAAGCTGCAGAAAAAACTGATCTGTGATAACTTCCCTTTAAAGGGGGAAACAAACTTGGAATAGAAAGAGCTTGTGTAGGTTTTAATGTAGCTGAAAACATTACAGTTTTTTTTCCATTGAAGAAATGGCTGTTTACCAAAAAGTGCTGGAGAAAATATGATGCGATTAAGTTTAGTATGAGGATTTAGTAGGGGACCAAGGGAAAGTTGTCCTTTTGTGGACCGCAGAGGCCAGAGGAGACATTTGTAGTCCTGACAAAATTTCTCATCAGGATTAATGAATGCAGTAGAACTAGAGCATGATGTTTTGGAAAATACCATATCTTTGCTTGAGGATTTTCAAGGAATGGAAAACCCAGGCCCAAGATGTCTGCTTAAGGACAGGCATTTGATTTCCTACTGGAAATGTGACTTCAGGAACAGGTGGCTGGAGGTTGCTGCAGAGGTGGTAGTACCTGCTGTGCCATGGGGCCGTGCCTGTTGTATCCACAAGGGGACAAAATCCTTCACACTTGATTAGGTTGGGATTTGACTTTGTCAAACTAAATAAACAAGAGATTGGTTGGTTGCTTCAGAGTGGGCTTCTCTGTGAGCGTCCCTTGCACAGACCTCATCAGGGAAGAATGTGCTCAGCAGCAGGGTCTGTTAGGATTAGCTGTCTCTTTCACCCCTCTTCTTATCCATCCTAGATTTCCAGAGGCTAAACCAAAACCAGCAAAAAAACAGTCCTTCCCACCCTATTCTACCTCTTTTTTTAGTTTTTGTTTATTTGCTTGTTTTAATTTTTTTTAGAATGCAACAATCAAGTACCTCAACCTCCCTCAACTGCTCAGATCCTAATTTAATAGTAACAGTTTATGGCCTCTACATTAGTTTAATCATAAAACAGGACACACCTGTACCATCATCAAGACATTGGGATTGTATCTGTTGTGCCACCTCCACTCTAATTTGTGTGAATTGGAATCCTAGAATGGTTAGGGTCGGAAGGAACCTTAAAGACCATCTAGTTCCAGCCCTCTTGCCGTGGGCAGGAACACCCTCCCCTAGATCAGGAATTGGGCTTTCCAGTGCTCTGACCCCATCTGAGAGAAGAGCTGTCTGTGAGGCAGCCCTTGGGCCCTGGCTCCCTGTTCCAGGAGCAAACAGAAGATGAAAAGGCTGCTCGACTGCAACACGCATTGGGGAAGCCTTGAATCCAGAGTCGCTGAGAGCTGCAGAACCAACCACAGAAGGTAGGCAGCTTTGAGAGGAAGCCTGGAAACCACGGTCACGGTGTGCTCTGATCCACAGTGGCAGCTGGGTGTCAGCGTGGGTCTGCAGCCTTGGATGGGTCTCTGCAGGAGGCTTCTTCTGAAGGTGGCCAAAAAGATGGTAGGTAGTCGTGTCAGCACTTGCTAAATGAAGGTGTTGGAAGCTTTCTTCACACTCTACCACCTGATGTACCATCCGTTTTCTCTGCTCACATCCAGATGATGCAGACACAGCATTTATTTTCCACAGACAGAAACTGCTGCTGGAGTGGCACTATTGGTGTGACCAGTGGGCAGCCCGACTGGCCACCAACAGAGACAAAAATGCGTGGATCAAAGTGGAGAAAAGAGTGTGCCAAGGATTTGGTATAAACTTCTTGTCTTGAACAGTCAATTATCCAGTCCTTCCCTTCCCCAGCCCCTTCTTGGGTGACAGTTTGTGGTGACACCTCTTCCTTGGGGTGAGAAGAAATGAAAGGTACGCTCTTAAGAGGTTAAAACAAGTTCCAGATACAGAAAAGGATGTCATTTCCTAGGGACAGCACACCAGTCCCTAACATTTTGTGTACAGTTGAAATCCAGGTATCCAAACAATAGATTCGGGGAGGGTGAATGCCCTTTGCGGCTGTGGAGTCACCTGTTTATGCGCTAAACGGCACCGCGAGCGGGAAACACAAAACTGAAATGTCGGTCTTTGTGCGTGGTGGGACTTCAGCAGGCATTTGTTAGCCCGACCCAAGGACAGGACGGGGAGGTGTCTGGTACTGACTAAATGCATCTATATTCAAGGAAATAGCGCAGTAACATGCACGGTTGATTTGACAGCTTGACAAAAAAGCCGTTTTGTGTTACAGCTGACCAATGCGCAGAGGACTGTTTTAAGTGTTGGCGCACTTGGGGAACAGGGAGTTATGGTGAGGGACTTGGGCTGTCAGCCAGACCCCTACAAGGGCAGAGAACAGATGGACACAGAGAAGAGCAACAATGACTTGCTTCGGCTGCTGTATCTGCAGTAGCAGATGTGTTTGTAGCACACGACTCCATGTGTCCTACGGGATTTAGGAAGGGCAGGTCTCCAGAGTACACACACAGGCAGCAGCTGCCTGGAAGCAACATTAAGGAGCTGAGATCTTCCATGAGCCTAGAAATGGATGTGCTTTTCCAAGAGAAGGGTTGAAGTACAGTCTTAAAAGCTCGCTTTATCCTTTCTTCAGAAGAGAACAAGCCGCATATTGAGAGTTCTCTAGGATGTAAACGTGTCGATCTGTGAAGGCAACAGCCCCACACCAAGAAGATGAATAAAAATAGAAGCTATGTCTGGAAGAGGAGTTAGAGTAGTCACACTAGATTGAGTGCTGCAGGTTCAACACTCAGCTTCTCTTTGAGACAGACAAAAATGGTATCTGAGGTAGAAGGAACACTTATTCTATGAAAAAAATGAAAGCACATTTGATGATGTGATATGCTGCTGGGTCCAAAACTCCAAGTGCTGGGCAGGTTTGCTTGAATGGTGGTTGAAAAGAAATAGTGACATACCCTGAATTAAGAGAGGTGCAGCTTTATGAAGGTACCTTTTTGTACCTCAGTTTTCCAAGTTCTGAAATGCTTGTTAATCCTACTACTTAAAATAATGTTTTTAAAGGTACTTGACTGTTTAATCACAATAATGGGCCAGATTTTATGTGTGTGCTTGCCTCCTGAAATCTGTGCACATGAAATGTATAAAGCAGAGCTCCATGCACTCCAGCTGGTCCTTGACATAGGGTGCGACACCTCCTTCTCCTCTCCCCTGCCTGTCCTTCCTAAAGAGTCTGTAGTCTTCCATTCAACGCTCCAGTCATAGGATTCATCCCACCACATCTCCATGGTGCTAATAAGATCATGTCCCTGCATGCATGCGCACGTCTGTAACTCCTCTTGTTTATTCCTCGTGCTGCGTGCGTTTGCATAGAGGCATTTAATTTGGGCTCCAAATGAAGCTGACTTCCTGGCTGGAGTGGCTGGATGTCCTTTCTGCTGCTCCTCAGGTGCTCTCAGCTTGTCTTGATCAAGCCTGACATCCCCCTTCCCACTTCAAGTCTAGTTTAAAGCCCTGTCAACATGAGGTCAGTGCTCTGGCTGCAGGATGGTGGGACCTGGAGGGAAAATTAGGGAAAAGAAGTTCTTGTGGATTATTTGTGTAAGTGCTTGTCGGACGGATCGCTGGGATTCAAAGGTTTCTCCTGACATTTGACTGCTTTCTTGGGCTGTCTGGAAGCCCATGTTTCTCTGCATTTCTCATGCCCTGCTTCCAGGGCTCTTGGCTTCAGAGCCAGATGCTGGAAACGTGTGTGGCTGCAGCCAGCAGCAGCCTTTCGCCATTCCCCCATGCGAGGGAGCGGGCAAACTCCGTTGTGCTTTCGCCGCCTCCACGCGCAGGGAGCGGAGCTGCTTCCTGGCCAGGACGGGTCTCCCGGGTGGCTGCCGGCGGGCCCAGGCTGTGCGGGGGGCAGGGATGGTCCCTCTGCCCCGGCTCAGCCCTCCTATGCAGGGACGGCTGCCCTGCACGGCAGCCGCGTCTCCCCGGGCACGGGCTGCACGGAGCTGTGTCACGGCAGCGTGTCCAAGTCCGATGGCACCGGTTGCACCGCGGGTGCAACACGGGAAGAGGCCCCGGGGCACCGCAGCGTCTTCCACCAAGGGACGAACGAAGAGAGGTGCCATTCTGGACCTTGTTCTCACCAACTGCTGCTGAGGTTAGAGCATTGATGGATAGGGGAAGAGCAACTGACATCATCTACCTGGACTTATCCAAAGCATTTGATGCTGTCCCACATGACATCCTTGTCTCTAAACTGGAAAGATGTGGTTTTGATGGATGGTCCACTCGGTGGATAAGGAATTGGCTGGATGGTCGCACTCAAAGAGTTGTGGTCAACAGTTCAATGTCCAAGTGGAGGACAGTGACGAGTGGTGTTGATAGGGGGATAGGTATAGGAGTAGGCATAAGACCATATAAAACTATATTAGCTGTTATTTCTATGGACAGGTATAAGAATAGGCACAAGACTACATAAGACTCTGTGAAATACACAGCTCTGTGAAACAGCTCTGTGAAATGTTAGAAGTTATCAAGTACTAATCCCTGCTTTGAAACACCAACTACCCCGGTAAGAGAGAGAAAATACACGCTAGCAAGGTTGTAACTCGTGACCCGTAGGGAGAATGAAAAGACAAAGACGAGAGATAAGGACTAACAAGAACTAACGTTTTTCTTCAAACAATAACAAGTAGGAGACAACCAGGTGTCCACTCAAGGACAGGCCAGGCTGGGAAACGGTTTGGCTCTGCAAGCCCAGCCAAAACAGGAATTCTAGGGAAGAAGTGAAAACACACAGTGAGGAAGACCTATGGCCTTCATACTGAAGACCCCTGCCCACGACCACCAGGAGGCGTGTCAAGGAGGAGCCTGAGGCGGATCCTGAGGCGGGGGCTATGGAAATGATCTCCTGGGAGAGAGACTGCCCTTTTGGGGAGGGGGTGATGAGTGTGTCTGTATAAATACAAGAAAACTGTTACGGCGGGGGTGCATGTCTGTGGTGGAGCGATCCCCCGTGCACCCAGCACTGCAATAAACACACTGACTTTGCAACTTTCTGAGTTGCAGAGTCTATTTCCACATGTCAGTTCTGACGAGCCAGGCAGGAGACTCTCTGCTTGACTGTGGAACCGACTGCGGAGCGGACGCCCCTAGGCGCGCCCCGAGAACTTTCCTCGGAGGAGCCTCCTCTCCTCAGCCGATTACCCAGAGGCAGACAAGGACTTCCTGAGCCGTGGACAAACGGGTAAGAAATGTACGGAAACGTCCGTGTGTGGGGCTGCTGGTAAATCGCGCGGAGACGTCCGGCGTGCAGCATTGTCCCCGGGCAGGGCAGGGTGCCCTGCGGTAAGGAGGGCCCTGGGGTGTTTCCAGCTCACCAATCTCTCATCCTTGAAGGCATCAATCTGTGCCGGCAAGAACCAGAGACTGGAACCAGAGACTGGTGAGCTGGAATCTGGGCCAGCAAGAACCAGAGACTGGTGAGCTGGAATCCAGATCCGGAGACGGGGCCAGCAGGAAGCAGGGACTGGCAGGCCGCTAGCGATCTTGCGAGCAGATCGAGCAAACTCCGAGGCTGTCGCGACTTCCCTGAAGGGCGAGGCGCCGTTTGGCATTTCACTGGGGCGCCCGAACACTGAGTCTGACACAGAGGGGTGGGTGAGTAGCGCAACCTCCCAGTCATATGGCTTATGGAATATTGGCAGCTGCAGGAGGGGTAATAGCTGGATCGGTAATTGTCTGTTATCTGCTCTATGTTCTCTTGTTCCTGTCGTTCCGTGTTTTGTGTAAGTAACAAGAGGGGACGTTTCGTTCCAGCCGCACCTGGCCCTGCACCCCGAAAAGGGTGAGAGGTGTAAGAAAGCAGGGGGACGATTTGAAATCTCTATATACTGCTATCTGTTGTAAAATCTGGTACCGTGTGTTTCATAAAGTTTATACCATTCAAAGTTTATACCATCGAACACTAGCGCATGTGATAAGGCCTTTGATGTTTGTATAAGTTTGCTGGGCCGGCCCTGAAATGTGTGATTGTGTGATTAATCACTGAGTGAGTGTCTGAGCGAGTGAGACGCAGCCTGGCTGTGGAGCAAGTGTGGCGTTCTGATCCATGGTTCTGTGTTCTCCACGAGGAGAATCCATATACCCTGTTAAGTGCCCTGACTCCTGATTTGACTTGGTTTACAGTTTTAGATTTAAAAGATGCCTTCTTTTGCCTCCCTCTCCATGAAGCCACTCAGAAAATCTTTGCTTTTGAATGGGAAAATCCCAAGAGTGGTCGAAAGACCCAGCTCACCTGGACGGTGTTGCCACAAGGGTTTAAGAACAGCCCTACCATCTTCGGGAAACAACCAGCAAAAGACCTAGAGTCACGGGAACCACCACAAGAAGAAGGAAAAGTATTACAATATGTTGACGACCTCCTTATCACGACCAATACCAGAGAATCCTGCGTCATCTGGACTGTAAGTTCACTAAATTTTCTTGGGCTCCAGGGGTATCAGGTGTCTCAGAGAAAGGCACAGGTAACATTGCAACAATTTACATATCTTGGGTATGAAATCAGTGCCGGTCAGCGTTTCCTGGGACAAGCCCAGAAAGAAGCCATATGTCAGACCCCCCGACCACAGACTGGGAAAGAGCTACGAACTTTCTTAGGAATGACGGGGTGGCGTCGGCTCTGGATATACAACTATGGCTTGCTTGTTAAACCGCTGTATTCTTTAGTAACATCCAGCCAAAAATACCTCCAGTGGGATACGGAGTCAAACCAGGCATTCCACCAGCTGAAAAAGGCCCTGATGTCAGCGCCAGCATTAGGACTCCCTGATGTGAGTAAACCATTTTTCTTATTTTCCCATGAGAAGCAGGGAATAGCATTAGGGATACTGGCACAGGACCTAGGACCATACAGACGAGCTGTGGCGTACTTTTCCAAACAACTGGATGCCGCCGCAAAAGGATAGCCCAGTTGCCTGAGAGCGGTGGCAGCAGTCATCCTGAATATCCAAGAGGCCTGGAAGTTTACCTTAGGCCAGAAAATGACTGTTTTCATGTCCCACACAGTGTCTGCGGTCCTTGAAAGAAAAGGGGGACATTGGCTCTCCCCGCTGAGGTTCCTGAGGTATCGAGCCATCATGGCCGAACAGGATGATGTTGAAATTATAACTACTAACATCGTTAACCCAGCTTCATTTCTCAGTGGGAACACTGGAGAACCAGTGAATCATGACTGTCTCGAAACAATTGAGGCTACGCACTCCAGCCGCGCTGACCTCAAAGATGCCCCCATGGAGGGGGTAGAACACTGGTTCACAGATGGAAGCAGCTATGTTGTGAGTGGAAAGTGACATTCAGGATACGCCATTACCACTTCTGAAAAGGTAATAGAATCAGGACCATCACCAGCTGACACCTCAGCACAGAAAGCCGAAATCATAGCCCTGACTCGAGCTCTAGAAAGAGCTTAAGGAAAAGTTGTGAATATTTGGACTGATTCTAAATATGCCTTTGGAGTTGTACACGCCCACAGAGCGTTATGGAAAGAGAGGGGACTGCTAAATTCCCAAGGAAAAGCTATCAAGGGTGCAGAAGAGATTTTAAAACTTTTAAATGCAGTACAACTTCTTCAAAGAGTAGCAATTATGCACATCAGGGCACACCAGAAGGTGAGCACAGAATTGGAAAGAGGAAATGAACTGGCGTGTCACATTTTGAGCTCAAAAGACCAGTCTATCAGTGTCCCAAGTTGGGCGAGACCCTTGGGTCCGACTCCCTCTGCCTTCCCTTGGCAGCCCAGTGAATCAGAGGGTGGTTCGTCTGGCTTATCGTGGGACTCGGCACTAATAGACAAACAGGAGGTAATTTGGCCAGTATACCAGTTCCCAAGTCAGGTGAGACCCTTGGGTCCAACTCCCCCTGCCTTCCCTTGGCAGTCTGGTGAATCAGAGGGTGGTTTGCCCACTTATAAGGGACCGACACTAGTAATACTATGGGCCAAATTCCTTTTAATAATTCAAAAGTTTCCGGAAACATATATATATATATATATTTTATTCATGACAGAATACAGGTTCAAGGATAGCCGGTGATAGTGACTGACTACAAAACAACTTTAATTAAAATACTGCAGTGATAATATAAAACTATTATGGATCAGTGATAATACTAAATAGCTGCAAGGTGTTAGCTAAGTGCGCAGAACACAGAGCTCTTTCCCAACAGGTGTCCCTATGGGGGGGAGAAGAGAGGTTCAGCCCGTCGACTGATCCCAGACGTTCCAATGGGGGGGGGGGCTTCTCCCTAGCATCCCCTTTGTCTTTTGCCATTTTATATTATTTCTTTACTTTTAGGTGGAGCTCGAGTGACTCTAGTCATACATCACTTCATTAGGATTGGTGAAAATTTCTTTCGTGAGGGGTGGAGGTGTGATTCAGTGGCTAATTCGCCATTACTGCCAAGGCAGCGGTTGCGATTTGTCTTTCACCAGGTGCTCCCTTATCGCTGATAACAGGGTGAGCCGTGGTACCTCCGTATCGCTCTGCTCCCCATTGCAAGGGTATTGCGTGGGCCTTGTTTGTAACGGGGTGAGCCGTGATATCTCCATATCACTCCACTCCCCATTTCAAGGATGTTGTGTGGGCTTGATTGTTCCTGGGAGCAGCAGCTGTGTCCAGCAGGCCGTGTCCGTCCTGGGAGCAGCAACCGTGTTTCAAAGCTGCTCTAATATTGCAGCCTTTGAGCTAAACTTTGCAAAGCTGTATTTCTCCAATTTTCTCCAATTTCGGTTATTTTCCCACATGGCGGATAGAGAGGCAAAACAGGCTGCTAGAAAAGAGATAAAGGTGGAAGGGGCACTAACCCCTGACGGATGTTTATCTTTAGAAGGTAAGCCAGAATATACAAAGGAGGACTGTAAACTCATTACAGATCTAGAAGGATCATATAATGAGGATGGGTGGGCCATGACACCACACAGAAAACTTACAGCTCCTTCTTACATGGTTTGGCCATTAGTCTGAGAAGAACACAAGAAAGGCCATTGAGGAGTGGAAGCATTATACAAATATCTTATCCAAAGTATAGTGGCTCGAAATCTGTATACCGCTGTCAGACAAGTAACTCAGCAATGTGATCTCTGCCTCCAGACTAGTCCAAAGAACATTGCAAAGCCAGAAATGGGCCAAATTGGGAAAGGGAATGCTCCAGGACAACATTGGCAAATTGATTTCTCAGAACTTCCTAGAAAAGGGGGGTATCAATATTTGTTTGTACTAACTGATACCTTTTCAGGCTGGCCAGAAGCCTTTCCGTGTAGAACAGCTAAAGCTCGAGAAGTAACCAAAGCATTACTCCAAGAAATAATACCCAGGCTTGGAGTCCCAGCAGTAATATCCTCAGACAGAGGACCACACTTCATCTCTAAGGTAGTGCAACAAATTAGTCACCATCTAGGAATAGATTGGCAATTACATACTCCATATCGGCCACAATCGAGCAGTCAAGTAGAGAAAATTAATCATTTGTTTAAACAACAAATCATCAAATTGGCTTGGCCCCAATCTTTGCCTCTGGCAATTTTACGAATACGAACCAAACCCAGAGCAAAAGAAGGGCTGAGCCCATTTGAGATTTTATATGGGCGGCCTTATGGAGTGCAAAAGGGGGTTTCTTCACAAATTGGTGAAGAAATTATGACTTCCTATACAGTGGCATTGAGCAAACAACTCAGAAAAATTGAAAAACATGTATTTGGAACTCGAAGCAGAGGTCTAGATGGACCTGTACATAATATACAACCTGGAGATTTTGTATATGTAAAGTCTCTTGCAGAAAGAGCATTGAAACCAGAGTGGGAAGGACCATTCCAAGTACTCCTCACCTCCTACACAGCAATCAAGATTAAGGAGCAGAATGCCTGGATTCATCACACCAGAGTAAAGAAGGCCCATAGATCTCCATGGAAGGTCACACAAGTCCAACCAGGGAAATTATTTTTCTCACAGTCATAATTCAGGGGTGGGAAAGCCCTTATAGCCAGAATGATACAGAGTGGCCTTGGTCACAAGCCACTGAGACCTGGACCCATGGGGAAATACTCTGCTCGAGAAGGTTTAAATCTATCTACTGTGGTTATGTATGGAAATCAAGAATATTTAAAACAAGAATGGAGTAAAGATACAAAGGGAATTTACCAACTTCAAGGAAATGTAGGAAAAAAAAAATCAAAGTAGGATGCCGAATGATTAATGGCCCCATTATGGGATAAAAAGACATCCCAAATTACTATCTCAATTACTCCCACAAATAAAAGTGCAAAGATCTGTGCTTCTAAAGAATTAGATTGTTGGCATAATTTCACACTAGTACAAACCACTGGAGTGGTTTGTGTCTGGGCCGATAGTACTATGGGACTCTCATTCAAATTTAAAATAAATGCCGTAGCTGGGCCTGTTACAACAATGCCCGCTGCGATAGTTACACATCATAAAAAGATATGTCCATCACACGACCTATGCCAGCACCTAAGCTCGAACCCAAAATTTATGAAATCGGTCTGTATGTAATGAGAAACACAGGACAGTAGCTGTTCTCTCAATGTTCTCTCAATGTCCCAGAATGTTCTCTCAAAAGGGTTGAGTTATCAATGCAAATTAGCATTGCAGAAATCCAACCGTTGTGTTCTTTCTTACAAACCTCTTGTGAAGGATGAACTACTTGGCTAAGAAAGAGGAAGGGTATTTCTCAAAGACAAAAACCAAGAGGTCTGACGGGGCTGTTAGGAACAGGGTTGGGAGTTCTCAATACCATGGACTCAGAAGTAATAATGAACAAACTGGCTGCTGTCACTACAGATCGGTCAAAACTGCAATGGCCCTTACAATCCTCGTTATTGACTTTAGGAGCTCACCAGTGGTTAGCATCACAAATCTTACCAGACTGGGAACAAACAAACATAAGAGATCACAATATAATTGTAGACGTGATTGACGGGCTACAAGCCAATGTCTCGCTAGCCCTGAATTGTGTTCAGGCCCAACTATGGATGCAATCAGTAACTGCCTCTATTATAAGAGAAGGAAAAGAGGGGATATTTCCCACTGAAAAAAGGTAGTCTGGGATGGTGCCACAAGTAAAGAAAGAGAGCTTCAATCCTGGTGGAATATGGTAAATTTTACTTACAACCCCACCACGCACACAGTTACGGCCTTTGTATTAACCATTCGTAATGCTCTAATAACTGTGATACATCCCATCATAGCTTTAGGGATATACCATGACAGAACCCTGCTTTATCCTTTCAAACACAGAACATGGGCCCAAAGGGTAAGAGACAGATGGCAAACAGTAGATCTAGAATCCTGCATTGTGCAAGAACAACAAGGATTTCTAGGTGAAGGTAATACCCTATGAGCACAAGATATCTGCCTTGATACTGATCAAAAGGTGTGTCATTTTGAAATTCGCCCTGATGTTGGCTCAAAGACAATCATAATATATGCAGGGAAAGGTTGTGCGTGTCTGCAAACAAAATGTAGCTCCATATTTGTAGAAGGGACGGAAGTAGAAACTAAAAATCGTTCAAACTCCTGCATCTGTAATTTCACTCGGATCACGGGATGCGACTTCCATTATTCTGTTCCCATCACATCCCATCAAATTCTAAAGTCAGACTATACATTGATCTAGGAGTTATTACCCACACCTATGGGAACAAATTTAACTGACAAAGAAATTGCTGCAACATCCTGGTTTAATGCAAATACTGGAAAAAATTAGAAATAGTGGACAGAAAACTCTGGGGACAGTTCATTATGATGCAAACGAGATAAAATTATAAAAAGAGTAGAAAAGGATGGAGAACATAAATGGTGGGAAGCACTTTTTGGATGGTCACCTTCTGCTACAGGACTTTTCAATCATCTAATACATCCTGTTATATACTGTTAATAGCTACAGCTGCTTTGATATTGTTACTAACACGGCTGTACGTGTGGGTTTGGCATATGTTTAAAAGGGTGTCTTCAATGCACGAAGCGTTATATCAATCGGGAAACTTATGCGAGTAAAAGAATTTACTTGATTTAATAGAAAAGGGAGGGACTGACAGGGGGATAGGCATAGGAGTAGGCATAAGACTACATAATGACTACATTTCAGGACATGACATAAGACTGCATTCCGGGACATGACATGGGATGGAAAACAAAGAGCGAGGATTTAAATAATTGGCTACATAAGTGGTGTGAGGAACAAAACCTAGGGTTCTTGAACCACAGGCTGACCTTCTCAAGGCCAGGCTTTCTATCCAGGGATGGGGCAGATTTGTCTCCATGGGGGAAAAGGCTTCTTGCTGCAGAACTAACTGGGATCATCAATAGGGCTTTAAACTAGATGTGAAGGGGGTGGGGGGCATTGCCAGACTTGGAGGAATAACAGCCGAGGACGGCCCACCAGTGTCTGACAAGAGGTGTGTAGGCAGGTACCTTCGGCCTGCCACATCAGTGATAGTAGGGGGTGGTGTGTGTAGTAAGGGGGAACACACAAGTTGCCTTGAGGTAAAAGAAAATCCCATAGATAATGGCTCAGGAATTAAAGCTACCCCCCCCCCCCAGGGGTGCAATGGGGTTGAGAGCCCAACTTACGTGCTTCTATACGAACGCACGCAGTATGGGCAATAAACACGAGGAACTGGAAGTCCTTGTTAACCAGGGAAGCTATGACATAGTTGCCATCACAGAAATGTGGGATGACTCTTATAATTGGAGGGCTGCCATGGATGGCTACAAGCTCTTCAGGAGGGATAGGAGAGTTAGAAGAGGTGGCGGGGTTGCCCTTTATGTAAGGGAAGGTCTTAACTGCTTAGAGTTTAATGTTGGGGATGACTCGGTGGAGTGTCTGTGGGTAAAAATCAAAGGGGGGCCTATGAAGGCGGATATTGTAGTGGGTATCTGCTACAGGCCACCCTATCAGGACGGTGAGGCTGATGAACTATTCTTTAAACAACTGGGGGAAGTCTCGCACTCACCAGCCCTTGTCCTTGTGGGTGACTTTAACCTACCAGGTGTCTGCTGGAAGTATAACATGGCAGTCAGAAAACAGTCTAGGTGATTCCTGGAGTGTGTAGAGGACAACTTCCTATCACAACTGGTCAGTGAACAGACTAGAGAAGGTGCTCCCCTAGACCTGCTGTTTGTGAACAGAGAAGGTCTCATGGGAGATGTGAAGGTTGGAGGACGCCTGGGGCATAGTGACCATGAGATAATAGAATTCTCAATTCTAGGGGAAGTTAGGAGGGGGAGCACTAAAACGGCCAAGCTGGACTTTAGGAGAGCTGACTTTGGGCTGTTTAGAAGTCTGGTTAACAAAGTCCAATGGGAGACAGCTCTCAAGGGTAAGGGAGTGCAGGAGGGCTGGTTACACCTCAAAAAGGAAATTCTAGAGGCACAGGAGCAAGCTGTCCCTGTGTGCTGGAAATCGAGTCGCTGGGGTAGAAAACCAGCTTGGATGACCAAGGAGATTTGGGAACACCTCAAAAGAAAAAGGGAAGTCTGTAAGTGTTGGAAGAATGGGCAGGCGTCCAGGGAGGACTACAGGGAGGAAGTTAGGACATGTAGGGAGATAATCAGGGGGGCAAAAGCCCAACTGGAACTTAGACCAGCCTGCTCCGTAAAGGACAACAAAAAGACCTTCTATAAATACATTAATAACAAAAGGAGGGCTAAAGATCACCTCCAGCCCCTACTGGACACAGGGGGTACGTTAGTCACTAGGGATGAGGACAAGGCTGAGGTCCTTAATGCCTTCTTTGCCTCAGTCTTTAATAATAAGGTTAGTAGTTCCTAGGTGAGCTGGCCTATGGTGTCTGAGAGCAGGGAGGGAGAGCAAATCGAAGCTCCTGTGATCCAAGAGGAACGGGTCAAGGATCTGCTTCATCGGCTGGATGCCCACAAGTCTATGGGGCCTGACGGTATCCACCCGAGAGTCCTGAGAGAGCTGGCGGATGTCATTGCCAAACCCCTGTCCATTATCTTTGGGCAGTCTTGGCTCACTGGGGAAGTTCCGCTGGACTGGAGGCTGGCGGATGTTACCCCCATTTACAAAAAAGGGCGGAAGGAGGATCCGGGGAACTACAGGCCTGTCAGTCTGACCTCGGTGACGGGCAAAGTCATGGAACAGGTTATCCTGAGTGCTATTAATGAGCACGTACAGGTTAACCGGGTGATCAGGCCCAGTCAACATGGGTTTATGAAAGGCAGGTCTTGCCAATCAAACCTGATCACCTTCTATGACAGGGTGACCCCCCTGGTTGATGAGGGAAGGGCTGTGGATGTAGTTTTCCTTGACCTCAGTAAAGCCTTCAATACAGTCTCTCCTAGTGTTCTGGTTGCGAAACTGATAACTGCTGGCCTGGATAGGCACACCCTCCTTTGGGTTAAAAACTGGCTGGATGGCCGGGCCCAAAGAGTGGTGGTAAATGGGGCTAAATCCAGCTGGAGGCCGGTCACCAGTGGGGTTCCCCAGGGCTCAGTGCTGGGTCCAGTTCTGTTTAACATCTTTATCAATGACCTGGATGAGGGGATTGAATGTACCCTCAGTAAATTTGCGGACGACACCAAGCTGGGAGGCTGTGTTGATCTGCTTGAGGGTAGGGAGGTCCTTCAGAGGGATTTGAACAGACTGGATCATTGGGCTGAGGCCAATGGCATGAGCTTTAATAAGGCCAAGTGCAGAGTCCTTCACTTGGGGTATAAAAACCCCAAGCATCGCTATAGGCTCGGGGAAGAGTGGCTGGAGAGCTGCCTGGCAGAGAAGGACCTGGGGGTGTTGGTTGACTACCGGCTTGATATGAGCCAGCAGTGTGCCCAGGTGGCCAAAAAGGCCAATGGGATACTGGCATGTATCAAGAATAGTGTGACCAGCAGGAGCAGGGAAGTGATCCTGCCCCTGTACTCGGCACTGGTGAGGCCGCACCTGGAATATTGTGCCCAGTTTTGGGCCCCTCGCTTTAAGAGAGATATTGAGCTCCTGGAGCGAGTCCAAAGAAGGGCGACTAAACTGGTCAAGGGGCTGGAAAATAAAACTTATGAGGAGCGGCTGAGGGAGTTGGGGCTGTTTAGCCTGGAGAAGAGGAGGCTGAGGGGAGACCTGATTACGGCCTATAAATACTTGAGAAAAGATGGTGGGGAGGTGGGGGAAGGGCTCTTTACATTAGTGATGGGTGATAGAACAAGAGGAAATGGGCATAAGCTTAGTCAGGGGAGATTCAGGTTGGATATTAGGAAGTATTTCTTCTCTGAAAGGGTTGTCAGCCACTGGAATAGGCTGCCCAGGGAGGTGGTTGAGTCCCCATCCCTGGATGTGTTTAAGAATAGGGTGGATGATCTACTTGAGAATATGGTTTAATGGGGATTAGGGATGGTTGGACTCGATGATCTCTAAGGTCTTTTCCAACCTAGAAATCTATGAATCTATGAATGTTTATACCCTTGAGGCAGTCTGTTAAAAGTATATTGTGTTCCCCGCCAAGTGAAAGCGAATTGTGCCTTGTCTCCCTCTTCAAGAGGGATCATGGAAAACATGTCTTTCACGTCTAAAGCTGCCATCCATGAGTGTGATGCTCCTTGAATTCGAGTCACTAATTCTGCAGTGTTTGGTACAGCTGCTGTTAGAGGCGCAGTGTTGGCATTCAATTGCCTGTAATCGATGGTGAGCCTCCACTGTCCATTCGACTTTTCAAGCGGCCAGACAGGAGAACTGTAGGGGGAGTGAGTGTGAGTGATAATACCTCGCTCCTCTTTCGCCACCCCATCAACTCCTGCCTGCGCTGCAGCTGGCAGAGGATTTTGTTTTGTATTTGTGATCTGGGATGGGGGCAAAGGAATAGACACTTCTAGCAATTTCAGGTTTAGAAAGTCAGAGTCGACCCACAGCCAATCTTCATCGCCCCGCCCTGCACAACTCCTTAAGGAGTCAGGAGGGATTAGTTGAGAAACTCCCTATCAAGAATTGGCTGAGCTTGAAGGGGGAACATCCCAGAAAATACATTCACTTTGTTACCGTGTTTTGGATTGTCAGCACATGCAGCAGAACTAGGGGAAAAGTCATTCTGGCAGGGGGAGATGGCGACCACCAACTCATGGACCACCTACCCGAAACCTGCCCCAGACCTGAAAGAAAGGGGCGGAGGCAATGGACTGGGCATGCAAACTGCTTGACATGCCAGGTGAGAGAAAATGAACCAACTGTTTAAGAGAAAAACACCTGATATGTACAACTTCAGGGAAATGCTATGAACATGCATGACTCCAATGTATAACTGAGCTTCTGTCCTGGGGCTGGGTGTGCCCGTTAGGTGGAGAGATCCCCTCTGCACCCAGTGCTGCAATAAACCAACATCGGCTTTCTAAACTACCAGCTCGTTTGGAGAGTTTTCTTGGTTACAGTTTTCGGTAGCAGCTCTACGTTTTTGGCCTTCCCTGGTTCTTTACAGGCCCATACCAAAGCGATCATCGTGCCCATCCCTGTACTTGGGATGTTTACTTCACTTTCCTCCAGCTCTCTGTCAGTCAACAAACACATCTGTGCTCTCCACACCATCTCCGAAGCGATGTGAAGTTTCACAGAATCCCTGGAAAATGTAACTGGAGCATTTAACTTGCACAGTAGGTGTCGTCCTAGTAAAGGAACAGGGCATCCCGGTGTGCAGAGAAACTCATGAGTTAGTTTGGTACCTCCAGTGACGCAGTCCATGGGCTGCAAGAAAGGCCTTAGTGTTTGCTTTCCCCTTGCCCCCACAGCTGGCACTTTACTGAAAGGTCCTTCACAACTAGTTTCATTCCCCAGCTGAAGGGGAACCAGGGGATCTGCTGGGGAATTTGCATCCCAATTTGGTGCTTCCCTTGTGGGCAGGTAACTCAGGATTTTCTTGTTTCTTGTCTGCCCCCTGGTGCGACTTGAAATGGGTGCACTGAAGCTCTTGTCTGTATCCTTCTGTCCGCTCCGGTTCTTTGTACGGAGGAGGAGTGGATGGAGCAGAAGGGAGAGGGGGAGGACCAACGATTGAACATCCTCCTCAGATTTCTCCGAGAAGAAGTCTCCATTTCCCTTTGATAGCACTTTCTCTTTTTGACATTTTGTCTTCCAGTTCTTTCATTGCAGCCAACACGACACAAAAGCATCCATATACAGTAGCTCTTCCCACTCCCCCATGTGTCTCTGAAACAACATTAACTTCAAAATAGTGCCACAGTCCACAGATTCACGCTCTGGCCACCTTGCATCACCTTCTAATTTATGGAACGGTCACTGTGATTACAATACACTTTCATTTGAGATTTTGTCAGAGGGTCTCCAGCAAACCGGTTCCAATTTTTTAAAATACAACTCAAGGGTGAACAAGGAGGGATATCAGACTGATCAGAACCCATTTCTCCAAAACACAACTTTTCATTTCGCTTTTCCATATATATATATAGAGGTTTTTCCCCTGTCTTTTTCCACTGCCGGTTATGACAATCCTCTATTCCACCAGATTATCACATTTTTGCAACTTCAGTGGAGTAATGGGCACTCACCAGCCTCCGATTTCCCCATCAAAGCTCTCTGCTAATCTCGTTGCACCATTGAGTCGCCTACCGCCCAGCGCTGGAGAGGATCTGAAGGAGTCAGATCAATCTGGTCGGTGCGCGCTGGAGTCCACTCCGATCCCAACCTTCACTGCCGGCAAGACGATGCAGACAAGGCCTTATGGCAGTCCCATCTGGGTCACTAAAATGTTGCCCCAAACACGGGTTCTCTCACCCCGTCTGCAAAAAGCCATACACAGAGTCGAGACACTTGTTTTGTTCCAGCTCTGCACAGAAAAGGGCTGCCTGGTGGTAACGCCACCAAGCCAGCAGACCTTTGTGACAGCGCAGAGAACAGTCACGCTCTTGAAGTCGTGCAATTAATAAATTTTTCATACTTTAGTCAGTGTCCTTGATATCGATCAGCCTACTAATGCTACGCTTCCGTTTGAAGGGATAGTACGCAAGTATTTTACCGCGCGACCTCAGCGAGGGCTGGTCCCAGTTGGGTAGAGGGCTTTTTCTCCCCTAGAGGTCTGGTTACGGTGCCATCCTGTCCCCCTCCTCAGGGTTATCTGTCGAGGCGGTGGTGCTGGGCAGCGAGGGGCAGGGGTCAGCCCCCTGCAGAAGCAAGGTCGGGGCTTCTCAAGTGCTGCTGCCTGGCTCAGGCTTGCTTTTAGTGGCTGTATTTGGGCAGAAAGCATGGAAGTGCAGCACCCGGGTGCAGAGGGTCGTGCCGGTGTCCCCTGGGTCGTACTCTGGAGCACAGCCCCAGTTCTCCTCAGACTTCGCTTCAAACCTCAGCCTCAGCGGAAGCCAAAAGCAGGCGGCTGACCTGAAGCCGGAGACGTTCGTGTCTCAAAACGTCCAAGCGCTTGAGGAAAACTGGGTTTTCCTCAAAAACTGGGTTTTCCTGTATCCACTGGGTTCCCGAAGGCCGCGGGGAGGCGGTGGGTCGGGGCCAGTGGACACTAGACCACAGCATCTGCCAGACCCGAGCCAGCCACGACATCAGCACGGATGCTCAGAACTTGCCCTTCTGCCCCCAGCCCCTCCCCGTGCTGGTGCTGTACCGCCGGGCTGACGTGGCCCGGTGCCCTTCTAGGGGTCCTGCAGCTTCTCCTGCCAGGCCCAGTGCTGCCTGGAAAGCTTGACCAGTCCCTGGGTGCAGCTTTCGAGCTCCTGAGGCAGCAGCTCTGCCAGTCACTGGAGTGAGGGCCGAGGAGCCCTCAGAAGAGAGTCGGCTTCTTGCCTCAGGCCATCTTGTTCCCATCTCTTCATCCTCCTCCTCCCTCTTCCACCTCAACCCTGCCAGCTTCGAAAAGAAAACTGCCCAGAGCCAGAGCAGATGTACAGGCTTTGGTCTTACTGGCTTGAAGCAGCCCCTACACTCCTCCTCACCTCCCAGATCCTGGCAGGCAGAAACCTGGGCACCCCCCCTGGGTCCCCCGCCATGCCCTCCTTGCCCATGAGTGCAGGCAGCTGCCTGTCCCAACAGCCCCTGTGACTGTGGCCATCCTGGCCCAACAGCTCAATCTCATTTCTCGGGAAGGAGTGAGCGGGCTGGTGGAGCACAGGGCCCAAACCAGCGTCCCCAGACAACCCTCCCACACCCAGCTCTCCCTGGGGAAACTGAGGGCTGGTGACAGTCTACCGGAGAAATGGCAGAAGAGCAGGAGGAGGAAGAGGATTGCCTGTCCCTCCATCCCTTCCACTCTGTTCCCCTCCAGCACAAAGACTCTCATCCCCCTCAGGTGGGCTCCGGGGGCTCAGGCAGGGCAGCAGCCATGGCCTTGCTCAACCTGTCCCAGCTGCTGGGCACGGCCATTGGGACCCACGAGACCGGCATCTCCAAGCTTGTGTCTCAAGCTGTGAGCAGACACAACTCGTGATGTGCAGCTTCAGTGTCCTGGAGATGCAGCTGTGTGCTGGGCAAAGTGTTACCTCCGTCCTTGGCACTTGTGCCATTTGTGTCCCCAGAGCACCCATGGTGGCTTCCGTGGGGACTTTCTCAGTGCCAGGGAGGCAAGTCTCCATGCAGGGGGGTCCTGGTTAAACCCCTGATCCCTCTCCTTGGATCATGGGAGCTTCTGCCTACATCCCCAGGTACAGGGTGGTGGTCTGGGTGCCAGGGGTCCCTGGCTGCAATCCTGGAGTGGTGGTCTGGGTGCCAGGCTCCATGTAGAAGGAGCTTAACTGGCCCCCCACTGGCGTCCAGGGATGAGGAGGAAAAGGGGAGAAGGCTTACAGGCTGCCTTGCAGCAGCAATGACAGACCCCAAGGCCCTTCACCATGTCCCCAGCCCCTGTCCCCACACCACCGCCTCACAGGCCCAAACTCGAGTGCCCCACGAGAGTCCAAAGGCAAAGGCTGCCCATCCTGCAGAGACCTCCTGAGGTCCCATGGCCACATCTGCCTCGCCCCTCCCCAGCGCCCTTAGTGCTTCCGTCCCCTCTGCGCCCGCACAGGCGTTTTAGCAGCTGATCCAGGGCATCACCTCTTCCAGGGCCGGGTAGAGGCTCAGCCCTTCCTGGGGAAGGAAGGGTCCACAGGGACCAGACCACCCCCGCTGTCACTGCCAACCCATGGACCGTGCCCTGACGCAGGAAGACTGGTAGCCCCAGCAGAGGTGGGGACGCAGCCACCTCCTGTCCCGCTGCAGGATCCGAGTGTGCTCACGGCCATACATCACTGTCCGACATTGCTGGCAGCATCCTGGAGTTTCCTCCGGGAAAGGACGAGGGGAGGGAGAGCAGTCAGGACACTGGAGCAGGGTTTAAAAGGAGCATCCACCAGTTCACTTGGGCCCAGGACAGAGGGCTGTGCCTGGGGCTGGATTGCCTGGGTACGACCTCATCTCCCCTCCTGCCCTGCACCTCTCTGCCTTTTTTTTTGTGCTGCCGAGTTCCAAAGTGCCTGAGCATCGCCTTGGTGGACGCACAGTTCCCTCCAGCACCAGCCTGCCCTGCAGGCAGCAGGGCCTGATTCTGCCCTCCCTGCGGCAGCACTGGCAGGCAGAGGTCAGCTCCCCCAACCCCCCTTGGGACAGCCTTCCCACCAGGTGACACCAATGGCTGAGGGGCAGGAGCCAGCGCAGCAGGGTGACGGTGACAGGGACACGGAGGCGACTGAGGGCTCAGCTGACTCCCAGGGGACTGGCGGCATCTCACCAAGCCAAGAGCCTTCTGGATGTTCATGATGCCCACTGCCACATGGGGCTGGGATGCCAGGAGCTCCTGGTGGAGTCATGGCCTGGGACACAGCGGTGGTGGGGGTAGATCTCTAGGGACCAGGACCTTGACCCTGCTGGGCTCGGCTTAAGGGGCAGCACGGACCCTGGAGGAGGGGGCGTCTGGCAGGGAGCACCCAGGGGAAAGGAAAGAAGCTCTGCCTTAGAGACATCGCTCTCACAGGCTGTGACTCCTTCATCATGGCCACTTCTTGTAGCCATGGAGGCAAGCTGGAGGTGGCTTGGACTCTCCTGCTGCAGCTGCAGCTCCTGCCTGACCCGCTTTTCACAGGGCAGCTGGCGCATGCCCTGGGCCTGAGTCTCTGCACTGTCCCTATTCTCCTCCAGGCTGGGGGCCCCTCGCAGGAGGCTCCTGCAGGCCCGGGGGGCTCAGGTGGGCCACCGGCAGTGCATGCAGTGCCCCATAATTTGCAGCCCCAACAGTGTCTGGAGTGACACGGGGAGGTGCAGAGATGGGATGGAGCAGGAGGACTGGCAGACAGAGCAACAGGTGACCATGTTGGAGGTGCCAGCATGTTGCAGGGGGGAGGGGGCAGCCCTGGGTAGCACAGGACAAGAGCCTGTGCGGTTCAGGATGGGGGCCAGGACTCCATTTCTGGGTCTCTCTGGCCAGGCAGGTGCCCCTGCTGCCTGCCCTGTCCTGGGCTGGCAGAGCTGCCCCCAGCCAGGGCCTGCCCCAGGGGCTGCGGCGGGGGGTGGGTGTGCGTGTGTGTCACCCCTGCCCCTCACCCCCGGGCACTGCCTCCTCACCAAAAGCATAGGTCAGGCTCGTCCACGGCCACCTCTCCTGGGCAGAGGGGCTCATCCAGTGCCCCAGGATGGACCCAGCTACCACCTGGGACTGGCAGTTCCTGGTGGAACCCCCACTGCCCTGGCCACCAAGCAACTGGCTCTGGCCAGCAGCAATAAAGGCCCATGGGCCACCGAGCATCTGTGGGGCTGAGTGCTCAGCTGAAGCCACTGGGGAGGGGAAGCATGGGGGTTGGTGCCTGGATTATACCCCCCACCCCAGCAAGGTCCCAACCACTGTCCCCACTGCACCCACTACTTAAGCCCAGCTGCACTGTCAGCCGCTGTCTGCAGCATGTCATCCTTCAGCTGCTTCGCGGTGCTCTTCCAGAGCTCCTCCAGCTGCTCCCAGAAAGGCCCCAGCTCCAGGTGGTCCAGCTGCGGACGGGTGCGCACCCTCAGCCAGCCACCCCATGATGGGACGTGGCAGTCCCCGGGGGAGACAGCGGGAAGGGAGACCCTCGGAGGGACGCTGGCTCAGGCTGCCAGGCTCCCAAGGGGCTGGTTTTGCGCAGCGGGGACCAGTCAGCCCTCACCTTGCCGTCCAGCTGCTCACTGAGCTGGTGCTGGACCTGCTGCCAGCTCTGCTCCTGGCTCTTTGCATGGCTCACCAGCTCCTCCATTGTTTCCTTCAGCCGCTCCATGTTTGCTTCAAACTGGGTGCGACTGACTTTGCTGGCCAGAGCGGTTCTGTCTGCTTTCGAGCAACGGGAACTGCAGGAGAGCGGTAAGGAAAGGATGGAGCAATGACGGCCAGGGCCAGCTCGTGTTAGGAGAGGGAGAAGTGAACCTGCAGCACATTGTGCCCCTTGCACAACTTAACACCTCTGCAGGGCTGCGAGAAGGCTGGCAGGGGGACAAAGACCTTGTGGTCCCAGCCTGGAGAATGCTCTGACCCCATGGAGGTTTCAGCCACCTCCTTCGACATCTTTCTGCAACTGCTGGTGTCCATCAAGGAGTTTCTGGAGTGTGTTATGGTCCGCTTGAACCTGCTCAATGGTGGCCTGGATGCGCTTTAGCAGCTCCTCGTCCTCCTTCATGGAGGAAAATGACAAGGTGGTGCCATGCAAGGGGGATGGCTGCCCCACAGGGCAGCTTACTTGGCTGGTGACCACGGGTTGTCAGTGCCAGCAGGACGTTAGCAGCGAGGCTTTAATTTGCTTCCATGATGCCAACCTGGACAAGTCAATCTGGGGAGTGTCAAGAGGCTCCCCACATTATGTGGAAACATCAATGTGGTTAGCTAGGGTGGTTCCCAGCAACACCATCCTAAGCCCTCCATGCCACCATCTTCCTGCCTGGCTCCTCCCTGGGAGCTACCTCGCCACCTTGCCCACTGCCTGATGCCACCTGAGGGACTCCACCTGCTCCTCCAGCTTCTCGCACAGCTGCAGGTGCTGCCCCAGCTACACGCTGGTGTCCCTGCTGCAGATGTGGTGTGCTGCCTGCGCCTTCACCTGCTCCTGTCTCGCGCTCTCCACCTTTGCCGTCAGCTCGTCCAGCTGCAGGAAGGCAACAAGGAACCTGCTCTGAGATGGGATGGACGTGGCCAGTGAGCCCAGCTGCCCAGGGGACCCAATGGCCCAAGCCAGGGGACATGCCTTGGATCCCTGCCAGGACCACCTCGCTGAGCACGCAGGCGGAGGGAGCGCTCCTGCCCTGGCCTCACCGGCTCCTGCAGCTGCTCGGCTGCCTTGGACACGTGCTGCTCCAGCACGGCCTTGTTCCTCTCCTGCTGCTCTCGCAGCTCCTGCTCCATCTCTGCCAGCACGGACCTGGCCAGCGAGAGAGGCACGCAGGGAGGCTTAGCCTCTGCAGGGCCACTTGGAGAATGCGTCCCTTGCCCCCAGAGCAATATGCCCCCAGCCCCCCCGGGTTCCCTTGCAGCCCCGGGGCACAGGAAACCCTCTCCCAGCCTTTTAGTGCTCTCACAGGCTGATGCGGGCGCTGCCATCCACTTGCCCGTTGGCTCCAGCCACCCCCAACTTGCCAATGGCATCCTCCAGCTGCCTGATGTGGGAACAGGAGTTGTGACCGAGTCAGGGCACAGTCCCCCATGTCATCCCAGCATGGGGGCACTTCACCTGCACCTCTCCCTGCCCAACCTCCCCCTACCATCCCCACAGCCCCCTCGAGGACTGCCACCAGCTCACATTCCCCTTCTCACCCCATAGGTCAGACACCTGGCCCTGCAGGTTGGCCAGGACACTGGTGATGCTCTCCCAGTCTAGAGGGACACGGTTCATGGAGACAGGCTTTCAGTCAGGGGGGTCTGATCATCAAACCCAGGCTCTGAGCACAACGAGACCCAGACCCAGGGTTTCCCTGTGCCAAACACGCCCTTGCCAGTCCCTCCCAAGGCTCCCCACTAGAGGCTTCTGGCTGCCAGGTGGCCTGCCCAGGCAAACTGTGTGCTGGACCCAGGATGGATCCAGCACCCTAGCTGCGACTGGCAGTTCCTGTCCAAATCTCCAACACCCCGGTCCAGCAAACAGATGTGGCCAGCAGCAATAAAGGGCAACGGGCAGCTAAGCAGCTGTGTGGCCTGAGTGAGGTGGCCCTGGGTGGGGATCTTCCCATCATGCACAAGGAGAGGTCTGCAGCATCCCTTCTGCCTCTCCCCAAGGCTTAGGGCTTCTTCTCCCCAGCCCCCTTCTGCCACCCATGCCCTCACCATCCAAAGGGAGATCTACCAGCTTCAAGCTGCAGCAAACACAGTAGCACAACCATGAGCAAGGGAAAGGGGGAGCCAACCCCGGCCCCTTGGGTACCGGGTGGCCCTGCCCCAGCTCCAAGGAAGGAGAGCTCTTCCCCAGGTAGGGTGGGAGGGGGGCTCGGGCAGGGCAGGCAGAATTTCAGAAAATCGTAGATATTCCCCCCGCCGAGCAGCAACCACATCCATGCTCTTGCTCTGTCTCTTTGGATTTAAGTACGTTGGATATATTTCTATATTCTAGTTATCTAGGAAAAAAAAAAAGCAATCAAGGAGGGGGAGGAAAGACCAGCTAGTGACTCTTGCAGAGGCTCTGGTGGGCCAGTGCCCTCCCCAACAGCATGTGCCCCTCAAAAAGGAATGGGAACCCTAGAAAATGATCCCAGGGGGATCATTTCTGGGGGAGCCCTGCAGTAAGTGCTGCTTTCCCAGATGCTTCTTGTGTCAGTCTCTGTTTTATTGAATGTCTATCCAGTGCTTTAGTGGAAATCTGAGCATGAGTGATTTTTGGTTTTGGAGCAGATGCAGCTAATTGATTTGGAAGCTGTCAGTTTGAGATGTGGGGCTCTTCTTGTGGTATTTCAACAAGGCTTTTGAGAGAAACTCTGCGGCCAGGATGGTCATCCATAAAAGATCAGTACTTGCATTCACTGTTTTTTTGATTTTTTTTTTTAGTTGGTAGTACTTGAGGTATTCATTGACTTCTTTCTGCTAAAATGGAAAATACGGAATAGTGTAGTTTCCACTGATAACATTGCCATAACTTAAGTCTCATCCATATCTGTGTATAGCATGAATTGTTTAAGTGTGGCTGAAATACCTGTTAAACTCACTTCTGGAGTTATTTTGACAAATATGCCAGCTGGAGATATTTCTATATACATACTAAACCAGTGAAACTCTCTGGAGCTGGTCAGCGGTGAACAGATGACATGTTTTTGTTAAGGCTCTTGTTCATTCCAACGGCAAAAAGTTCTTAAATCAGCCAGTTCTAATAGTCAAAGCATCTTTCCACAGGGGTGTGTTCATTGTATTCTTACCCCGAAACATCGGACTGGACAGGGCTTGGGTGTTTGGCTCCAGAGAGTTGCAGCAGACCTGTTAGTGTGCTGGTTCTTGCTCCCTGTGCCTTGTTTAGAGTTACCATCTCTTCTTAGCCATGGTAACCATCAGTATGATACTACAGAGTATCATACTGCCCAGAGGGATAAATGTCCCCTGCAAGAACGGAGGTGTCCAGAATCTTCTGTCAATCCCTCTTCTGTGATGCACTGCCCAGACGGTCGCATGATCTAAAATGCAGCTCCAGTTTGGGAGGCTAGAGATGGTCTCGTGGTGGTCTGTTTTTCAGTGGATACCACCAGTTCAGTAATTCTGGGTCTGGTCTGTTTTCCAAAGAAAGGCTTTAATGTCCTGAGTGGCACATCACAGCTGGTGTCCTTGGTTGAAGACCTATGCTTGCAGCTGATGCGGTCAGCCGAGGGGTAAAGTAGGAATTCTTGCTCTTAAGATAGGACTTACACTTCTAGTTCTTCTGGGTACAACTGAAAAGGTTAATTAACAGCCACTTCATTACTGCTGCTTTGCCTTCAGGTTCCAGAGGCACTGGGAAATGTTTCTGCTTATTATTTTTTTTTTTTTCCCCTTGAGCACTCTACTGAAGTGAGGCCAGTTATGCCATCTGTTGTTTTTCCCCTTTCAATGTTTCGTTACCCTTTTGTTTAGGAAAAGCTGTTTGCCTTCTAGGTATTCACTTTCAAGGATCATGTTCTTCTGTTATGAGAAGGAGTAGAAACAATTTTTATTTATTTTTTTTTTTTAGTGAAAGATTTAGGTTTCACCTGAGGCACAATTCAAGGAACCATTTTTTTAGAAGGCATTACATTTGGCAACGTTCTACGTAGCATTAATGCAATTTGCTTTTCTGTTCTCTCATTTACATGTTTATCCTGCTCTCTTGCCTTTTCTGCTTGTCTGTTTTCTGTCCCGAGAAATTGTTGGCTTTGACTTTCTCCCACGGATGTTCATGTACAATAACTCACCTCACCTTCTGCCAGTGGGAGCTCTAAAGGAGCAGGCCCTTCTGAAGAGCCTGCTGCAGTGCTCGCAACCATGCAGCACGGAGCGTGCCCACCTTTGAGCGTCAGCCAGGACTTGCTGCTCGTGGGCGTAAGCTGCAAAGTTGGGCGGTTTTGTGTATTCACTGGCGAAAGGAAGTCAGGTGCTTCCTTCCAAAGAGTGAGTCTAGAGCTTACAAGTCTAAGAGTGGAGGCCTTCCAAAATGAGACAGAAATTCAGAAGGTCTTGGAGCAGTGTTGTGGGCTGTCTGGGAGTGACAGTTAACGATACCCTGGGACCCCTGGCTGATCTTTCGTTTTAGGTAAATACATACTTCTTTCAGCATGGACTTGTCTTCTAAAATAGCACTTTCCCCTCCTTTTCCAGCCTCCCTTCTGACTATCCTTGGTTTCTGACAGTCGGATTTCTATGCTGTCTACAGAGCATTAGCCCTTATGCCACTGCTGTGGCTCTCTTGCAGGTCCTGTCCTGGCTCTTTCTTGCTGAGAAAATGCTTGTGATGGGAACAGGTGAAGAGAACTGGGGAAATGCAGATGCAGCAATTTGTGTGAAATACTTTCTGACAACAGAAGATTTTGTCTGTCTTTAGGATTCCTTGTTCGCTCCTTAAAAACTGTTACCTGTTGTCTGCTCTTACTGAATGCTGTGTGGCTTGACAAACTTGCATTTGTCACCAGCTATTACTTTTCTTGCCAAACGTACGCACAGTTTTCAGCAATTACGTGTGTTCATTCAGCAGCTTGAAGGAACTAAAGCTGTTCTTGCCTCTTAACTCCTACAGGAGAGTTGTCCTCTCCAAAACATAGAAGGAAAGTAGCTTCTGCAGTGTTCTTCAGACAAAACTGTATTTCAGTTAAGACAGGGATGTATGGTAGGCTGTAATTTGCTTTTTCATTGCTCTGTATGTTAGCATCACAGTAATGCAGCCTGAAGACACTGCAGCAGTTTCCAGTGTGCTGTTGATATAGTCTCCAAAATCATCATCTGCTAGAAGAACTGGTATTGGTATTCCCATAGAGAAGTGCTTGGCACTCATAACATTTTTAAAGAGTGAGTTCAGCCTTATTTAAGATCATTTTCTTATGGTTCTTGCATTCAGTAAAAGGGCAAGAAAAAGTGATTTTGTGACTCGTTCAAGTAGGTGATGCTACAATTGTCATAAATACTGCCTAGTTTGATGAACTCAGCACAGTCATTATTAAAAGCCTGTCTGTGTTCTTTCACATTAGTAAGGAAACTGCTCTACACAAAATTTGCATTGGAAGTGGAGGCAGAAATTAAGTAATCAAATTGTGTCTCTCTAGTGCTTGCAGAAACCAGATCTCACCAGTGACACAAAGGACAAGGAATATAAGCCCCACGATATTCATTGAGCCTGCGCTAAGGAGCCTTCCTGGAGACCACGGGCCTGCGGGCAGGTTAGAGGTGGCCTCCAGAGCCAACTCGGCACAGGTGCTGAGCTAAAGCTTTGGTCTCAATGGATTTGCAGTGTTTTTTTGGCGAACCCGCTGCCTCAGCATTGCTGTCCTGTCCTGTCCCAATTCTGTTTTCCCTGTTCTCTGGGCTAAGCCAGCACTCTCCTTCCCCCAGAGAAGCTCATAGCCATACCCACTGGGCTTGGGCTTCTTTGGCACTGGCCAAAGTGAAGCACGTGGAGCATTTAGATGAGCTGGAAACATTCCCTTGAGAAGCAGCTGTGAGACTTGACGAGAGCAAGGTTTTGAAAGGGGCCCAGACACTTGAATTAGCGAGGCCAATGCTATTTTGGAAGGCACCTGGTGAGATGCCTTTGGGACTCTCGTGAGTCCCAAACTGACACTTGCTGTCTTGCGTCACGGCCTTGGCATGAGTAAGCACATGTTTGGCCACTGGCATGTCTTCTGGGTGTGCTGCGGTAAAGAGAAGTGCTTCCAAAGGGTATGGTGTCTCATCAGATCAAGACAGTGAGAAATCACTTCTTTGTTGTGAGCAAAAGGGGGAAAGGGTGACATTTCCCCTGAGTCCATTCTAGAGCTGAAGCCCTCGCTTCCACCCGTGTGGGATTATGGCCGCAGTGACTCTGCCTGGGTTGTCTCTGCTCCACAGGCTCCTTCTCCTCTGGTAGAGCACATGGCTGCCTGCACTAGGGGTGGTTCCTGATCTCTGTGGCAATGAGAGTTCACAGCCAAGAACTGGGGCAATCAAATTGCTTTGGCCTGTTTTGAGGGGTAGGATGAAGGATTTGGGTGTATTAGATGGAACAGTTTCCAAGAATACAAGATGTAAGCAATTGTAAGAGAAACAAATGTGGATTCTCTTGCAGTTATTTGACACTTCAGTGCAGCTGCTTAACACACGGACTCCATAGATGTGATACCAGAGACCTTTATTGTAATTTACAAGCAGCATTTATAGATCATTTTTCCAGCCACGATGTGTCCACGCACCCTTTACTTAGATATCATTGGTTACAACCAGTAGTGCCTGCGCCTGTTTTAGCTTTGCTATTAGCTATGCCTAAAAAAGCATTATTTTCTATCTGCTAAGCTAAATGGCAGCTTCTCACACTCCTTGTGTCAGCTTCTCACACTCCCCATGCCAGCTGCTCACACTCCCTTTTCCTTTTTACCAGCATTCTTCCTCTTTATCGGTGTTTCCCAAATTCAAGAACACAGGCTTAAATCATCAAGGTCAAACCCTGACTGTAACTGTGTGTATGATTCCACAATTCCAGTTTTTTGCTTTTCTATGACCATTACCTGATGAACCGTACTCTGTACCATCTGCCGAAAGCATGACAATAGGCAAGGGACGAACTAGTAACATAAGCTCTGCCTTTACTAAGGATACCAACCATGCTGTAATTCATTTACCTGGTCCTTCAATTTCTGTATTGTTTCATGAATTGATTCTGAGTGATGAGACAAGTTCATACAACACATTCCTTCTAGTATCTCACAACCATGCCCATGCATTAGCAATAAAAAATCTATGGCGGCTTGATTTTGCAGCGTAGCATGTCTAAAGCAGAAGCTGTAGCATTAGTTTGTTTTGCAAGCCAACAACCCAATTTATTCAGTGTAGTTAATGCCTGTGCCACTCCAACTCCTGGTGCAAATATTGAAGGGGCAATGATTTTAGCTGGTTCTCAAAATTCTGCTCTGGAATCGCACTAGCTATCATAAGCATGCGTGCTTCACCTATTCCGGGTGTGTCTGTGACTTAGGATCATGGAGGTATTAGGTAAATATATTCCTAAAGTCTCTATAGTACATAGATCTCCCCTTATATGTGAAGGAATACCCTGCCAAGCTCTATTATAGCCCTGTAGAAGCAGTTACTGGCATATTGTTTTGGTACAGCCTTGCAGAAGCAGTTACTGGCCTATTGTTCCCCTTTCTGGGAGTCTTACCATCTCGACTATGCCCAAGATTCCGCTGAGCAGGAGGGTGTCAATCAGCAGGGTCATTGCGTAGAAGGGAGGCAGGCACGGCACCTTCAGGGCGTCCCCTGTTTATACACAAAGTGTGCTCTGTAGCCCCCCCACTCCATTCTGAGCCATCTCTTTTATACCCTCAACAGAGTCCATGAAACAGAGCACTGACGCGGCGTTGCTGCACGCGTGGCCAGTGCGTGCAACAAGGCTGCCCAGTATGTGCTCTGCTGGCTGACAGCGGCTTTTGCGAGTCACAACATGTTCAATAACAATCCTCCCAGCTTCCCTTTTCAAAGTTACATGCTCACAACTAAGTCCAGTTTGCAATTCTTTGTCATTAATCTGATACCAGTCAATTCTTTCCAGTAACTATGGGTGGAATCCATACACCTTCTTATAGGAAAAAACACACAAAGCATATATACAAACAACTTTCACGTGAGTAATATACCAAACAATAAGAAACATAAAACCAGTTTATATATTAACAGGAAATCTTCTATTATAAGTCTTTTGAACCATTCTCCTCATTCAGTGTTTCTGTGATCTCTGCTTGCTCTGCTAATTCTTGAATCTCCCTTTCTCTATCTGTAGTTTCAAAAGTCTGGGTTGGCTTTACGTTTCTTGCCGGTAACCAGTATGGACCTGTGGGAAGAAGAACACAAGCTGTGATGATTTGATGGGGGAGGTGTGTTTCTGGTGGCAGGAGCTGGCCACCAGATCAGACTCCCATCCCCCTTGGGGTTTGAGCCAATCTGCGCCTCTGCGAATTGCCCTATTCAAGTTGGGACGAAGGAACCGGAAAGATGTGCTTTTTGCCCAGGAGTGAGGAGAAGGGAGGAGGGCTCTGCCCTCGCTCCCTGGTCCCCGGCCGGGCGGCTGCCCATGCCGGGCCGGCGCCACGTGCTCAAAATGGCGGTGATGGAGCCACTTGGGGAATTCGGGGAGCACCCCATTCCCGGGGTGCCCACTGGGCCGAGTTCACCCAGAGAGGACTAAGACCTGAGAGAAACAGCCACACAGACACCAGGTCAGTGAAGATGGAGCGGGAGGAGGTGTGCTGGAGCTGAGTTTTCCCTGCAACTGGTGGCAAGACGGCAGGTGGCCCCGCTGCAGCCAGGATGGACTTGGTGGAGCAGAGACCTGCTCGCAGCCCATGGAGAAGCCCACGTCGGGGAAGGGATGCCTGAGCCTGAGAGAGGTCGTGGAGCATGGGATGCATGACGAGTAACTGTTAATAATGGAGCGTGGGATGCACGACGAGGTCGCGAGGCATCTAGAGTCCGTGGGACGACCCACGCCAAAGCGAGTGGCCACAACTCCCTAAGAATCTGAGACTGTGGTAAAGCCCACACCAGAGCGATCCGATGGGGAAGGATTGTGTCCTGCGGGTAGGACTCATGCTGGAGAAGTTTGTGGATTTTCCTCATGAGTAAGAGATGCACTGGAGCGAGGGAAAATGGTGTAAGGACTCCTCCTCCTTTAAGAAAGGAGCAGCAGTAACATGGATGAACTGACCTGCACTCCCCCATTCCCTGTCCCCCTGCACCACTAGGGGGAAGGTAGAGCCGGGAACAAAAGGAAAGGGGGGTGGGGAGGTGTTGTTTTTAAGATCTGGCCTTGTTTTCTCTTTCTCCTCTCAAGTAACTGGTTTTGTTTCCCTTTGTCCTTTTAAGCAACTGTTAATAAATTGTTTTGTGTTAAGAAAACTGAGTCTGTTTTGCCCGGGACCATGGTTGGTGGGTGCTCCCTCTCTGTTCTTGTCTCAACCCTCAGTCATTTATTATATATTTCTCCTCTCCATTTCACTGGAGAAGGAGTGAGAGAGCAGCCGTGTGGAGTTTAGTTGCCGGATCGGCCTAAAGCATGACACAAGCAGACCCTCTTCCCCATGTAAGCAGGGGCACAGGGCCGTCCCAATGACTTGAGCCCAGTTCCTTATAATATACCGTTGGTTTTTCTACAAAAATGGCACTGGTTTTAAAATGACGATCCACAGCCGTAGTATGTTGCCTAGAAGCAGACAAATTAAGAAAATTTAAAACATATGTAGCTTTGTCTGAGGATTATTGCAGGGAAATATGCAGAAGGTTCCCCCTTTTTTGTTCGTCAAGCATTTGTTTTAACGTTAAATGGGTTCGTTCAGTAACAGCTTGTCCCGCAGGCGAATGAGGGATGCCAGAGGGATGCCAGCAGAGAGGGACCAGCTGCGCCCCGAGCCCCGGCGGGCGCGGCAGCGGCGCGTTGCCTGGCAACGTCAGACGGGCATTGTCCCCGCCGTATCCAGGGAGCCGCGGGCAGCGGGCTCGGCCAATGGGCGGCGAGGGCGGGGGCGGGCTCAGGGCGCGCGGCGGGCACCTGCCTCAGTGCGCCGGCAGGTTGGTCAGTCTGCGCTGAGCAGCGGCAGGAGGAGGACGAGGAGGAGGAGGGAGCAGAAGAAGACGAAGACTAAGACGAGGACGAGGAGGAGGAGGAAGGCTGCTGATTACCCATCACTCCATCCCTTCCACCTCGCACCTACCGCAGCACAAAGGCTCTCAGCTCCCCCAGGCGGGCTCCGGGGCTCGGGCAGGGCAGCAGCCATGGCCTCGCTCAGCCTGTCCCAGCTGCTGGATGTCGCTGTCGGGACACCCCAGGCTGATGCTGTCAATGTCAGTGCGCTGCACAGGCTGCTGCAGGCCCTGCTGCAGCACCTGGGCCTGCAGGACCTGCCTGTGCAGGGGCGGGGGCAGAGTCTGACCCCCCTCCCGGGAGGGGCCCAGCCCCCCGAGGCACTCCTCGGCCTGGAGGAGAGGGGGAACGGGGTGGAGGCCCAGGCCCTGGGCACGGGGCAGCCGCGCTGGGAGCCAGGGAAGCAGCTGCCTGGGAACCCGAGCAGCCCCCAGGCCGCCTCCGTGTCCACCGAAGTGTTGCAGATGAAGGAGAAGTTCAATGCCTGCGAGAGCGGCATTTCCAAGGTAGAGGCTCTTTCCGGTCCCCTGGGTTCTCCCCCACCAGACGCCCCCTCCCCCTGTCAGCGAAACTCCGGACAGAAACTCCCTGACACAGTTTGCAGGGCTGGAAAGCGGCATTGCTCTATTGCGGCGCGGGTGCACGGGGGATGTCTCTCCTCCTGGCTGCACCCCCGGCCCCTGGACAGGAGCTTAGTTACACGCGGCGATCGTGCGTGTTCGTAACGTGTTTACGTAGCCGTTGTTATTTGCTTCAACAATTGGTTCCTTTTCTCTCGCTGTACACGGAAATTCCTTGGCACGCTCAGTTCTCTCCTCCGCCCCTTTCTTTTGGGTCTGGGTGTGTTTAGGGCAGGTGGTCCGTGAGTCGGTGGTCGCCATCTCCCCCTGCCGGAATTCCCTTTTCCCCACGTCACTGCTGCACATACAGCTCAGAAAAACACGACAACAAAGTTTACACATTTAAAATGGCGGGGGGAGTGGGCAGGGAGGAAGCAGGCAAAGTGCCCCCATGCTGGGATGACATGGGGGACAGTGCCCTGACTCTGCCACCACCGCCGTTCCCAGATCAGACAGCTGGAGGATGCCGTTGGCAAACTGGGGGTGGCTGGAGCCGACGGGCAAGTGGATGTCAGTGCCCGGATCAGCCTGCAAGAGGGGTAAGAGGCCGGGAGAGGGTTTCCTGTGCCCCCTGGGGCTGCAAGGGAACCCGGGGGGGCTGGGGGCATCCTGCTTTGGGGGCAATAGACACCCCCAAGTGGCCTCACAGACGCTAAGCCTGCCTGTGCCCCTCTCTCGCTGGCCAGGTCCGTGCTGGCAGAGATAAAGCAGGAGCTGCAGGAGCTGCGAGAGCAGCAGGAAAGGAATATGGCTGCACTGCAGCAGCACGTGTCCAAGACGGCTGAGCAGCTGCAGGAGCAGGTGAGGCCAGCGCAGGAGCGCTCCCTCCACCCGCCGGCTCGGCGAGGTGGTCCTGGCGGGGGTTCCAAGTGTGTCCCCTGGCTGGGGCCATGGAACCCCCTGGGCAGTTGTGCTTGCTGGCCACGTGCATCCCATCTCAGAGGGGGTTCCTTGTCACCTTCCTGCAGCTGGATGAGCTGAGGGCGATGGTGGAGCGCACGGGGCAGGAGCAGGTGAAGGCGCAGGCAGCAGGCCGCATCTGCAGCAGGGACACCAACGCGCAGCTGGGGCAGCACCTGCAGCACCACAAGAAGCCAGAGGAGCAGGTGGAGCCACAGCATGTGGTGGGCAAGGTGGTGAGGCTGCTGCCAGGGAGGAGCCAGGTAGGAAGATGGTGGCATGGGGGGCTTAGGAGGGGGCTGCCGGGATCCCCCTGGCTGGTTGTGCTTCCACATAATGTGGGGGAGCCTCTCGACACCCCCCAAATTGACTTGTCCAAGTCAGCAGCGTGGAAGGAAATTGAAGCCTCGCTGCAAACGTCCTGCTGGCACTGACAGCCCGTGGTCACCGGCAAAGTAAACTGGGTCTGTCCCTGCGGGGCAGCTGCCCCCCTTGCACAGCACTTGCCAGTCCCCGCTGTGCAAAACCAGCCCCGTGAGGGCTTGGCTGCCTGAGCCAGCGTCCCTTGGAAAGTGCCCCCTCCCGGCTGTCTCCCCCGGGGACTGCCACGTCTCATCACGGGGCGGCTGGCCGAGGGTGCGCACCCGTCCGCAGGTGGACCGCCTGGAGCTGGGACCTTTCCGGGAGCAGCTGGAGAAGACCCCACTGAAGATGCCACCAAGAAATGCTGCCAGTGCGACTGGGCTTAAGAAGTGAGTGTGATGGGGGCAGCGGTTGAGACTTTGCTGGGTTGGAGGGCACAAACCAGGCTCCAACTCCCATCCTTTCCCCTGCAACCACTGCAACGGGCTTGAGCCGAGAGTGTCCAGCACTATGCCCCCCCCAGGAGGTCGCCCAGCACTTTTGCCCTCGCCTCCAGGCAGCCGCTGGGCCATTTCCACTGCCTGTCCTGCGACCAGCCCGTCAACATGGTGGTGCCTGACTCGAGAATAGCCCTGGCACTGTGGGTGGGACGGGGGAGATGGGTGCTGGTGGAGCCCCGCCGAGCCAGGAGCAAGGGTCGGGGTGTCTGCCTGGGGGTCCAAACCTGCCAAGCCCCCTCTGCAGCCCTGTCTGGCAGCAGGGGGATGGGGACCCCTCTATGGGGACAGTGGGCAGGGAGGTGCCATGGGGTACAAGGCCATAGGTTTTGGGGTGCTACCCCAAGCCAGGGTCGGTTGTTTGTCTCCCGTCACTCACACGTGGCTCATCATGGGTATCCTGTCCATGCTGCTGCTACCCCCCTGCCTCACCAGGCGCCCCAATTCCATCGTCAAGCTGGAGCAGCACGACCATAGACAGGGGACACGGGGACCCATCCCTGGCCCCTTGGGTGCAGGGTGTTTCTGCCCCGGCCCCGATGAGGGAGAGCTGTTCCCTGGGGGGGTGGAGGGGTGCAGGAGGGCCTGAGCAGGGCAGGAGAGGTGTGAGATGTGCTGCAGAGGGACAGCTGTGCTTGCCCCAGCCCTGGGTCAGTGGGGTTTTACAGCCCCCACCCACTGCCCCGTCTGGCCCAGGTCTGCATCTCCAGGGCCCCGAAGCTGCATGTGATGAGTTGTGTCTGGTCTCAGCCTGGCCTCAGGCTTATGTGGTCAGGTGGCTGCTCTGAAACAAGTTGCCGAAACGCAGCACTGCAGCAGGGACAGCCCCGCTCCTGCTGTCCAGCGTCCCTCGCATGGAGCATGGGGACCTGCCACGGCCACGGCCAGCTCAGCGGGGTGATGGGGAAAGGGCAGGCTGGGCACGGTTGGAAGGGTGGGGGTCTCCGGCAGCAGTCAGGGGGGAGCCGGGAGGGATGTACCCCACTGGGGAACACCCCTGGCCCCCTCCCTGGCCTCGGGTGAGGTTTGGGGTGCTGCGGTGCCAGGAACTGAGCACCCCTGTGCCCCATCTCACAGGGAGCAGGCGGCTGAGTGCAAGTACCCCAAAGTGGCACGGAGCTGTGGGGGCCAACACACCGTCACCGGCCCACACCTCCAGCCCCACCCACCCCGTGCCCCACGACTTCAGCCCCTCGTCATGCTCCCCAACAAGGTAGGGATGCCGAAGGTAGGGATGACCGAGGCTGGGAGGGGTCCATGCCTCAGTTTCCCCAGGGAGAGCTGGGTACAGGAGGCCTGCTTGGGGACACTGGCTTGGGCCCCGTGTTCCACCAGCCCCCTCTCTCCTTCCCAGGACAACGAAATGGAGCTGCTGGGCCAGGATGGCCGCATCTATAGGGGCCGGCGGGACGGGCAGCTGCCTGTACTCAAAGGCAAGGAGGATACGGCTGGGGCAGGCTTGCAGGGGGGGATGTTGTGGGTGTGAAGGGGACAGTGGGGTGGGTAGGGTGCCCACGGGGTTCCAGGTTTCCATCCATCAGGGACTGGGAGGAAGGAAGACTGTTGGCTGGGGCAACCAGTGCCCGTGTTGGAGCCAGAACGAGGTGGGAAGGTGGTCCTGGCCAGTGCGGGACAAGAGCCTGTGGGGTTCAGGGTGGGGCCAGGGCCCCATTTCTGGGTCCCTCTGGCTGGGCAGGTGTTCCTGCTGCCTGCCCCGTCCTGGGCTGGCAGAGCTGCCCCCAGCCAGGGCCTGGCCCAGGGCTGCAGAGGGGCTGACTCCTTTCCCTTGCCCCCAGGTACTGCTGCCTCGATGGAGCCCAGGCCAGACTTGCCTGTGATCGCAGTGCCCTGCCAGGCACGTCCTCCCGGCACAGCGAAGGGGCAGGGATGGCGGCTGTTGAAAACATGATTAATTTTTCTTTTTATTCTTTACTTACTATTTTCAAATTATTAAAAACCCTTTTACCTAGTTTTGGTTGGTTTTTTTTCTTTTTTTTTTTTATTTAAGCAAGATTGGTTGGAAAACCTCCCAGCTCTCCCCTCTGTGGGGAAGGGCGCTTGGCATCGTTTTGAAAGACAGACTACTTTTAGGAAGGAGACATTGCTTTCCTCAGTAGTGCACAGAATCAGAGACGTGGGGAAGTTCCCAACTCGCCTGCAAAATGGAACAGAAACCTTCACGGATTAACACACGGAGATCTGCCTGTCTTGCTTGCAGAGTACATCCATCACACTAAACCTCACTGATCTCCCACATTTGCATAGTGCTGGCGTTGCAAAACCATCCTAGGCATGCGTGGAGGTCTTGAGGGGTCGTTTGGGCAGGTGCCCCCTACTCATTGAGGTGGAGGTCACCTCAGGATGCAACTGGGGGTGTTAGTCTTGCCAAATGGTGAGGGAGCCTCCTCGATTGTGACACAGTTCTGTCCTTGGTCAAGTTTTGTACAAAATTCGGTCCTCGACCTTGTGAATGTCCTGCACGCCAGTCAGAGCTGCAGAGAAATGACTGAACCAGATTTACAAAGGATTACGTGAAAAATTCCCTTGGTACTAGCGGCCCCCACCCTTGGGGCTGGTGCCAGAGCTGTTTTTGCCTGGGGAGGTTGCTCTGCCAGGGCTGAGGAGCTTGCCTTTGCCCAGGGGTGGAGTGGAGAAATGTACCCCAGAAGAACAGGTTCTTGGACGTTGTCTTCTTGTTGGTGGCACTGGCTCTTGGTGAGTTTTCGTGAGCAGGCCCCTGGGAGCAGCAGCCTGGCTGTGCTGGCTGCCAGCTTTCAGCTGACCGGCTTTCCGTTGGGGCCAGCATGTGCAGAAACTCCTGTGGGCCACGTGCTTCCTGAGCATGTCCCTGACTGGGACCGGGTTTTGGACTACCAATAAGACTGGTAGCCTCCCAGACGTGCTGCTGCTGTGGCCACCGGACCGAATGGCTTGCGGAGACTGTGAGACAAGGGCACAGCTATTTCCAAGCCTGAACTGGGGATTCCCAGGGGGGCCGTGCAGGGAACGGATGGAGAAGCACTCTCCTAGCCCATGCAGCCTGGTCTCAGTGCTCACTGAGGCAGTGAGGGGAAATGGGGAACAGCTCTGGGGCACCGAGCACAGCTGACGGTGGCGGCTGCGCAGGCCTCTCAAGCCCGGGCTGGTGGCTCCTGGTCAGAGGCGCGTCCTCACTCCGTGCTCCACGTTCCCCACCTGCTCAGCTAACCTGCCCCATGAGGCAACAGGGAGGGGACGACGCGACTGCAGGGATCGCTGGCAACCCCAGTCGAATAACTGTCTCTGATGTGATCTGCAGCTGGCGTTTACTGGGGGACCTCGCTGCCAGCATGGACAACGTGGGCAAAGGGACCGATAGAGGTCAATGACTCCTGTGGGACGGGAACCTCCTGCAACGGAGCGTCCCTGACAGTGGCTGGAGAAATCACGGGCTCTTCTGCTTCCACGCAGGATGACCCAAAGAAGCGGCAGCTTTTGCCGTGTCTTCCTAGGGAAGCCTCTGCTGGGAAGCCCCTGTGGCTCTGGCAGTGGATGCTCTAACAGCATTTTTCCCTTTCAGGCGCTGACAGCAGAGCTGAAGACCCCGCGGTAAGACGTTCCCTGAGCCGGAATTGGGTCTGCGCAGACACGAAGCGTCAGCCGACCTCGTGCTACCTGCACTCATTTCCCTAACAGCCGTGGCTCCCGTCCTTCCCTCCTGCCTTCGCCTTTTGCTCAGCCCGGTGCAAAAGGGAAGCACTCGCAAAGCGGGAGAGCACACGTGTCTGTCTCGTCCTTGCTGAGCTCAGACGCTCCTCAGAGGCGATGGGCCACTCTGACAAAATCTGCTTTCCTGTTGCTGCAGGAACTTTAAGGCTTTGATGGCAGAGGAAAATGACAAGATGCAGCTTCTGACGGAGGAGGTGGCTCGACTGAGGGCAGAGCTGAGCAGCGCGAAGGTGACCCTGCCTGTTTGGGGAAGGAGGCTTGGCTGGGCACCACTCCTTGGGGTTGTCGCTGGGGTGGGACCGCTGACCGAGCAGCCCAGCCTTTGCCAGGGGCTTGCTGGGCGAGCTTCCGCGCAACACTGGCCCTTCTCCGGCCCCAGTTTAACCGGGCTGCGCCGGGCAGAGGAGGACTGCCGGCAGCCTGCCCTTGGCACGCTGGCACCTCTGGCTGCTCTGGCCGGCCCCTGAGGCAGTGATGCGACCCAGGCTGCTCTCGGGGCCCGCCATCGCTTGCAGGGCCTGAGCCTGTCGCGCAGCCGAGCTGGAGAGCGTGGAGGCTGGGGAAGAGGGCGGGGACCCTCGTCCACCCCGCTTGGAGCTGTGGCCGCAGACACCGTTCCTCAGCCCTCGGGGCTCATGTCAGCAGGAGTCTTGCAGCTCTGTGCCCAAGGCTTGCCTCGCCTGTCTGACACTGACCCTTTGGCTCCCCGGGCGCTGGTAGCCACGCGGAACTGCCCGCTGATGTGGTCCTTTCCTGTGTCCGTTCGTGGTGTTTCCAGGAAGCTCAGGAAGCGAACCGGGCAGCGCGTGAGATGGCTTCGGACGTCTACGTCACGATGTCTGACTGGGCCCTGCAAAGCTCTGGTATGGACACAAGCAGCCCGGTCTCCTGGTCTGTAGCACTCCTCATAGCAGCCTTCGGCCTGCTGTCATTCACGGGGGTGCCTGCTGTCTCCCAGGACCCTCAGACCTGCTCCTCACGGCGCTGTGAGAGAAGCGGTCACCAGGCACGTGGCTGCTGCCGTTCCCCTGTGCAACTGGGCACCCCCACCAGCACGGTGATGAGGACAGGACTGACAGTGGTGGAGGTTGCCAGCGGGGTCAGAAACAGTGTCTGAGCACCGAGTCCTCCTGGTCTGTGGCCTCTTGCAGTCATCTGCTCTCCCTTCCTTATAGGTGCCGGCATCGCCATGCAGAGAACTTCCGACACCTACGACTGCAAAGGGATTAGGGGGTGCAGGTTTTTACGGCTCTTGCGTCCTCAGAACCCTCCTGAGACTATTTTGCAGGTATCGTAGCAGAAATCGCCAGGGAAGGTTTCCTTCCGTCCTGCGAAGCTGGGGACCGAGCTCAGGGGCTCTCCCCTCGGTCCAGTGGTGCTGCTCAAGGCCACGGTGTCGCTCCAGTTCCTGAAACCAAAGCTCTATCACCGGGCTGGGCTTGCTAGAAACCAGTGGTTCCCCCCAGGAGGGGGACGGAGCTGAGCTGAGCTGAGCTGCTGCATCTTGCCCACAGTCCCCTGTCACAGCTGGGGGCAAGACTTTCTCCCCGGTGGCCCCATTTCCACACGCATCCCTCAGAGCGCCTTTTCGGGGTGGGAGACGGGAGGTGGGAGGTGCCCTGCGGAGCCACTGGGCAGAGACGTGTTTCTGCCAGGCACTGACGAGGATGGGTTCATAACCGGGATTCTCCTCTGCTCCGTAAGACTGAGACCCCCTTTGTCAGGCAGGCAAGAGAAGGTCTCCTGCTTCTGCCCGTTTCCTCACGCGTGCCTCATTCCCGAGCTGAAGCAGACCCTGCAGACATGCCGGCACCGACGTGGCAAGCTACGGAGGCACTTGCGCTCTCTCACCCTTCACCGCTCTCCCGTTCTGGTTGCAGCTGGACTTTTACCCAGGAAGCTGCTGGCCTTTACAAGGGCATCAGGGCCAGGTGATCATCACGTTGCCAGCACGAGTCCAGCTGACTGCCATCGCTGTGCAGCACATCACCAAAGAAGCGCTTCCATCTGGGACCATCGACAGTGCCCCCAGAGACATGGCAGTCTTTGTAAGTCTCTACTGGGCGCATCTGGCGGGGATCTGGCCCTGGGGCAAAGCCATGACAGGGTCTCGTTGCTTTTGTGCATCCTCCGAGATTCGTGTCCTGCTTGCTGCCGAGCACTGCAGTGCCCTAGCGGGACACTTCAAGGGCTCTAGAGGTTTCATCCCTCTTAAGGCTTGTTCTGGCTGAGCACCTCAGGGTTCTTGATCAAAACTCAAGGTGAAGACTGAGCTCCACCCTAACCAGTGCGCTACTAGGGCTAGGGCCCCAGGAGAGGGTGGGTAGGGGACAGGGCTGTTCCAGCACGTATGTTCCCTCTTTGTCAGCACGAGTCTGAGCTGCTCTCCTTGTGCTTTGCCTCTGAGGGAGTGGACGCAGACAGAGAAGAGGAGACTCTCCTTGGGACATTCATGTACGACGTGGCAAAGAGGCCATTCAGTCCTTCCCTCTGAAGGTACGGTCCACGCACGGGGGCAAGATGCCAGGGAGCAAAACAGGTTTGCCTTTAAGTCCACGGCAGGAAGAGCGTGAATGGTTTTTCCACCACTGAGAGAGCCCTGGTGTGGTTGGGAGGGCTGAGTAGCACGTGGTGGTGGTAGCAAAAGGACAGCAAGGACAGGGTCAGGCCCGTGTGTCGTGGTTTTATAATAAAAGGACTGAGGGTCAAGACAAAAACAGAGAGGGAGCACCCACCAACCATGGTCCCGGGCAAAACAGACTCAGTTTTCTTAACACAAAACAATTTATTAACAGTTGCTTAAAAGGACAAAGGGAAACAAAACCGGTTACTTGAGAGGAGAAAGAGAAAACAAGGCCAGATCTTAAAAACAACACCTCCCCACCCCCCTTTCCTTTTGTTCCCGGCTCTACCTTCCCCCCAGCGGTGCAGGAGGACAGGGAATGGGGGAGTGCAGGTCAGTTCATCCATGTTGTTACTGCTGCTCCTTTCTTAAAGGAGGAGGAGTCCTTACACCATTTTCCCTCGCTCCAGTGCATCCCTTACTCATGAGGAAAATCCACAAACTTCTCCAGCATGAGTCCTACCCGCAGGACACAATCCTTCCCCATCAGATTGCTCCAGTCTGGGCTTTACCAGTCTTGGATTCTTAGGGAGTTGTGGCCATTCGCTTCGGTGTGGGTTGTCCCACGGACTCTAGATGCCTCGCGACCTCGTCGTGCATCCCATGCTCCATTATTAACAGTTACTCCCCAGCCTGGAGCTGGGGCCTTTCCGGGAGCAGCTGGAGGAGCTCTGGAAGAGCACTGCGAAGCAGCTGAAGGATGACATCCTGCAGACAGCGGCTGACAGTGCAGCTGGGCTTAAGTAGTGGGTGCAGTGGGGACAGTGGTTGGGACCTTGCTGGGGTGGGGGGGGATAAACCAGGCACCAACCCCCATGCTTCCACCCCTGCAACTGGCTCCAGCCGAGCACTCAGCCCCTTGCTGCTGCTGCTGCCTTGCACATAGGCAGGGCTGTGTCCCTCCCCTGGAGGTCACCCAGCCCTTCTGTCCCCCCTCCAGGCAGCTGCTGGCCCATTTCCATCGCCTGTCCTGCGACTGGCCCATCAACATGTTGGTGCCTGACCTGTGAGCAGCCCCCGGCAGCGTGGGTGGGATGGGGGCAGACGGATAACAGAGCACACAGAGCAGCACGGCCACAGGCAGGGGACACGGGGACCCATCCCTGGCCCCTTGGGTACAGGGTGGCCCTGCCCCAGCTCCAAGGAAGGAGAGCTCTTCCCCAGGTAGGGTGGGAGGGGGGACTCGGGCAGGGCAGGAGAGCACAGACGTGCCATGGAGGGAGAGCTGTACATGTCCCTCTCTCAGGGGTTTCACAGCTCTCCCTTCACTACCTCCTTTGGCCCAAGTCTGCATCTCAAGGACGCTGAAGCTTTTCCAGACCTCCCTTCCCTGCTCCTGCCACCCTTGAGTGCAGGCTGGCACTCTTGAGTGCAGGCCGGCATGCTCTTCCCAGGGTCGGGTAGTAGAGTGGAGGGGTGCGGGGAGCCTATGCAGGGCAGACCACCCCCCCAGGAATGCAGCCAGGAACCTCCAGCACCCAGACCACCACCCTGCACCTGGAGATACAGGCAAAAGCTCTCGGGACCCAAGGAGGAGGAGCAGGGGTTCAGCCAGGCCCCCGCTACATGGAGACTTGCCTCCCTGGCACTGAGAAAGTCCCCATGGAAGTCACCATAGGTGCTCTGGGGACACAGAAGGATGGCAACAGTGCCAAGGACGGAGGTAACTCCTTGTCCTGCACACAGCTGCATCCCCAGGATGCTGAAGCTGCACATCACGAGTTGCATCTGCCCACAGCTTGAGACACCTTGGAGATGCCGCTCTCGTGGGTCCCGATGGCCGTGTCCAGCTGAGAAAGGCCATGGCTGCTGCCCTGCCCGAGCCCCCGGAGCCCACCTGGCAGGGATGGGAGCCTTTCTGCTGGGTGGGAGGGACAGAGGGATGGGCAGCCAGACGCTGCCTTCCTCATCCTCCTCAGCACAGAAAGTCATCAACCCTCTGAGGTGACAGGTACAGGTGCCCACCCTGAGCCCACCCCTTCCTTTTCCTCATTGGTCACACCCCACCACACCTCACCACCCATTGGCCAAGACCACTGCCCACAGCTCCATGGTTACGGGGGGATGATGCAGCATCTCCCATTGCCAGCGGACACCCTATCCCCAGGATGCCAACGGGCCTTGCCATCAAGTTCATAGAATGGTTGGGGTTGGATGAGACCTTCCAGATCATCTAGTTCCAACCCATCTGCCATGGGCAGAGATCCCTTCCCCTAGAGCAGGGTGCTCAAAGCCCTGTCCAACTTGACCTTGAACGCTTCCAGCATTGCCCCGACCCATGTGCAGGACTTTGCACTTGGCCTTGTTGAACTTCACCAGGCTCACCCAGGCCCACCTCTCCAGCCTGTCAAGGTCCCTCTGGATGCCATCCCTTCTCTCCAGCATGTCACCACACAGCTCGGTGTCGTCAGCAGACTTACTCAGGATGCTCTCGGTCCCACTGTCCGATTTGTTGACAACGATGTTCAGCAGCTCTGGCCCAGATACCGACCCCTCAGGAACACCACTCGTCACTGGCCACCACAGTCAAGCCATTGACCATAATGCCCTGAGTGGGCCATGAGTCAAATCCACATCTCTCCAATCTAGAGACAGGGATGTCGTGCGGGACAGTGCCAATGCTTCGGGCAAGCCCAGGTAGATGAGGTAGACTTCTGTTTTGTGCGCGAGTCTCTCCAGGGGCTCCTTGTTCATCTATGGTGGCCTCCTGATGTTTTTCCCTGACTCGGTCTTTGTTGGGATGCACCGCTCCTGAGCTTGGAGGAGGCGACCCTTGAGCAGCAACCAGCTTCCTTGCCCCTCTCTTCCGTCCAGGGCTTGATCCTGTGGGACTCTACCAAGCAGAACCCTGAAGACACCAAAGCCTACTCTGCTCAAGCCCAGGGTAGCGAGCTTGCTGTGCGCCCTCCTCGCTGCATTAGGGATCTTCAGTTCCCCCATCTCATGGTCACTACAGCCAAGGCTGTCCTTGAGCTTCACATTTTCTCAGCAGCCCCTCCCTGTTGGTGAGAACAAGGTCCAGAAAGGCACCTGCCGGCTGCATCCATACACGGATTTCCAGCATCCGCCTCTGAAGCCAAGAGCCCTGGAAGCAAAGAAAAGGAAACGCAGATAAACACGTGTTGCCAGACAAGCCCAGGAAGCAGTCAAACACTGGGAAAAGTTTTGAACCCAAGTGACCCATTGGACAAGCACTTACAGAAATAATGGAGAGCAACTTCTTGTGCCTTGTTTTCCTCCAGTTGTGACCACGCCACAGCTACAGCCCTGACATCTCCCTCCTTAGGGGAGGCGCTGGGAGACAAGCGCCAAGAAGGGAGGGTGAGTGGCTGCAAGGAGAACAGATGCTTTGGTCTTTTCCAAGATGGCCGATGGCCCTTTTGAGGCATTAAAAGCAAAGGCCTGAGATGTGCTGTCTGGGTGTTTTTCTTGCAGAAGCTTTTCCAGCCCTCCCTTCCCCCGCTCCCGGCAGCCTGGAGCACAGGGGGGCCCTGCTCCAGCAGGCGCTTCCCAGGGTAGGGCGGTAGGGCAGAAGGGTGCGGGGGGGCCCGGTGAGGGCAGGAGAGCAGAGCTGTGCCCCGGCAGCTGAGGTGCGCGTGCCCCGCGGCAGGAGGGCTGGCAGCCCCCCGTGCTGCCCGTGTGGCCCCGCGGTGCGTGTGCAGGACAGTGAGCCGGCACGGGATGAGCTGTGTGCGGGCTCAGCACTCATTTGGAGTATTTTGGGATGGTAATGAGACTAAACTCCACACAGCTGCTCACTCACTCCTCCCCCTAGTGAAGTGGAGAGGAGAAAATATATAATAAAAGGACTGAGGGTCGAGACAAGAACAGAGGGAGCACCCACTGACCGTGGTCCTGGGCAAAACAGACTTGGCTTGCAAATAAAGCAAAACAATTTATTAACAGTTACTTAAAAACAAAACAAATCAAAACAAAACAAAACATTAACAGTTACTTGAGAGGATAAAAAGAAACAAAGCCAGATCTTAAAAGCAACACTTTCCCCCCCTTTCCTTTTCTTCCCGGCTCTACCTCCTCCCCCAGCGGCACAGGGGGCAGGGAATGGGGGAGTGCAGGTCAGTTCATCCCATGTTGTTACTGCTGCTCCTTTCTTAAAGGAGGAGGAGTCCTTACACCATTTTCCCTTGCTCCAGTGCATCCCCTACTCATGAGGAAAATCCACAAACTTCTCCAGCGTGAGTCCTACCCACAGGATGCAATCCTTCCCCATCGGATCGCTCCGGTGTGGGCTTTACCACAGTCTCGGATTCTTAGGGAGTTGTTGCCACTCACTCCGGCGTGCGTCATCACACAGACTCTGGATGCGTCTCCAGGTTCTGAAATCAGGGAAGTCACAGGGAGCAAATCCCTTCTCCTGCCACCAGGACCCCTTTACATCAACCCATCACACTACGGTTGATTGGAGCATGAGAAGGGGCTCTGTGTGTTACAAATATGGTAAAGGGAAAATAAATTTGGATTCTGTCCTTGCATTCACAGAGTCCATGTGCTTCATACGCCACAATAAATAACTGATTTAAAAATATTTTTCTGTAGCACACCTTGAAGACAGTAGTCCTGAGAATGTAACTTGAGACTGAAAAATCCGCTACAGCTCTTCTCGATGCCACCAGAACACTCATGCCATTTCTGGATGTTACACTTTCTGCCTACTTGTACTGTCACCTGCAAAGACCGACCAGATTCATAAGCAGTTTGGCAGTTAGAGCAATTGCAGGATTACTGACCTATGCAAATCAGAGCCTTAGGGTAGCTGAAAATACATCACCTAGATAGTGCTGCTCATTAAAAAAAAACAAAAAACAAATTTAAAAAAAACCCCACCTCAAAAGCCCAAACCACCACTCCCCAAACACAGAAATTAAGGCTAAGATACCATAAAGCATATAAGGAAAAAGGTAACCAGTTAACCAGTGTAATAGACATACATATTAGAGAAATGACAAGTAAAAAAGTGCAAATATAGTATATTTTTATAATGTGTCTGCATGACGCTAACAACAGCAGATAGAGTTATTCACGTGAGGTTGCCTCCATCTCACCTCCTTATTTTTAATTCTTGTTTGTCACATCATAAATTGAAACTTATTTGAAACAATGAAAAAGCTTGGACCTGATAACAATCAGCATGCTCAAAACAGCTCTCCTACCATGTTCTGCAGCAGACAGGGCCCCTTATTTCATAGATGAGAAAACAGAAGTACAGTGTGGCAAACTGCAGGATCACTTAATTAGTGGAAATAATAGGAGTAGAACTTTCGTTTGTTCAGCTGGCCACGCTCCATTTTACACAGCTTGCCCCACACAGGGACAATAAGTGAAACAGCAGTCCATCCAAATTAAGAATATTGTGGTAAAATAGAGAAATAATTCCATCTCCAAACAAATGAGCTATTCTTTTAGGCCCTAAACATGTGACGTGAGTGAATGCATTTTAGGCTTTCTGAGACTTCACATGCATTTCAATATGAAGATGGGAACAAATATAAATCAGGATGGCAAGTATACTGTGGTTTACATTCTGCATAGGAATGTAAGAACTTTAGAAATATGCTATATTACAAAGTTAAAAAATAAAAATGATCCGACTGCAGAGCACAGGTTGTACATCATCTGTGCAAGTACTGCACTGCATTAGCAGGGTGGGTCTGCACTTTAGTTTGCATTATGAGCTAAGAGATCTACCACATCAGTATTCCACATTTCTCTAGAGCTCCTAGTGATCTATTAATGTGCACTTTGAGGAAAAAAACCCCACACAATAACCAACCACTAAAACTTGTTCAATAAATAATAAATACATTTTAATCTCTAAATGATGCAGCTGGAGAAAAGCTAGGCTTTTTTAATGCCTTTCTAATAGAGATTTAGGCTTGCTTGTTGCGATCAGAGATCTCAGATCAGCATGTGTGACATAATACGCTAAATATACTGCAAAAATCTAGGCGCAATGTTATATTTTGAAAGAGAAGGGTCACCTTGACCAAGTTTAATTGCTTTTAAAGTGACCACTTTACCACCTTTCAACAGAATTTTTATGCAAGTCAATAACTTCATTTTGTATATTACTTCAAACAAAAGCTAGCTGGTGTGCTTCTGCTCTTTTTGGCTCGAAATTCACATGGAAACAATTTTATGCATCTCTACTGAGGCTAGTCTAATCTTAAAATCATACATTTGAGATTTTTTTTTCCACTTTTTTCTCCCACTTGATTTGCAGTGGGAGTTGAATATTAACCTTTGCTTTCTAACTTTGCGGTTCTCTAGGCCAGTGCTCTGCCACATCGTGACAAAGACACGAAGAAAGATGAACCATGGAATCACCAAATCGCATCTATTTTTTATAAATGTTTCATAATTTGGAACTACGACTGTGCTAATATTCACGATGGCCCAAACTATGATACTACATTCACAACTGGAAATTGAGAGGAAGGTAGTTGGCTGCCTCAAGGTTAACATTTGCACAACTGAGCTCCAGTTTTAGCCCAAGCACTGAGCTAGGAGTACTCTGGTTCAGAGTACTTCTCTGTACTCTGACATCTGTAATTTATTGGCTAGCAGATGATGCCAACATGTAAATAATTAATTTGTAAGGTAGTCTATAGTCACTTTATCATCCGGAATGCCCTTTTTATTCAGCAATTTAAAACGAACAAACAATGGAAAACATTTTGCTAAACTCTGCACAAACTGATGAGTGTGACATGGTACTACAGATACTAAATATTTCCTTTCAAAGGGAAACAATGGCAGCTATGAAGTCATCTTAAGTACAGACAAGTGTTGCTTCTTCTGTACCCACACTTTCAGCTGATCAGTGTCAGAAATGTAATAGTTTTTCCACTCTGTTTTCAGTAAGATGTGAACCTGCACAATTACGTGGGCTTTGGAAGAATCATGTGATATTCTGACTTGGATTGTTAATATTAATAAAGAAGCAAACAGTCACCTAGCAGAGGAACACTGATATGAATCAGCATAGATATTGATACAGATCAGCTGAGAAGCTGGACTGTGCTCCTGTAAGACATGCTATCAAGAAAGGACAGTGTTCAAGGACTGTGCAGTTCTAATGCATCTTCAGAATGAGTCTAAAATCAGAAAATTATCCAAAATCACAATGTAAGACTCAAAGAATTGTAGCTATTCTAAAACAACTGGAAATCATGCTGTATTTTTAAAAAAAGGAATGAAGTCTTAGAAAGTGGATAAATTTCCATGTGGATAAAACACACCTGTAGTTTTGATTGTGTATAAGATGCTTCCAAATCCTGCCAGACTCTTTCTGGTTTTAGTGTAAATCACCCAAGATATCCCTTACGTTCAAAGGTCTGTGGAGTACATGGAAAAGGAATATCACAAATCATGTTCTCAAGAAGTAAACAATAAATCTTGAGGGCACTAATCAATTTTTAACAGGTTTTCTCAGTAAATAATGAGCTCAGGGTCAAGATTTGGACTTCTGAAAACATATTAATAGTTATATATACCCTTCCCTTACAGGAATACTTGTAAGTGAAGAATTGCATTCTCAAAGTTTAAGAATAGGTATGGTGGATTTTGGTTACACTTCTTTTAGTAGGGTATATATCTATGTATAGTCATATACATCTATAAATCTATATATGGATATGGTGCAAAACATCAGAATCCTGTGTTGCAAAACTAAGTTTTATCCAAAAGGTTTTCTTCTTTCTTCTTACTGGTGCTAAACATCCTAAGACACAAAATACAGAGGGGTACTGGCTAAAGAAACTGCAAAGGAAAGATACGTGATACACACGTGTGTGTTTACTTTAGCGCTTCTCCACGAATATTCTGTCAATATTTGACAGAATAAACATGCTAAATATAATAAAGGCTTACTTTCAATTTTTATTTCCCTACCCTTGTAAGAACCGGGGGAGCAGGTTTCCTTTGATTATTGGCCATCCCTCAGAAGCACTGGGTGGCAAAAGCAAGGACACAACTTACAGCACAAAGCACAACAGCTCTTTCCTCTCTACAGATGATGCACTCATGCTGGATCAGTAACAATTTAGGCCAAATTGTCAGCTAGTACAAGAGCGCTGCCTTACACAAAGGGTTTACTCCTTATCCAATTCACATTTCCTCAGTGATGAGGGACTCCGTAGCCTCACATTGATCATTTCATATGCAAAATAGTTTACAAATAATAAACCCAATCTTTTATATAAGCTTTTTTCTGAATGATGCAGAATTCTTAGCCAGCTGAATTCAAAGGTATCCTTAAAGCTGAAACATTTCTCTCCCAGTGTTAAATTATCAAGAATAACTTCTTTCTACATTTCTACACATATTTTTTTTAATTCCGTGAAACACCCGTCCCCTCGTCACTCAGCACAGGCTTTTCACAGTAAACCAAGATTAAAGCCAAGTTAAGATTTGGAGATGAGTCACGTGAAATACAATCTGTTCATCTGTTTACTACTTTTTTTTCTGTGACTAGGCTCTCCGCTGAATATGAATGTAAGTTTTCTTCAGGTAACAGAATAAATTTCAGCAATCACCCATATGAGCAACCACAATCCCATCTGCAAATATATTTTGTTGCTCTTCTGTGTCGGATTCAATGGGCATCTAATGGAATTCTGACCCAGAGATGAGGCATCTCTAACATTCATCGGTTCAAACAGTTCCACAATATGAGTATTAGTAACAATGACCACATAAATTTTCCTCGTATTAAATTTTTCTCCCAGATAAGCTGCAACCAAAAGCTCATGACAAGTTTGTTCTTGGCAGTGGGACAGATTATCTTCATGCTGTGCATGAATCGTTATTGTTGTTTACTGTATAAGCACAGAAGAGACTGTCGTATACAAGCACAGAGGAACATAATGCTGACATGACTGTGTCACAATCCATTTGGAAATACGTGATGTCATTCTAGTAGGAATGCGTTTTCTGCAGTTTTAGTATCCTTTAAATGTTGAGTAGAAGGCGACTGAAATGTATAATTCTTGGTACACTGGCATAACTGGAGGGAGTAGTAAGGGCTTTACAATTTTTATTTTTCTCTTCAGAAGTTTATGTTCCCATTACTGTAATAAAGTACAAACAATAATTCCAGTTGTTTTTAATTTAACTGTCCTGAACATAGACAAGATAGCAGAAACAGCTGAAGAAGCAAGGAGAGGTAGCAGCATAGCTGGTTTAAAGCAAGCTCTGTCTAGTCCCATCAACAGGCTACTCTATTTTCTGATTCTCCTTGCTTTGTAGTCAGATTCTGCAGCCTTTGCTGCCTTACATACACATATATAATTTTATTTTTTTTAAGGACTATTTTAGATTTTTCCGGTAGTTAGTTACTTGATTAGAAAAGCTCTCAGCAGGAATGGTGATGAATGTTTGTGGTATTAGCAGACTTGTGAGGAACATATGGCCCCATTTGCCAGGAGCGGATGACAAAATATGCTTGTAATAACTAATAGCTTACAGGCAAAAAAGGGATTAATTCCTTTTAGATAGGAAAGCTTCCTCAAATTTTCATTTAACAGTGCAACAAAAAAGATGCATCTTCCTCAAATTTTCATTTAACAGTGCAACAAAAAAGATGCATTTCTAAAATTCACATTCTTTGATAGAAGCACACATCACGTCTCACAAGGAGACGTGAGAGTTATAATGCAAAAAAAACCGTATAAAATGTTTTTCCTCTATTTCCCCTGTTCTATTTGCCATCGCTTCCCCTGCCCCTGGTATCGCCAATATTGTTGTTAGTGCTTCTACTTTCTCTAAAGAACTCAAATTAAAATACGGCTGCAACGCACATGTCAACCTCTACACCACCCCCTGCACATAATTTCTCTAAACCTCTATGGAGCACTTAAAAGATTTTTGCTAATACCTTTACTTCTTTTACTCTGATTTATTATGGGGTTACTTTAAGTGCATGAAGTATGGGCTCATTTAATTATTTGAACTATTTATTTATCAACTCTCCTATACTGTAGCTCCTGATAGGAAGTCCAGAAGTATTTATCACATTTCTTGTTTATTCTCGAAAATATAAGATTTCTACTTCATTTTCTTATCACAAATTCTGCCTGAAGGAGCGTTTGTAATTGAAATATCAACCATTAGGTTAAAGTGAAAGTACCGAGCTTTGAACAGGCTGCTGACTCCCTGTTTTTGTATCGCAAGGTCATATTCTTGGTCCAAAGTAAAGATTGTCTATTCATCGAGTTACCTAGATCTGTCACCAATCAAGTACAATTAGAATGAAAATATCAATGGTTATGCATATGTTTATACAGATAAATTTGTTACTGTATGCATTTATCTATACAGATTTTTGTATTATTTTTCTCTTTTCTGATCAAATCATCTGCCTTTCAGTAACCACTGAAAGGTCACTAAGCCTTCTAACTAAATTCAAGGATGGCTAGAAGATACCCAAGGGTACGACTCCATGTATAAATACACCTTCTACTTTATATATAAATACTATTACACGTATAAACACACCTTTTACTTCTCTTCATTTTTCCATTATTTCTGAAGTTTAAGAACAGGGTATCCTTCAGTGCAGAGGAGAAAATATCAAAACTTTCTTTTATAAAACTATTAAGATAATTAAGCAACTTCAGATGTTTTTCTTTGACATTATAATATTTAAGATACTGAAACAAATGAATAAAAACATTCCTCCTACAGTTTTGATTTTCTACAGCCATCACAAAGGAAAAAGCAATTAGTTGTGGAATAATGAACATTGTATAACACTTCTTACACTTCAGAACAGCACTAATACACATCATCAGAATATGCTTTATAGGCAATTACAGCCTTCACAGATGAAGAAAAGCAGTTACTGAAGTTACAGTCACAGACATGAACATCTGGATTTTCAGGAAGACAAAGACAAAGATGTTAAGCAACCTGGTGTAGTGGAGGGTATCCCTGCCCGTGGCAGGGGGGGTGGAACTAGAGGATCTTTGAGGTTCCTTCCAACCCAAACCAGTCTATGATTCTATGTTCAACCCTGGAAGAGTTACAGACCCCAGGAGGACTGACTCAGTGAAGCTGGAACACTTCTGAACTATGAGATGAGTGTCAGAAATGAGATCACTTTGAGAAATGCTTTTCCTTTTGAGACTTCAATTTCTTTTCCCCAATCATGCCTTAAAAGAGGGTTTTTTTATGGATTTAAGGATGGACAGGAATCTTGGTAAAGGAAACTCTTTGCTTCCAATTGTCTGTTTCTTTCCTTTCTTATAAAGACTGTTGTTATAAAAAAATACCTGACAATATGATTACCATGACCACAGTTCCATGAAGGACCACTATCATTTATCAAAAGATATGAGAACACAAGATTCCATAAATAATCTGCAAACTATCTCAAATTATTTAGTAATACAAGAGATTCAAAAGTGATTTCTTTTATGACTCCATTTTTCACCATTCCGAACATTCAATTTAGACACCATCCGTCCAAAGTTTAATACTTTCAAGGATTTGAACAAATTTAGACTTGATACTAAAAGGTATTTTGTTTTAATTGAATGTCTGCTTTTCCATTATATGAGAACACATTCCTTCAGACTGTGCTGCTTTCTTATTGACAATAAAATAAGTAATGTTTTAGACATATAAAATAATAAATATAGAATAAGGAAGAGCTTAACAATTCTGGGAAATGGTGAGACGTCATGTGTAGGTCAGCAGATGGTTTCTTAAGTTGCTCAAGACTAAACTGAACTTGAATGCCTTGGGTTTATCACGAGTCCATTCTGCATTTCTTAAGCTTTGTGATTCAATGCAATGGTTTTAACAAAATTGCTAGAAAACTCCTGTCACGTTAAGCAGTCGAAAAGACCAGTCTGCAACTGGGAGAGTACACCAGTTTCAGTAGTACTATAACCCGATGTCCTTATATATCCCTGATAACAGGGATGAGCCGTGATACCGCCGTACCACTCTGCTCCCCATTTCAAGGATATTGAGGCTTTGTTTGTTCCTGGGAGCAGCAGCTGTGCTTCATCTCAGAGCCGCTCTAATATTAGCTGAATTCTGGGGAACAATATTATCCCATTCCCCTCCAATTTCAGTCATTTTCCCACAACTCCATGTTTATTAATGGCCAAAATAGTTCTCAAGAGTCAATCAATGACATTTTCTTTGTGACCATTTTCCAAATCATGGCTTTGCTCAAATCAAAGAAAAAAATCTCTAATGTTAGTTTCCCACTTGTCTCCATACACACACACCAAGTAAAACCTTGTAATAGAAGATTAATAATACATATTATATATGAGATAAATGCATTAATAATTACCCTATAAATTTTTAATGTATCATTGGGTAACAAAATTCCCTTGGGAGTACTTCCACAACTACATTCAAGTTTGTAAGCCACTTAAAATGATTAATAAGTTCCTCTGCACACTTTATATCTTCTTTTACATGTAACATTGGTAGGAAAAAAGCACTAATACTAAGAAATCTTAAAATAGGTTTACTAAACTGCAACTGCAAAGGCACATAAATTTGAACGTGACGCTCAAGGACAACCTTGGCTGCAGCGATCATGAAATAGTAGAATTCAAGACACTTAGGGAAGCAAGGAGGGTGCGTAGCAGGCTCACTACCCTGGATTTCAGGAAAGCAGACTTTGGCCTCTTCAAGGATCTCCTCGCTAGAGTACAATGGGATGAGGCCCTGGAGGGAAGAGGGGCCCAAGAAAGATTCTGGGAAGAATACAGAGAAATTGTCCAAGTAACCAGAGATCAAGTTAGGAAAGCCCTGATAGAGTTAAATCTAGCTAGGGACATCAAGGGCAACAAGAAAGGCTTCTATAGACATGTCAGTGATACAAAGAGATCTAGGGAAAATGTAGGCCCTCTCCGGAAGGAAACGGTAGATCTGGCCACCCAGCATATGGAGAAGGCTGAGGTTCTCAACGACTTCTTTGCCTCAGTCTTCACTGGCAAGAGCTCTAGCGGCGTGGCCCAAGTCACGGAAGGCAAAGGCAGGGACTGTGAGAATGAAGAACAGCCCACTGTAGGAGAAGATCAGGTTCGAGACCATCTAAAGAACCTGAAGGTGGACAAGTCCATGGGACCTGATGAGGTGCATCCGCGGGTCCTGAGAGAACTGGCTGATGAAGTTGCTAAGCCACTATCCATCGTATTTCAGAAGTCGTGGCAATCTGGTGAAGTTCCCAATGATTGGAAAAAGGGAAACAAAACCCACATCATTAAAAAGGGGAAAAAAGAAGACCCAGGGAACTACAGGCCAGTCAGTCTCACCTCTGTGCCTGGCAAGATCATGGAGCAGATCCTCCTGACGACTATGCTAAGGCACATGGAAAATAAGGAGGTGATTGGTGACAGCCAACATGGCTTCACTAAGGGCAAATCCTGCCTGACTAATTTAGTGGCCTTCTATGATGAGATTACAGCATTGATTGATAAGGGAAGAGCAACTGATGTCATCTAACTGGACTTGTCCAAAGCATTTGATACTGTCCCACATGACATCCTTGTCTTTAAACTGAAGAGACACGGATTTGATAGATGGACAACTCAGTGGATAAGGCATTGACTGGATGGTCGCACTCAAAGATTTGCGGTCAACAGTTCAATGTCCAAGTGGAGTCCAGTGACGAGTGGTGTTCCTCAGAGGTCAGTACTGGGACCAGTGCTATTTAACATCTTTGTTGGAGACATGGACAGTGGGATTGAGTGCACCCTCAGCACGTTTGCAGATGACACCAAGTTGTGTGGTGTTGTGGACACGCTGGAGGGAAGGGATGCCATCCAGAGGGACCTGGACAGGCTGGAGAAGTGGGCCTGTGAGAACCTCATGAAGATCAACAAGGCCAAATGCAAGGTCCTGCACGTGGGTCGGGGCAATCCGAAGCTCAAGGCTGCGTGGAAATGGATTGAGAGCAGCCCTGAGGAAAAGGACTTGGGAATGCTGGTGGATGAGAAGCTCAACACGAGCTGGCAATGTGCACTGGCAGCCCAGAAAGCCAACCGTGTCCTGGGCTGCATTCAAAGAAGTGTGGGCAGCAGGTTGAGGGAGGTGATTCTGCCCCTCTACTCAGCTCTTGTGAGACCCCACCTGGAATACTGTGTTCAGCTCTGGAGTCCCCAACACAAGAAGGACAAGGAGCTACTGGAACGAGTCCAGAGGAGGGCCACAAAGATGATCAGAGGGCTGGAACACCACTGCTATAAAAACAGGCTGAGAGAGTTGGGGCTGTTCAGCTCCAGGGAGACCTTCCAGCAGCCTTCCCTTAACTAAAGGGGCTAAAAGAAACCAGAATAGGGACTTTCACAAGGGCTTGTAGTGATAGCACAAGGGGCAATGGCTTTAAATTGAAAGAGGGTAGATTTAGATTAAACATAAAGAAGAAATTTTTCACTCAGAGGGTGTTGAGGCACTGGGACAGGTTGCTCAGACAAGTTGTGGCTCTCCCATCCCAGGTAGTGTTCAAGGCCAGGCCTGATGAGGCTTTGAGCAACATGGTGTAGTGGAGGGTCTCCCTGTCCATGGCAGGGGGGTTCGAACTAGATGATCTTTGAAGTCCCTTCCAACACAAACAATTCTATGATTCTATGATAAATCCAAGCACGTCATGCTATATCTGTATTGCTTTGTATTACCGTGGAGTTCAAATAAATGCAAAGTTTTTCTCTAAGTGTTTCTCACAAAAGCATAAAATTTTCATTTGCCATCACAGCAAAGAAAAACAGGCTGAATTTTCGTTTAAAACCAACAATTGATTCAGGTTAACCTTACATTTTACGATCTTATTGAAACAGACCCCTTAACAAAGCTTCGTCAGCCAAAACTGATTTCACTGGTCTCTGACATCTGAACGCTCATTTTGTAGGAAAAGAAATAGCTTATTGAGATTTATTCTGAAGTTTAAGGAAGGAATTGATGTCAGAAAGGAATACCTAGATAGACAGAATGAAAGAATAATGCTGAAAAGTACTGAATTAGGAGAAATTATGATGACTATTTAGCAAAAAGAAGAGGAAAATAAAAGAAAGCAGGGAAATGGAAAAAATGTGACTACTAGAACCTTTGTCTGCCCTCATGGTCTGAGGGCACATGTATATACCAAACATGCAGAGAAATTCATGCAACAGTGAAGTAGTACACAGTAAAATGGAAAATTGGAAAAGTACAGTAAAAAATACTTTGCATTTTAATGCTTTGGTTTTCCAAATGGAATGCCACAGACTTAGGGAAGAGTGGCTGGAAAGTTGCCTGGTGGAAAAGGACCTGGGGGTGTTGGTAAATAACTGGCTGAAAACGAGCCAGCATTGTGCCCAGATGGCCAAGAGCATCCTGGATTGTAACAGAAAGTGTGGCCAGCACGACTGGGGAAGAAATCATCCCCTGTACTCGGCACTCATGAGGCCACACCTTGAATACTGCGTTCAGTTTTGGGCTCCTCACTGCAAGAAAGGTATTGCAGTGCTGGAGAATGTTCAAAGGGCAACAAAGCTGGTGAAGGGTCTGGAGCACAAGCATTATGAGGAGCAGCTGAGGGAACTGGTGGTGTTTAGCCTGGAAGAAAGGAGGCTGAGGGGAGAAATTATTGCTCTCTACAGCTTCCTGAAAGGAGATTGTAGTGAGGTGATGGCTAGTGTCTTCTTCGAAGTCACAAGCAATAGGACAAAAAGAAATGGCCTCAAGTTGTGCCAGGGGAGGTTTACAAAGGACAGGAGGAAAAATTTCTTCACCAAAACCGTTGTCAAGCTTTGGAATAGTCTGCCCAGGGAGGTGGTGGAGTCACCATCCCTGGAGGTACTAAAAGATGGTCAGATATGGCACTTTGCAAAAAGTTTACATTTGGTGACTAAGGAATGGGCAGAGACCCAGTTCTTTTGGTTCATTCACAAGAGAGGGCAAATGGCTAGGGAGAACGAGTGAAGATTTTTTCTGGCTCCTCTGGTTTGGGAGGAATCACTGGAAGTTTAAGATTTCGGAGCTGAGCTTTTGCGAGAATGAGAAAAAGTTAAATTTTGGTGATTACGGAAAGGGCAGAGGCCAGAGCTCAAGTTCTCTTCGTTCATTCATGAGAGAGGGGGCAAAGGCCTAGTGAGACCCAGCCAAGGTTTTCCCTCCTGGCTCCTCTGGTTTGGGAGGAATAATTGCAATTTTAACACTTCTGAGCTGCGCTTCTGCGCCATTGAGAAATGGAAACGTTTATTTTTGGTGACTATGCAATGCCCCAGTTCTCTTGGTGCATTGTCTAGAGGGAGGGCAAAAGGGCTAGTCAGTACCAGCCAAGGTTTTCTCTCCTGGCTCCTCTGGTTTGGGAGGAAACCCTGGACTTTTAAGAGTTCAGAGCTGGGCCTTTGCGGGAATGAGAAAGAGAAAAGTTGTTTTTTGTGCCTACAGAAAGGACAGAGACCCAGTTCTCTTGGTGCAGTCACTAAAGAGAGGGCAAAGGGCTAGTGAGAACCAGCCAAGATTTTCCGTCCTGGAACATTAGGTTTGGGAGGATTCACTGGATCTGGGCTTTTGCAAGAATGAGAAAGTGTAAAGCTGGTTTTTGTGCCTACAGAAAGGACAGAGCCCCAGTTCTCTTGGTGCATTCGTTAGAGAAAAAAGGGCTAGTGAGAACCAGCCATGGGTTTCCCTCCTGGCTCCAGGAATCACTGGACTTTTTCGATTTTGGAGCGGGGCTTTTGCGAGAATGAGAAGTGAAAAGTTTACTTTGGTGACTACATAAAGGGTAGAGGCTAGAGCTCCAGTTCTCTTGGTTCATTCACGAGAGAGAGTGCAAAGGGCTAGTGAGAACCAGCCAAGGTTTTCTCTCGTGGATCCTTCGGTTTGGGACGATTCACTAGAATTTTAAGATTTCGGAGCTGAGCTTTTGCGAGAATGAGAAAGTGAAAAGTTTACTTGGGTGACTACGGTAAGGGCAGAGCCCCAGTTCTCTTGGTGCATTCATTAGAGAGCAAATGGCTAGTGAGAACCAGCCAAGTGTTTCGTTCCTGACTCCTTTGGGAGGAATGACTGGAATTATAAGATTTCGGAGCTGAGCTTTTGCGAGAATGAGAAAGTAAAAATTTTACCTGGGTGACTACAGAAAGGGCAGAGGCTGGGGCTCCAGTTCTCTTGGTTCATTCACGAGAGAGAGTGCTAAGGGAGAACCAGCATTTGTTAGAGAGCTGGCCTTTTCTGAGAATGAGAAAGGGCAAAATTTAATTTTGGTGACTACGTGAACGGCAGAGGCCAGAACCTCAGCTCTCTTGTTCATAGTGAATAGAGAGGGCAAAGGGCTAGTGAGAACCAGCCAAGGTTCTCGTGGATCCTTCGGTTTGGGAGGATTCACTGGAATTTTAAGAGTTCAGAGCTGGGCCGCTGCTAGAATGAGAAAGTGAAAAGATTACATTTGGTGACCACGGAATGGGCAGAGCCCCAGTTCTCTTGGTTCATTCACGAGAGAGAGGGCAAAGGGCTAGTAAGAACCAGCCAAGATTTTCCCTCCTGGAACATTAGGTTTGGGAGGATTCACTGGATCTGGGCTTTTGCAAGAATGAGAAAGTGAAAAGCTGGTTTTTGGGCCTACGGAAAGAGCAAAGACCCAGTTCCCTTGGTGCATTCGTTAGAGAGTAAAGGGCTAGTGAGAACCAGCCATGGGTTTCCCTCCTGACTCCTTTGGTATGTCAGGAATCACAGGACTTTTAAGATTTTGGAGCGGGGCTTTTGCGAGAATGAGAAGTAAAAAGTTTTCTTTGGTGACTACGGAAAGGGCAGAGGCTAGAGCTCCAGTTCTCTTGGTTCATTTACGAGAGAGAGGGCAAAGGGCTAGTGAGAACTAGCCAAGGTTTTCTCTCGTGGGTCCTTCGGTTCGGGACGATTCACTAGAATTTTCAGATTTCGGAGCTGAACTTTTGCAAGAATGAGAAAGTGAAAATTTTACCTGGGTGACTACAGAAAGGGCAGAGGCCAGACCTCCAGTTGTCTTGGTTCATTCACGAGAGAGAGTGCTAAGGGAGAACCAGCATTCGTTAGTGTCGTGGTTTTAGGCTGATCCAGCAACTAAAACTCACACAGTCTCTCCTTCTCCAGTATAGTAGAGAGGAGAGAAAAAAAAACAAAGGGACTGAAGGTTGAGACAAGAACAGAGGGAGCACCCACCAACCATGGTCCTGGGCAAAACAAGCAGAGCTTTTCTCAAAACAAAACAGTTTATTAATGATTACTTAGAAGGACAAAGGGAAACAAAAACTGATTACTTGAGAGGACAGAAAGAAACAAAACCAGATCTTAAAACCGACACCTTCCCCCTCCCCCCCCTTTCCTTTTCCTCCCGGCTCTACCTCCTCCCCCCAGCAGCACAGGGGGCAGGGACTGGGGGAGTGCAGGTCAGTTCATTCCGTGCTGTTACTGCTGCCTCTTTCTTAAAGGAGAAGGAGTCCTTACACCCTTTTCCCCTGTTCCAATGGATCCCCTACCCACGAGGAAAAATCCACAAACTTCTCCAGTGTGAGTCCAGCCCACTGGAAACAATCCTCCCCACAGATTGCTCCGGTGTGGGCTTTACCACAGTCTCGGGTACTTAGGGAGCTGTAGCCACTCGCTCCGGCGTGGGTCGTCACGCAGACTCCAGATGCCTCTCCGCCTTGCCGTGCACCCCAACACGACCATCCTCAGGCTCAGGCATCTTCTCCCCACGGGTGCGAGTGGGTCGCTGCTCCACCGAGGCAGTCCTGGTTGCAGGGGGGCCGCCTGCCATCTCACCATCAGCCGCAGGGGAAACTCGGCTCCGGCACACCTCCTCCCGCTCCATCCTCACTGACCTGGTGTCGATGCAGCTGTTTCTCTCAGATCTCAGTCCTCTCCAGGTGAACTCAGCCCAGTGGGCACCCCGGGAGTGGGGTGCCCCCGAGTTCCCCAGCTGGCTCCGCCGCCGCCATTCTCCATGGGTGGCGCCGGCCCGACGCAGGCAGCTGCCCGGCCGGGAGCCAGGGAGCGGGGGCAGTGCCCTCCTCCCTTCTCTGCTCGATCCTGGGCGAAGCACCTTTTCCGGTTCCCTTGTCCTGACTTAAATAGGGCAATTCGCAGAGGCGCCCTATTGGCTCAACCCCGAGGGGGATGGCAGTCTGATCTGGTGGCCAGAACTAAGCCTAACCCGGTTCCAAAATTGGGGAGGTCGCAGGGAGCAAAACCCCTCTCCTGCCACCAGAACCACGCCCCCTCCACATCAAACCATGACATTCCACCCCTCGCCTCTGCGAATTCCATATTTAGGCACAACTTTAGTTACAGAAAGAGAACACAGTGTCACAACAACATCGAAGAAGAAGAAGAACACAGATTTTACAAACAATCCACCCCTTGTCCCTTCACCAGTCACAACAATCAAAGTTTCCCAAGGTCCTTCTGTTTTTCAGCACTGTGAAGTCCATGTTTTGCCCGTTACCTCTCCCAATCACTATTCTTATCTCAAATTCCTCGAGCCCCACGTTGGGCGCCAAATTAAGACTGTCGTGGGTTAGGTTAAACCGTCCACCCCACACACAGCCGGTCACTCCCCCTCCCCCACCCCCAGGAATGAGGGAGAGAATTAAAGGATAAACGTGAAACCCGTGGGTTGAGATAAGAGTGATTTAATACAGACGATTTAATACAATGTAGGTGCTCACCACCCCCTCGTATGCGAAGCCCGTCTCGTCCCGAAAAATGCAAATCCCGGACGAACACGAGGCCCCGAAATAGAGAGGGGCAGAGAGGGAGAGATAGTACTCCGAGAGTGGGAGTGCTGGGAGAGAGAGAGGAAAGGGGAAAAAAAAAAAGAAAAGCAATAGAGCAAAAAACACAGCAAGCGCAAAAGAGCAAAAGCGGCAAAAGCCAAAGCGCAAAAGCCAAAGCGCTAAAGCCCCTCTTCCCGTCTGACCCTCGCTTTTATACTGGGCATGACGCTGCATGATATGGAATACTAATTGGCCAGTTTGGCCCTCAGTCTTAAGTTCCACACAAATCACAAGGGGAATCGTGTCCCCCTTGTCCCAGCTATGCTCCCCCCTTATCCCGCCGTGCTTCTGCACTCCGGCACACTGAAAAGCCCTTGGCAGCTTGTTATCAGCGTTCTCCTCAGAGTGAGCCTCTGAGTAAAACCAAAACATGGAGCTTTTCTAGCTGTTAAAAAAAACCCTCTGTCCCAGCTAAAACTAGGAAAGGGGGGGGGGGGGAAGGTGTCGGTTTTAAGATCTGGTTTTGTTTCTTTCTGTCCTCTCAAGTAATCAGTTTTTGTTTCCCTTTGTCCTTCTAAGTAATCATTAATAAACTGTTTTGCTTTGAGAAAAGCTCTGCCTCTTTTGCCCAGGACCATGGCTGGTGGGTGCTCCCTCTGTTCTTGTCTCAACCCTCAGTCCCTTTGTTTTTTTTTCTCTCCTCTCTACTTTACTGGAGAAGGAGAGACTGTGTGAGTTTTAGTTGCTGGATCAGCCTAAAACCACGACAGTCTTTTGGCGCCCAACGTGGGGCTCGAAGGGGTTGAGATAACGATGTGGCTGGCTGGAATGCTGTTTGTTATGCTTGCGTACATGTTACCGGACATTCATAATTTATTGTCTTATCTACCCTATATGATGTTAGGTGGAATGTTTATGCGGTTTTCTGGGTCTGGGTGTTGGACCGGCATGAAAAGTATGTTATCGGTAATTAAGGGTTTTGCTATACTGTACGGTGTAACTCTGATAAGATCATCGGTGCTGGGACCGGCTCAGTCTTTGTATTCAGCAGTGCAGAGGGGGGTGGTGATGTGGAGCTCGTTTATTAATTTTGAGCATCACCTGGCGGATGTCATCGCCAATTATACCGGTGACTTTTCATTCACAAAAGCTTACGTTGATTTTGATAATGCCGAACATCATTGGAATAATTTAACCGGTTTGATTGTCCTGCAAGGTCTCCTGAATATATGTTTAATTATCTATATATTCAAAATCAATTGGCCATTTAGGGGTGTATATCAATTTATTTCTCGGGTTATTGTGCTTGCCATCTCAACTCCCATGACAAGCACTATAGCTACTCAGACTATAACGGTATCAGTTGCCCCCATAAGGAAAACAAAATGTATACAAAAGTTAGACGATGAAGAAGAGGAATCAGGGCCATCACAACAACCAAATGAGGAAGAGCAACCAGGGCCATCAGAGCAACCAGACAAAGAAGAGCAACCAGGGCCATCACAACGATTGGAGGAAGAGCAACCGAGGAAATGTGTGCGAAAGTCAGAACGTAGAGGAGAGGATGATGATGATGAAGAGCGACCAGGGCCATCACGAGAAATGAAGCGGGAGCGTTCTGTTTCGCCTCAGAGGAAATCTCAATGGAGGAGGAGTGACATCATAGATGAGAGGATAACCACCAGATCTCTAAAAATGAGCGAGCTGCGAGATATTCGAAAAGATTATGGCCGTCTTAAAGGTGAGCCCATTGTCTCTTGGTTGCTCAGATGCTGGGACATGGGAGCCAATAGTCTGGAGTTAGATGGTAGTGAAGCCAGGCAGCTGGGAGCCCTTGCCATGGATGGAGGCATTGATAAAGCAATTGGAAGACAGACACAAGTCCGTAGCCTCTGGAGACGACTCCTGGCAGCCATAAAGGAAAGGTACCCCTACAAGGACGAGGTGCCATGTAATGTAAGCAAGTGGACCAACATAGAAAAAGCTATTCAGTATCTGAGAGAACTGGCTTTGCGAGAGTTGATTTATCTTGACTCGAGAAGCGGACCAAGACTCGAAGATCCAGATGACGTCCGGTGCACACGACCAATGTGGCAGAAGATTATACGGAGTGCGCCAGCAGCATATTCCACCTCATTGGCAATAATGGAGCACCACTATCCGTAGGTAATCTGGTCACCTACCTCCAAGGATATGATGATAACACTTCTATACGAACCTGTGTTGCGGCTGTGGAAAAGCTGTCTGAAGAGGTCCAAGAATTAAGAGAAAAAGTAGATTTCCCACCACCCGAACGTTCTAGAATTTCAGCTGTCAGAAGCAGGCGTTACCCTCCTCAAGAGAGACAAGAGAGACGGTACAGATCACGGGGTGAGCTGTGGTTCTACCTCCGTGATCATGGAGAAGACATGAGAAGGTGGGATGGAAAACCCACCTCCGCTTTAGAGGCCAGGGTACACCAGTTGGGAGGAAGACCCAACAGGAATAGAACTTTCTCCAATTCCTCCAGGACAGCTGTTGCCCCAGTCTACAGTGAGCAGTCCACTAGTCAAAATGGGAGGGCTGATCCTCCTAGCCACCCTGACTCCAATCCTGCTGATTCTTCTGATGAATATGATAACAGGCATTAGAGGGGCCCTGCCTCCAGCCAGGTGGAGGAGAGGGATAATCGAGTGTACTGGACTGTGTGGATTCGGTGGCCTGGCACATCATGCCCCAGAAAGTATAAGGCTTTAGTGGATACTGGTGCCCAATGCACCTTGATACCGTCAAACTTTAGAGGGACAGAATCCATCTGTATTTCTGGAGTGACAGGGGGGTCTCAACAACTGACTGTGTTAGAGGCTGAAGTGAGTCTAACTGGAGAGCGGTGGCAAAAACACCCTATTGTAACTGGCCCAGAAGCACCGTGCATCCTTGGCATAGATTATCTTAAGAGAGGGTATTTCAAAGACCCAAAAGGGTATCGGTGGGCTTTTGGCATAGCTGCAGTAGCGACAGAAGAAGGCAGGCAGTTGTCTACTTTGCCTGGTCTTTCAACGGACCCTTCTGCTGTGGGGTTACTGAGGGTCGAAGAACAACAGGTGCCAATTGCTAATACAACAGTGCACCGACGGCAATATCGTACCAACCGAGACTCTCTAATTCCTATCCATAAGTTGATTCGTCAACTGGAGAGTCAAGGAGTCATCACAAAGACCCGCTCACCTTTTAACAGCCCCGTATGGCCTGTACGTAAGTCCAATGGCGAGTGGAGGCTGACGGTAGACTATCGTGGCTTGAATGAAGTTACACCACCATTGAGTGCTGCCGTGCCAGATATGCTGGAACTTCAGTATGAACTGGAGTCAAAGGCAGCCAGGTGGTACGCTACAATTGATATCGCTAATGCGTTTTTCTCAATTCCTTTGGCACCGGAATGCAGGCCACAGTTTGCTTTCACTTGGAGGGGCATCCAGTATACCTGGAATCGACTGCCCCAGGGATGGAAACACAGCCCCACTATTTGCCATGGACTGATCCAGACTACACTGGAACAGGGTGATGCCCCAGAACATTTGCAATACATTGATGACATCATTGTATGGGGCAACACAGCAGAAGAAGTTTTTGAGAAAGGTGAAAAGATAATCCAAATCCTTCTGAAAGCAGGCTTTGCCATAAAACAGAGTAAAGTCAAGGGACCTGCCCAGGAGATTCAGTTTTTGGGAATAAAATGGCAAGATGGGCGTCGTCAGATTCCGATGGACGTGATTAATAAAATAACAGCTATGTCCCCACCAACCAACAAAAAGGAAGCACAAGCTTTCTTAGGCATTGTGGGTTTCTGGCGAATGCATATTCCCGACTACAGCCAGATTGTAAAACCCCTCTACCAAATAACCCGAAAGAAGAATAATTTTGAATGGGGCCCAGAGCAAAAACTAGCCTTTGAACAAATTAAACAAGAAATAGTCCATGCAGTAGCCCTGGGACCAGTCCGTACAGGACAAGATGTCAAAAACGTGCTCTACACTGCAGCCAGGGAGAATGGTCCCACCTGGAGTCTCTGGCAAAAAGCGCCAGGGGAGACACGAGGTCGACCTCTTGGGTTTTGGAGTCGAGGATACAAAGGATCCGAAGCCAACTATACTCCAACTGAAAAAGAGATACTAGCAGCATATGAAGGAGTCCGAGCTGCTTCTGAAGTGATTGGTACGGAAGCACAGTTGCTCCTGGCACCCCGATTGCCAGTGCTCGGCTGGATGTTCAAAGGGAGCGTCCCGTCTACACACCACGCAACTGATGCCACATGGAGCAAGTGGATCGCGCTGATCACACAAAGAGCTCGGATAGGAAACCTCAATCGCCCAGGAATTTTGGAAGTGATCACTAACTGGGCTGAAGGTAAAGACTTTGGGATGTCACCAGAGGAGGAGGAGGTGACACGTAGTGAGGAGGCTCCACCTTATAATGAACTATCAGACAATGAGAAGAAATACGCTCTGTTTACGGACGGATCCTGTCGCCTTGTAGGAAAACATCGAAAATGGAAAGCTGCTGTATGGAGTCCTACTCGACGGGTCGCAGAAGCTACTGAAGGAGAAGGCGAATCAAGCCAGTTCGCAGAGGTGAAAGCCATCCAACTGGCTTTAGACATCGCTGAACGAGAAAAGTGGCCAATGCTCTATCTCTATACCGACTCTTGGATGGTAGCAAATGCCCTGTGGGGATGGCTACGGCAATGGAAGCAGAGCAGCTGGCAACGCAGAGGTAAACCCATCTGGGCTGCCCCGTTGTGGAAAGACATTGCTGCTCGAGTAGAGAAGCTGATTGTGAAAGTACGACATGTAGATGCCCATGTACCCAAGAGTCGGGCCACAGAAGAACATGAAAACAATCAACAGGTGGATCAGGCCGCCAAGATTAAAGTGGCTCAAGTGGATCTGGACTGGCAACACAAAGGTGAAAAATTTCTAGCTCGTTGGGCCCATGATGCCTCAGGCCATCAAGGAAGGGACGCCACATACAAATGGTCTCGCGATTGAGGGGTGGACCTAACTATGGACACTATTGCAGAGGTGATCCATGAATGTGAAACGTATGCTGCAATCAAGCAAGCCAAGAGGTTAAAACCTCTTTGGTATGGAGGGCGTTGGTTGAAATATCAATATGGAGAGGCTTGGCAAATTGATTATATCACACTTCCACAAACTCGCAGTGGCAAGCATTACGTGCTTACCATGGTGGAAGCGACCACTGGATGGCTGGAAACCTATGCTGTGCCCCATGCCACCGCCCGGAACACGATCTTGGGCCTTGAAAAGCAAGTCTTGTGGCGACATGGCACCCCAGAAAGAATTGAGTCGGACAACGGGACTCATTTCCGTAACAATCTTATAGACACCTGGGCCAAAGAGCATGGCATCAAGTGGGTATATCACATCCCCTATCATGCACCAGCTTCTGGGAAGATTGAACGATATAATGGATTGCTAAAAACCACACTGAAAGCAATGGGTGGTGGAACCTTTAGACATTGGGATACGCATTTAGCAAAAGCCACCTGCTTAGTCAACACTAGAGGCTCTGCAAATCGAGCTGGTCCTGCACAATCAGAACTTCTACGTACTGTAGAAGGAGATAAAGTCCCTGTAGTGCACATGAGGAATATACTCGGGAAGACAGTTTGGGTTATTCCTGCCTCGGGTAAAGGTAAACCCATTTGTGGGATTGCTTTTGCTCAGGGACCTGGGTGCACTTGGTGGGTGATGCAAAAGGACGGGGAAGTCCAATGTGTACCTCAAGGGGATTTGATGTTGGGTGAAAATAGATGATAAAATGAATTGAATTGTGTGATATTAATTGCTGAACAACCCTGTCCCTGCATACTATCATCGCTATGGTTGTCACATTGTACTAATGTCATTATATTAAGAACCATCCAGGTTAATGAAGAATGAACTTCGTCAGAATCAGAACCGATTCCAAACACCCAGCAACTTCTTCGAGATCAACATCTTCAACCTGCAGACAGCGGCTGGATACACCAACTACGAGCTCCAGGCGCCACACGCAACAAAGACTACATGTCATCTACCGACTGAGCGAATTCCACGTCATCTTTCCTGCCCTGAGAGACTACTACAACAGATGAAGACACATTTAGGAGGGATGACCCATGGCTAAGGGAATAGTATATATGTAAGGTTCGAGCATGACGTGCATGGTATGGAATAAGGGGTGGATACTGTCCTAGTTTTAGCTGGGACAGAGGTTTTTTTTTAACAGCTAGAAAAGCTCCATGTTTTGGTTTTACTCAGAGGCTCACTCTGAGGAGAACGCTGATAACAAGCTGCCAAGGACTTTTCAGTGTGCCGGAGTGCAGAAGCACGGCGGGATAAGGGGGGAGCATAGCTGGGACAAGGGGGACACGATTCCCCTTGTGATTTGTGTGGAACTTAAGACTGAGGCCAAACTGGCCAATCAGTATTCCATATCATGCAGCGTCATGCCCAGTATAAAAGCGAGGGTCAGCCGGGAAGAAGCGCTTTTGCGCTTTGGCTTTTGCCGCTTTTGCTCTTTTGCGCTTGCTGTGTTTTTTGCTCTATTGCTTTTCTTTTTTTTTTTTTCCTTTCCTCTCTCTCTCCCAGCACTCCCACTCTCGGAGTACTATCTCTCCCTCTCTGCCCCTCTCTATTTCGGGGCCTCGTGTTCGTCCGGGATTTGCATTTTTCGGGACGAGACGGGCTTCGCATACGAGGGGGTGGTGAGCACCTACATTGTATTAAATCGTCTGTATTAAATCACTCTTATCTCAACCCACGGGTTTCACGTTTATCCTTTAATTCTCTCCCTCATTTCTGGGGGTGGGGGAGGGGGAGTGACCGGCTGTGTGTGGGGTGGACGGTTTAACCTAACCCACGACAGTTAGAGACCTGGCCTTTCCTGAGAATGAGAAAGGGCAAAATTTAATTTTGGTGACTACGTGAACGACAGAGGCCAGAGCCTCAGCTCTCTTGTTCATAGTGAATAGAGAGGGCAAAGGGCTAGTGAGAACCAGCTAAGGTTTTCTCTCGTGGATCCTTCGGTTTGGGAGGATTCACTGGAATTTTAAGAGTTCAGAGCTGGGCCTTTGCGAGAATGAGAACATGAAAAGATTACATTTGGTGACCACGGAATGGGCAGAGCCCCAGTTCTCTTGGTTCATTCACGAGAGAGAGGGCAAAGGGCTAGTGAGAACCAGCCAAGATTTTCCCTCCTGGAACATGAGGTTTGGGAGGATTCACTGGATCTGGGCTTTTACAAGAATGAGAAAGTGAAAAGCTGTTTTTTAGGCTTATGGAAAGAGCAAAGACCCAGTTCTCTTGGTGCATTCGTTAGAGAGGAAAGGGCTAGTGAGAACCAGAAGTGGGTTTCCCTCCTGACTCCTTTGGTATGTCAGGAATCACAGGACTTTTCGATTTTGGAGCTGGGCTTTTGCGAGAATGAGAAGTGAAAAGTTTACTTGGGTGACTACGGAAAGGGCAGAGGCTAGAGCTCCAGTTCTCATGGTTCATTCACGAGAGAGAGTGCAAAGGGCTAGTGAGAACCAGGCAAGGTTTTCCCTGCTGGCTTCTATGTTTGGGAGGAATCAATTGCAATTTTAACATTTCTGAGCTGCGCTTCTGCGCCATTGAGAAAATGAAACGTTTATCTTTGGTGGCTATGCAATGCCCCAGTTCTCTTGGTGCATTGTCTAGAGGGAGGGCAAAAGGGCTAGTCAGTACCAGCCAAGGTTTTCTCTCCTCACTCCTCCGGTTTGGGAGGAAACCCTGGCCTTTTAAGAGTTCAGAGCTGGGCCTTTGCGGGAATGATAAGGTGAATAGTTGTTTTTTGTGCCTAGGGAAAGGAAAGAGACCCAGTTCTCTTGGTGCAGTCACTAAAGAGAGGGCAAAGGGCTAGTGAGAACCAGCCAAGATATTCCCTCCTGGAACATTAGGTTTGGGAGGATTCACTGGATCTGGACTTTTGCAAGAATGAGAAAGTGAAAAGCTGTTTTTTGTGCCTACAGAAAGGACAGAGCCCCAGTTCTCTTGGTGCATTCGTTAGAGAGGAAAGGGCTAGTGAGAACCAGCCGTGGGTTTCTCTCCTGGCTCCTTTGGTATGTCAGGAATCACAGGACTTTTTCGATTTTGGAGCTGGGCTTATGCGAGAATGAGAAGTGATAAGTTTACTTGGGTGACTACGGAAAGGGCAGAGCCCCAGTTCTCTTGGTGCATTCATTAGAGAGAAAATGGCTAGTGAGAACCAGCCAAGCGTTTCGTTCCTGGCTCCTTTGGGAGGAATCACTGGAATTTTAACATTTCTGAGCTGCGCTTCTGCGCCATTGAGAAATGGAAACGTTTATTTTTGGTGACTATGCAATGCCCCAGTTCTCTTGGTGCATTGTCTAGAGGGAGGGCAAAAGGGCTAGTCAGTACCAGCCAAGGTTTTCTCTCCTGGCTCCTCTGGTTTGGGAGGAAACCCTGGACTTTTAAGAGTTCAGAGCTGGGCCTTTGCGGGAATGAGAAAGTGAAAAGTTGTTTTTTAGGCCTATGGAAAGATGAAAGATCCAGTTCTCTTGGTGCAGTCACTAAAGAGAGGGCAAAGGGCTAGTGAGAACCAGCCAAGATTTTCCCTCCTGGAACATTAGGTTTGGGAGGATTCACTGGATCTGTGCTTTTGCAAGAATGAGAAAGTGAAAAGCTGTTTTTTGTGCCTACAGAAAGGACAGAGCCCCAGTTCTCTTGGTGCATTCGTTAGAGAGGAAAGGGCTAGTGAGAACCAGCCATGGGTTTCCCTCCTGGCTCCTTTGGTATGTCAGGAATCACAGGACTTTTTCGATTTTGGAGCTGGGCTTTTGCGAGAATGAGAAGTGAAAAGTTTACTTGGGTGACTACGGAAAGGGTAGAGGCTAGAGCTCCAGTTCTCTTGGTTCATTCACGAGAGAGAGTGCAACGGGAGAACCAGCCTTCGTTAGAAAGCTGGCCTTATCTGAGAATGAGAAAGGGCAAAATTTAATTTTGGTAACTATGTGAACGGCAGAGGCTAGAGCCTCAGCTCTCTTGTTCCTAGTGAATAGAGAGGGCAAAGGGCTAGTGAGAACCAGCTAAGGTTTTCTCTCGTGGATCCTTCGGTTTGGGAGGATTCACTGGTATTTTAAGAGTTCAGAGCTCGGCCGCTGCTAGAATGAGAAAGTGAAAAGATTACATTTGGTGACCACGGAATGGGCAGAGCCCCAGTTCTCTTGGTTCATTCACGAGAGAGGGCAAAAGGCTAGTGAGAACCCGCCAAGATTTTCCGTAATGGAACATTAGGTTTGGGAGGATTCACTGGATCTGGGCTTTTGAAAGAATGAGAAAGTGAAAAGCTGTTTTTTGTGCCTACAGAAAGGACAGAGCCCCAGTTCTCTTGGTGCATTCGTTAGAGAGGAAAGGGTTAGTGAGAACCAGAAGTGGGTTTCCCTCCTGGCTCCTTTGGTATGTCAGGAATCACAGGACTTTTTCGATTTTGGAGCTGGGCTTTTGCGAGACTAAGTGAAATGTTTACTTGGGTGACTACGGAAAGGGTAGAGCCCCAGTTCTCTTGGTTCATACACGAGAGAGAGTGCAAAGGGCTAGTGAGAACCAGCCAAGATATTCCCTCCTGGAACATTAGGTTTGGGAGGATTCACTGGATCTGGACTTTTGCAAGAATGAGAAAGTGAAGAGTTGTTTTTTAGGCCTATGGAAAGATCAAAGATCCAGTTCTCTTGGTGCAGTCACTAAAGAGAGGGCAAAGGGCTAGTGAGAATAAGCCAAGATTTTCACTCCTGGAACATTAGGTTTAGAAGGATTCATTGGATCTGTGCTTTTGCAAGAATGAGAAAGTGAAAAGCTGTTTTTTGTGCCTACAGAAAGGACAGAGCCCCAGTTCTCTTGGTGCATTCGTTAGAGAGGAAAGGGCTAGTGAGAACCAGCCATGGGTTTTCCTCCTGGCTCCTTTGGTATGTCAGGAATCACAGGACTTTTAGATTTTGGAGCTGGGCTTTTGCGAGAATGAGAAGTGAAAAGTTTACTTGGGTGACTACGGAAAGGGCAGAGCCCCAGTTCTCTTGGTGCATTCGTTAGAGAGGAAAGGGTTAGTGAGAACCAGAAGTGGGTTTCCCTCCTGGCTCCTTTGGTATGTCAGGAATCACAGGACTTTTTCGATTTTGGAGCGGGGCTTTTGCGAGAATAAGTGAAATGTTTACTTGGGTGACTACGGAAAGGGTAGAGGCTAGAGCTCCAGTTCTCTTGGTTCATTCACGAGAGAGAGTGCAAAGGGCTAGTGAGAACCAGCCAAGATATTCCCTCCTGGAACATTAGGTTTGGGAGGATTCACTGGATCTGGACTTTTGCAAGAATGAGAAAGTGAAAAGCTGTTTTTTGTGCCTACAGAAAGGACAGAGCCCCAGTTCTCTTGGTGCATTCGTTAGAGAGGAAAGGGCTAGTGAGAACCAGCCATGGGTTTCCCTCCTGGCTCCTTTGGTATGTCAGGAATCACAGGACTTTTTCGATTTTGGAGCTGGGCTTTTGCGAGAATGAGAAGTGAAAAGTTTACTTGGGTGACTACGGAAAGGGCAGAGCCCCAGTTCTCTTGGTGCATTCATTAGAGAGAAAATGGCTAGTGAGAACCAGCCAAGTGTTTCGTTCCTGGCTCCTTTGGCAGGAATCACTGGAATTTTAACATTTCTGAGCTGCGCTTCTGCGCCATTGAGAAATGGAAACGTTTATTTTTGGTGACTATGCAATGCCCCAGTTCTCTTGGTGCATTGTCTAGAGGGAGGGCAAAAGGGCTAGTCAGTACCAGCCAAGGTTTTCTCTCCTGGCTCCTCTGGTTTGGGAGGAAACCCTGGACTTTTAAGAGTTCAGAGCTGGGCCTTTGCGGGAATGAGAAAGTGAAAAGTTGTTTTTTAGGCCTATGGAAAGATGAAAGATCCAGTTCTCTTGGTGCAGTCACTAAAGAGAGGGCAAAGGGCTAGTGAGAACCAGCCAAGATTTTCCCTCCTGGAACATTAGGTTTGGGAGGATTCACTGGATCTGTGCTTTTGCAAGAATGAGAAAGTGAAAAGCTGTTTTTTGTGCCTACAGAAAGGACAGAGCCCCAGTTCTCTTGGTGCATTCGTTAGAGAGGAAAGGGTTAGTGAGAACCAGCAGTGGGTTTCCCTCCTGGCTCCTTTGGTATGTCAGGAATCACAGGACTTTTTCGATTTTGGAGCGGGGCTTTTGCGAGAATGAGAAGTGAAATGTTTACTTGGGTGACTACGGAAAGGGTAGAGGCTAGAGCTCCAGTTCTCTTGGTTCATTCACGAGAGAGAGTGCAAAGGGCTAGTGAGAACCAGCCAAGATATTCCCTCCTGGAACATTAGGTTTGGGAGGATTCACTGGATCTGGACTTTTGCAAGAATGAGAAAGTGAAAAGCTGTTTTTTGTGCCTACAGAAAGGACAGAGCCCCAGTTCTCTTGGTGCATTCGTTAGAGAGGAAAGGGCTAGTGAGTATCAGCCATGGGTTTTCCTCCTGGCTCCTTTGGTATCTCAGGAATCACAGGACTTTTCGATTTTGGAGCTGGGCTTTTGCGTGAATGAGAAGTGAAAAGTTTACTTGGGTGACTACGGAAAGGGCAGAGCCCCAGTTCTCTTGGTGCATTCATTAGAGAGAAAATGGCTAGTGAGAACCAGCCAAGTGTTTCGTTCCTGGCTCCTTTGGCAGGAATCACTGGAATTTTAACATTTCTGAGCTGCGCTTCTGCGCCATTGAGAAATGGAAACGTTTATTTTTGGTGACTATGCAATGCCCCAGTTCTCTTGGTGCATTGTCTAGAGGGAGGGCAAAAGGGCTAGTCAGTACCAGCCAAGGTTTTCTCTCCTGGCTCCTCTGGTTTGGGAGGAAACCCTGGACTTTTAAGAGTTCAGAGCTGGGCCTTTGCGGGAATGAGAAAGTGAAAAGTTGTTTTTTAGGCCTATGGAAAGATGAAAGATCCAGTTCTCTTGGTGCAGTCACTAAAGAGAGGGCAAAGGGCTAGTGAGAACAAGCCAAGATTTTCCCTCCTGGAACATTAGGTTTAGGAGGATTCACTGGATCTGTGCTTTTGCAAGAATGAGAAAGTGAAAAGCTGTTTTTTGTGCCTACAGAAAGGACAGAGCCCCAGTTCTCTTGGTGCATTCGTTAGAGAGGAAAGGGCTAGTGAGAACCAGCCATGGGTTTTCCCTCCTGGCTCCTTTGGTATGTCAGGAATCACAGGACTTTTTCGATTTTGGAGCTGGGCTTTTGCGAGAATGAGAAGTGAAAAGTTTACTTGGGTGACTACGGAAAGGGCAGAGCCCCAGTTCTCTTGGTGCATTCGTTAGAGAGGAAAGGGTTAGTGAGAACCAGAAGTGGGTTTCCCTCCTGGCTCCTCTGGTTTGGGAGGAAACCCTGGACTTTTAAGAGTTCAGAGCTGGGCCTTTGCGGGAATGAGAAAGTGAAAAGTTGTTTTTTAGGCCTATGGAAAGATGAAAGATCCAGTTCTCTTGGTGCAGTCACTAAAGAGAGGGCAAAGGGCTAGTGAGAACCAGCCAAGATTTTCCCTCCTGGAACATTAGGTTTGGGAGGATTCACTGGATCTGTGCTTTTGCAAGAATGAGAAAGTGAAAAGCTGTTTTTTGTGCCTACAGAAAGGACAGAGCCCCAGTTCTCTTGGTGCATTCGTTAGAGAGGAAAGGGTTAGTGAGAACCAGAAGTGGGTTTCCCTCCTGGCTCCTTTGGTATGTCAGGAATCACAGGACTTTTTCGATTTTGGAGCGGGGCTTTTGCGAGAATGAGAAGTGAAATGTTTACTTGGGTGACTACGGAAAGGGTAGAGGCTAGAGCTCCAGTTCTCTTGGTTCATTCACGAGAGAGAGTGCAAAGGGCTAGTGAGAACCAGCCAAGATATTCCCTCCTGGAACATTAGGTTTGGGAGGATTCACTGGATCTGGACTTTTGCAAGAATGAGAAAGTGAAAAGCTGTTTTTTGTGCCTACAGAAAGGACAGAGCCCCAGTTCTCTTGGTGCATTCGTTAGAGAGGAAAGGGCTAGTGAGAACCAGCCATGGGTTTCCATCCTGGCTCCTTTGGTATGTCAGGAATCACAGGACTTTTAAGATTTTGGAGCTGGGCTTTTGCGTGAATGAGAAGTGAAAAGTTTACTTGGGTGACTACGGAAAGGGCAGAGCCCCAGTTCTCTTGGTGCATTCATTAGAGAGGAAATGGCTAGTGAGAACCAGCCATGGGTTTCCCTCCTGGCTCCTTTGGTCTCTCAGGAATCACAGGACTTTTTCGATTTTGGAGCTGGGCTTTTGCGTGAATGAGAAGTGAAATGTTTACTTGGGTGACTACGGAAAGGGCAGAGCCCCAGTTCTCTTGGTGCATTCATTAGAGAGAAAATGGCTAGTGAGAACCAGCCAAGTGTTTCGTTCCTGGCTCCTTGGGCAGGAATCACTGGAATTTTAACATTTCTGAGCTGCGCTTCTGCGCCATTGAGAAATGGAAACGTTTATTTTTGGTGACTATGCAATGCCCCAGTTCTCTTGGTGCATTGTCTAGAGGGAGGGCAAAAGGGCTAGTCAGTACCAGCCAAGGTTTTCTCTCCTGGCTCCTCTGGTTTGGGAGGAAACCCTGGACTTTTAAGAGTTCAGAGCTGGGCCTTTGCGGGAATGAGAAAGTGAAAAGTTGTTTTTTAGGCCTATGGAAAGATGAAAGATCCAGTTCTCTTGGTGCAGTCACTAAAGAGAGGGCAAAGGGCTAGTGAGAACCAGCCAAGATTTTCCCTCCTGGAACATTAGGTTTGGGAGGATTCACTGGATCTGTGCTTTTGCAAGAATGAGAAAGTGAAAAGCTGTTTTTTGTGCCTACAGAAAGGACAGAGCCCCAGTTCTCTTGGTGCATTCGTTAGAGAGGAAAGGGCTAGAGAGAACCAGCCTTGGGTTTCCCTCCTGGCTCCTTTGGTATGTCAGGAATCACAGGACTTTTTCGATTTTGGAGCTGGGCTTTTGCGAGAATGAGAAGTGAAAGTTTACTTGGGTGACTACGGAAAGGGCAGAGCCCCAGTTCTCTTGGTGCATTCGTTAGAGAGGAAAGGGTTAGTGAGAACCAGAAGTGGGTTTCCCTCCTGGCTCCTTTGGTATGTCAGGAATCACAGGACTTTTTCGATTTTGGAGCGGGGCTTTTGCGAGAATAAGTGAAATGTTTACTTGGGTGACTACGGAAAGGGTAGAGGCTAGAGCTCCAGTTCTCTTGGTTCATTCAGGAGAGCGAGTGCAAAGGGCTAGTGAGAACCAGCCAAGCTATTCCCTCCTGGAACATTAGGTTTGGGAGGATTCACTGGATCTGGACTTTTGCAAGAATGAGAAAGTGAAAAGCTGTTTTTTGTGCCTACAGAAAGGACAGAGCCCCAGTTCTCTTGGTGCATTCGTTAGAGAGGAAAGGGCTAGTGAGAACCAGCCATGGGTTTCCCTCCTGGCTCCTTTGGTCTCTCAGGAATCACAGGACTTTTAAGATTTTGGAGCTGGGCTTTTGCGTGAATGAGAAGTGAAAAGTTTACTTGGGTGACTACGGAAAGGGCAGAGCCCCAGTTCTCTTGGTGCATTCATTAGAGAGAAAATGGCTAGTGAGAACCAGCCAAGTGTTTCGTTCCTGGCTCCTTTGGCAGGAATCACTGGAATTTTAACATTTCTGAGCTGCGCTTCTGCGCCATTGAGAAATGGAAACGTTTATTTTTGGTGACTATGCAATGCCCCAGTTCTCTTGGTGCATTGTCTAGAGGGAGGGCAAAAGGGCTAGTCAGTACCAGCCAAGGTTTTCTCTCCTGGCTCCTCTGGTTTGGGAGGAAACCCTGGACTTTTAAGAGTTCAGAGCTGGGCCTTTGCGGGAATGAGAAAGTGAAAAGTTGTTTTTTAGGCCTATGGAAAGATGAAAGATCCAGTTCTCTTGGTGCAGTCACTAAAGAGAGGGCAAAGGGCTAGTGAGAACCAGCCAAGATTTTCCCTCCTGGAACATTAGGTTTGGGAGGATTCACTGGATCTGTGCTTTTGCAAGAATGAGAAAGTGAAAAGCTGTTTTTTGTGCCTACAGAAAGGGCAGAGCCCCAGTTCTCTTGGTGCATTCATTAGAGAGAAAATGGCTAGTGAGAACCAGCCAAGCGTTTCGTTCCTGGCTCCTTTGGCAGGAATCACTGGAATTTTAACATTTCTGAGCTGCGCTTCTGCGCCATTGAGAAATGGAAACGTTTATTTTTGGTGACTATGCAATGCCCCAGTTCTCTTGGTGCATTGTCTAGAGGGAGGGCAAAACGGCTAGTCGGTACCAGCCAAGGTTTTCTCTCCTGGCTCCTCTGGTTTGGGAGGAAACCCTGGACTTTTAAGAGTTCAGAGCTGGGCCTTTGCGGGAATGAGAAAGTGAAAAGTTGTTTTTTAGGCCTATGGAAAGATGAAAGATCCAGTTCTCTTGGTGCAGTCACTAAAGAGAGGGCAAAGGGCTAGTGAGAACCAGCCAAGATTTTCCCTCCTGGAACATTAGGTTTGGGAGGATTCACTGGATCTGTGCTTTTGCAAGAATGAGAAAGTGAAAAGCTGTTTTTTGTGCCTACAGAAAGGACAGAGCCCCAGTTCTCTTGGTGCATTCGTTAGAGAGGAAAGGGTTAGTGAGAACCAGAAGTGGGTTTCCCTCCTGGCTCCTTTGGTATGTCAGGAATCACAGGACTTTTTCGATTTTGGAGCGGGGCTTTTGCGAGAATGAGAAGTGAAATGTTTACTTGGGTGACTACGGAAAGGGTAGAGGCTAGAGCTCCAGTTCTCTTGGTTCATTCACGAGAGAGAGTGCAAAGGGCTAGTGAGAACCAGCCAAGATATTCCCTCCTGGAACATTAGGTTTGGGAGGATTCACTGGATCTGGACTTTTGCAAGAATGAGAAAGTGAAAAGCTGTTTTTTGTGCCTACAGAAAGGACAGAGCCCCAGTTCTCTTGGTGCATTCGTTAGAGAGGAAAGGGCTAGTGAGTATCAGCCATGGGTTTTTCTCCTGGCTCCTTTGGTCTCTCAGGAATCACAGGACTTTTAAGATTTTGGAGCTGGGCTTTTGCGTGAATGAGAAGTGAAAAGTTTACTTGGGTGACTACGGAAAGGGCAGAGCCCCAGTTCTCTTGGTGCATTCATTAGAGAGAAAATGGCTAGTGAGAACCAGCCAAGTGTTTCGTTCCTGGCTCCTTTGGCAGGAATCACTGGAATTTTAACATTTCTGAGCTGCGCTTCTGCGCCATTGAGAAATGGAAACGTTTATTTTTGGTGACTATGCAATGCCCCAGTTCTCTTGGTGCATTGTCTAGAGGGAGGGCAAAAGGGCTAGTCAGTACCAGCCAAGGTTTTCTCTCCTGGCTCCTCTGGTTTGGGAGGAAACCCTGGACTTTTAAGAGTTCAGAGCTGGGCCTTTGCGGGAATGAGAAAGTGAAAAGTTGTTTTTTAGGCCTATGGAAAGATCAAAGATCCAGTTCTCTTGGTGCAGTCACTAAAGAGAGGGCAAAGGGCTAGTGAGAACCAGCCAAGATTTTCCCTCCTGGAACATTAGGTTTGGGAGGATTCACTGGATCTGTGCTTTTGCAAGAATGAGAAAGTGAAAAGCTGTTTTTTGTGCCTACAGAAAGGACAGAGCCCCAGTTCTCTTGGTGCATTCGTTAGAGAGGAAAGGGCTAGTGAGAACCAGCCATGGGTTTCCCTCCTGGCTCCTTTGGTATGTCAGGAATCACAGGACTTTTAAGATTTTGGAGCTGGGCTTTTGCGAGAATGAGAAGTGAAAAGTTTACTTGGGTGACTACGGAAAGGGCAGAGCCCCAGTTCTCTTGGTGCATTCATTAGAGAGAAAATGGCTAGTGAGTACCAGCCAAGTGTTTCGTTCCTGGCTCCTTTGGCAGGAATCACTGGAATTTTAACATTTCTGAGCTGCGCTTCTGCGCCATTGAGAAATGGAAACGTTTATTTTTGGTGACTATGCAATGCCCCAGTTCTCTTGGTGCATTGTTGTCTCGGTTTGAAAAAAAAAAAACACTAAAAAAACAACAGAGGTCTGCTAAGGAAGGCAGGAGCCTCCCTCGAAATGGAAACTGTAAACCCCCTCCCTCCGAATTACTAAAATTTTGAAATTAAAGGGCTCTCAGGCAAATATATGGGAGTAGAAATAACAGTTCTTTACTGGGAAGATTAAAGAGAAGGGAAAACAACAACAACCCAAATGCAATAGTACACAAAAAGAAAAAAAAAAAAAAAAAACAAAAACCCGCTGACAGAGTCAGAATACGACCTGACACCCTGCTGGTCAGGGTGCTGGCAGCAGTCTGATCAAACGGTGGCTGCGGTCCTCCTGCAATGGCAGACGGCTCC